>NC_086003.1:20623068-21289068 GCF_030014385.1 Trichomycterus rosablanca
ATGAAATTGATGTATCTTCATGCATATTTTAAAACGTTTAAATGGGAAAATACTATTCTTCAACAATAAAAAGTAACTGTGTACTCAATACTGCCTTTTATAACTTATTAGGCTTGGACTAAATACTAACAATTTACTTAAAATAATAAATCATTTGAACACGTGTGTGGAATGTTGTGTGGATATTTACCGATGGTGCAGTGCTCCCCGTTCCAGCCTTGCTCACACTGGCACTTGCCATCTCTACAGGTGCCATGCTTCACGCACAGTGGGTTACACAGCCTCTGATCGCATCCTGCGCCAGCCCAGCCCTCCTCACAGTGGCACACCCCACCCACACACACACCATGACTTCCACAGTCAGCAGCACACACCTCTGTGTGGGGAACGACAACAAGGTATAAATGTTATTTCAGAAGAAACAAAAGCACAATGAAAGAAGGATTAATGTAGGTGGGGAAAACTTGGGAAGAAAACTGAATCAAGTGAGTTCATGAACAAGTTAAAGACAGAAAGTATGAGATTCCTGCTGTTATATCACCCCCTCACCCTAACTTTTGTTTTTGAAGAAAAAAGGCATTGAAAAAGAAGTGAACACAACTTGAACACAAACAGAAAAAAGCTCTGAGAGCCTCTGGATGTTTTTCTCTATTTAGTGCCAGTTACATTTAAGTTCAGCTAGTTAGCATTGTTGAAAAATATTTGTTTTGGATGGTTCTTGCCACACAGAATTGAAATCTTTCTTCCACCTGACTGGTTAAATATTCACCAGCATTAGTGTAGGACAAACACGGCTTTAAAGATGCCTAACACAGTTGAAGCACTTCCTTTAAATTGGATACTCAGTTGATTCTCAACGGCTTGGGAACAAAAGAATAAATGTATAAAAGTAAACAATGTATGAATGTTTAGTAAAATGATGAAATCTGCTTTCAAAGTAATGTTAAGCACTCAAACACATTTAAAAATAATGAGTCATTTACTTCATATTTTCAATACATTATTGTTGTGTCTAAGACTATTTTGATAAACTTAAAAGCTTCGGTTGAAGCATCTGCATAAAAGAAACAGAAACTAATTTCCTCTTTAGACTAAGTGGCATAAACTGGGCAACCAAGTGAATAAATTAAATAACCAAGTGAGTGTATTTTAAGCAGCGTAATTATAAAAGCACAGTTTACCTCCGGAGGCAGAGAGAACATTAGCAATGCCTCCACAGTGTGCATTCAAACATAATAAACTTACAGAATGGGGAATGGTCATTTTATTAAGCAAACAAAATAACAAGAAGGTAATGTATAACATTTAGGTACTTTTATAATAGACTGTAAGATTGTGTTTATTTATTTCATTTGTAACGGTTAATTTAACCACAACAGTGATTGGTTGCTGCTAATATGTAGCTCAGTTTTACATTACTTTGACCTATAATGGAATAAAGTGAATGATATTCCAAATATAAAATAGAAATGTGATATTTTCTAATAATAATAATAACAAACACTACTAAAACATTAATTACATTTAATTACATTTCATGTTTCACTACTGCTTTATCTTGATCAGGGTCACGGCAGGTCCAGCTTCCATGGAATCACTGAGAGCAATGCAGTACCCCATCCCGGACAGGATGCCAATCCATTGCTGGGCCTCAGCCATACCCCCTCAGACATAGCTAATTATGACTGTATGACACTCCACAAGACGATGCTGCTTGGGACTCGATCCTTGGATCTAGGCAATAGTACTCTAGTGTAATTTACTGCTGCGCTCCCCAAATGCCTAATAGGTAATGATATATTTATTGTTACATTTTTGTTGCTATATTCTTCTTTTTCTTATTCCTCTTCTTCTTCTTATTATTAAGATATGAATAATTTGAAGGCTACTGCTATAAAAAATGACTACTTTTACTAAAATAATGGGTTTTTTTTTCTTAAATTGTGATTAACAAAGTACAATTTCTTGCTTTTTTACATACCTCTAGGTATTTACCAAGATGGAAGGTTTAGCATCAACACAACTTTAGAATGCCTACAATTACATGTAATATTAGTGAAGGCTGACCTGTGGAGCAATCAGGACCCATCCAGTTGGGTTGGCAGGTGCAGAGGCCCGTGTCTGTGCTGTATACTCCATGGCCGTGGCACTGTTCTGGGCATTGAGATCTGGGCATGTCACACAATGGTCCAGTCCAGCCTGTTTTACACAGACACTGACCTGATACACATGAACCATGACCTGAACATGTTGGGTCCAGGCAATCCACTGAGACAGACAGAAAGAAAGAGATAGAAAAAGAGAATTGGTGAACCAGGATAATGAACATATGTAAATTTAGAAGATTTAAAGGATATTACAAAAGCAATCAAGAGATTCTTCCTCTTATAATTAGTCCCCATCTTGCTCTGTCCTGAACATCTTCCTCTGTCACACCAACTACCTGCATGACCTCCCTTTTCGCATCCATAAACCTCCTCTTTTTCTCTTGCCTGGAGGCTCCATCCTCAGCACCTTCTCCCGAATACTCTTATTCCTCTTCCTCACATACCCAAACCATCTCAATCTCTCCTCCCTCAGTTTGTCTCCAAACCATCCTACCTGCACTGTCTGGCTAGCAAACTCATTCCTAATCTTGTCCATCTTCGTCACTCCCAAAAAAATCACATCTTCATCTCTGCCACTTCTAGTTCCCTGTCCTGTCTTTAAGTCAGCGCCACTGCGTCCAAGCCATACAACAAAACAGGCCTCAATGCTGTTTTGTAAACTTTCCCTTTGTATAATGCTTTCTTTGATGATTGTTTAGTCTGCTAACATGTCTGCAGCCAAAATAAGCCTGTGTGCAACCAATAACAGATAATTTGGTCTAATGTTTGTTTCTGCCTAGAATCAGGTTTTAATCACTTTTTTAATGTAATCAAACTGCACTAGCATTTACGTGGTTCATTAAATTCAAACAGATTAACTACTGCAAATGTAAAAGCACCCTGAAGTGTTCTAATGGTTTTTACTGCTGATCTGTCAGTGATTGTAGATCCATGGAATGATTTTCTAATAGTATCAAATGTGTTTCACAGTAGTCTAGTGGTCTAAGAGTGATTCGATTAACCTTAGATAACCTTATAGCTAACCTCAAATAATATAGACGTAGGTTAATCACAAATTCTACAATATATATGCTCAACCCATAGCTTAATCAAAAATGAATAGATGCTTTAAACCATTAAGACCATTACAACTATTTATCCCAATTAAAGTTAAAAGGCTAATTTCCACTTGGAAGTGGAAGAAGATGTCTTTCAGCAGAGCTGTGTTGTTTCTTACTTCTATGCACAAGATATTGTGCTAAAATTCAACACTGCATGGTATTTAGTGTCCTGGCACTAAGGTAATTTACAGAACAGTATGGTTGTTTGTCTTGCTTGATGAAGCACCTAACCCTGATTGCTACAGTAGATAAAATAAAGGGTTACTGGATGGTGAAAACAGATCACTATGGGTAGCTTCAGTAATGTAGACTGACAAAAAAACACTTTATTAAAAATTTTTTACACTATAAAAACATTTTATTATTCACTATATAATCAAGTGTGAACACCCTCTCAGTATTGGATCAGGTGTTTCAGCCACACCCATTGGTAACGGATGTCAATTCTATATAATAAATTATATACAACCGTTTGGGACAGACCCATTTGCTTTTCCTCTGAGCACAAAGTAAAGTTTATGACGACATGGTTCAATGAGTTGGTGTAAAGCAACTGGTCTGCACAAAGCATTGACCTTTAGGAGTTGTGCTCATCATACTTTTGGCCATACAGTGTAAATGCTGTCATGGAGGTTAGGAACCAGGTGCATTATGACAGGATTTAAGGGCCAAGTTTAGTCCATTTGGTGCCCTTCTTCACCATAGTCTTACTGGGATTTTGTTAGCAATATTTTATGGTATGTTGTTGAGTCTGAATGTGTTACTGTACTGTTTTGGTAAACTATCCAGTAGTCTGGCTCCAGCTTCTAAAATGAACAGTTTACAAGACCCTCAGAAAAGTTGGAACATTTTGTAAAATGTACTAAAAAAAGTTGGGCCAAGGCAAAATAAGAGTGCGATGTTAATTAAATATTCAAGTGACATTGTTTTAAAACATTAATAACTAAGAGTACCACAACTGGCTATAAAATTAAAATTCTTTTAAGGCCTACTCTTTGCAAGCAAAGATGAGTATGGCTTACCACATCTACCAACTACCATACATGATATTGTAAAAAGATTCAGGTAATTTTTAAAAATCTCAGTCCGTGTGGTGAAAGTTTGGAAACCGTGATGCTACTGAGATAAATATAGCCACATGGTATTGGGAGTATTCCAGTGTCACGTAAGACAGTCTGCCTCTGCAACAAGAAATGCAACCTGAACTCTGTTATACAAAAAGAAAGCATTATATCAATCCAACCTTCGTGAAGTGGTTTAGTAATAAGATTATATTTTAAATGCATCTTAGGTGCATTTAAACCTGCATTCTATG
This sequence comes from Trichomycterus rosablanca, assembly GCF_030014385.1. Lineage (NCBI taxonomy): Eukaryota > Metazoa > Chordata > Actinopteri > Siluriformes > Trichomycteridae > Trichomycterus > Trichomycterus rosablanca. Next base: position 20,627,592 of record NC_086003.1, read on the forward strand.
TGGACAATATCTGTCTAAATATCCTGACACTCATTTTTCATCTTGGCCCTTCAAACTGACCTCTGGGATTACTTTTGCCAAAAAGGAGCAACATCTCATATGAGGAGTGCAGTAAGCCAAAGTCATTTTCAGTCCAATTCTTTAAAAGCCTGATCAATACAGCCAAGTTAATCCCTTTTGTAATCTTTATGATATATGTACTCTGTGCAGCTACTGAAACTAAACAGATTTGGAAATTGAAAATCTCACAGGAAGAGAAGTTTTAGGGTGAGAATGCAGTAACTGTGAATGTGTGGGTGTGTGGTTCCTGTTAAACACAGCAAATACATATCAGAGCAGTTGGCTTAATGATTTATTGTGAAAATGTAACTGTTTACCTTCCACTTGTTATTGGATATGTCACACTGATCAACCAGTGTAGAAAAATGAATTGGAAAACTGACTAAGCTAATTAAGTGCTGCCAAATTATAAATCTTATTCATCTTGCACCATTTCATCAAAGTCTATTAGTTATCTTTAGGTTCCTAAAGGATACCACATTTTAAAAAATCTCAAAAAAGGCTGAATAAAGCTGTCAAAATGTAAAATTACAGACTTAATAGACAGCCTACAAAATCATGCTATTGAAATTCTTTTACACCATTCTGTCAAACCATGTCTTTGTAGATCTTGCTTTGTTCCCAGATACACAGTGATAAAACAATAAAAAAGCAAGAGCATTTCCTAAAGGTATTGCCAAATGAATCTTGGAAGCATATAATAATTTGATATAACAGATATTCTACACCTGCTAAAAATAGGCATGACTAAAACATGTGACTGAACAATTAAGAGGTATCCACATACTTTTGGACATATAGTGTATTTGCTATCATTTCACAACACCACTGGTGAGGAGATGTAGATGTAATGATGATTACATTTGGTGGATTTACTTAATGCCTGCTGGATACTGAATGACAATAATTATAATTATAATGAATAGAAACTCTTGGTAAACAAGTTTTACATTTCATTAAACAGGTATTTTTTTCCTAAATGCGCACACACGCACACGCACACACAGATAAGACAAGACAGATTCATTTTTTATTTTTATTTTTTATTTTTTTTAAATGTTTTGTTCTTTCCTCTCTCTTCATTTATTATTACTATTACTTTTCTTCTCCCTTTTGTCTGCTCATGTCTGTTCCCTTTTTTACACTCCGCTCTCACCCCCCTTTTTTTTCTGTTTGTTCATTATTTTGCTTATATTATTTCCTTATTAGATGTAATGTATATCTTCCCTCTGCGTAACACACTTTAGTACTTTGCATTAACAATAATAAAGTTTAATTGGTCCCTCGAAGAGGGGGGGGGAGTGGGGGGGGGGAAAGAAAAAAAGAAAAAAAAAAAAAAGGTATTTTTTTACGTGAACATGTTGACTTAAGCGAATGTGTAGGAGTCACATACATACAGCCAAACTGACTGTTTGTGTATTGAAAAACTGAACTGTATATTGACTCTTACATTCATCGCAGGTCTCTCCGCGGTAACCAGCAATGCAGGCGCAGGTGCCATGGCTGCAGGTACCATGGCTGCTGCACTCAGAGTCAATGCACTGATTCACAGGCACATCACACTCCAGTCCCTTCCAGCCACTGTAGCACATGCATACACCTTTACTGTACTGTCCGTTACCACTGCACAGGACAGGACACGCTGCTGCAGTACACAGAGACAAGAACCAGAGAGGAAAAAACAAATAAAAGAGAACAATAAGAAACATCTGAATTAGGAAATCTGGTAAAACACGCATAGTGAAAAAGAGAGTAATAAAATGTATTTAATTCATATAAAAACACTAGGCAAGATGTACTACGTGCTTGTAAAACTGTGCTGGCTATGTGTGAAACTGGTGTTCATGCCTTGTTTTTGGGGTGCGCTTCTCCCATACATAAGCAAAACAGGAAAGATTACAAAAACATGGGGAAATGGTAAATGGAAATGTGGCTGCATATTCTGTTTTATTTACCTACGTTTGGGCAATTAGCAGCTTGCCAGTTTTGCACTTCAAAACTAAAACTAAGTGTGAATTAGGAAGCAGAATTTATTAGGCCCGAATTTATTTTATGGAATGGTATTACAGCCACGAAATAAATAAAATTTTAAGTTTGGGCAATGTATTAGAATAAGTCATTAATTAGACAGTCATTAATGAACAGATTTTGAATCAGGCACAATTATACATAGATTAATTTATTAACAAAAACATAATTAAGAATATAGAATTAACAAGAAAATATTATTCAGGAAAAATGCCATTAGCAAATAATGCAAATAATTGGAGGTGCCGGGTACCAGCTGTGTTATCACCCACAGCTTTAAAAGTTAAGTCATTTATTTTAGACACATTTTGAGCTCATATTTCTAGCCCACAGTTTATTGATGCAAAGCAACAGTGTCTATAGTGCCAATCGCTGGCCTTCATGTAGAAACGTCTGTTTGTTAACTGTGAATGACTATGCAAACGAGTAAGCCATGTGGGTGAGCTAAAAGTTAGATCCATGAGGTGCTTCACATCTAAAAAAAAAAAAAAAAAAGTTTGAGGTGAACAAACACCCCTAAAAGTGAAAAGTTATTTATTTTTCATATTGTAATAATTCATATTGTCTGTGTGACTGCTTAAATGAAAATGATATAAAAGCACAGGGGACGAACAGTATGAGACCTGGATCTCCCACAATAAACCATGAGGCGTAAACACACATCCCACACAAACACTCCCAAACTCCCACAGATATGGCAACAAAGCAATACAACTCATATATTATTAATCCAAGGAGACAGAGTAATATCTCCAGTAGCAGACACTCATAGATACAGGATATGGCATTAAACATGCCTGCAGTTAGCTGGCATAACACTTTCTTTCTCTGTCTGCCTAAGCCTACAGTGCTGCAGCCGAAACAAATAGAGAGTTTCATATGGAGACTCAAATAGTTTCGAGAGAAATAAAATTTACACAATGCTCCACTTGCCACAAGTGTAGCTGCTAAGCAAAGAGTAGTTGTGAGGTTGGTATCTGCGGACCATGCTTTTCTCAAAAAAAACAAAAAAAAACACCCCTTGGCTAAGAGAAACAATATAATACTATTAGAATTTTATAAACAAAGGGCCAGAATATTTCACATCATATTGTTAACTATAGAAGTCATCCAATCACGAATGTTTGTGTTTGAGTTGTCACTTATGTTTTAAAAAAAGAGGACAATTTTAATTAAAATTCCTTTTACTACAAAGTACTTTTGACCTGAAGTGCAGAAACTGCTTCCTTGGCTTATTCATCATCTACACTGATTTTGTAAACAGTAAAAATAGAGAACACAACTGGATCTACAAATCACTGTGTTGTAATCATTTACATTGGTTTACTACATGTTTAGCTGGGTGCTTCATTTTTTAGCTGAGAAGTTTTATTAGGGTGTAGGAACAGAAATGATTGTGTAGTTGATTACTTTTTTTTAAATCTATTATTTACTGTTACTGTTGTTCCTGCTGTTTTCAGGTTGTCCTGCCACTCTTTTCGAGTGACTGCTGGCTTGTGAAATCTTGTGCGACACACCTGTCTGTGGGGAAAATTTGTTCTATAAACTTTCCAGTTGCAGTTTATTGCTCCACTTGCTATGGCTCATATGGATTCATTTCATTGTTTAATATTTTCTTTAATTACTAAACCATAGAAATTGTAACAGAGTAGTAAAATTAATAGTAAAAAACAGAATTTACAAAATTATTCATTTATTTTATGTAACCTTTTTACATAGACTATATGACCCAAACAATATAGATGCTACTGGTCATTTCTGAGTTCAGCTTTTTCAGCCACATCTGAAGGACAATAGTTTTATTCTTTCCTGTTTTAGTGAAGAACAATTTAAGTGGCATGTAAGTAGCACTGAACAGAAATCCCCACAGACACACAACAAAATCTAATGGAAAACCTTATTGGGATGGTGGGGGGGACTCCATATTAATGCACATGGTTTTAAAATGGGTTGTCAAACAAGATTATAATCAGATGTCCACATACTTTTCACCAGTGTCTGGATTCTTGTTCTATATTGTTTTGACTATATATTTTTTTGGTCATAATTACACATTTATTCACTTCATATTGATGAGTATAAGATACAAAGACACAATGTTTAAATCTGAAGTGGATAAAACTGAAAGTTTTTAAATATCAAAATCCATCAAAACAAAAGTGGTTGAATGCTTGGTTTTCTCATCATACAGTTTGAATCAATTTTGATGTATTAAAACAAGGCAGCAAATGTCGATATTAATGTAATTTCACCTTGGTTGTCAACCTGCATGGACTACAGGAAATGACAGTGCAGTTAAAAAAGTCACATATATGAATGTATTGTTTTATTTCTAATTATTACTAATTAGGGAATACAACCTAAAACACAGCCTGTAATTTGGACCACTACAGAATTTATTATATATAAATCATAGAAGGTAAGTGTTCTAGCTCTGTATGTCTGACTGATTTTATTTGAATTTGGTCTCTATTGTTGGCATATATACAGTATGTAAGCAACAAAACATGCTTTTCTGATTCTTAGTGAGCTGGAAAGTGTGATGAGTTTTACCTTTAGAGCAGTCCACGCCGTGGAAACCGGGAAAGCAGTGACACACTCCTGACGTGCACTCTCCGTTACCATGACAGTTCTGCGGGCACTCTTGCACAGAATCTGGGAAGCATTGCAACAGGTTAAAACACACAAGGAATAATGAAAATGAGGTGTAGATTAATCCCTAAAGCTTTTAATTAATCCCCTATGCTGCATGTACTTGAAATGCATTTTTTTTTACCTTATTAAGCTATGAAAATTATCATTGGTTGGTCTCCAAATAACATCCATTAATTGTTATTCAGGCTGTGCACAACCCCATCACCATGTAATGAATTGAAAATAATGGGGGTACACCTAAACATCTGGTCTAGTGCTGACAATTAATATTTACAAAAATATGCCAAAACATTAGGACCACCTGCATAACAGGCAGTCAATACAGATCTGACCACTGTCAGCGTGTACTGTATTCACCACAGCTGGTTCTGAGCACCCCTCAGTGTTTCGAGGACAGTAGAGATCTGGCCTTTATGAAAGTCACTCAGGTCTTTATGCTGTTTACTATGAGTAGCCACCATCATCCCAATATTTAATATATTACTGACCGTCACATGCATTATTGTTACAAAACAGGAGTTGCCAATCACTTATTCAGAACATGGTCATATTGTTTTGGCTAATCAGTGTATACATGAGTGTTAAATGCAAATTAGTTACAGTAACTACATTTACATTTTAAGCATATAGCAGATGCCTTTCATCCAAAGCGACATACAGTACTGTGACAGTACACAGTCTGAGCAAATTGTCACATTTTATTGGTAAGCCATTTAATATAATTAAACTCATGCAGGCTTGATTTTAACCAGCCTTGTAGATTATAAATTTTACTCATCGTAACCCTTACCATTAAATGTAAGCATTTATTTTAATGTTTGTACAGGACCACTATGACACAGAAGAAAATACTGGAATATCTAATATATCGAAAAAAAACCCCTATGCTTCTAGAAAGACCATCTGAACCTTAAGGACTCCACTGAACCACAGTGAGAGTAATCTTTAATTAAAGGTGTGTCAGGACCTGTACGACCACAAAATTAAAGTGTTTTAAATTTAAGAGTGGCATAGTCAAAGTCATGACAAGATACAAACAGTTCATGCTCAAAGTCGCAACAGTGTTTTTGATTTAGATCTTTTATTTAAACTCTAAGCTAGAGCAGAAAAAAATGATACGCTGGTGTATAAAGGCATACCCAGGGCTACTGTACTGAAGGAGACGGGCTCTTTCTCCTTTCCATCATTGTAAAAGGCCAAATGCCACATTCCAGGCTCCAGATACTGCACAAATATAGCCTCGTTCTGCACCACAGTCTGGATACTGCGCCTTTCCCGTGGAGACTCCACCACGCTCCACTTCTCCTTTCCATCCAAACGTTCCATGTAGTCATACTATAGAAAGACAAACCAAGAGACCAAGAGAAAGAAGAGCACATTACAGATGACCAGGACTAATTCAGATTAAGAAAATCTCCCATCATCACTCGTCTCGTAGCTAGAGTGCCTATTCAGTGGAAAAACAACATTTGCAAGGTCAGACAAAAAGGCCTGGCTCATAATGGGCATTTAAATAATCCCAAAGCTGTTTAATGCAGTTGGGTCAAGTTCTATACGAAACATTGGAGTATCTCCAGACCAAACTAACTGAATCACATCTTTACAGACCTTGCTTTTGTATTTTGGACCCAGTTATGCTAAGTAGGAAGCATTTTGTAATTTAATAACATACTTTTTTTCATCTGTAAGCAATGGGTGTAGCTGAAACTCAAAATTAGAGGGGGCGTGCACATGTTAATGGTTGACTGCTTATTGCGCTTTCAAAATGCTAAATTTAATAATGAGATTTAGCCATTTGGCTGTATGTTGTCGACTATCTGACTGGATTTCCTAATGATCACTTTTTGCTTTCTCAGTGGCACAGATTATACTGTGGACCCAGATCTAAAATGCTCAGTCTGCCCCAGCAACCTAAAAAAGTATGACGATTAGAAATGTTGTTGGAAAGCCTACACAAAAGTTTAAAGTGGGTTCATTATGAACATGGTGCCATATTAAGCAGAAAGTAATAAAAAGGTTCACAAAGGTTAATGGAGAATACGAGAGCGTGCTGCTGTTCTGCATACCTGGGCATGAGAGGGGGGCAGGCCTTTGCGCATGTATACCCCAAACAGGGCATCCTTTCCCAAAGAGATGTTAAACTTGAGAAAGTGGGGCTGGCGCAGATGAAGTAAAGACCTCCAGAACACACCAGGGGGAACCTCCTGACTGACCCTGCGACCCACCTCCAGCTCACCACTGTTGATACTGCTGTTGCGTAAAAGCCACGGCCCTGAAACAGAGACGAAGAAGAACGTTGCAATAGAGAATTAACTAAATGGAACAGAATCTAAAGGATTGGTACTGCCCTGTCTAAATATGTTGCTCCATATTAAACATTTGCTGAGCTTAGGAAAAAAAAACACATTTTATACCACAGAGGCCACGCTCTGTATTAATGAGTCTGTAGAGTGGGTTTCCAAAGCCATTAAACTTTGCTTCTCCCCGTGACATAATACAGCGCCTTTATTATGAACTGCCCACTCACACACAGAGATGGCTAATGTGACAAATGAGTAGAAAAATGTGTTCTAGTAACATTCTGGGCCACATAAGCTCCCAGAACAGTAATAATAAGCGCTGTCATCAATTTGACAAGTCTCTGGAACTTTATATTTTCCAAATAATTAGTTTTCACACTTTAATGAACTACACCTACCATATTGATGCACATTGTGGATAAACAACTACTGATTGTTGCTTCATTTTTGCCCTGTACACTGTATCAACCACCTCTTTTCCTGTAAGGTGCTATTCTTCTCCCAACATGCCACTGCTACTAACAACACTACTGCATCAGGTACACTTATATCCATACAACACAGTGCCATGTCATTAATATGTTAATGTTACTGTTGTGCTCCATGAAAACTGATGTCCACCATCAAAACAATATACTATTAGCTAATCAAATTATTCAATGACCAGCCTAGACAGCTAATCATTTTTACAGAGAGTGGTCTGCACCGGAGTTGACTTGAAGCAAACCCCAGACCATTCCTTTTACATAGACCATGGATCTGTACTTGGAAGGCGCACCTGTGATTTTACACATGCCCAAACGCACCAAGCTTTGTGTCCAAACGGATTTGGCTATAGCTTTTAACCCTAATCTTGCATGTGCAGCTTGATTTAAACTGTCCTACAGTTCTGTAGGTAGAACATATGACATTAAATGAAATAAACACTACAGTTATAAAACTGTCCCAACAAAGGTTTTGGATAAACAGCTCAATTGGCATATAGTTTAATTTAAAATACACTTAGTGAACCATGTTAAACATTTTACAGACAGTGGCCAGATATTGAAATGGAATCCAGGGCCTTAGGACCCATGTTACTGTGTGACAAACTTTCTGTAAGGGCGGCATCACATGTATTATGAGCACTGGTTTTAGCTCTGGAGAAACAGCACAGGTTATATCATTACACTAAGAAGCCCTCATCTACTTTCACCACACACACATATACACATACACAGAGAGAGAGAGATCTGACTGACAGTCCTGCTAAAACATGAGCTGCCTTCTAACCTTGGGATTCCACTCCATCCCCTCTCATTAACAGACCACTTGGAAGGAGAGATTTGCAGCTCAAGAACTAAGACACACACATATAGTGAGAGAGAGAGAGAGAGCGGAGAGAGAGGAGAGACAAGGCTTCACACTGCTGACATGAGCTTATCCAAGCAGAAACACTCTCATCAGCACCAAACAAACCCAAAATCTGTCCCTTCTCCACTTCCTCCTCATCCTTCTCGCTTTTTTATGTCTGCCTTTCTCCCTGAGACTGAGTCAGGCTGACTTCATGTTCACCATCACACATCTTTACATCTGGGACTTGCAGAGCATTTTAATTATAATTATAATTGTAATTACAGTACTATAACTGTGCATTAACATTAAAGCAAATCAGTGCTGGGAAGAGTATTTAAAATGTAATTAGCTAAGCTACTCTATAAATATATAATTCAACTAATCCAAGCTGTCCTAAACAATATACCTGCTACACTTCAAGCTACAAGGCAATGATGCCATATCCATTACTGCTGTCGGCAATTTCTTCTTTCTCTTTTCCTCAGATTTCCCCCCCAAATTTTCTCCCCTAATCGAATCATATTCAGTTACCCTGATTGCGTTATGCTTCACCTCTACCGATACAACCCTCCACTGCTGACTGAGGAGCTTCGCAACTGACACACGCCCCCTCCGACACGTGTGCAGTATGACCGCATCTTTTTACCTGCACGAGGTGAGTTCATATGCGGATCAGCCTTGTGCACGGACAGCCACACCCTGATCAACATTATCCCCTGACTCTGTGCAGACGCCATCAATCAGCCAGCAGAGGTCGTAACTGCATCAGTTATGAGGTCCCTTTCCGGCTCCCTGTATGAACAACAGTTAAACAATCCAGCCCAGCCGGATTGCAGAGCTGAGATTCGATACGATGTATTCAAAATCCCAGTTCTGGTGTGCTAGCGTATTTTACCGCTGCGCCACCTGAGCAGCTGCTGTCACCTATTTAAAAAAACAAATAAATAAAAAAATGATGGTACTCGGGTGGTGTAGCGGTAAAATTACGCTAGTCCACTACTGCTGAAAATGAGGATTATTATAATTATTATTATTACTATAAGGCCAGAGATAGCTCAGCAGTTAAGGTACTGGACTAGTAATCATGTTGCCAAGCTGCCACTATTTGGTCCCTGAGCAAGTCCCTTATCCCTTAATTTCTCAAATTATATTCATAGTTGTAAGTCGCTTCGGATAAAAGCATTGGCTAAATGTCACAAATGGTAATGTAAATGTACATAAGTTAGGCTATATTAAATGAAAATGTGCATGCATTCGTCAAGAAGATTAGCAGTTACAGTATAATAAAACACATTATAAAAAAGTAAAATGCATTAGCTTATGCAGACTTTTATAAAATTAAAGTTGGATATTATTCTGCACAAACAAACTGTTGTATATTGAGATTACACTTACTAAAGATAGGTTAGGTTTGGTATATATACTGACTGTTAGGAGAGTTAAACCCAGGACTTTCTTGCTGTGAAGCGACGGTGCTACCCACTTAGTCACCGTGCTGCCCCACAATAGGATGTAATGGTGGTGCAATGGTATGGGAAATGTATAGTTGGAACACCTTGAACTCCCTAATACCACCTTGGCATTGGTTGAATGCTACAGTATCTGAGTATTGTTGCTGATCACTTGCATTCAATTTTAGGGCCACAATTTAGCCACCTGGTAAAGGCACCATGATGCAGCATGTTAAAAAGTGTTTTCCTTCTCTTGCATGACAGGTTCATATTTTCCGAAAACCTGTAATAAACTGACAAAAATTCCTGGCAACCAAGCATGTAATCCAATAATTTAAGCACATGTTCCTTACAACTTTTGACTCCGACTGTACCCTCGCCTTAGTGTTGCTCCATTGATTGTTGCAGCCTGTTAGTAGCAGACAAATGTCCTTTATTTCATCTACTACAGGGTAGATTATGTCTTGGTTAAACTGTAATCAATAGAGTCTAGTACATTTAACATCTTCAGCTCTCTGGTCCACCCACAAACTCCCACAATAAAATCCTACATCCTTTTTCCAATTATAGGAAGGATGTGTGTTATCAGCATGCATTTGTGAGTGTATGTGTGTGCAATTGCTCGATCGACACAACAAAAAAGCTTTCCACTAAGCCTGCAGGAAGAAAACGGTTCAGAGAAAGAAATTCCCCACACGCTTAAACCATTTCTCCCGCCGTCGTCCTGCCCACAGTACGCCCACGTTATACTGAATCTGCACAGAAAGTACTTGTTCTTTGTGTAGTCATTCACACTTTCACCAGTGTTTCTTTAGCTGTGGGTGGATTCTGTTTTAGAGATTAGTGTGTGTGTGTGTGTGTGTGTGTGTGTGTGTGTAGTAATCAATATCTGACTTTGTTTATGGTCAGTGGAAGCTGTAGTCTATGTGATGACTTTAATGCTGATGATGATGACTACATCATTTGTCATAAGTGAATGTCCATTGTTTTTGTCCACAAACCAAACAAAGCATCTTAAAGACAATACAGCACCAGACCAACTATTCAACAGCTTTATCTGTCCATTAAAGAGAAAACAAGAATAAAAGAAACAAGGACAAACAGGTACATGCCACTACTAGAGTATTTCTAAGACAAAGATTCTAATTATTATTACATCTCACACACAAACACACAAACATTACTACGTACACACTGTACTATTTTTATCTGCATGGTGTTTATTGTGTTGTTTGCACTTGTGTTCTGTGTTGCATCCTGGTCCTGGAGGAACGTTGTTTCATTATAATATGTACTTGTATATAGCTAAAATGACAATAAAGCCACTTGACTTTTTTTGACTTGAGATACTTCTAAACAATGAATCTAAAGACATGTGCACAATAAACCCAACTGTGCAAAATAAACCCAAAATGCATATAAAAAAAGTTCATGCAACCAACATCCTCTGTTGCACATAGTGTACAACTATAGAACTAATAACACAATTTTAGGAGAGAGAATTTGGTCAGAGATTCCTTCCCAACACTTTTAATCCCTTTAAGTTTCATTTAAGTTTCTTCAGTGTTTTAATTTAGTCTTTTATCCTTAGAGATTGTTTGTTTATTATTAGGATTTTAACGTCATGTTTTACACTTTGGTTACATTCATGACACGAACGGTAGTTACTCATTACACAAGATTTATCAGTTCACACAACTTTAATGTTAAACTCAGTCATGGACAATTTAGTATCTCCAATATACCTTACGGGGAGAACACGCAAACTCCACACAGAAAGGACCCGGACCATCCCACCTGGGGATCGAACCCAGGGACCTCCTTGCTGTGAGGCAACAGTGTTCCCCACTTAGCCAGTGTGCCGCCTCTTTATCATTAGAGATAAATTTGAGTCCAGCAGTAACAGAACAACATTGATGCATCTTTTGAGTTTCCACATTTGAATGTGCCAGAAACCTTGAAAACATACATTTACAGTTTACAAAAAGTTCATGTTTCTTAGAGCAGGATTACTGTAATAAAAAAAACTATTGAAAGTTGAAAAATGAAAGACATGATGCAATGCTGTTATTTTGAAGAGTAACCTAAACGTTGTAATCTAATTATGCTGTGTTTTTATGTAGGATGTTTTTATTGCATGAAACGCACCATTAATTTTTTTAGCAATGTTTTGCATTATCCATTTAATTACTAAGAGTTTGTATAAAATGCCAACTGATTTTAAGTCATTATTATCATTCTTTTTTTTACCTTGGTGCCATTAAAGCAAACAAAATTGCTGTAGAGGCAAAACGTGTGTGTTTGTATCGCAAAAAACCGTTATGATTTAAAAACAGATGTGCTAAGGTTAAAATCCTTTTCAGCCACATTCTAGTTTATGATGCTTAAAAAGGTATTTGGCCTTTTCTACTGCCTTTAGCACAGACTGAACAGCTGTATGACTGAGCTACATTTGACTAATGTCAAAATTGTCAAGATGAAACCCTTGACTGTTTTTTTTTTTACAAGCTCTGCATGTTTTGGCTACACATTTACACAAGTTCAAAACAAGGATGCCTCCACTGAAACTTGGCGGTGCTATTGACCAGGCTGGACGTCTACACAGAAGGTACTGGGGTGAGTTGATTGGTGCCCCATCCATGGTATTTCTGCCTTGCAACCAAGGAAACCAGACTCAACCCTGAGGGTAATTCGATTGACAAAAATACAATAAAATACAATTAAAAAAATTAAATACATATCTGCTACTAAAATTCATTATTTTAATGTACTAACCTGACAGGTGTTTCTAATAAATTGCTCACTAAATGTATAAAGTAAATATTTTCCACCTCCTACCTACCTGGTTTATTTTAATATCTCAGATGACACACATTACGCTACTTGATCAACTTGGGTTGTATTGTGGACTATTCTTACCTCTGCCTCCGGAGGGCACTGTTGCTACATCACCAGTACCAGGCATCCCAGCGCTTAGGCCGGTGCTGACAAGATGCCCAGTGGTGGGCTTCAGGCGCCAATTTAGCCCGAGTAAATTGAGAGCTGAAAGAGACAGAGAGGGAAGAGAGTGAGAGATTTAGTGATACAGATCATGACAAAATATTTCACCATCCATATACACAGTGCATATATAACTGAACATGACAGCAATAAATCTCACTGCCCTGCTACCATACCCAGTGCCAAGTGGAACATTTTCATCCATTCACTACCCAGCGCCACTAGACATGCACTTCAGAAATGGTCCTATCCCAGCCCGGTTTAGCTATATAAGGTCTGTATGTTTTATAAGCATTTTGTTATCTTTTATATTGAAAATATAAAACTAAATTAATACTAATATATTAATATTTTTAAAGAAACGCTTATTTACTCTTAAATCTAATAAAAATTAAAGTTTTATTAATTTAATCATATATTTTCATGTTTAACAACTGCTTTATCCTGGAGAGGGTCAAGGTGGTTCGATTTTCCCGGGGATCACTGGGCGCAATATAACACAGCTTGAATAGGACACCAATCGATCATTAAACTGTTTTTTTTTTTGTTTTTTTTTTAGCTGCCCAAGGATTACGGTCGTCACAACGGATCTGGTCTGCATACTAGACTTGACAACTTTTATACCGGATGCTCCTCCTGACACAACCCTCCTATTTTTATCCGGGCTTGGAACAGGCACTGAGGGCGCACTGACAAGTGCTCATCCCAATGGCACCTCGGACATTAGCCAATTGTGTCTGCGCAAACACCCAAGCGACTAATAGCACCGCTGAGATTCACACCCTTGATCCCCAGATTTCAGATCTTAGTAGTAGTGGGCTAGAACACTTTACAGCTGCTATTTAAAACATAGAACCATTCCATCTCCACAGACCAACACTGGCAGTGGAATGGGTTATACTAATGAAAACGGTAACTTTGAACAGAGCAAACCTTTGTTTTGTTAGCGCTGCCCCGATTTTTTAAATGCAAAGAAAAAATAACAAAAGCTCAGCTGCAAAACTGCAGGGCGCATAAGCTTACAGAACTGAATCACAGAACGATGCATAGCAAGTAAAAAGTTACAATCCACACTGCTTCTGAAAATCAGCTTGGTTTGGAAGACCATTGCTGACCTGCACACAGAGCCCTGTCTTAAAATGTATCAAATAAAGCGTTTCTTTTTGTACAAGTAAACTAAACATGGCTTACATTTACATAATTTACATTTATTTAGGAAAGTTATACAACACTTATCTAACCCTTGTGAAAAGTGTTTTTTCCCAAAATAACTGCTCGTATCATCTTTAGCAGCCATGATGGCAACTAATCACTTTTTATAACTTGATATTTGTTTTTTTTTTACATCACTACAGAGGAATTCCTTCACCCATGCGCATTAAATCAGACACACTGCCAGTTTTGTTGTTTGGCATAAGCTGCTTGTTTTTTTTTTATGTCATACCACAGTATGTCTGAGTTTAGGTCAGGACTAAAAAAAAGACTGAAAAATGATTTTTATATTACTTTATATTAAGACCATGATACATTTCCAAACAACTTTAATATAAGTACAGTTTCTTTATTATTTTCTAAAATTACATAAAAAAATCAATAACATTTCATAATGAACTTTTCTGCTTTAGTGCATTTTTTCTTGGAATTGGGCTCAAGTGTGACATTTTGCATACATATGATGAATTCAGTGCACATATCATACATACATGACGTGCATGTATATACATTAACAGCATATTAAAAACAAACTGGACTGGTCACATGACACTGATGCCCTCTATAGGAAAGAACAGAGTAGACTATTCTTTCCGAGGAGGCTGAGGTTATTTAATGTGTGCAATAGACTGGTAAAAGTATTCTATCAGTCTGTGGTGGCCAGTGCCTTCTTTCTGCTGTAGTGTGCTGTGGTGGTGGCATCAATGCTGGAGAAGCCAACAAACTGGTGAGGAAAGCCAGCTCTGTGGTGGGTCTGGAGCTGGACATTCTGGAGGTAGTGGGTGAGAGGAGGATGAAGGACTAAATCAGAGCGATCCTGGACAACCCCCTTCATCCTCTCCAAGTGGAACTATGGTGGCTGGGAAGTTCATTTAGTCATAGGCTCATTCCACCTAAGAGCAAGACGGAGCGCTTTAGACGTTTTTTGTGCCCACTGCTATCAGACTGCATTACAATAGCAGAATACACAGGCTGTCCTCACACTGACCAGCTTCCTCCACTTTAACTCAAATATCCTTCTCCCACACTTTTTCCTGCACTGGACTTTATATTACATACAACACACATATGTATATACTGGGTGGGTCAAAATTATGTTAACACTGATGGATCTATTCCCTGCGAAATGTGTGTTCGGGCTTTAAATGGTACTGTTGCTCGCTGTTTTTTGTGTGTTGAACATGATGACGAACAGGTTGAAACTGTCCTTTAAATCATCTTACACATATAAAGTATGTTTTGTGAATAAAAGTTTTTTGCCATTCAAGTGTTAACATAATTTTGACTCACCCTGTATAGTATATATATATATATATATATATATATATATAGTGTTTTCCTATATAGTTGTAACTTGTCATACTGCTTTAATAAATACAGTTATTTACTCTAACTGTATTTATTCTGTGCTGGAGCTGCTGTAACACTCGAATTTCCCCCATGGGGATCAATAAAGGAATATCTTATCATATACTGCATGTGCATTTGACGATTGGTCCACTCATTCACATGAAAATATCTATAAAAATTCTGCTTAACCTTTTTATTGACTGGGCTGCAAATGACATCAACAGTAGCCAATATCCAGACCTATAGGCTGCTTTAATAAATTAATGTTGAGTAATAATGGGCCTAAAGTAAAGAAGTATAAAATGATATAGAAGATTAAATACTGCATCACCACTAAAATCCTTTTATTAACCTCTGGACTGGATTTAAATGGCCATTAAAAGGTACCTTTTAAACGGGATAGCCTGCTGTGTTCCAATACTATCTCAATTCACTCAGTTTATAGAGAAAGCTCACTACCCTGCCAATAGTACTTGGAATACTGTGACTTTATATTTGCTATTTTTAAATGTATTGTCAATACATTACGTTCATGTAGTGAATGTAAAATGTTACTGAAAACTGAAGTGAGTTTCATTTTTCCAGGAGTTTTGCCCAATGCTGGAAACACAGTGCTGAAAAACCTACAACCTAAAACCTTCAAACACACACATGCACACACACATACACACACCCCTCAGAGAAGATGCCGATGTCGGCAGTCTCAGTGATAATGACTCACCTTCTTGCTTAGTCCTCCATCACCCCTAAATCTCATCCCCACAAAATCAATGCCTTCTTACTCCTCTCTCACACTCGCTCACACACTCCTGCAAATGCGCTCACACACTCCTGCAAATGCGCTCACACACTCCTGCAAATGCACACACACACACACACACACACACACACACACACACACACACACACACACATCTCCATCTTATAGCAGAATGAATACAGCGGGCTCTCTTATCATTCTGGTGTGAAGTGACTGCTCTGGCCAAAAGAAAGTGCTGACTCCTCTAACCCACCTGCTGCTCTGCTGCCAGCTTCTCTACACACATACACACACACACGAGGTCACTTACCCATCTTACTCACACTTATTTACTTACAGTAACACAACACACATCTCTGGTCCATATCAGTGTATCTCCCTTCCATTTCAAACTAGGCTTATCGTACGTCTGTCTCCTGTCTTTACCTTTACCTCTCCTCTTTGTCAATCTGTCTATCTAAACAGCACTGCGAAGATACGACACCTCCAGATGAGATCAAAAGTTTGCATATACTCGATCAGGGGCACGTATGTCAAGCCAGAATTGGGAATTTTGAATGTTTAACTGTTCTTTTTCCGTGACTAAAAGATTGGTCTAAAATATTCACTCATTCATTCATTGTCAGGTTTTACCACCTCTTTATCCTATTCAGGGTCACTGTGGGTCCGATCCACTTGACAAAAGGAAGGAAACACCCTGGACAAGCCGCCAGTTCATCACAGGGCAAACACACACACATTTGTAGCATTTAGCAGACACTTTTATCCAAAGCGACTTACAATTTTGACTGAATACAGTTTAAGCAACTGGGGGTTAGGGGATCAGGGATCCACAGTTGCAACTTGGCAGCAGTCGAGCTTAAACCAGCAACCTTCTGATTATTAGTACAGTACCTTAACCATTGAGCAACCACTGCCCACACACACACACACACCCATTCACCTGACTGCATGTCTCTG
Organism: Trichomycterus rosablanca; assembly: GCF_030014385.1. Taxonomy (NCBI): domain Eukaryota; kingdom Metazoa; phylum Chordata; class Actinopteri; order Siluriformes; family Trichomycteridae; genus Trichomycterus; species Trichomycterus rosablanca. The sequence continues at coordinate 20,644,703 of NC_086003.1, forward strand.
GACTGTGGAAGGAAACCAGAGCACCCGGAGAAAACCCACACAGACACAGGGAGAACATGCAAACTCAACACAGAAGAGACCCAGACTGTTGCTGTAAGGCAAAGGTGCTACCCATCGAGCCACTGTGGGTCTAAAACATGTACAGAGCCATTTCTAACAACCTGTGTATGTACAAAATACATGAAACAGTCACATTTTGGAAAGATAGGTAAGAAAACCCAATCATGGCAGCAGAAGTACAGTAGTACTTAGTAGTACTTAGTACTTAGTAGTTTAGCTAAACAATGATCTAACATTAGCGTACTAACTTTAGATGTATTTGATTTAAGATTTATATCAAATTACAAATGTGTCTTCATTTTGCTATTTGATTCTTGACTTTCAGTTCACTTCATCTTTTGCCTTTCTGCAACTAATGGATTCTGCCATTTGTATGCTATTGGTATTCCCAGGGCCACCGGGTAATTCAGGGACCTTTAAGTTGGCTAGAATTTCTCGGTGTGATGATGAAATTACATCATATGTGCAGAAATGTTTGGTGCTGCTTGCCGTAAGTCCAAATAAATCTATCACACATGAGTGCTTATCACAGTCACCAGATGAAAGTGACCGAGCTGGAACACGCTCTTGCTTCCGCAAAATGAATGAGACTCAACATTATCTATGAACATCAGAGGTGCTAATGCTGCTTTAGACAGCAAGAAATCAGGAGTGGTTAAGTCCTGCCATGACCTGCTGCTGTGATCCACTCCAGTATGAGCAGTAGCAGTAGTGTGTGTGTGTGTGCAATGGAAGCCTGTAAAAGCTGAAAGCATGCAGCATGCAGAGTTTTTTACAGCTGCACACATTTAGGTTTGATTGTTTTATGCATTGTTTTGGTTGAAAACCAGTTTTTGACCAGAACCATATGTGCTAGTGTTAGCTCATTATATTGACTGCAAGATTAACAAGATTCTTATGTGGCTAATACGACTATGGTCTCAGTTCAAAAATAATCATTTAAAAAAAAAAAAAAAAAAGGCTCGGCATTGGGAACCACAGGAGTTCTGTTAAAATGCCTGCCTCAACTCAGGTAAAATAGATGGATGGATGGGACGGATGGATGGATGGATAAATTTTTTTTAATATTTTGTTTATGTATTTTCTCCCCTTTTTCTCCCAACTTGCCCAATCACGTCATGCTTCCTCTCCACTAATGCCGACCCCTGCTCTTATTTGAGGAGAACAAAGCTAACCCACACCCCCTCTGACACATGGGCAGCAGCTGTATACATTTTTGTCACCTACACTAGACGAGATAAGCTGCGGATCAGCTCTGTGTACGGAGAGACACAGCCTGATCAACGTACCCTCTCCCCGTCTCTGTGCAGGCGCCATCAATCAGCCAGCAGAGGTTGTAGTTGCATCAGTCATGAGAGAGTCCCTATCTGGCTTAATGCCCCACCCCTATATGAACAGCAGGCCAATCGTTGCTCATGTGGCCACTCAGCCCAGCTGGCAGGCAGAGCTGAGACTCAATACAATGTATTCGAGATCCCAGCTCTGGTGTGCTAGCGTGTGTTTATACCGCTGTGCCACCTGAGCGGCCATAAATGGATACTTTTTTAATCCCGAAGGAAATTAAACTCTCTGTAGCATTATACAGCAACGAAGGTACACACTAAAAAATTCAACATTATAAATTCGAGAGAAAAAAAAAGCAGCACAAACATAACCAAGATTGAAAGTAACCTGAATTTGACATATACTGCATAGTGCAGTTATTAATGATGAGGAAGGATTACGTGAAATATGTATGAATGAAAGTGCAGGGAGGTGCAGTTCCAAGTATACAGTGTATGGTACAAATGAAATAAGGATTAAATATTAAATAGTAAGGTAAATATTAAATTGACTAGGTTTCTGAATCACTTAAGTAAAGGTATGAGGACCAAACCAACCACAGAATGTTTCTGCCAGAGCCATGAAAATTTTTTAGGAAATGTGCTATTTGTTAAGGTAAAATTAGACTTATTAGCTAACTAACTTCCTTGCTCAGTTGAGTTGAGGGATTAATGTAAAGGTTTATAACTTTATGTTAAAATAATTTTACAATTTGCTTAAATGATTGATTGACCAGCTGGCTAACTGGCTATTTGCTTAAATGATTGATTGACCAGCTGGCTAGCTGGCTAAGTAACTGATTTATTTACCTTGATTGTCTTGACAGATTAATTAATGAAATTAATTAATTTAATAATTAACATTAAATTGACTAGGTTTCTAAATTACTTGATGAGGTAGTGCCCTATTTTTTTCTTTCTTTTTTAACTTAGATATGTATTAAAAGTTAAAAACAAGCTAGCAGATAGCTAACTTAGTAGTTCATTTGAGTTAAAAGATGCAATGTTTAAATTCTATGGTGTGTTAAAGTATTACATTAATGATCTAACCTTTCATTGTTTTACCTACAATAATAGGCTAGCAAGCTAACTTACTAATTTATATGTTGAGTCAACTGCTTTAATATTTCATTATCTATTATCTATGATGCATTGCTGAATACATTAGGTTGTTTACCTACGTTAGATACCTACGACTAGCTATATATCTAACTGAATTAAATTGGTTTGCTGAGGTTAAGGGATTATCTTCCATTATTTTTGGAAAATAGTCATTAACTGAGAAGCTAATTCATCTTGTTAAATAAGCAAGCTAGGTAGCTAATATGCTATTTCATTTAAGTAAAAAAAAAGTTAACAGCAACGTCATGCAGGCACCTTTAACTTCAAGTGTCAGTTTAGTGCACTTGGCTTGAATAATCAAAGCTAAAGGACATTTTTACCAGCTCAGTCGAAGTCCTTTGCAATAATCATGAATTATAAAAAGGAAATGTGGTAAATGAGAAATTAATGAGATGGTGCATCACACATTACGTAATCTCTATGTATAATTTACTTCTTGAAGAATATAATAATATTACCTACTAGGAGAGAGAAGGAGGGAGAGTGGATTTAGGAGAATTCCCCTGCTGCAGCGGAGGAAGTCCATTTACTTATTTCACCAAGGGTATTAGGCTGCATGTGGGGGGTGTACTTTGCACATATGAAAGGTGGAAGTATTTTATAAAAAAAAATAGAAAAGGAAGAGTGATGTCAGATCCCACTTATAGCGCATTCATTCAGAGTATCGAATCACATAAGCACTGGCATAATCACACTATAATAAAGATACTGTTGTGAAACAGGATTGGATCACAAATACATAACATTAGACATTAGTACTCTGCTGTAGCTGTCAATGCATCTGGAGGAAGAAATAATTACCCTTTTGCAGCAGTGTGGTTTAATTTTGACCAATTCCTTATGTCAGATTAAATTTCTTAGGTTTCTTGGCAAATTGTTTAAATGAGGGTCCCTCTGATGAACCTGCAATTCTACCATCCATAATCAAATCGAGTCAGCAGATTAGCTAGACCATTCAACCCCTTTACCTTCTTTTTAAGAGGCCAGTCTTGAGTTTTATGACTTTGTTTGGGCTGTTGTCTTGTTGAAACATCCAGCTTTAGTTAGTTTTATGTCCCGATTCATTTACTTTTTTATGTTTCTTTTAATGATGTGTAATGCCTCATTATCATTTGCAGGAAAACATCCCTTTATGCCACATAACATTAAATGTTAAAAGTGACCCTGAACTAAACTACAATACCTGCATATACACCGCACCGATGAGTCATAACATTATGACCACCTCCTTGTTTCTACACACATTGTCCATTTTATCAGCTCCACTTACCATATAGAAGCACTTTGTAGTTCAACAATTACTGACTGTAGTCCATCTGTTTCTCTACATACTTTTTTAGCCTGCTTTCACCCTGTTCTTCAATGGTCAGGACTCTCCCAGGACCACTACAGAGCAGGTATTATTTGGGTGGTGGATCATTCTCAGCACTGCAGTGACATGGTGGTGGTGTGTTAGTGTGTGTTGTGCTGATGGAGTTTTTAAACACCTCACTGTCACTGCTGGACTGAGAAATGTCCTGCAGGCAGCGTCCTGTGACCACTGATGAAGGTCTAGAAGATGACCAACTCAAACAGCAGCAATAGATAAGTGATCGTCTTTGACTTTACATCTACAAGGTGGACCAACTAGGTAGGAGTGTCTAATAGTGTGGACAGTGAGTGGACACTGTATTTAAAAACTCCAGCAGTGCTGCAGTGTCTGATCCACTCATACCAGCACAACACACACTAACACACCACCACCACCATGTCAGTGTCACTGCAGTGCTGAGAATCATCCACCACCCAAATAATACCTGCTCTGTAGTGGTCCTGACCATTAAAGAACAGCATGAAAGGGGGCTAACAAAGCATGCAGAGAAACAGATGTACTACAGTCAGTAATTGTAGAACTACAAAGTGCTTCTATATGGTAAGTGGAGCTGATAAAATGGACAGTGAGTGTAGAAACCAGAAGGTGGTTTTAATGTTATGGCTGATCGGTGTAAATAGCTATGTAAGGGATAAAGGGGTGGCTTTACATAACCAAAAAGCACAGGATTTAGTGCAACCAGTAAATTATAAACAGTGCTATACATTTTCTAAATTACTTAATTCTTAAAAAAATGACAGCTTCTATGATTAAGAATGATCTAATTATGGTTAATGATATGGAAAAATAGCATGTGACAGATGCTTCCTAAGGTAGACTGTGGTCTAGATAAAAATACAGTGCCAAAAATCTATAAGAACCTAGAAAAGTGAACCAGATCCTACACCCCTGCAGGTATCTTCTCTCACCCCAAAGTTTTGGGATACTGGATACCTGATTTGAACTAAGTATACCCTACACACAACATTGCCACATTAATTTTGTGCCTGCCCATAGTTACAACTGCTTAGATATGATGAACCACTGTTTAGAAAATGGATTTAGCAAGGAGCGTTAGAGGTGGAAATCTGATCCTAGATCAGCTTCGATGTGCACATGAAATTAGGTTATGTGGAAATTCCCACTGAAAACTCTTTCACACAGACACTGTGGGCAGCTGAGCACCAACACAGTACAAAGCTCCTTTACAGCTTCTGTTAATTGTGTGTTTTACACCCCGTTCATCTTAAACGCTGACAACACATTCACAAGAAACAGTGCATCTGTTTTTATTCAAATGGTGTGAAAAAGAGTTGTAACATACTGGCATGTCTAGCGTGAAATGGCGTAAATTGGCATTTGAAGGTGTGAATTACAGAATGTTTAAAAGGAAACATGATTGACAGCCAAAGGTTGGAACATGGCAAACATTCAGGTGGGACGTGTTATCAAGATCAGATAACAAAGAGATCAGTGCAAACCAAATCAAGAGGGAAGGGTCAGTTTTCGTTTTAATAGCTTTCCTCTACTTATAGTAAGCTTAAGTGTAAGCAGAGCAGTTTAACAGTAACGGAACTGAACCGATGATTCGTGTGATTGATGAGCTCATGTGCAGTGTGTTGTTATGTGGAGTGATGAGTCATGGGTAATAAGAAAGTCAAGAGGTTACTACATTTCTTTTTGCATTTTTCCCAATTTCCTACCAATCTAGTCGTATCCAATTACCAGATTGCATTACGCTTCCTTTCTACTGATCCCCACTTCTGACTGAGAAGAGCAAGACTGACACACGCCCCCTCCAACACGTGTGCAGTAGCCGACTGCATCTTTTCACCTGCACAAGGCGAGTTCATATGCGGTTCAGCTTTGTGTACGGAGAGCCACACCCTGATCAATGCATTATTCCTCGACATTATTCCTCGTGAATCAACCAGTGCCATCATTGCCATCAACCGCCATCAACCAGCCAGCAGAGGTTGTAATTGCATCAGTTATGAGGTCCCTATCCGACTTCCCTGTATGAAAAACAAGCCAATCGCCTGAACACCTATTCAATTCCTTCTACAATTTAGGAATGCAAATTTGATTAGATTTTTTCAATCAATTAACCAAAATTGACCATTAAAAAGAGGTTTACCATTAACTGAAAAGCATATATTGACCCATCAAAAATTACAAACAAAATGCCCTAATGGGTTTAGTCCTCCATAAATAATTAAATTGTAAAATAAACACATTTACAGCATTTAGCCACTATTTGGACCTTGAGCAAGACCCTTAACCCCAGCTTCCAAATGAGCTTGGATACGTAAAAAATATTTTAGTTGTACTGTATATATACAGTATATATATATATATGACAAGTAAAGGCATTCTACAGTATTTTATTCTAAAACATGTTTTCCTAACAACTTACCATGAGCTGTACTTCACTGTGAGCTGTAGAACTAACAGACTTTACACTCAGTGGAACCACATGCTCTGCCACTGAAATAAACCAATGGTTGAAAGATGAACTTACTGTGAACAAGTTGGTAATATATTATTAAGAGTGAGCATCAAGTATCTACAGTTAAGGAAGAGGAACAGCTTCCTTCCCTGAGCTGTAATCTCTATGACACCCCCTCCTTACACACACACACAGTCACACATCCATAGCTGCTGAAGACAGCAACCAACCAACCAACCTGTCTGTTACCTCCCGCCCTCCACAAGCTGCTGCTAACACACAGATCACATCTTCTAAATTGAATTACTACAATTTGTGCAATTACTGTTTTTTCTTCTCTAATACTGGGTAATACTGGAACTACTCAAGCACAGTGTGTACACCGATCAGCCATAACATTAAAACCACCTCCTTGTTTCTACACTCACTGGTCATTTTATCAGCTCCGCTTTCCATATAGAAGCAATTTGTAGTTCTACAATTACTGAATTACTGACTGTGGTCCATCTGTTTCTCTGCATGCTTTGTTAGCCCCCTTTCATGCTGTTCTTCAATGGTCAGGACTCTCCCAGGACCACTACAAAGTAGGTGTTATTTGGGTAGTGGATCATTCTCAGCACTGCAGTGACACTGACATGGTGGTGGTGTGTTAGTGTGTGTTGTGCTGGTATGAGTGGATAAGACACAGCAGTGCTGCTGGAGTTTTTAAGCACCTCACTGTCACTGCTGGACTGAGAATAGTCCACCAACCAGAAATATCCAGCCAACAGCGCCCCGTGGGAGGCGTCCTGTGACCACTGATGAGGGTCTAAAAGATGACCATCTCAAACAGCAGCAATAGATGAGCGATCGTCTCTGACTTTACATCTACAAGGTGGACCAACTAGGTAGGAGTGTCTAATAGAGTGGGCAGTGAGCGGACATGGTATGTAAAAACTCCAGCAGAGCTGCTGTGTCTGATCCACTCATACCAGCACAACACACACTAACACCACCACCATGTCAGTGTCACTGCAGTGCTGAGAATGATCCACCACCTAAATAATACCTGCTCTGTGGGGGTCCTGTGGGGGCCCTGACCATTAAAGAACAGGGTGAAAGCAGGTTAAAAAACTATGTAGAGAAACTGACGGACTACAGTCAGTAATCGTAAAACTACAAAGTGCTTCTACATGGTAAGTGGAGCTGATAAAATGGACAGTGAGTGGAGAAACAAGGAGGTGTAAGCCCTATATATTGATTAGAGGCTTATAAGTCTTAAATAAGGAGCTTATTTACTGGTCAGAATGTGCATGAATCACAAGTTATTATATAAATTAAAAAAAGTAGATTTTGTTAGTTTTAAACTTTGCATGTAGATTAATCTATTGATCTGTTTCCAAGTAGCTATAAAAACTAAACAGGCCTCCAGTTAATGTAACAGAAACAAAAAATGTAACTAAATTCCTGAATAAATAAACTAATAAGTCAAGTATAAGATCTTTAATTGTAATTATTTATTATATATTATATTACAGACCGGCACACCACATAAACACAACATGAACAAAATCATATTTTAGCTGGAAAGCAAAATTAAGCACTTTATCCAGCAGCCAATTAAATGTAGTTTACATTATAAAACCTGCAAAAGTAAACAACTGTCATACTTTTTGTGAAGAATTGTATTTCCCAGCAGAATGTGTCAATGTTTAATGTATCCTCACAACTCACCCTAAAAGCAGCAGCAGAGCCACAGAGGCTAGTAAACACAGTAATCGATTATAAACAGTCACTAAATTATTCACTGGGTCTTTTTGCTGCGTCCAGATGGGCATTGCTTCAGTAGAACTCAATCTAAAATGTGGCTTTGAAATGTGACTGCAAAGTGGAGAAGAGGCAGAAACCAGTTACCTGTCTGAAACCAGGAGAAATATGGAGAAAAAAGCACTTTTGGACAAGAATAACAAAGACAGAAAATTCTGAATCTTAATAAGTGTGTTTACCTGAGCATTAATAGTTCAATAATTGACTGATTTCTAATTATTCAAGTAGTCATGTACTAATTCAATAAAAGCATTGACGTTATTTGTTTTAGAAAAGTCCAAAAAAAACTGTGCACATGTGAAAATACATGATTGACATGTAAAACAACAATAAGGATGGCTTGAAGTATTTTTTTCTCTACCATAAAGACTGCAATTATACAGCAGGGTGATTTGAAAGTGGATTAATTAAACAATAATAACCGGGGGATAATTGTGCTCACAGCCAAACAGATTACAGATTAAATAATCTAACACTGCTGTGTTTATCAGTGTGAATTTTTTTGTCCTTGTTCTCTGTCTATAAAATAGGATAGAACTTAATTTATCCTGGAGAAAATTCCAGAAGTTGCCAGAAGTTGTACAGAAAAAAATACAGCAACATGAAAAAAAGTAGGAAGGCCCCCGGTTGGCTCCACTAGCACTCCAGCACTGGGATTCGGAACTGTCCGAGTTTGAATTCGTTCGTTTGTTTATTAGCCTTTTAACGTCATGTTTTACACTTTGGTTACATTCATGACAGGAACGGTAGTTACTCATTACACAAGGTTAATTAGTTCACAAGGTTATATTGAACACAGTCATGGACAATTCAGTGTCTCCAATTTACCTCACTTGCATGTTTTTGGACTGTGGGAGGAAACCGGAGCACCCGGAGGAAACCCACACGGACACAGGGAGAACATGCAAACTCCACACAGAAAGGACCAGGACCGCCCCACCGGGGGATCAAACCCAGGACCTTCTTGCTGTGAGGCGACAGTGCTACCAACTTAGCCACCGTAAAACAGTAAAAGAAGAATATTATTGCACATTAAATTATGTCACATTAGTAGTGGTTTACAAGGTACTTAAAGTGATTTTTGTACATATTTGTACATAAAAAATTATATTGCACATAATATTGAAAGTAAATTGCATGTTATACTCAGTGTCCAATGTTTCAGCTGTCCTTTCTACAGAACGGGGAAGAGTTATACAGGTTGATGGCCCTTGTGGAAAAAAATTGCTTATTTAGTAGTAAAACTTCCACCTTTACCACAGGTAAACTCTCATGTCGACACCAAAACCAAATTTCTAAAGTGACTGTCGTGGTGAGGTTCATTAAGATTTTTTGCAGTCATGTGAATATTTTGTACATATTAAGTAAGAAGGTGCAGTGTAAAATGCTTCTTGATGAAACCACAATCTATTACTATTTCCTCGGCTGCTCCCGTTAGGGGTCGGGATCCACATTATTGATTTGGCACAGTTTTAACGCTGGATGCCCTTCCTGACACAACCCTCCCTATTTATCTGGGCTTGGGACCGGCACTACAATGCATTGGTTTATGCATCCTAGTGGCTAGGTACCTATAAGACAATTCAGTGTCTCCAATTAGCCTGGCTGCATGTTTTTGGATTGTGGGAGGAAACCGGAGCACCTGGAGAAAACCCACGCGGACACGGGGAGAACATGCAAACTCTGCACAGAAAGGACCCAGACCACCCAACCTGGGGATCGAACCCAGGACCTTCTTGCTGTGAGGCGACAGTGCTACCTACTTAGCCACCGTGCCGCCCCTTGATGAAACCACAATAAGGGAATGAAATTAAAGTACAGTTCGCTAAGGCTGTGACTAACGTTTCAAATTTTGTCGACTGTGGTCCTCTGTAAATCATATATGCCACATCTAATGTGTATCTATATTTGGATGGCATTGATGAAAATGATTCAGATGCCAGACTTTACAGGCTGTGCCTTCTGCTACAAAACGGATTTCCAGATTGGTGTTTTAAAGACACAATATTCACAATATTGTTACCTTAAATAATTCTACAATAGTTTTTAAACTAGGATATAAAACTGACCAAGCTTTAACTCAGACCAGCAACATGACCACAGTGGATTTACACTTGGATTTGTGAGACTTAGTGCACAACCTCTTTATGATAATCAACCAAATGTTGATTAACAAAGAAAAAAACAGGTACTAGGATACACTTCCGATTTCCATTGCTATTTTTGCACAGACTTTCTCAATTTCATCCGATCATCCGTCTTATGGATATGCACAAGAATGACGCAAAGTTTGTGTATTGCTAAAAACATGAAGCAAAATGTGTAAAGGCTACTGGTGCAAATGCTATTACTGCTAACACTACTAATGCCTGAGCTCGCGCCTTTATCTCCTAAAGCAATGATAATTTTAAATATGAATACAATGCTATTAATACTAATCAGCTACTACAAAACTGATTCATGCAACACGCTTTGCTACGGGTGCTTATTGCACATGCTGTTTTGAGGAAAACAGCGTTTGGAGTGCATCCCTAAGGGGCGCACACATTCACATGCAGCCACATAGACACACGCGCACACACAGAGCTCAACAACACACGTACACACACTGCTGATGCAACTTCAGAGCAATCTGTGTCTGACCTTACAGAAGCCTCTCAAACCTCCTTTACTGTCACTAACTACACACGCCCTCAGAGAGATTCTGTAAAAAAGCTACGGCTAGAGGGATTCAACAGGCAGCCTGTGGGCCAAACAGAGCTTACCATCATAATAGGAATTAATAATAGAAAACATTTGTTTTAAATTACTTGTATTTGTCAAAGTTCCAGTCACAGACAAGCTACTAGCAAGAGGAATGATTCTGAAACTGATTCTTAGCTTGTACCCTAAGCACAGTACTAATGGGTTTGTTAGAATATGAAAATAAAACAGTGTAGTAGTGTACTATATTGATATACTTTATATTTAAGGCCCTACCTAATTCACGGCCATGAAAATCGTGTCACAAGCCATAAAATAAACCCTGTCCTGTGTAATATGCAATTTGCTGTGAAATTCAAAATTTAGTTTACTGGTTAATTTGCACTATGAGGCAGTCCTAGCAATCCTATGGCAATTCAGTTCGTCTACGGCAATCGGTTAGTCTAAAGCAGCGGTTAGTCTAAAGCATCTAAAAACATGACTTAAGAGAACAGGGTAACTTGTTCTGTGGACGCAGAGGGGGGGAGTGTCAAAACACATGAGAATTTTTGTCTTTAAGACAGAGGATGAAGCCTCGCCCGTCGCTTCTAGGTTTACATTCAACTGTTAAGGTAGACTGTGCTGTGTACTGTAGCGTTCATTTATTCCATCAGTCAATTTATCGTCGAGGCAATGGTAGCTCAATGATACTGGACCAGTAATCTTAAGGCTGTTTCAAGCCCCCACATTCGCCACTTGCCACTGTTAGGCCCCCTGAGCAAAGCCCTTTACCCTTAATTGCTCATATTGCATTTAGTGATAATTGTAAGTCACTCTGGATAAAAGTGTCAGCTATTTGCCGCAAATGTAAATGTATGTATAATATTTATTGACTGCCATTAAATGTGGCACTTTTCTTTAAAAAATCTGTGATTTTTAAAAAAACGAGGTCCGTGAAATTAAGCACATTTTCCCGTGAATTTAGTAGGACCCTACTTATAGTACAGTAACCAGTGAACGACATGACTATGTGCTTTGTGTATGTCTCTGTTTAACTACAGTAAAAAAAACAAAGGTGTCCCTTGGCTAGCCCACCACTGCTAAGATCTCAAGCTCTCGAATTAGCATATTAGCTTTGCTATCAGTCACGAAAGGCTATGTCTGAGGGTGGGAGGGTCAAAATGATTCCTCATTACTGCTGCAATTGTGTCCTCTGCTGACTGGATGAAGGTGTCTGCACAGAGATAGTGAATAACGAAGAACACCGGCTAACAGCACAGCTTAGATTCGAACTTGAGAGCTTAACATCTCAGTACTAGTGAGCTAACGTTTTACCCTGTGTTTAGCTCTTGAGGTCACAATGCTGATTGTTTAGTATGGACTACAATGCTTTGAGAACATGGTCATTATAAAAAGTGCTATATGAAAAGATTTATTATTATGAGCCTGTCAAGAATGATGGGCACCTGAGGGGATGTATACACAGCAATGAGCACAGCTTGGACTTGTAATGCACATCAAATTGTTTTAATAATTGCTTTATTGTGTTCAGATATTTTCACATTATTTTTTATTTTCTATTTATTTATGCATTTTCTCCTGATTTTTGGCGTATTCAATTTGTCTTCCACTTTGCGTTTGAGGAGGGTATACTTGCTGCTCATACCCCCTCCAATGTGTGCGCAGACCCCTTCTTTTACGGCCGTGCTTCGGTGGATTCGCACATGAGACTCATCCACTTTCTGCACAGCTGCTTCGGTCTGCTAACCAGATTTATCTTTCTAACCTTGCACAGCACTTGAAGACCCCAGTCCGGTCATTTTAGTCCAGTCGTTTTCCCAACCAGCAGATACGGTGGCCAATTTTTGTCTGCTGCAGGCACTGCCAATTGTGCCCGCTAGATGGCGCCCAGTCGACCGGTAGCATAGCCAAGATTCGAACCGGGGTGTTCAGTGCCAATTAAGTACAGCAGTATCCATGAAGGGCTGAGTCTTTAAGGAGCAAAGATGGGCAGAGGATCTCTTTATTTGTTAATAAATTCAAGGAATCCGGAGGGAATTTCAGTGCTTAAGGGGCAAGGGTGTAAGCAGAAGAAAAACCATCATTCATCCATAGCTGATATAACTACATGGGCAAAGGATTTCTTCGGCAAACCATTCTCAGACAGTACAAAACAGAGTGCCTGAGAAACAAATGCCACTTTAAACTTTACTGTGCAAAAAAGAAGACTTTAATTAAGTCCAGGAGCAGCATTAAGTTCTCTAGGCTCAGAGGCATCTGGGATGGACCATCACAAACTTGTGGTAAGACGAATCAGTATTTCAAACCTTTTTTTTTGCAAGAAATGAATGCCATGTACATACTAGAATTGTGTTTTAATTATGACATTTTTGAGGCTCAGAAACATGTAAAATATTTTGTTTAAGAAAAAAGTTTGTTTAAGACCAATCTAGAGTTGTATCAAACATCCAGCTGATTTTTGGCAAAAGATCCAGACACAAATAATAATAAAATGCCCCCCAAAAAAGACCTTCCCTGCCTGTGCCCCTCTGTCCCACCCAGCAGACACGGTGGCCAGTTTTTGTCTGTTGCAGACAGTGCCAATTGTGCCCGCTAGATGGTGCCCAGCAGAGCCGAGATTTAAAAACCAGGGTGTTCAGTGCCAATTAAGTACATTTATAAATTCTTTAGAAAAGATAATGTGGTGTGTGAATTTTGTACTACGATTTGTACGGTTTGTGTTGTTTTTATGATTATTTGCTTTTTATTTAAAATGTAAAGCGTCTTTGAGTATCTTGGAAAGCGCTATATAAATAAAATGTATTATTATTATTATTATTATTAATCTAACTTAACATACGTCAAAGAAAATATTTAAAATTAGTATTTGGAATATTAAGGAATTTGGGTACTTCTACCACCTGCGATTTGCACAGGTACAAGGTGAACAGCCATGCTTTTAGTCTGGTTAGCCTTTATATAAAACTCACACATCTTTGCAAAGTTGAAAAAGTTGCTTGTTGCCGTGCTGATCTTTTTTTATGCGAGTCTTTGATGTGTGTTTGATTTTGAACTTTACAGGTTCCTCTGATGTGAATACAAATCAGAGACTACAGTCTGTTACAGCAGTCAGATTCCCCCGAGGAATCGTTCGATCTGATTGCATCAGCTCTCTGTCTCTACCTATGCTGATCAAACTTGCTTGTGGTCTCTACTGTCTTTACTGTTGACCTGAAGGCTACCTGAGTTGACTTAGCAAACAGCTATGACACAGCAGTGCTTTACACAGGCCTGCACTTTACAACCCTGAAGCAAAAAACGTTGGGACAAGATGGAAAATGCAAATAAAATAAAACTGCATTGTTTCTTACATTTACTTTGACTTGGTTTGTCTGGTCAACTACATTTCATTTAATTTACATCTATTCCTGCATTTCAGGCCTGCAATACAATTTAAAAAAGCTGGGATGGGGGGGAACTTAGGGCAGGTAATGAGGTAAAAAAACTAAATGATGTGATTTTAATCATAATTTGGTCCACGAAGGACAGAGTCTTTTACAAGCAAAGAAGGCAGAAGATCTTTCCCTATTTGTCAACAAATGCATCAGAAAATTATTAAAATGTTTAAAAACAATGTTCTTTAAAGAAAGAATAAAATGTATTTGCATATTTTACCCTCTACAGTGCATAATATTATCAAAAGATTAAGAAAATCTGGAGAAAACTTTCAAAACTTTCAAAAAGAAGCCTAATACTAATCATGTCCAGAAGCAGCGTTGAGTTCTCTGGGCTCGGAAGCATCTGGGATGGACCATCACATGGTGCAAATGTTTATTGTGGACTGGTGACTTAGTATTTTAGGTCTTTTTAGAAGAAATAGATACCATGTACATACTAAAATGCATGTGACATGTAAAATATTTAATAATTTTTTTTAACACCAATCTAGACTTGTATCAAACATCCAGCAGTTTCAGCAAAAGATCCAGACAGAAATAATAGATCCAGACAGGGCCTCACTGTCACTCTGTCTATGACTCCCAACCTGCTGCACTCCTACATGAAGGTACAGTTGAGGTCAAAGTTTCAAACACTTAAAATGTACTCAATATTGTCATATCCACCTCCCCAGTCGTAACTACCTCTGGTGCTGCAGCTCTACACTGAATATATTTACTCACCAGTCACTTCATTAGAAACATCGTACTAATACTGGGAGGGACTGCAATTTGCACTCAGAACAGCTTCAGTTCTTCATGGCGTGTACTGCACAAGGAGAAACATTTTAGATCTACCCACTTTTTGTCCCCACAGGACCAAAATGACTCAGAAAGCAAATAAGGTTTACAACATAATGTATTCCCACACAGTGTAACAGTTATACCACAACTCTCTCCCTTTCTCTCTCCTGCAGACCACAATCTGAGGAGTCACTGGTACGACAGTGTTTGACACTTCAGCTCTGGTAAAACCTGCATGTCTCCAAAGGTTTAAGCCTCGCGCTTCACATTATCACCCCACACCACTCCACAGTGCCCACAGTCAGATCATACACCCCAAACATCCACCTATCACTCAGGCCAGCTCTGCCTCTTACACACACACGATCAGGATTCACACACAGTGATGACAGGAAAGAAAAAAACTGAGAAAAAACGTGTATATTTGGAATGAAGCTCCATTTTATCTGCTGGAGGCAAAAAGGTCCAGAGTGTGTCAGTGACGAGCCAGGCAAATGGCATGGGCTGTGGGTTAGAGATTGGCTGGTGTATGATTTATCTCAGAGAGGCAGAGAATCTCCAGCAGCATCTCGTGTATGTGTATGTGTGTGTCAGTGAAAGTATGTGCGATGAGGCTGCAGCATGAACTGAAGGTCAGAAAGTGCCTGTGTAGGAGAATGGAAGAATGTGATGTGTATACGACTGAGTGTGTGCACTGAAAGGAAGACATGCATTAAACGCCTGGTCTGGTTGACATACGCCACGTTGGTGCAGGTAGAAAAGGAGTCTGACTCACTGTGTGTAACTAATGAGACTGAGAATGTGTGCATAAGGACACAATTCTCTTATAAAATGTTGAAGCAGAAAGAAAGTATAAATGTCAGTCATTTCTGCCTGGAACACAAACTACAATCTTTCTTTAAACCTGGCAACACTTAGCAAGACCTAGCAAACAGTAAAATGATTAGAAACCTTCTTGTTATGCTTTAAGGTCTGTCAGAATAAATTACATGTATTCCCAGTCTTAGGCTGATTAAGAGCTGCCAAAGGTGGTCCAACACTGCAGTTACACTCACTTTCAATTTTTTTAGCTCCACTTACCATGTAGAAGCACTTTGTAGTTCTACAATTACTGACTGTAGTCCATCTGTTTCTCTACATACATTTTTAGCCTGCTTTCACCCTGTTCTTCAATGGTCAGGACCACCACAGAGCAGGTATTATTTAGGTGGTGGATCATTTTCAGCACTGCAGTGACACTGACATGGTTGTGGTGTGTTAGTGTGTGTTGTGCTGGTATGAGTGGATCAGATGCAGCAGCGCTGCTGGAGTTTTTAAATACCGTGTCCACTCACTGTCCACTCTATTAGACACTTCTACCTAGTTGGTCCACCTTGTAGAGTCGATCGCTCATCTATTGCTGCTGTTTGAGTTGGTCATCTTCTAGACCTTTATAAGCGGTCACAGGACACTGCCTATGGGGCACTGTTGGCTGGATATTTTTGGTTGGTGGACTATTCTCATTCCAGCAGTGACAGTGAGGTGTTTAAAAAGTCCATCAGAATTGCTTTGTCTTATCCATTCATACCAGCACAACACACACTAACACACCACCACCATGTCAGTGTCACTGCTGTGCTGAGAATGACCCACCACCTAAATAATACCTACTCTGTAGTGGTCCTGTGGGGGTCCTGACCATTGATGAACAGGGTGAAAGCAGTCTAAAAAGATATGTAGAGAAATAGATGGACTACAGTCAGTAATTGTAGAACTACAAAGTGCTTATATATGGTAAGTGGAGCTGATAAAATGGACAGTGAGTGTAGAAACAAGGAGGTGGTTTAAATGTTATGGCTGATCAGTGTATACATATACAGGTGTACAGTACAACAAAATTCCTTCTTTGCATATCCCAGCTTGTCTGGAAGCTGGGGTCAGAGAGCAGAGTCAGCCATTGTACGACGCCCCTGGAGCAAAGAGGGCCCAACAGTGGCAGCATGGCAGAGCAAGGAATTGAACTCTCAACCTTTCGATTAATAGCCCAAAGCTCTACCCACTAGGCTACCACTGTCCCTTGATAGTTACATGGTATTATATCTTATTCTGGTATGAGTGTATTAAACGCAGCAGTGTTCTATTAAGGCCCCTTTATAGGGTGGTGTGGGTAGTGACAAGTTTTACAGAGCATTGGTTGAGCCAAGACCTCAAGACCACCCACCTAATCTGTCAAAACAACTTCTGATTTTTATCAGCTACAAGTCATCCTGATCAAAATTAAAACAAAAATGAAATATTCAACCCCCTCTGCATTAAAAGGCATCATGGTGATGTGTATAGAATTGTATGGAACTATAAAACATTAAGAATATTTATCAATACACACCAGCAATGTTGATAACATAAGTGGACATAATTTCAAGGCTAAATGATAAGACATTTATCATCTAATATCCAAACATCTAACTTCTTTTTGCCCTGAAACCCTCTAATAAATTACACTGGTAGCTCAGCGGTTAAGGTACTGGATTAATATTCATGAGATTGCCGATTCAAGCCCCACCATCACCAAGTTGCCACTGTTGGGCCCCTGAGCAAAGATCTCACCCCTCATTTGCTTGAATTGTATTCAGTGATAATTGTAAGTCTCTTTGCTAAATGCCATAAATGTAAATCTAATAAGGCGACTTCAGTAGATTCTAACAAGCTTCTGACACTTTTTTGTGGAATATTTCCCATTCTTCTCATGCAAAAGCCTCCAGCTCATTGATGTGTGATGGATTTCATGCTGCAACTGCTTTCTTTAAATCCCACCAAAGATTTCTTTATGAGATTTAAATCTGGATACTAAGAAGGATACTCCAGGATATTCCATGACAGATTCCTTAACCAAGCTTTCATTGAAATGGAGGTGTGCTTGGGATTTTTGTGTTAATGGAAAGTCCAGTTATTACCAAGGTTCAGTTTCACTACAGAAGGCCGAACATTCCTCTTCAAAATCCATGATGCTGTCACATGATCAAGCTTACACGAGTATTTTTTTGGTCATAAGCCTTGTGACAGCTCATTAAAGGCTGTGGTAGCTCAGTGGTTAAGGTACTGGACCAGTAATCAGAAGGTTGCCGGTTCAAACCCCACCACTGCCAAGTTGCCACTGTTGGTCCCCTGAGCAAGGTCCTTAACCCTCAATTGCTCAAACATCGTGTTCAGTCATATTTGTAAGTTGATTTAGATAAAAGCGTCTGCTAAATGTAAAATGTAATTTGTTTTCACCATGGTTGAATCTCTGTGTGGTTTCTATAAAACATCACAGCTGAAGAAAATGATGGGTCCTTATTGAGTTACCAATGGTTAATCATGTTGTAACCCAACTTCCCAGACTAGTAGTAAGTTTTTAGGGGGTGAATAATTGTGACATGGCAGTATTAACAAAGTATCCTGCTACTCTAAAATACTACATCATTCAACTTATAAAGACTTTACTTAATTTAAATAATAGCAAAATAATGAAAAAAATGAACGTCCATGGTTTTGGTGCACAGATTTTACTTGTATAACCGACACACAAAACCCAATTGCCAAAAGCAAAAGAAAAAAAATAAATAAAGAAGAAAACTAATTAGCGATGGTATTTGCTCTTCTTTGACTCCAGCATAGCAGCAAATTGCCTGTGATATTTGCAGAATTTTGTGCAGATGCTCCATGTGTGTTTGCCAGCTGTTTTACATGTTTACAGCAGATTTTTAGCCTTCAGGTTGATTCACAGACTCACCTTGTACATCTAATGACATCAGCTTGAAGCATTTCATAGTTACAGTGAGTGTAAGATTTGCAGTGATAGCTCAATAAAAGCTGGCAAGAAGCCACCAGTGGGCACTTAAGCAATCAACTGCAATCAACTGTTCAGCTTGTATAACAAGGTTAGGCAGAAATACAAGTATACAGAATGCACAGATTTAGTCTATTCTGTCTAACATACATTTAAAAATGGCAGCATTTCAAACCCATTTAATATTAATACAGTAATGTTATTTAATTTTCACGTTTTAACTCTTAATTCTCATGGTCATGGTCGTGGTGAGTCTGATTTCACAGTAATCACTAAGCACAATGGAATTGGACACCCTGAACAGGATGCCAATCTATTGCGGAGCCTCGGATACCCCCCTCCACCAAGACATAGCCAGTTATGTCTGTATGTAGATGTCCAGTTGAAAATCAGCATCACTGTGGATTTGAACCCTTCCCCCCAAAATAGTAGCCTTTCTAACCATGAAGCATTTAACACAGGGTTGCCATGAGTACATCTTTCATGTGGAATTGGGCTTCCTATTTATTATAAAAAGCTTATTAAATATTACATGAATATTTCTTGTCCCCAGCTTTAAGAACTAATACGTAAGAAATGACCCATGGGGTTTATTGGCTCTCAGGTAAAGTTTTACCTTTTTAGCCATGATGTCTCGGGGGCATGCAGATGCTCCAGGAATGAATGCTGTAGGGGGAGTCATGTACTTCTAACCTTAAGCCAGTTAAAAATTTTTGCCAATGTGACCCTAATAGTTCAAATCCAAATGTACTTGTTTAGTGATTGTTGGAGCCTATTTTTGTTAAAACCTAAATGGACAATTAAAGCCAGTTCTTGAGCTAGCCAGACTACAAAGACAAGTCGAGACATGATGTTACATTGTGTCCAACCATGAAGATAATTAATTCCACACAAATAATTACTTAATACGTACTTTCAAACATTGGAAACATTGGTTGCAAGAGGGTTTAATGAACAACCACATTTAAATAGCTTACAACACACTAAAAATCCACTTCAAACTAAATGTGCCATTTCTCCAGCACAACACTGTAAAAAGTGGCATAATCCACAGAATTTAAGGTATTTAATTTTCTAATTTACAGCTTAAGTGTAAGCTGCTAGTTCTAATCGAGATAAGAACCATTAGGTTAGTGTAGTTCTATTCCTAAAACTGGAGATCTTCTAGCATCTGTTTGTTTTTAGAAGCATACCCACATACAGCATTGAGAAGTCCATATTTGTTGATACAACAGCAATATGGAATAGATTAACATTCTAAAATACTTTTTTAATTAATACGTTTGTCTTAATAATTCACTGAATACCTTTATAACAGTATTTAGTATTCAGAGGTAAGCTGGATTGGTTGGATTTACTGAAAGGACAAGTAGATGCACCATTTTGCAGGCATAGCTGTATGGTAATCAATGCCAACAGCTGTCAGCCCAAGGCCTATCTGTTTTACGGGCTGAAGCTGAGTTCTGACAGCATGGAAGTAAGACCGCTTTCAGAGAACAGCAGACACATTATTGTGTTAATAGATTGTGAGCTGGGTGGGTGATTGAAGCTGGTATTGAAAGTGGTGTTATCCACTTAAGGTGGGTCCAGCCATTAAAACTAATAATATAAATAGATATCATACATATATTTTGATTAGAACTGACTGTCATGCTATAATACAACATTATTTAGGCTAAGAAGCTCTGTGTAGATTTCATACCTGAATCAACAGATTTTTAAAGCATAATTATCAAATCATGGCCATTAAATGGCCAATTACTTTAGAGTGTAAACCATAGATGTAACAAGCAGGATTACAACATAGTTATATTGTGAATATGTTACTGTTTTGGTATTTTAAACTTAGTATTTTACTAAACATCTTTAGTTAAGTGTATTCAGTATAAAATAATCGGAGGTAACAGTATTCCATTGTTGCACCAACAATCCAGCAAGTTGAAAGTTACACTATCTGGCCAAAAATACATGAGCACTCTTCTTAATTATTAAAGTCAGGTGCTTTATCTACACCTTTTGTATAAAATGCACCTAGTTGTATACAATAATGTATAAAATAAAAATATTCCTTTTCATGTTTCTGCATGACTGTATACTTTTGCACAGGGCAAATTCAATATCTAATAGTTCTATTTATTTTTTTTGTTTTTCCTGATTCCTTGGTTCTGTTGTTAATTATTAATTGATTGTTTATAATTATATGCTGTATTCCACCCAAACTTTTCTCCAACATTTGGCACTCTGGGTGCCCAGAGGTTTATTATGCTAGCCCACCACCACTTGAAATCTGGGATTAAATCTCAGCTCACGTCTACACAGACTTAATTGGCTATGTCTTAGGGAGGTGAGGGATGGCCAAAACCCTTCAGTGGATTGTTGCTCTATCCAGGGTGTTTCTGTCCAGTTTTTCCTAGTGGAACAGGGCTCGCCATGAACTTGGTAAGAATAAAGAGGTTGATAAAAATGAAAAAAAAAAAAAAAAAAAGTATTAACATTTCCAAAGGTCTTTCTTTACTTTAACATAACCACTTAGAGGTGAAGTGAATAACACTGATTATCTCTTCATCATGGCACCTGTTAGTGAGTGGGATATACTGGGCAGCAAGTGAACATTTTATCCTTAAAGTTGATGTGTTAGAAGCAGAAAATATGAGCAAGCATAAGAATTTGAGCGAGTTTGACAAAGGCCAAATTGTAATGGCTAGACGACTGGGTCAGAGCATCTCCAAAACTGCAGCTCTTGTGGGGTGTTCCTGGTCTGCAGTGGTCAGTATCTATCAAAAGTGGTCCAAGGAAGGAACAGTGGTAAACCGGCGACAGGGTCATGGGCAGCCAAGGCTCACTGATGCACGTGGGGAGTGAAGGCTGGCCAGTGTGGTCCGATCCAACAGATGAGCTACTGTAGCTCAAATTGCTGTGGAAGTTAATGCTGGTTCTGATAGTATGGTGTCAGAATACACAGTGCATCGCAGTTGCAGGGCTGTTTTGGCAACAAAAGGGGGACCAACACATTATATGGTCATAATGTTATGCCTAATCGGTGTATTTTTAGATTTTTTTAGAGGATATGCAGATCTGATGTTCTGATGTAGAAGGCTCAGTTTGCAATGGGCATTTCAAAAGGTTTTCAATGGGTTTAGGATTAGGACCACTGAGGTTCCTTCACACTATAACTAACGCTAACCTACTGTTTCACACCAAGTAGTATTACTAAATGTCTAGGGGTGCACATATGGGTGCAAATTTTCTGCCACAGTGACACAAAGTAAAAACATGTACTTACTCTGAATATGGTACACTTTTTATTTATGTAGCTGAATCCGTTTTTCACCCATAAAATACTACAGTATTCTGTTTAACTATGTAAGCTTATAAGCTGCTTTAAATGAAAATGTTTCCTAAATGAATACATTCAAATGCAAACTCCTTAGAAGCGTCTCTCTAACAATCAACGCTACAATCAATCCTGTATTGTTCGCAATCTCTCACTCTAGCTGACTTCCTAATGGAGGAGAAATCTCTCAGATGGCAAGACGTACCCGAGTAAACAAAAGCACATTGTTATCCACTGGTGCGTGGAAGAAGCGAGTGGGTGGTGAAGCGCTTTAGCCCCCAGATACTCATCATTTATCTCTCCACTTTTATCCCTATTCATCTCATTCACCAATTAGCTGCAATTAATCAGCGTGGCCTTAATGCTGCCTGAGCCACCGGTCCCCCCACCATCCCTCAGCCCCATCCCAAGGCCCACTACCCCCTCACATTGGTGCTGCTACAGTGTCTCCTAGCAACCTGCATCCAGCTCCATCAACCGGCGAGGACACCGCCGCAACGGCTCTGCTTTCAAATGCCAACAGAATGACAAGGCAAGATATTCAGGGTAAATAATGTTTGTGCAGGAGAGTGATGGGGAAATGCCAGCATGGGTTTTGGGCTGCTGTGTCAAAATATTTCAAGTGCCTACTACTTTAATAACTTCCTTTAGCTTATACTTTATCAAATTAAACAAGTTTATGCTGGGTGAAAAATGCCATCTACGCTACGAAGATCAGGCAGACAACCAAAAAACAAAAAAACAATACTTCTACTTTTATACTTTCCCCCTGACATATTTCAAAGGTGTCGGAAACAAGTGAATTCAAACAGTGACTTCAGTTGTAGGAAGCACATTTCACACAAAGAGAAAAAAAAACTTCAGAATAAATGCAGTGACTTTGTTGTGCTTGTTTTTGAGTGGATAAAAGACAAGGGAAATAAGAGGAAAAATCTGGAGCACAAGAGGTAATGTTTAAAATTTATGGACACAACTGAAGCGAAACAGATACGATTCATTTTTTTTGTAGTGCACGCAAGTTTAAAGCATTTAAATCTGCTGCATTTTAAACTTTGAGAAACTGCTTCTTACAGGCTTCATATTTTGACTCTTATTTATTATCTATTTTGGCCACCCCTAAACCAAACCTAAAAGAATACAGCAGTCGGCTAAAGATGTTGTTTGATTGTTTTGTGAGTACAGTGGTACCTTGAAACTCAACGTCAATTGGTTCTGGGAGCGGTGTTAAGTTTAAAAGACGTTGAGTTTTAAGGTATTTTTTCCCATACAGGTATGGGAAACCTGTTAATGCATTCCATGGTCTGGTGGAACTGCATATATTTTAGGCTAATGTAAAAAATGGGGTTGTTTTTTGACACTTACACACTGAAAATAACACAAGTATAATATAAAACACTGAAATACAATTTAAAAACAGTTAAAATCAATCAAAAATACAATAAAACCTGCATACTACCTTCATTCTTCTTAATTAGTGGAAAGAACTTATGAGCAGTAATAATTAAGAGAGCTTTAGTGTTTCTATAATGTTCTTTTAATACATTAAGTTAAATTTTTTTTTTTTTTACAATAACCGTTTTAGACTCTCTCGGACAAGCTGATTCTTACAATTTCTTAGAACCCCGAGCTGTAACACAAGTTTAAAAGTGAAACAGGAGAAACACAGCCAAACACAGATACATGTGGAGCTTTCAGAGTGTGAATATGACAGTTATTCCACACAAATGCAGATTTGTCTCATGTTCGCATGACATTTTACTGCACCACTCAAGCGCTAAACAAAACAGCAGTCGCACACACATCGAGTTTAAGGGAAACGTTGAGTTTAGGGGTACCAATTTCTTTACAAAGGTTTGAGTTTCCAAGTTTTTGAGTTTAGGAGAGTTACAAGGTACCACTCTATATGAATATTTTATTATATATATATTAATAATAATATTATATTTCATTACCAACAATGTATTCCTGTGGCAAATATTGTTTACAATTACCATACCAAATTTTTAGCTTCTAACTAATTCTAATCTGGAGTTACTTGATGTTGGAGTCCATGTTGGTCTCCAAAGGTCTCCAAAGCTTTTCAACACAAGAAAACAGATTATGTTGCTTTATAGTGTCATTATTCAGTACATATGTGCCTTTTTGGCTCTAAAGCTCTGTCAGACTCATGAAATTCACCACTCCCCCATTTCTTCACACCAGTCTGTTCAAAAGCAAACTAAATCACTGAGTAAAAACAAGTCAGAAACGACTCTTTTCAATCAAATGATTCATTGAAATTGAATCAGGGAGCTGTGCTCTAATTAATGGTAAATATTCATTCATTTTTCTCATTCTGTTTCATTATGGTGTCATGCCTGACCTCAGCCCTACTGAACAGCTTTGAAATAAACTGAAACATCAACTGAGGCTTCCTTAGTGCCCAGCCAGCCGTACAAACTTTGCCATCTTTGGATGGAATGGGCACAAATTCCCACAGACACACTTCTGTGAAGTCTTGTGAGAGGCCGACTTAAAAGAATGGCTGTTGTTACAGTTAAATACATCACTTAGAGGTCACTCTATTTTAATCCCATTTGTTTTGAAATGGTATGTCCAACAAGCACGAAGTCAGGTGTCCAAATACATTGTACTGTATATTCTAGATATCTGCGTCGATGTTATATTACTAAATGCATGCTAAGCCCAATCATACCTAACAATATCCAAATGATATTCTGTCCACACTGGTTTAACCATAAACACATTGGTAAGCTAACTAAAAGTGCATCACCCACCACAATTCCTTGTCTTGTCTTTGTCCTTTTTCTCATTCTAATTCATTACACTCTTGTCAGCAAGCACACACAATAAAGCAGCACTAAAATATTTCACCTGAGGCTACAAGAACATGGTTAAATAAACCTAATAGAAAAACAACTGCAGTGAGAAGGTGATAAACTTGTAAATGTGAGGAGCATTCATGCAGCACTATAAAAAGTTTTTTGGTTTGCTGAATGAACCTCTTTGGTTGGTGCTCAGTGACATTTATTATGAAATGACTCAAATATTTAACCCCTATACACTTTTTTCACATTTTGTAATGCATCTAAGTTTAATTATATTGTGTTAAATGTCATGAATTTACCAATGTCAATAATAATACAGTGTTAAAAATATACAGTTTGCAGGATTAATTAAAAACATAAACATGAGAAGTTGTATTTATTTCTACATCTGCCATGAGAAGTCACAGGATAAATTAAATGGGTTTCACCCTTGAGTAATAAGTTTCATGTCATAATAATACACAGTAAATATACCTGGCTCTGGAAGGCCCCAGTGTGTTTAAGTAAATACCCAAAGAAACAACGTCATGAAGACAAATGAGCTGTAAAATTTCCGGAGCAAATGTCTGAAAAAGAACTAATAATGTTTGTTTAAGAAGTAAAAAATGAGTGTGGCGCTACAGAGGAGGCAATCCACAACTTACAGACCCACTAAGGAGGACGCAAGTTAGAGAAGCAACTAAGAGATCCAAGACAACTTTAAGCAGCTATAGAGATCCACAAGTCAGCTGTGAGAAGCTGTTTACAGGACAACTGCAGTCTAAACACTTTGGTGCGAATGTTTCAGTCCTTAGCCTCCAACCAGCTATACTTAGCAGAAATATAAAATGGATTTATTCTTGATTTGGTGCCCAGAGATGCTTAGATGTTCAAAAACTTCACCCTTGTTTGAAATCTTCTGGCATCAAGCAGTGTAAACCTAAGTAGATGCCACACTTTACTACAGACACAGAATATTTCTCCACCTTTATTAAAACTCAGGTTCATAATGCATACCAAGTGGCTTTTAAGATACATCCACACATTTTTGGTTACAGGAAAACAAAACAGCTGAGAATAGAATGCATTAGTAAATTAATAAGAAAATCCTCAGAGCTGATAAAACTTATATTGCGTTGTGTTGCATTCATGGATGCTGCCATATGGTACACTTCAAATAAAAAAAGTGTAAATATTTTAAATAAAAAAAGTGCTAACCAGTGTGACAAAACAGATGTCTCTTTTACAGATAGAGATACAGATATCTGTAGTTTTTTCTTTTAAATGTATTTTTTAAATTTTATTTATGCATTTTCTTCCCTTTTTCTCCCTTTTAGCTCGTCCAGTTGCCCGATTGTGCCATGCTTCCTCTCCACCAATGCCGATCCCTACTCTGACTGAGGAGAACGAAGCTAACCCACGCCCCCTCCGACACGTGGGCAGCATGCCGTATGCATCTTATCACCTACACTTTGACGAGTGCAGTGCAGCTCAGCGTTGTGTATGAAAAGACACTCTTTTTTTCATCTCTGTGCACGCACCATCAATCAGCCAGCAGAGGTCGTAATTGCACCAGTCATGGGAGAGAGACCCCATCCGGCTTAGCCCCGCCCATATCTGAACAACAGGCCAACCGTTGTTCATGTGGCCGCTCAGCCGTAGATGGCAGGCAGAGCTGAGATTCGATACGATGTATTCGAGATCCCAGCTCAGGTTCCAGTGTGTGTTTTTACGGAGTACACATTTTTAGGACATATTTTGTCACCTGAGCAGCCCAAATATCTGTAGTTTAAAGCAAGACTTGGATAAAGCAAGTGTAGGATGCAGTATGTATGTAAACTTTTACACTTGTTACCTTGATAAACCTAATAGATCTAATAAAAAAACTAAATAAGTAAACGACAGATAGCTGACATCTTGTCTAAAACAACATTTGTGCCAAGAGAAAAACTGAATAATTTGTTGTGAAAGTATTTTTAACATTGACTCCCCAAAGAGGAAAGTGATAGTAACACCAAACAGCACATCAAAGAGCAGATGAACTTTTAGCCGGATGGAGGAAATGTGTTTATGGCTGGCTGTTCCTCTGCGATTGGAAAACAACAATGAAATGCGTCAGTGCTTTATCAAAGTCTCTTTGAAGCCTTTAGTTCTTAGCGGTAAATGTCAGTGTTGTGAGTGAATCACACAAGTGAGACTTTAGGGCTAAAGTGCAGTTTGTAAGAATCACCCTAAAAAACTAACAAC
The DNA here is from genome assembly GCF_030014385.1 of Trichomycterus rosablanca. Classification (NCBI taxonomy): domain Eukaryota; kingdom Metazoa; phylum Chordata; class Actinopteri; order Siluriformes; family Trichomycteridae; genus Trichomycterus; species Trichomycterus rosablanca. Next base: position 20,671,932 of record NC_086003.1, read on the forward strand.
ACCCAACAACACTACAGTGCTACAGTACTACACTACAGTGCTTACAGTACTACAGTACAGTAACTTACAGTGCAGAGTATTTACCATATGACATAATACACTTTAAAGGTCAAAATGTGTAGGTACCACCTCTAGGTATTAGAATTTGTAATTAGAATTAGAAAGTAATGAATAAATAAGAAATTATTAAATAATTCGTACAAAATCAAACAAATCTTCATAGCCAAACACTGCAGCAGAGTTGCCCAGACTAAAGTACTAATATATACTGTATGTATATACACTCATCAGCCATAACATTAAAACCACCTCCTTGTTTCTACACTCACTGTCCATTTTATCAGCTCCACTTACCATATAGAAGCACTTTGTACTTTGCAATTACTGACTGTAGTCCACCTATTTCTTTACATACCTTTTTAGACTGCTTTAACCCTGTTCTTAAATGGTCAGGACCCCCACAGGACCACCACAGAGCAGGTAGTGACACTGACATGGTGGTGGTGTGTTAGTGTGTGTTGTGCTGGTATGAGTGGATCAGACACAGCAGCGCTGCTGGAGTCCACTCACTGTCCACTCTATTAGACACTCCTACCTAGTTGGTCCACCTTGTAGATGTAAAGTCAGAGATGATCGCTAATCTATTGCTGCCGTTTGAGTTGGTCATCTTCTAGACCTTCATCAGTGGTCACAGGACGCCGCCCACGGGCGCTGTTGGCTGGATATATTTTTGCTTTGGTTGGTGGACTATTCTTAGTCCAGCAGTGACAGTGAGGTGTTTAAAGACTCCATCAGCATTGCTGTGTCTTATCCATTCATACCAGCACAACACACACTAACACACCACCACCATGTCAGTGTCACTCCAGTGCTAAGAATGATCCACCACCCAAATAATACCTGCTCTGTGGTGGTCCTGGGAGAGTCCTGACCATTGAAGAACAGCATGAAAGGGGGCTAACAAAGCATGCAAAGAAACAAATGGACTACAGTCAGTAATTGTAGAACTACAAAGTGCTTCTATATGGTAAGTGGAGCTGATAAAATGGACAATGTGTGTAGAAACAAGGAGGTGGTTTTAATGTTATGCCTAGTTGGTGTATGTATATACATGTGTATGTATGAAATCATTCTTCAAATAAACTGTCCTAAATAAAGGTGGGTTATGTATGAAATGGTGCTTTGTCTTTTCATATAAATGAAGAAAAAGCATTATGATGGAGTCATATTTCACTTCAGAATCAAAATCACCCCAGAGCGCTGTGTTTGTGCCAGATAATTTACCCGTTCTCAAATCAAACTTTCTTTAATTTCCCTGGTTAACCTTTCACAGGGGAACGATGTAGCAACACAATTAGCACGTTCTCTTTTAAACTCTGTGCCATGTGAAAAAACAGCTAACAAATCTGTGACTGTTTCCAGGCTCAGAGTAAAAGAGCTGATTAATAAGAACCAGATCTAATACGAGGTCTGGGGATGGAACTCATTCATTTATGAGATGCTTTGAATTGAGTAAATTTCGGCTTCAGCTGTGCAACCATACAGGGCTGCTTTGTACAGGTCTTGACTGCAGGCAGGCCAGTCTAGCAACCACACTCTCTGCTTATGCAGTCATGCTATTGTAACACATGAAGAATGCGGCTTAAAGGCAAAATTGATGTATATTGACAAAACAATAAAACTGGCTAAATAAAATGTTAAAGTTTTGAGATACATGTTACAGTGTTCTGCTTAAATTGACATTTTAGACTGTTTTGGAATCAAGTTTTGTATATGTTTAAAAATCACGAAGGCTAATAAGCCTAAGCAGCTTAATTACCAATGTTACCGCCTAGCTCGGCACGGTGGCTAAGTGGGTAGCACTGTCGCCTCCCAGCAAGAAGGTCCTGGGTTCGATCCCCACGTGGGGCGGTCCGGGTCCTTTCTGTGCGAAGTTTGCATGTTCTCCCCGTGTCTGCGTGGGTTTCCTCCCACAGTCCAAAAACATGTAGTCAGGTTAACTGGAGACACTGAATTGCCCTATAGGTGAATGTGTGTCTGCCCTGCGATGGACTGGCAGGGTGTTACTGTGTGCCTTGCACCCATTGAAAAGCTGGGATAGGCTCCAGCACCCCCGGACCCTGACTGGATATGCAGTTAAGAAAGTGAGTGTTTTTAAAACCTTTCCTTTTAAATTATGTTAAAAATTGGTGGTGGTGCAAGGTGCTCAGGTAGCACACCAGTGCCGAGATTCTGAACTCCTTGGTTCAAAACTCGGCGTTGCCACCGGTCGGCTGGGCACCATTTAGCAGGCATAATTAGCAGTGCCTGCAGCAGACACAGGATGACCAAACTATGTGGGTGTGGTCTTCAAACGCTGTGTAAGGACCCTGATTGGCAGATAAAGAAGCGCCTCTGCAGAATGCCAAAAGTATGTAGACACTTGGCCATGAGCTTGTTGGACATTCCATATAGTTATAAGCATTAATACAGAATCAAGCTCTCTTGAAGCTACAACAGCCTACACTCTTCCAAAAGCGTTTTTAGAAAATTATGAAGTGTTTATGTTGTCAAAGTCAAAAGAGCATTTCTGAGGTAAGACATTGGTGTTGGATGATAACACCTGGTTTATGAACAGTTCCAGTTTATCCCAAAGGTGTTTATTTTTGATTGAGGTCAGGGCTCTGTGCAGACCACTGGAGTTCCTCCCAACCAAGCCCATCAAACCACGTCTTTTTAAGAGCTTGCTTTGTGCACAGGGGCATAGTCATGCTGACACAGGAAAGGCCTTCTATCAAAGAGTTACCACAAAGTCGGAAGCATATAATTAATCTTATATAATTTATTTCATACACCAGTTGATGTCTAGTCGTATCCAATTACCCGACTGCATTATGCTTCCACTTTACTGATGCTGATCTCCATTGCTGATTGTGATGAGCAAGACTGTCACACGCCCCCTCCGACATGTGTGCAGTACCGACTGCATTTTTTTACCTGCACAATGCAAGTTTAGATGCAGCTTTGTGTATGGAGAGACACACCCTGATCAAGACATTTTTTCTCGACTCTGTGCAGACGCCATCAATCAGCCAGCAGAGGTCATAATTGCATCAGTTATGAAGAGTCCCTATCCGGCTCACACCCTGTATGAACAACAAGCCAATGGCTCACGTAGCTGCCCTAGCCCAGCCTGATGGCAGAGCTGAGTTTCGAACTGACGAGTTTGATATGACAGCTCTGGTGTGCTATCATGTTTTACTGCTGCGCCACCTGAGCAGCCCTACCTAACTTTTTACTTGCTGTTAATTATGTATAATTAAGGATTGTAATGACAATTACAATATTATTAATAATACAGTCCAAATGCCATTCTTTTACTCAGCTTTCATGCTACAACCATCAGCTTACGCCTATGCTCACTCAGATTGCTCATACTTTTTGAACCCATTTATACTGAGTTGAATTGAAGATGTATAAACAGTATAAAAGATATTCTTTATTTAAATAAAAAATAGGATAGAAACTGACAACGCAATGTGTGTCCCACTAAAGCGCACTGACAGCTTTAAACTCAAATCCTGCACTTTTATCTGCCCACTCAAACTCTGTAGAAAGAGCTTTCCAAAAACTCAATCCCGACTTGAAGTTTTCTTCAATCTCTGTTCTTTAATCAGAAAAGGCCCTGCAGCAAACTCAGAATAGTTCGTCTTACCTATGAAGTAAGAGAGCAGCACAGCTAGCAGGATGGCGGCGGCGATGGCAGACATGGCAGCGCATTTCCAGCTGCAGTACTTGGAGGGTTTCTTGAGCTTGAAGGAGCTTCTGGAGAAGGTGTTTCTGGGGAGGAGGCGTGGCGGGGGTGAGTAGACCGAACCGCCAGTGAGGGGGTAACCAGGCGAGGTGCTGCTAAACAGTGGAGTGCTTCCTGATGGGGTCTTGAACAGGAAGTGTCTGCAAGAAAAGGACACAGAGCTTCAGTGGAAAGGTATCTAGTAACACTTCCTATGAATCATGTATTAATAATTCACTTATGTTATAAAGCACACATGATACTATAATGGCTGACATGAGACTGTGTTATTATTATTATAACATTCCTCAGGTTTCATAGATGGCACATTACAGCATTACATAGGTTCTAACACGTTTTAAGTGAAGCAAAATGTTATACAAATGTGAAAAAAATGACAAAATTACACTACATAGCCAAATGTATGTGGACACATGACAATGAGCATGTTGACCATCACATTCCAAAACCATGGGAATTATTTTATTTTATTTATTTAACCTTTATGTAACCAGGCAAGTCATTAAGAACAGCTTCTTATTTACAATGGTGGCCTGGCAAAAGGCAAAGCCTCTTGAGGAACATGCTATCTTACAAAAAAAAAAAAAAATTACATAAGACATTGAAAACAAACAACGATGATCACAATACACAACAACAAATAGTCAAACCACCCAACAAGAGTGTAAAAAGTTAATCTGTCATACAGCTGCATGTAATGTAATTAATATGGACCCCCTCCTGCAACTGCAGCTGTAAAGCTTTTAACAACCTTTTGAAGTGTCTGTTTGAAATTTGTGCCCATTTCGTCAAAATCACCTTGGTGAGATTAGGTACCAATGTTAGACAAGGTCTGGCTTGCAATAAATGTTTCAATCAATCCCAAAGGTGTTTAAAGGGCACCATGGTCAGGACTCTGTGCTTCCCCCTCAGTTCCTACCACCAAACAATCTAAGTCATGTCCTAACAAACTTCACATTTGGACACAGGGACAAGTCATGCTGGAAGGAGGACAAAAGCCTTCCCCAAACTTGTCTTTACATTTTTGGTATTTAGCAGACTCCTTTATCCAAAGCGACTTACATTACAGTTACAGTATATAATCTGAGCAATTTAGGGTTAGAGGCCTTGCTCAAGGGCACAACAGCAGCAACCGGGCAGTGGTTGGGTTTAAACAGTGACCTTCTGCTTACTAGTCCAGTACCTTAACCACTAGGCTACAACTCTTACTATTTTATTTATGCATTTTCTCTCTTTTTTCCCCAATTTAGTGTAGCCAATTAGTCCTCCTCAGCTGAAGACGATGATCGCATCTGATGAGGGTATATTTGCCTGACGCGTGCTCCCTCCCGAGTGTGCGCAGTCCACTGAACCCTTCTTTTCGCCCATACTTCGATGGATTCGCACATGAGGCCAGTCTCGCACATGGAGAGTGACTCAATGATCTCCACATTCCTCCACTTTTGTACAGGCGCCTTGGGCAACTAACCAGGGTCATTATACAGTGTAGAAAATCCCACCCCCTTTTTAGTCTGGTCTTTTCCCACATAGCAAACTAGTGGCCAATTTTGTTCGTAAACAACTTCTGTCGGTGCATGTGACTGAAACACCTGAACTGAATAGTTTGGACTGGTGTTGATCTTTTTGGCTGTTTACTGTATGTGGAAACCACTTTTAAATAGTGGGTTAGTGTAATTGGCTGGAATGGTGTAAAGCACACCATTACCGCACTCTGGACCAAAAGGAAGTTTTGGTTGGCAAATCTGGGCTTGGGTGATACTGGAAAACGGCCAACAAGTAAGTAGTACCAATTTAAGTGTAATGTTTTGCTGTGGAAGAACTTGACTGACCTACAATGACCTTGACCTCATACCCTATTTAAATTCTTAGGGCTAAATTGAGTTGTAAACCAGAAATCTGGTTGAAAGCCATTCCATTGGGGTGGAGACTGTTGTGGAAGGGTCATATAAATGTCTATGGTTTTTAAGTGAAGTTTGTGAATGTGAAGAGTGTCAGGTGTCCACAACTTTTGGTCATGTAGTGCTTTTTATAGTGTTATGTATAATATTTGCATATTTTTAGAGGTAGTTGTAGCTCAGTAGTTAGGGCTTTGGAATATCAATCATTAGGTTAAGTGTTTCAATCCCGGCAGCAGCCGTTGTTAAGCTCTTGAGCAAAGTGTTAACCCTTTTGCACCAGCGGTGTCATATAATGTCTGACCCCAGCTTCCAAACAAACTGGAACATGCAAAGAAAAAAAAAAATCATTGTACTGTTAAAGTGTTTATGTCTATATGACAAGAAATTAATTTTTCTATACTTTATATAACAAGCTATATTACATTTATATTGCATTATGAACATAGGATTAATTGTATACATTAACCAGCAAACAACAGAACTTAAGTACTAATGTCTCCTTGAAACAGCCAAGCAGAGGCAGCAGTTTAGAAAATTGTGGCTATTAAGAGCTAATTACTGTTAGCAGACTTGGCTTGCATTGTTCTTCTTAAAAACTTTGCATTAAATAAATGTATTCATTTGTCTATTTAAACAGGTAAATTGCATTCTCTGGTTGAACTGAACAGTAAACATGATATTATCATAATAATTGTCCTCTCATACTCTCTCCGTACTATTTGTAATATGATTCCAGTAGGTTTATCCTCTGCCATGGTAACACATGTATGTACACTGTGAGTCAAAAAAGGGACGTTTGTATCTTCGCTGATAACTTAGGCATTATGTTCAGGTTTTAAAATTCTTTCACGACCAGTGCCATTTGCGACTTTGAAATGCCCTCCCTTCGCAAGGACACTGTTTGAACAACTTGCATTCGCAAAAACAGATAATCGATGTTGAATTTGGTCATAAATGTACATTTTATAGTTTACAGTTAAAGTTGACGTGTATCGTTAATATGAAAATCTTATTGTTTGTGAGAATTATCATTTTACAAGGCATTGTAGGTACACGCTTAAGGTGTGTGAGGTATGATATCCCCCCCCCTCTTTTTCTCAGTTTTTCCCCCTCAATTTTCTCCCCTAATCTATTCGTCGTATCCAATTACCCTGGTTGCATTACGCTTCCCCTACCGATGCTAACCACTGCCGACTGAAGAGAGCCGCAACTGAGACACGCCCCCTACGACACGTGAGCAGTACCCGACTGCATCTTTTCACTTGCACGAGGTGAGTTCTCATGCCAATCAGCCTTGTGCACAGAGAGCTACACCCTGCTCAGCATTATTCCTCGACTCTATGAAGACCCCATCAATCAGCCCGCAGAGGTTGTAATTGCATCAGTTATGAGGTCCCTATCCAGCTCCCTACCTGGACAAACAACAGCCAAACTTTGTTCATATAGATGCCCAACGCAGCCGGATGGCAGAGCTGAGATTCAATATGATGTATTCCAAATCCAAGCTCTGGTGTGCTAGCATATTTTACTGCTGCACCACCTGAGCGGCTTAGAGGTCTTTTTTTTACCCACATTGTATAAAGTATTCATATATCTATGAGCAAACCTTATTGCAACCAGATGTAAAGAGAAACAGTCAGATATAAGTTTTTGGGATAAACTATCCAGTTATAGATTAAAGATACTGCAGTGTAGGGTGTCCAGGTGACGCAGAGGGATAATCCGCTAACACACCAGCATCAAAATTCTGAACTCTTGGGTCTCGGCTCTGCTACAATTGGCTAACGCCTGCAGCAGACAAAATTGGCCTCCAGTCTGCTGTGTGGGAAAAGACCGGACTAAAGGGGTGGGGTTATCAACGCTGTGTAAGGACCTTGGTTGCACAGGGCGCCTGTACAGAAAGTGGAGAAGTGTAGAGATCAAGGCGTGGCTCTTCATATGCAGTATGGGTGAATAAGAAGGGATTGGTGGACTGTGCACCCGTCGGAGGGAGTGTGTGTCAGGCAAATATACACCATCTTTGGATGCCGCCTGGGTCCCTAGCAGCGAATTGGCTACGCTGCATTGGGAGAAAAAGGGGTAAAATTTATAATAATAATAAATAAAGGATACTGCAATGTTTCAATTACTGACTACATATTCCATGCTCCTTTGCCCTTCACAAGATACACTTATGCATTGTAAGTCTTTTGTTTATAATTTGCACGTCAGAAAAAATATTTCAATTCATGACAGCTTAAAACGAGTGGAGGTAAATAATCCCAATGTGAACGATTTTTTACAAATAAGAGTAAGGTCACAGCGTTCTGTGCATAATGCATTTATTTAAATCATGTCTCTGGTCATTAGTGGAGAGTTATGAAATGGACAGGAAAGTGGACATATACCATGATGTCACTAGCTCCCCTTTAAGTACACAATATAAAACACTGATGCAAAGTCAACTAGGGTAAAATGTAACTTACTAAACCTTAGCTCTATGCTTTCTGTGGGTGTTCCACCAGGTTTACCTGGGCCCCCTGTTTACTTTGTGGCTCAAAAATTCATACAGCACCCTAACCCATAATACGCATTTTCAATTTAGTGGTCAACAGACTGCTGTTTGCCTTAAGAGCACTGTTAACCCACACTCAGCTCAGCTTTCAATGTTTTCATCAAGCTTTCTGAGTCTAAATGTCAACATGATTGTAAGTTCATCGTAATACATGAGGACAATTTGTAAGAACACAAAACTATGATGTATTGTGCCAGTGTGTGTGTAGGGCAGATGGTGGAGAAAAGAAATAAACAGCAGTTGACCAAGCAGCTTTGATGACTGTGTTAAACTAACACCATATCTTCTCAGGACAGGAAGTTTAACTTGACCCAACCTGTCCTTGGCTCGAGTACCTGCTGGTTCTCCACCTGCTCTAACCCCATAGCTACAACCAAACACTCCAGACAGCTCAAACGATGCATCCTGCTCAAGCTACAGTCAGGGTTAGAGATCTTCAAGTGTAAATATCTAAATATTAAATAAACTGTTAAGTAATGTATTTAGTTTCATTACATAAATACAGCACGACTTGTTTAAAGTAGGACAATTAAGTTAGAAACGCATGCACCTGGCAACCCAGTTTAAAGCGCCGTTTGAAGAAAGTGTAGTTTGTGTCCGCATAATACAGCTACAAAATTTTTATGTAGCATTATTTTAATAAGAAATGTTGAACATATCAGGTATGTGCATTTCAATACTGTCTTTTAAAAATGCACCTTGGACTGAATATACTTTTAATAATGTACAGTGGGGGAGGGGGGTTTGTTATGTAATATACTTCCAACATTTAGACAGTGGACGGTGTTTTTCCAGTGTTTTCTTTATATTTTGTAAAATTCTATATTAAAATGGCCCCAAAGCGTAGTGTTGAGAAAATAAAAAATCTATATTTGTTGTTGTATAATTACTCCTGCCAGTAGCTGTCACTGTTTATCAGGCAGAGGGGACATTGAGTGAGAGAGAAGAAGAAAGTCCACTGAGTAAAGCACACATACAAAATACAACACTATTGAAATAAAGGAGATAATAGAGAAATATGAAATATTGTTGTTTCTTGTACTGTAGATACATTTTATAAAAAAGAAGGAAATCTATTATAATCTATTGTATTGTACAGCACACGTACTGTACTGAAATGTGATGTGTTTTATGTACAGTACTACAGTGTATTGTTGTTTATTATTGTTTATTAAAGGAATGTCTATTCTATAATTTAAGATTTAAGGGAAAATATACTTGTATTTATAACAAAAAAGACCTTTTAAGACATTAGAAAGGTTAGGTAAGGGGGTGGTTCGGGAGGTCTGGCACGGATTAATTCTATTTACATTATTTCTTATGGGAAAAATAGGTTTAACTAACAAACATTTTGACTTAAGAATTAATAAAATTCCAATTAAATTCGTAAGTCAAGGGTCTACAGTATACACTGTAAATAAACACAAATCATGTCACTATAGTAATACCATAATTTGCATTTACATTCCAAGGTTACGTCTGCAGTGGTCAGTTTCTTTCAGAGTGGTCCAAGGAAGGAACATTGGTAAACCAGCAAGATGGTCATGGGGGGCCAAGGCTCATTGATACACGTGTGGTCCGATCCAACAGACGAGCTACTGTAGCTCAGATTGCTGAAGAAGTTAATGCTGGTTCTGACAGAAAGGTGTTAGAATACACAGTGCATCACAGTTTGTTGCATATGGGGCTGCATAGCTGCAGACCAGTCAGTGAGGAAGGTGGTCATAATGTTATGACTGATCGGTGTACATGAATACATGAATTTCAGAAGTTTTTAGTATTTGGTATTTTTTCACTTTTGATGTAATGACAGAAAGCACTCAAGTCAGCATAGTCCAATAGTCTACTAATAGTCCAATCACAATATTCCAATTTAGTAACTGAATGCTTGGCTTTCTCTGTTTTCAAGTACCCTATAAATGCTCAATGGGGTTTGGGTCAGGTGACTGTGAAAGAAAGTCCATGTCAGACAGAATCTAAGCTCTGGACATGTACAAATGCTGGCAAGGAATCTCATTTCAGCATCTGAGCAGAGAGCTACCATGAAAAGTTCATGGTGTAAGAGAAACACGAGCTGGTTACCTCACACATCTCGTCTGTGAGCAGAATGAGTTTGGGTAAGTGTGTATTATGTGTGTGAGCTGAGGTAGTTCGAGGTGGAAGTGGATAAAGGCACTCGATTGTACCAAAATAAAATCCTTCATTACGTCCCTGTTGCATTTCCGTTTATATGTGTGTGTTTTTCTTGAATATGGAAGACATAGGGTGTTTTCGAAAACCTAGGAAGCTGCCTTGTTGTCTTACTGCCTACATAGGCAGCTGCCTCAGTAGAGAGGATTCCTAATAAGTCAATGACTTATAAGTGCGGTTATTCGAACGCGCTACTTAGACAGCGATTCCATCGGGTTTCGCTTACGAAGCTAACACATTAGCATCTTGCCATTTAAACCAATGGGATGGGGTGGCACAGCGTGCTAGCATGTCATCTAACTTCTCCCTCCGTGTAGCAACAATGGTTAAATTCACTGACAAGCCCGGACTTGCAAATAAACAATACTTGTGCAAGTTTATACAAATAAAAAATCAATAACAATTTATTTACGTTTGAAAATAACTCCATCCGTTTCTCCGCACCGTCAGCCATGTTTTTTTTTTATTTTTCTCTGAGAGAGGAGCTGCCGCACTGAATGCTGGGATTTCCTTGATGACTAAGGACGCTTCCGATGCTCACTCGTTCTTGAGTCAAAATAATATTGAAATTTTAAGATGCCTAACTAGACAGCTTATTAAGGCATCTAGGATTTCGAACAGCCTCATTCTCAGGAGAGCGCGTAGGATGATGTATAATGCTGTCTATGTAGAGAGCTCACTAGCTTTTCGAACACACCCATAATGTAAAAACAGGCTCTCTTAGAACACTAAGCACACTTAGAAAAGGTGGGTATGAGTGAGGTCTAACTTTTTATTAATGAAGGGTAAATTGACAGCTATGAATCAGCAAACAAGGCAATTTCAAAACATATTGTTCTCCTATTGTAGTTTTCAAAAGCCACTCCAATTTGGTTTTGGCTGCATGCTTTGGGTCACTGACATTTTGCAAGGTAAAATGTCAGCCCAGTCTGAGTATGTTTTTATTAAGGATGTTCCAGTATTTGGCTGCATTGATTTGTCCCTCAATTCTTCTGTCTTCCTCTCCTTATTATTGAAGGACCCCCATAGAGTGATGACAACAACAAGTTCATAACACTATTAGCCAGGTGATGTGCAGTGCCTCTTTATCGCCAGACACAGTGCTTGCTGTTCTGCCCAGTGAGTTTAATTTTCCCATCAGACCAGATAATCTTTTTCCTCATGCTGCCTTTTAATAAACGGTGGCATCTTGCCACTCAGTCTCTCTGTGCGGTCCTGACAGTGCAGTGAAACTTATGAGCCCTTATGGACCCAGGTGCCCCTTTCCAAACTATGTCCAATCAATTCAAATTGCAACAGGTGAACCTCAGTTGAATTCCAGACACATTTCTATCTTAATTACATAAAACAGAATGCACCTGACCACAATTTGAAATAACACAACAAAGGGTTTGAATAATTTTGTGAATAAGAAATGTTCAGTCATCCCCCCCCCAATTTTCCTCTCAATCTAGTCATGTCCAATTACCCTTATTGCATAATACTTCCCCTTTGCTAACCTCCACTCCTGATTGAGGAGACATGTGCAGTACCAACTGCATCTTTTCACCTGCACAAGGCGAGTTCATATGTGGATCAGCTTTGTGTACGGAGAGACACACCCTCATCACATTATCCCTCGTCTCTGTGTGGACGCCATCAATCAGCCAGGACAGGTCGTAATTACACCGACTAGGCATAACATTATGACCACTGATAGGTGAAGTGAATAACACTGATTATCTCTTCATCATGGCACCTGTTAGTGGGTGGGATATATTAGGCAGCAAGTGAACATTTTATCCTCAAAGTTGATGTGTTAGAAGCAGGAAAAATGAGCACGTGTAAGGATTTGAGCGAGTTTGACAAGGGCCAAATTGTGATGGCTAGACGGTCTGCAGTGGTCAGTATCTATCAAAAGTGGTCAGAGGAAGGAACAGTAGTAAAGTGGCGACAGGGTCATGGGCTGCCAAGGCTCATTGATGCATGTGGGGAACGAAGGCTGGCCCGTGTGGTCCGATCCAACAGACGAGCTACTGTAGCTCAAATTGCTGAAGAAGTTAATGCTGGTTCTGATAGAAAGGTGTTAGAATACACAGTGCATCACAGTTGCAAGGCTGTTTTGGCAGCAATATTAGGAAGGTGATCATAATGTTATGCCTAGTCGGTGTAAATCAGTTATGAGGAATCTCCTCCGGCACCCCCCCAATCGTTGTTTGTGTAGGCGTCCAACCTGCCGGATAGCAGAGCTGAGTTTTGAAACGAGGAGTTCGAGATGTCAGCTCTGGTGTGTGGAGTGTTTAAATGTTGCACCACCCGAGTGCCTTTATCCATTCAAATGTAAATACACATAACAATAAAGTACACAAAAACTCAAGGGGTATGAATATTCTCCAAATCAGTGTGAGTAAGCATTTAATACTTAATATGTATGAGTGTGTAAGCAATTATTCTAGTGTGTGAGTAGGTAAGTATTACAACAAGTGAGCAAGCGAGCAAGTTATTAATCTGGTCCACCAGGTGCAAACAGAACTATCAAATAATGTATATGAATAACACTAAAATTCCCAAACCTGAAGAGAAGATAGAGCACTTTCTTTCCTTTAAAAGGAGTACTTTGTCTTTTTAACACAGGGGAGCACTTCAGTAATCTCAGCCTCTGGGTTGAAATGATTTGCCAGTGGTGTAGAAGGACAGAACCGGAGGGACATGTGAACAAAAGCAGTGGATGGAAGAAGACAGGTGAAGGATGAGTGGCGACAAAGAGACAATAAAAGTGCTTCAGCAGAAACAAATTCACACATCGACCAAAGTGTGGATATTAACCTTAGTAAAAAATGGTGTTCTCTGACCCTAGCTGTCTATTCGTCTTTATTGTCTTCTCATATCCAGTGGACTGGTTTATTGAATAAAGACTAGTGAATGGATGAATACCTTTAGCCTTTATATGTAGAGAACAGTAATATAATGCATATAAACACCAGATTAAATTACTGTAATGATTAAATTGACTGTGATTACTGATTTTTTTCTTTATTTGATGTCTGTCAGTGTACTGCTCATCTCAATTGCACACTTTTCTGCTTAACGTTTTGATAGTGTACTGCCTAAAGGGCAGTGGTGGATCAGTGGTTAGGTAGTTGAGGCTCAACAGTTAAGGTACTGGACTAGTAATCAGGGTTGCCAGTTCAAGCCCCACTACCACGGTGCCACTGTTGGGCACCTGAGCAAGGCTCTTAACCTTCAATTGCTCAAACCGTATTAAAATATAATTGTATGTGGCTTAGGATAAAAGTGTCTACTAAATGCTGCAAATGTTATGTACTTTCTATTAATGTCTCTATTCTATGTTTATATATAGTATACCTTTCCTATATTTTTATTAATCTAAAATATGCTGACACCCGCACCAAGAGAAATTCCTCCGAATAAAGATTCTGATTCTAATTCTTTTTTTAATGCATTTTTTCCCCGTTTTCTTCCGACTTTTAGCATGTCCAACTGCCAGATTGCATCACGCTTCCTCTCCACTAATGCCAATCCACGCTCTGATCTGAGGAGAACGAAGCTAACCCACGCCCTCTCCGACACGTGGGCAGCAGCCATATGCATTTTTTCACCTGCACTAGGCGAGTGCTAATGCGGATCAGCCCAGTGTACGGACAGACACACCCTGATCAACACACTCCTTCCCCGCCCCTGTGCAGGCACCATCAATCAGCCAGCAGAGGTCGTAGATGCACCAGTTACGAGGAGACCCTATATGGCTTATCAATCATTGTTCATGTGGCGACTCAGCTGTGATTTGATACGATGTGTTCGAGATCCCAGCTCAGGTGTGCTAGCCTGAGCGGCCTCTGATTCTAATTTTGAAGTATTATATGATCACAGGTCACAAAAACACTGGAAGGAAGAGGGCAGGGAAATTTGTATGGATACAATAGCTAGTCTAATTTTTACCTAAAATTATGTAAACACCTCTTCAAATGATGTGAAATTTGCTGTTTCATCTACATCCGTTGGTAACAGGATGCAGATAAATCAGTAGACAGTGAAAGCAAAATAAGCTATATGGAAAAAAAGCTTGTCATTAGTAACATTGCACGTACATAGAATGTCACCTTTCCAACAGGTCAGTTTATGAAATGTCTTCCTTTTTAGAGCTGACCTTGTTAATGTGCTGTTGATGTGCTGACCTTGTTAATGTGCTATTAATGGTAATGTGTACTTGTACATCCACAAATTATTTATGTATTATAAATAATTATTTATGTATATAATGACACACAACATTGCATGCACTGGTCTTTCACGTTCACTTTTAATTTCATATTTATATATTTTTCTATATTTCTATATTTTCTATATTGCATAAAACACTGCACCTTTAACCCATAATATGAATTGCACATGCTAATGTTTACAGATATGAATGTGTGAATGTGTGTTCTAGAGAGAGTGTGAATTGTGTGTGATAAGACCAAAGTCAAATTCCTTGTATGTGTGTGCATACTTGGCTAATAAAGCCTGATTCTGATTCTAATGTGGTGTGAAAGTCTGGGAAAAACAATAACTGGTACTGCAAGTGATGGTAAGCTGACTTTTAAGCTTCAGGTGAGTTTTATTGTTGGCGCGCCTTTAATTCTTGTTTTATGAAATCTGTCCTCACATTCTCAGGGTATCGTAAACCTGGGCAGCAAAACTGCAGGTACGACCTTGAAAGATTTAACTCATTTGTACAAGGTCAGGGCTGATTGTAGTCTCTCCCTCTGTTCCATCTGGCTGGAAATACAATTTGCGGCCAGATGCAGGACAAACAGATTTAAGAACTCATTTGTTCCGGTTGCCATCAGGCTTTTAAATAACTCAGCTGGATTTTTATGTTGTAGTCACTGTCCACTGGCACTGACTTTATACTAACCCAGAACCTTTTTAACCTTTTTATGCTGGATTTACTGTTGGTCCGAGGTTTTGTGTGAATACTGCTGACTGTACAACAAATTGCCCCTCAGCAATAATAAAGATTTACACGTGTTACCATCCGGTAGTCTGTTTGATGAATCTGGACTTGGCAGGTGCCATGAAAAGGCTACCCATTCAAATGCATAAGGGCAACTGTAAAGCTGCCCTTGAGTGATTGTTGTTTTACATTATTAGAACGAGACCTTTAGAATGACCTTAAGAAAAGCTGTAGTTTAACATCAGTACGTGACCTCACATGCTCTTCTGGGTGCAATAAATTCCCACATTCATGTTTCAGAGTCTAGTCAAAGTCACCCAAAATAATGGGTGACAAGAAATGACATAAACTTATATTAGCAGTAACAATTTGGCTATCTTTAGCCAAGCTTCCAATCTCCCAGTTGATTATCGTAAATAACCGAGAAACATAACCGAGAAAAATGTGGTCACAATTAATTACAGCAATAAAGCATTGTGTCTCCCAAGTACATGCCCACACGTTCAAATCCTAATGACCAAGTGACACACGAGGCTAATGCTGCAGCCATCAGTCTTCAGTCAATAATGCTTCAGTGCTGGATAGAAACTAATTGAAACATGGCAAGTGGGAGGTAAATTAATTGATTATTCAATCATATTTTATTCATTGCTGCTCTGTTGACTATGCAATTCTTCACAGCCTTCCAAATGACTGAGAGTAAATAGTTGTGTATAACGTCCAAGAGGCAACCCGAAATATGAACCACCATTAACGCTTCAAAACACTGCCAATATCAATCTCATTAAGATTCTCGAGGGGCCGTTTAAAGTTTATTACGCAAAAATGTGCATCAGCTTCTGAAAAGAGGTGGGAAAAAAAATCAATTCTTGGATGTGTGTCAGTTCTCTTTTTAAACAATTTAGCATCGTAGCACAGCTCTCCAAAATCAACTCCATCTTTTTAGGGAACTGCTGGATGGGATCTGAGGTTGTAGACACTAATCTAATTAATTAATTGACTGATTAATCTAACGGTTATTGGTGGTTATACACTCTTTATAGAAAAAAGGGCTGTGTCCTACTTCACATGCAACACTTATTAATCATAAAGCATAAAACTGGCGTACAGATACATCAGACACACACTAAACAAAGAACATTTTGTTCTAGTACCTTTTCTGAATATGTACTGAACTTAATTCTATAGTGGGATACTTTTATAGTGGGATAGTGATAGCCTAATGGGTAATGCTTTGGGCTATCAATTGGAAGGTAGTGAGTTTGAATCCTGGCTTTGCCATTCAGCCACTGTTGGACCCACAAGGCCCTTTAACCCTTATGGATACGGGGTGCCATACATTGGCTGACCCTGTACTCTTACCTCAAACAAGCTGGGATATACGGAATAAAAATTTCACTGTACTAATACATGTGTATATGTATATATGACAAATAAAGGCATTCTATTTGCCCTAGATTATTAGCTTATTATAATATATTCAATTAATGCTTCAGCCTCCTTTTACCCTAGTGAATGTACTAATCAATGAATGCACTGCTAGTGATGTTGGTACACACCATGTAGTAGAATACAGCTAATTACTGAATATATTGAACAAACTAAATTGAGGAGTCTGTAGACATACACAGATCAGGCATAACATTATGACCACTTTCCTAATATTGTGTTGGTCCCCCTTTTGCTGCCAAAATAGCCCTGACTTGTCAAGGCACGGAGTCTGACACCTTTCAATCAGAACCAGCATTAACTTCTTCAGCAATTTGAGCTACAGTAGCTCGTCTGTTGGATCGGACCACACGGGCCAGCCTTCGCTCCCCACATGCATCAATGAGCCTTGGCCGCCCATGTCCATGTCGCCGGTTTACCACTGTTCCTTCTTTGGATCACTTTTGATAGATACTGACCACTGCAGACCGGGAACACCACACAAGAGCTGCAGTTTTGGAGATGATCTGACCCAGTCGTCTAGTCATCACAATTGTGCCACACTTGCCCATTTTTCCTGCTTCTAACACATCAACTTTGAGGATAAAATGTTCACTTGCTGCCTAATATATCCCACCCACTAACAGGTGCCGTGATGAAGAGATAATCAGTGTTATTCACTTCACCTGTCAGTGGTCATAATGTTATGCCTAGTCAGTGTATTTCTTATGTATTATTATGTAATAATAATGTAATTTAGTGTCAACAAATATATTTGAATTTCAACGCTACACTTTTATTCAAAAACTATGTAAAATAATAAAAAATTATATAACCTACATTATTTTTTATACAGCACAGACAATGTCTATTTCAGCTAAACCCTTGAACCCAATCAGTCCCGATGAAACTACTGAGTTGTCACTAAATGTAGTACATTTACTATGAGGTGCAGAACTTCCACCATTTTTTTGTATCACAGATTTAACTTCTTATCAAGCAATCAGCTCAAACATAACCTTTAAAAAATGTCCTAAATGTAACTTCATATTGTTTCAGCTTTTTGTTCACTTTTAATTCTAACAAAGTGCTATTTTTATTCACAAGTATCAATTTAAGTGTGCTAATTATATTTCTATATAAATACATTTTAAAGAGCTTTTTTAATATATTTATCCTATGCAGCAGTGGTTTGCTAGCAGGCTGACAAGTTACCTTAGTAACAAATGTGGCTTAGGTAGTGCCATTACCATGATTACTAATTTTCTGCACTTTATAAAGTTTATAAAAACCCAGAGCATGAATTCTTCAGACTTAAAAGCACCTGCTTTCTTTTTAATATTTCTTTTTAATCATAGTAAAACCCTCTGATATTTGCATGATTGTTGATTTTATTTTATTAATTTATCAGTATTACATTATATTTTGCTGCTTTTTTAATAATACCGCTTTATTCTTTTCAGTGTCATGTCTTGACAGGTCCAGTTCCACTTGAAAACAGGATGCTGTTCATAGACTTTCCTCAGCATCTGATTGGAAAGCTGAGCTTGCTGGACCTGAACACCTCTCTCTGCAACTGGATCTTGGACTTTCTGACTGGGACTCAGACCTCAGTCTGTCCGGATTGGCAAGAACACCTCCAGCACCACCACACTGAGCACTGGAGCTCCTCAGGGCTGCGTACTCGGTCCACTGCTGTTTACACTGCTGACTCATGACTGTACAGCAATGCACAGCTCTAATTACATCGTAAAGTTCGTGGATGACACGACCGTGGTGGGCCTCATCAGCGAAAACAATGAGTCAGCGTACAGAGAGTAGGTACAACCGTTAACGGACTGGTGTAGAGTCAACAACCTTAGCCTACCCTCACACAAAACTCAAGTTGTGCCTGTTTGGGCACTCAACAAGGGTAAAGGGGGGGCCCTGGTGGTTTGTGGTTTAGGAAACTGTACATCCTCCCACCAGAAAACTGCTGGCATTAATACTTAAATGTTACAAAAAGCTTTATTCCGCATGTTAACGTCATTATCACAGTTACAAAGCACACAGCACAAAAGCAAACACTTCTTTATCAGGAAATTTATCTTAATAGTGAAGGTTAGCCAGTTCCTGTAGAAGCTGATCTGATTTTTATCACTGTGTGGGAATGCTTTTAGTGTTATAACATGCTGTGTCTGATCTAAAAGAACCCACCGTGTGGCTTCACACTGAAGCTAATGACGACAAAATAACTGCAGAAGGAGAAAAGGATTTAGCTTTGCTCTAAATCATGAGCTTTCTAGGATGAGTTCTATGGTTTCTGGCTTTCCAAGAAGGCTCCCGGCAGCTCAGTACCACCCTAATTTTCATTATTTAATCATCTTCTGATTAAACAGTGCGACTAAATTACATTTCAACCAAGAAATATGTTGATTTTAATAGAAAGCAACAAGCTGTCACACAGTAATTCGAGGCGAGGGAAACTGTCTGAATTGTGTTGCATCAGGTATTGTTTCATAATCACATCAACACTACAAATAATAATCAAGAATTACAACAAGCTGCACAAATTCCACTCCTGCACTTAGCTTAAAAATCAATCATCTTCAAAAAATGTCATAAATGGACCTTGTGCCTTATTTTTTATTTTTTTTATTTTTCTATTGTTCCCCACTTTCCCCCCCAATTTTTCTCCCCTAATCTAGTCGTGTCCAATTACCCTGATTGCGTCCTCTATACTGATTCGACCCTTCACCGCTGACTGAGGACGCCTCTTAACTGACATACACCCCCTCCGGCATGTACAGTCAGTACAGACTGCATATTTCACCTGCACGAGTCGAGTTCATACACTGATGGGCACTGTGTATGGAGGGCCACACCCCCATCAGCATTATTCCTCAGCCCTGTGCAGGCGGGATATCAGTCAGCCAGCAGGGGCCGCAGTTGCACCATTTATGAGGACCTATGATCCGACTTTTTTACCCTCTAACCCTGAACAACAGCCAATCGTTGTTTATGCTGCCACCCAGCCCAGTCAGAAAGGCAGAGCTGATATTCGATACGATGTATTCGAAACCCCAACTCTGGTGCGCTAGCGTACTTTACCACTGCGCCATCTGAGCGGCCTTGTGCCTTATTATTTTAACTTTTATTTACTTTTATTTCTAACAAATGACTATTATAAGCACCGGTAGCAAAGGAAACAGTTGCAGTACACAAGCAATGATGAGGAAAAGCCGTTAAAAGTCTTGCTTTCACAGTAAACACCGTTTTGCCTTCTGGGAAACAAGGACGGGCCAAAGCAATTAACAAGTAAACGAGAGATGTAACAGATAATGCAGCAAAACACAAACAGCTCTTTAAGTGCTTATTAAGTACTTCGTGATGTGTTTATGGTTGAATACTGACCTGCTTTGTGTCAGTCCACAGTAAAAGAAAATTATGTTTCCTTTATCAGATTTGTTTGTTAATTTATTAGGATTTTAACGTCATGTTTTACACTTTGGTTACATTCATGACAGGAACGGTAGTTACTCATTACACAAGGTTCATCAGTTCACAAGGTTATATCGAACAGAGTCATGAACGATTTAGTGTCTCCAATTCACCTCACTTGCATGTCTTTGGACTGTGGGAGGAAACTGGAGCTCCCGAAGGAAACCCACACAGACACGGGGAGAACATGCAAACTCCACACAGAAAGGACCTGAGCCGCCCCACCTGGGGATCGAACCCAGGACCTTCTTGCTGTGAGGCAACAGTGCTACCCACTAAGCCATTGTACCGCCCCCTTTATCAGATTAATTACATTCAGGACTTTAAACATTTCTATGATGCTGTATTTAAAAATGAACTAAATTCACTTGAAAATACCAAACAGCTGAAGTCTGAAAATCATCTACAAGTCTTTATTGTTATTCATTGTCCACTTTCTACAACACACTGGATCAACCAGAAGTGAAACAGCCCCTAGCATAATACTGACCTCACATTGACAGTAAGTTGTTAAGTTGGAATACCTCACCTCCAAACATCTTTCTGGTCATTGTGGCCAAAAAACAAGGGCTTTGCTTTTAACTTTTGTCTTTTATGCTTTTCTTATGAATTTTAGCTAAACTTCAAAGTGCTTTCGACATGACAGCTTCAAAGATCATGGTTATTAAATGTTAAATGACATGTAAAAACTTTTGACATCACCCATATAATGATCTAGGTAGTTCAATAGGGATGTAACGATGCACCACAAGACAGTTAAAAACCAATTCCCATGTGTAACGATTCAAATTGGTTTACATGTATAATGAATCAATATTCACTTTAAACAACAGAGGGCACTGGCGCTATTCACCTCGCCTGGTTGACGTCACTACAGTGTTGCCAGTTTCGGAACTTTCCAGCCTAATTTATTTATGTGAAGATCCTTTCTTTATTTGTGTTATTCATTTATTTATTTAATGTGGAATTTATTTCATTTCAGTTTTATTGCACAAAAAGGAAAATGTGCAGCATTGTTTTGCATAGTTTGTACCTACCTCAAAAATAAAAGGACATTCATTATTTAAATAAATAAAAGATAAGCACAAATACAGTATTTTATTGTATTTTTTTTAAAGAGAAATAATAATGTCATAATTTGTCTTTAATTTAATTTTGTTTAAAAAATTGGGAAAAAATCGTATCATGAACCCAGTATCGTGAATCGTATCACATCATGGGTAGAGTGTATCGTTACATCCCTATAGTTGAATATTGCACAATGCACAATTGCACACCATACTTTTTTAAACTGCATATTTTAGTCGTATTCCTCCATTTTTTGTCCTTTTTATGGTCTGTATATTTTGTACATTTCGTTGCCTTGTACCTGTACTGAGCAATGACAATAAAGTTGAATCTATCTATCTATCTATCTATCTATCTATCTATCTATCTATCTATCTATCTATCTATCTATCTATCTATCTTCTTCTTTTTTAATATTTTTATATCTTATATTTACACTGCATCTTTTCACCTGCACGAGGTGCGTTCATATGCGGATCAGCCACACCCTGTCCACATTATCCCTCGACTCTTTGCAGGCACCATTAACCAGCCAGCAGAGGTCATAATTGCACCAGTTATGAGGTCCCTTGTCCGGCTTCCTGCCCTGTATTAACAACAAGCCAATCGTTGTTCATATAGCTTCCCAGCCCAGACGGATGGCAGAGCTCAGTTTCAAACCAACAAATTCATAATGTCAGCTCTGGTGTGCTAGCATGTTTTACCGCTGTGCCAAATTTTACTTGTATTTTCCTATTGCACTACATGGACGTGTTTGTGTGATGCTTGTAATGTTTGAATAGCTTCTGCAACACTTCAGTTACCTTTGGGGATCAATTAAGTAATCAATCAATTAATTAATCAATCAATCAGTGTGTAGTAAGTTGTAAGCCGCTCTGGATAAAAAGTGTCTGCTAAATGCTGTAAATCTTAATATGAATTTCTGACCCGGCAGATCATATCAAAACTGTCCTATTTTCAAAAAACCCACAGAAGCTTTTTTGTGACTCTATAGTTAGGTACTTCAAGTCAAGTACTCATAGAAGGTCAGGGCAGCTTAAGTGAAGTACAAATGCAAGCAATTAACTCGTTACTGGAAAGATAACACCTTTGACCGCGCCATAGTATCGTCAGTGGGCTCTTTGGTAGAACCCATTGCACTGTTGGTCTTAATACATGGCATGGCTGTATTTTTGCTTTTAAACGCAGAGTCTGGTCCAAATACTTGGACCAGTGTGAAATGTCACTGTTTTGTCTATTTGTCTCATAACATTAAGCAGTTCTTTACTGAAGTTCTGCACTTAGCCCTGCATTCGTTTCCGAACGTAGTGTTGCTGATTTGACAACTTCATTCTCTAACCTCTCCACTGCTCGTAAAGTGGGTCTAGATAAGAGCTATTGCAATTCCACTTGAGAAATAGTGGTGGCACAACACGTCTTCACAATGTTCTGCATAAGTACTAAAGCACCTGCAGTGTTTCCAGAAGAACAGAAAAGCCAAATCTGCTGAGTCTTATCTAAATTCTAATTATTCATTACAGTTGCTAAATGTGTACCGAACGTTGTCTATAAATATGTATGTGCTCAGTCTGAACAGTTCAACTTAGTCCTTTGGTAAACTGCTCCATTCCGAGACAGTAAAATCAGAACCACAATTAAACCGACTTCATTTATCATGTTCTGATTTATTTATTACTGCTGGCTAACAAAGCAAGTGGATGAGCAGTGGCTGAAGTACAGAGAGAGGGGATTAGCATTTTCTTTTCCTTTCCTGGCTTACACTGGGGCACGAGCCTGTTAACACTGTGATATGCCAATGTGAAGAATGAGCAAGAGGTTCAACACCGGGGTTTTAAACAAGCCCACAGGGCCTGAGAGAGAGAGAAGAGAGAGAGAGAGAGAGAGAGAGAGAGAGAGAGAGAGAGAGAGAGAGAGAGAGAGCAAACATTAAAAGAAAGACAAAGTATGACACAAGAAAATAAACAAAAATAAACAAAACAAAACAAATAAAGCAGGGAGGAGAAAAAGTTAAGAAACCAAGAAGTGTGAATGGAAATAGTATAAAATTTTATTAAGAAAAAGAATAAGAAAGGAAGAAAGGAAGGAAGGAGGAAGGGAAGACAGTGAGGGAAGAAAGAAAGGAAGAAGGTAAGGAAGGATGGGTGGAGGGATGGGTGGAGGGAGGGAGGGAGGGAGGAAGGAAAAAGGAGGAAAAGAAAAAAGAAGGAAAGAATGAAGAAAGGAAAGTGGGAGGAAATACAGACAGAAGAAAGGAGGGATGGATGGAGGAATGGGTGGATGGATGGATGGAGGGAGAGAGATAAAACAGAAGGAAAGAAGAAAGGAAGGAGGAAGGGAAGACAGAAGGAAGGAAGGAAGGAGGGATGGATGGAGGGAGTAAGGAAGGGAAGATGAAAGGAAGGAAGGTAGAAAGGAATAAGAAAAAAAGGAGGAAAAGAAAAAAAAGGAAAGAATGAAGGAATAAGGAAGGGAAGACAGAAGGAAGGAAGGAACAAAGTAGGGAAGGAGGAAGGGAAGACAGACAGAAGAAAGAAGGGATGGATGGAGGGAGAGAAAAAAAAGAAGGAAAGAAGGAAGGAAGGAGGAAAGACAGAAAGAAGAAAGGAGGGAAGGAAGGATGGAGGAATGGGTGGATGGAGAGAGGGAGTAAGGAAGGAAGGAAGGAGGAAGAAAAACAATAGGAAAGAAGGAAGGAAGGAGGAAGGGAAGACAGAAGAAAGAAAGGAAGGAAGAAAGTAAGGAGGGATGGACGGATTAATAGATGGATGGAGGAAGGGAGAAAGGAAGGAAAGAAGAAAGAAAAGAGGGATGGAGAAAGGAAGGAGGACGGGAGAACAGAAAGAAGGAAGGATAAAGTAAGGAGGGATGGATGGATGGAGGGAGGGAGGAAGAAAGGATGGAAGAAAAGAAAGAGGGATGGAAGGAGAAATGGAGGGAGGGAGGAAGAAAGGATGAAAGAAAGGAAACAGGGATGGATGGAGGACGGGAAGACAGAGGGAAGGAAGGAGGGATGGATGGAGGAATGGATCGATGGAGAGAGGGAGATAGGAAGGAAGGAAGAAAGAAAAGAGGGATGGGAAAATGGATGGGGGGGGAGAAGAGAAGACAGAAGGAAAGAAGGAAGGAATGAGGAAAGGATAAGGGACAGGAAGAAAATTAGGTAGGAAGGTTGGAAGGCAGGGAATAAAGTAAACTAAATACAAAGCAGGAGAAAGTATGAAATGAAAGAAAGAATATAAAAAATGAATAAAAATTAAAATATACTAGGCAGAAGTTCGCAAGTAGGTAATAAGAAGATAATGAAGTGATAGAACAGTAAAAAAGAGCTAAGAGAAAAAGAGGGAGAAGGTGGTCCTATAAGCTTAAATTATGGAACTTTAGTCGAGTATAGTCGACTCCAGTTCGGAGACACTGCGGGAGTTTTAGCCACGACAAACCTTCTCTAATTGGACTCGGTCTCTCCTGTAGCCCTGCTTTCTCACAGATAAATATAGAGCCAGTGTTACTGCGAGCTGTGAAGCTGAAGGGAATTCCCTGTGCTGCTGCACTCACACTACACACTCCGACACCGGGTTATTAAGGCACGAGCTCATTTAGGTGATGTGCCAGAGAACGGAGGTAAGTCTGTGAAAAGTGTAAAGTCCCTAAAGAAGGAAGGTGGAGGAGAATGTTATTCCAGCTTGGAGAAATTCACATCAAAGAATAAAATAAATCACATTTTTAAACGTATAATACAAAAATAGGTAGGTGAAAATAATGGAAGTGCTTGTTAGCTGGTCTTTACAAAATATAGTGACTGTTAGGAAATTGCAGGATATGAAGGGGTGTCTACCTGCGTGTTAGTGTGTGTATATAACTCCATTTTCCCCCACTAGCTCCATGATGGACAACAAAATAGAGCTGCGGTCAGAAGTCACCCATTCTGCCACCGGGTAAAATGCCACCTTGTGCTTTTGAAAGCTGTGTTAAATTGCCTCTGTAAACACCCAGTGGCAGTAATAAACCCAAATGCTCTGAGAAATGCTGAAGTTGAACTTTTAGCAGGACAGATCCATCTGACAGACTAAGCAATACATAGTATGAGGCAGGTATGAGGTTAAGCCCATACGCACCAATCCTATTCCCCAAGAGCCAATTGATTAATGAGCCAAAACATTAACATCAACCCACAAAATGTGAATGACCAGATGACCATACGATTTGCTGTCAGAATGAGCAGTTGTTCATAGGCAAAAGTGGTCCAAGGAGGGATAATCCACAAACTGCCACAACATTGTTTGGTATTTTTAAGAATCTGTGAGGTTTTTGGGAGGGCTGAGGTAAAGTTTTAATGTTTATGGTATAATTCATCAGTTTTTGATAAATTCCTGAGGCAGCCATGGATGAGCACCCACTTTGGAAATGTATGTTCTGCTGGGAACCATTATGTTAGAAGAGAAACTGTCCAGGATACTAAACAATTATCATTACAGCTACTAAGAAGTCCGCAGTTCCACATGAACCTCTTTATCATTTATTAACGTCTTTGTAAAAAACGTGATCCCTTTCCAGGACTCTCCATATTTGGTATTTGAAGCCATATTAAGCAGTCGAGTGCTGCTTTGCATGCTTGCCATAGAATGACCTATTTTCCAGGCTCCTCCTCTTTCGCCTGAGAGCGAATCAGAAAATCTCTTTATTAGTGAGAGAAAACGTGAGAGAGGTTACGTGACCTAATTTTGTGTGTGTGTGGTTATAGATCCCCTAGTGGAAAGGTTTGTGTCGACAGGGTAGGGGTGCATGGTCATGAGGAGGGTGGGGTAGATAGAGGGACTTGGCTGTGTCCTATATCACAGTGCTTGCTAAATAAAACATCTGAGAGACAGACAATAAGAGTGAGTGAGACAGAAGAAGTGAGAGGGAGAGAGTCAGAGTGGGAGAGCGTAGCTCATAAATACTTTATGTAAGATGTATTTGGGTTTATGTTATAGCAGAGCAGAAGGGAGTAATCCCCTCCTCCACCATCCACCCTCAAAAACGAGTAAGAAATGTAGATTTAAAGCAGGAGAGATGAGGTGCATGAGCGTGAATGAGCTCTGTTTATATACATAGATTTGGGTGTTGTAAAGGGAGATGTGTGTATGTGATAACATTTTGAAAGTGTCAACAACGTCTGAGGTGCTGCAGCGGGTGTAAGTAGCAATTTTGGGGGGTAAAGATACCAGTCTAATACAACAAGTGTTGATTGTTTTTTGAACATTTTGATTAAAGCCGCAAATGTCGACACTGCATTTTAGCAATCACATATTAAACAAAAACGGCGCCCAGGTGGCGCAGCAGGATATTCCCCAGTTCGAAACTCTGCATTGCCACCGGTCGGCTGGCAGTGCCTGCAGCAGACACAGTTCTGCTAGGGCGGGTGACCGGACTATGTAGGCGGGGTCTTTAAACGCTGTGTAAGGACCCTGACTTGAAGATAGAGAGGCGCCTGTGCAGAATGCATGGGTGAAAAAGGGTTCCGCTAAGGGCTGCACGCGGGTCGGAGGACACGTGAGCAGCAATATACCCTCCTTGACCACAAATCGGGGATCCCCCAGTAGCGGAAGACAAATTGACTACGTAAATTGGTAGAAAATGGGAGAAATTGCACAAATTGAATAGAAAAAAATATTAAACAAAAACCTGATGACGTGAGTGTACATTAGTGAGGAATAATTTTTTGTATTTTTAATTTAATACATGCAAAAATGGTTTCTGCCATGCATATACACAGAAAATGTACAATAACATAAAAAATCCCAATTATTTTCTCTATTATGAAAAAAAGGGATAAAAATCATCAATAATTTTCCATTGTTATTAACTTAAATAAGAACAAAATATGTTTTTTTTTTTTCTTGAGTAATTGGTCGCCCCCACATTCACACACGTTCAGGCAGAAAATGCAAAAAAAAAAAAAAAAAAAAAAGAAAGAAAATACAGAAAGAAAAAAAAAAGAACATAAGATAAAACAACAGTTTTATACTGCACCCATTCAATTTATTCTACTATTATTTTTGCTGGGCGGCACAGTGGCACAGTGGGTAGTTCTGTGTTTGCTCCTGTGTCCTTCCACAGTCCAAAATAATGCAGTTAGATGAACTGGAGCTATAAAAAATTGCCAAAAGTGTGAGTGAATGAGAAAATCTTTTTAACAGCGAGATAAAATGTGAGAGGCTGCGTGACTCTTTTCCAGCCTTTCAGACCCACAACAACCCTGACCAGGATAAAGCGATGGTAAAACAGACACAGAATAAATGAATTAATTTTAGATATAAACCCTTATTCATAAATCATAACAAATTCCAATGCACATGCCTATGAGGTTGCTTACAAACAAACGAGGTTGCTTTTTTTTTTTTTTTACAAATGTATCAAAAAGGAAGGTTATTATAAATGTTTAATAATATGCAACAATATATTGTTCACTGATTATATATGAATATTTGGACATATTCTGAAATGCTTTAAAATGTTTTGTTATTATTTTAATATATTTCTTTTCAAAATTGACCATGCAATGCACTAATAACTTCTATTCATTATTTAGTTTAAATTTTTTAAATATTAACATGAATAAAAAAGACCTTTAAAAAACCTTAGCTTTCTTACAAGCTAAAACATGTGGACATATTAGGGTGGATTCATTATTTTAAATAAAATATTTAACCACCCGCCCCATCCCAAAAAACTTCACTTCTTATATCTGTCAAATTAAATCAAGAAAATTGTAATTAATACTGAACATGAAAACTGAAGTGTGCAGCTCTAACACACCAAAAAACATTCCTCTTTCATTCCACAGGAACGTTATATCTGATTAATTAAAACATGTTTGGTGTATAGACTGTAGCTAGCAAAAACAGTCATACCACTTCTAAATAGAGCTTAAGAAAGCATATAGCAGGATTATTATGAAAAATTATATCTGTTATATAATACAGTTGATTTTATGCAGTTTTACTGATAATCAAACAAATGGTTTTCATTCATATGTTAAAAACATATATATAAAATATTGAACTACTCACTGACATTCACATTTTAAGGGGTGGTCATAATGTTTTGGCTTAACAATGTAAATACAATACTTAAATACATTTCTTTTACTGTATTTTTAATTAAATGATAAACTTGAAATATGAAGACAAAATGTTACAATTCCAGCACAAATTTACATTTCTTTTGGTCTTTGTGGTTTCTTAATTTATTTATTATTATTTATTGTACTGTTTAGTTATTTACTGGGTCCAGCCCCACCTGAAAATACTCTAGTACTAAGAAAGGAACACACCCAAATTATTGCGGCAATACGTGTCATGGCAACACATGCTCATTTACTTATTTGAATCTAGGGGCGATTTAGTGAGCCAATCCACCTTCTGTTTGTTTTCGGAAGGCAGGAGAAAACGGGAGTAACCAGAGATTAGGTGGGTGTTGGCTCCACTAAAGTTTGGTGAATTTGGTGTACATATAATTTCTTTAAGAATTTAAATGTATTTTATTGATATTTTAATAATACATGTATGTATACAAATTATTTTTTAGATTCAGATAAGATAGTTACTAGTTTATAATAATGTGTACTAATGTATTACAGTTAAATCTCAAACTATTATTACTATATATATTTATTTATTTATTTATTTTTATTGGTATGAATCCTAAAATTCTGTCATTTAAATAAGTTATTATTACAGTAAATAACTTATTTAAATAAATAAAATATAGTATGTCCTTAAAAGTGGAAATGTGTTTATCCCAGTAAAAAATTTGAATAATATTGAACAAAAACATTTATGTATGTTATTTAAATGTGTACACTGTTTAAATCAATTAAATATTAATTAAATATTACATGGACACAACAGTTAAAAAATAAGTGAACTAATAATCATGAAGTGGGGTCATGTATTTAATTATAGAAACTGTGTACACATTCCAATTAAGTAAATTCAAGGACTTTTCCAAGTGTAATATTCAGGCTGCAGTGTGCCTTCATTATGACTAAAAATGCTATTATTTTTATTTCACATTTCTTCAGCTTAAAAAAGCTAGTTATTTAATGTAGAATTCAGGATGTCTAGCTTCTTTTGTTAATTTGTTTCCAAAAACATCTCTCATTATCTCCCCCCTCATCAAGCAGCACATCAGCTGTCAGGAACAGAACGTGAGGGTTATACACATGATCCATTATCTGGTTTTCATGAACAGTAATATAATTTAGGCTGGCAGCAGGATGTGAAAGGGCAGTGAGATGTAAACTGACCGTGTCTCGAGTGGCACGCTGCTGTTGAGAGCCCAGCTTTCCTGAAGCTGAACTGACTCCGGGGTGGAGGGTCCATCACCGGGGGCACCGGCAGACACGTGGCTCTGAGGTGCACGGCGGCTGATGTGGGTACCGCAGTTAAGCGAGTTAGCCGACGACTGGTGGTGGTTGTGCGGAGGGGGCAGAGGAGGCCGCGGGGCGGACTGCCCATGATGACTGGACGGACCTGGAACAAAGAAATATGTATCCAGTTCCAGCACATGTACAGCAGATCGGTTCCCACACAGCTGATAAAAACGGTGCTACTTAAGCCTAGATTCAATTTCTTCAGCTTTTCTTTTTTTAATAGAGCGCAAACGAAGGAAGGTGCAGCAGAAAGAGAGAAGATGTGAAATGTGAGATCAGAAACAGTGGCAGGCTGATCACTGTGAAATGAGATCTTAGCTAATACAAGCTAAACTGTCAGATGGTCGGAGGAAGGAATACATTTCACATTTTCTGATAATAAATTCTAATACACTTATTGCCAGAGCAACTAGTTCAGGAAGCTGGTACAAAAAAAGTAAGGTATGTAATATCAGAAAAATATATATTAATATAGAAAATAATATAGAAAAATGTAGAAATTATTTATTTTAAAAAGAAAATGTAAATATCAAATATAAAATTGTTATAGTAATAAAATTAATATTTATTATATTGTTTATTATTACTATTATTATTATTAAATAAAAAACATGGCTAGCAAATATTAAAAAGTAAATCTTTAATTGTATCTAACATTTGGATTTTTTGCAATCACAGCTACATAAAAAGTGATAATTCAAATGTATTAAATACGTAAACTAAACATGTACAGTATGATTTA
This sequence comes from Trichomycterus rosablanca, assembly GCF_030014385.1. Classification (NCBI taxonomy): domain Eukaryota; kingdom Metazoa; phylum Chordata; class Actinopteri; order Siluriformes; family Trichomycteridae; genus Trichomycterus; species Trichomycterus rosablanca. Next base: position 20,702,437 of record NC_086003.1, read on the forward strand.
ATACAGTAAATACAAAAAAATAAGGAAACACAATTACATTAATATTAGAAATCTAAATATATATGTAGAAAAAATGTATAGTGTTTTTAAAACAAGAATTAAATATTAAGAATTTTAAGAATTAAGAAATTATTAAATATTAAAAATTAAATATTGGATGAAATATTCTTAATATTAAAAACTCAACCTCCTTGTATCTCTTTAATTACATGTATTAAAAACTAAAATAATTACATAAATAAATAATTACATAAATAAATAAATACATTTATTAATAATGCATTTGTAGCTGTTTGGATTTTAAAATTCATATACAGTAGTAGGGTTTTCCCTTTCCATTTGCCTTTTTTGTTATTTATTTAAACTGCATTTACTGCTATATAATTAGCTAGTATTATACATAACACAAAAAACCTACATTCACAAAATTTGCATACAAATTTGCATATAAATACAACTTATCTTCAATATTTTGAAGAGCTTAAATAGTTAAAAATACTCACTATTTAAACACGTTTAGTTTTAGTAACGTTTTTAAAACTTATGGCAAAATAAAGACATAAATATTATAACTAAGGATATTTTATGTGGCTTAAAAATGTACTTTGTCTGATAAGTAGAAAAAAAAGAAATACAAATAAAAAAACCCAGAAATGACTACAAATGTACACATTTCATACATGTGGTTTTAAATAAAAATATCCACACCAACTATTCCTGAATCAATGTTGTAAATAACTTTTACCATCTGAATTCATACAGTTTGTGTGTTACTTATCTACAGTGGCTGAAGCCAAGCCAAACAAAATAAATGTGGTTACAGTGGTACAAAGCTCCACAATTATTCTCTATATAAATTGTCCTTCCTACAATGTCTGTACAAAGTCAAACCCATTCAAATTCATCTCCGGCTATTTTCCCAGGAGTCTGGCCGCTGTGAAGAGGGCAAAAGCGAAGGCCTGAAAGCCGTCTTGCATTCAGCGAAAAGAAAAGCAGTGGGGACATGAAAGGAGGGATTGGTGGCCGGGAGAAGATCGGCTACAGTCTGAGGGGCCAGGCTGTGTAATCTTGCCCCTCGCAGCGTGCCAGAGCAGCCAAAACCAGCCTCTCAACAAACGCTGCACAGCACAAAGCTGTGGATGAGAAAGGAACTCTGAGGGAACTCTGCACACCCTGTAACAATAGCCCCAGAAACAATGGATTATATCCCAATGACATGTCCATCAAAGCTGACCCCGGCCCAAGCTACTCTCGACACCCCTCCATTCTACACAAAAGCATTGTGGGATTGCACTTCTAACTGTTCTGTTATCTCTGACCAGGCCTAAATCCCAAGCATCTTTTTTGTTTTTTTCCTACTGAGAGGCTGAAAATTGAAGCGACAGCGACTGAATTGCCTTTGTGGAAACGGCCATCAATAGAAATGCCCGGGCACATGAAGAGAGAGCAGAGCTGGTAGCTTTTTCTTTCACCCAGGAAAAGAGCGCGCCAGGGGCCTCAGTGTGAAGTGGACGGGCTGGCATGGGACAATAGGCGCACTCCTGTGCTTTTTCATCTCGTACCCCCAGGCTCCAATATAGAAGAGCCAAAGTCAGACCAGTAATGCTGAGATTACAGTAATACAGATCCGCTGGCTGCGGTTACTGTTATTATTGCACTACGTCATGTGGAGCTGAGACGCACAGTATCTTGCAATGTAATGTACGTTTCCCGCTGGGTCAGGCACCGACTCACGGGCAGAGGCTCACGGGCGCGTGAAAGGGCAGAAGTGGGCGCTCATTTCCCTCTATAAACAGCTGATATAGTGGCTTAAACCAGCATAATCAACAAGGTGAAGTGACCTTAAGTGCTAAGTAAACACATCCAGGCTTTTTACACTTTACATCCAAGCTGCCGTGAGAATGAAAAAGAATATTTAGATTAAGGGCAGCAAAACAGCACTGTTTATTTAATAATCCAGAGCTGTGAATTCAAACTGTTAACCTAATCTAAAATTTATAAATCTACATTACAAGACTTAATATTTTACTTTTTACTTATACAAATAACACATCATCAAAATACAGTTTCTTTAAATATCTTCTAGTCTGATGTAGAGAATGTGTGGCCAAAGAATGTGTGGCTACCAATGGGGGTGGTAGTTGGGTGGGCAAAAGTCTTAGACCCCTAGTGAACCTGTTTCTATATTTAATTTTTCTATAGATTTACGGTGCCAGCCCACTACTGATGAGTTCCAGGCTTTGAATACCCAGCAGTGGGGATATACACCAATCAGCCATAACATTAAAACCACCTCCTTGTTTCTACACTCACTGTCCATTTTATCAGCTCCACTTACCATATAGGAGCACTTTGAAGTTCTACAATTATCAACTGTAGTCCATCTTTTCTTCAATGGTCAGGACCCCCACAGAGCAGGTATTATTTAGATGGTGGATCATTCTCAGCACTGCAGTGACCCTGACATGGTGGTGGTGTGTTAGTGTTTGTTGTGCTGGAGTTTTTAAATACCGTGTCCACTCACTGTCCACTCTATTAGACACTCCTACCTAGTTGGTCCACCTTGTAGATGTAAAGTCAGAGACGATCACTCATCTATTGCTGCTGTTTGAGTTGGTCATCTTTCAGGCCTTCATCAGTGGTCACAAGACGCTGCCCACAGGGTGCTGTTGGCTGGATATATTTTTGGTTGGTGGACTATACTCAGTCCAGCTGTGACAGTGAGGTGTTTATAAACTCCAGCGGCGCTGCTGTGTCTGATCTAATCATACAACCCAAATAATACCTACTCTGTAGTGGTCCTGTGGGGGTCTTGACCATTGAAGAACAGCATGAGAAGGGCTAACAAAGCATGCAGAGAAACAGATGGACTACAGTCAGTAATTGTAGAACTACAAAGTGCTTCTATATGGTAAGTGAAGCTGATAAAATGGACAGTGAGTGTAGAAACAAGGTGGTTTTAATGTTATGGCTGATCGGTGTAAAATAATAATTCAATTAATGATTTTTAACAGGCACATAAACACATTGAACTTGTACACAAACACCCTTTGTGAAGGCTTTACGTTACATCTTGTAAACCACAGTGGGACCAGATTGCCCCCATTTTTATTAATTAAGTATATTTCATTTTGTGTGTCATTTTGATGTATTGTTTGTGTTGCCTGTGTCGTGGTAAAAATGGGTCATGAACAAAATGTAGGTTGCTTGAAAAAAAGAATAACCCTGGTTTAGTAAATACATTTAGTATAGTAAATAATGCATTGTCTATCTATTATGCATATGGCTACATCAAATTCCCATTCTGACGTTTATGTACATTTTTCAAAGATTCAACACTTTATTTATGGTTTTAGTAATTGAGGATTGAAGGTCTTGCTCAGGGGCCCAATGTGGGCATCTTGGCAGTGATGAGACTTGAACTATCAACCTTCTAATTACTAGTCCTGCACCTTGTAAGGAAAAAAGGACATCTCTCCAAACTTGATGAAAAATGGTCAATCTCTATTACAAGAAGCAGTAGCAAGATACATGGATGTAACTCGGGTTCAGCGGAGCTGGACCAAACACCCAGTAACTGAAGAATACACCATATATACATTATACCGCCTACCATTTAAGCTCTTCCTGTGAAGGATGTGTATTACCAAAAGGAGTGCAGACACGATGAAACTGTCACCTCAGTTCTAAAAGTGTTTTGTCACTTTCATGTCTAGGCCAGTTCCCTCTGTCTGTAATGGTTGTTGATCACTCATTATCATAATTGTATTAAGTTGATTAGAACTTCTGGTTCCCACAGTGAGAGCTGTTGCAACCCTTCCTGCTCTGCTTTGCTTCTGTACGCTAAATAAGCCAAATGGTCTCCCCAACTCTGGGGAGAGACACCCTGGTTTAGACCTTGATTATGATAATAATGCAATTGAATGCAGCTAGGTAAGCCAGACAGCCTTTGGTCCATACTGTAATTCTTACAACCGCCTTAAAAATTAAATTGTTATTCTGTGGCTAACCTTTCCCTCCAGCCAAAACTCTACCAGACTCACTCGTGATGTGCAACGTACAGTCGAGCAATCCGGGTATGAACGTAAGTGTAAGGGTAACATGGCCTGTGCTGTCTCCTTGGCTACTGGTAAACATTTCGGTTCAAATTGTAATTGTCTGTTGTGTCATGCCTTTCATACCCCTTGGGTTGCAACGCCGTTGGATGATATCACAGCCTCTGGTCTTAATAAGGATTACGAATAAGGATTATTATTTTGATGGGTCAATTCCTGAATCACTGCAATATAATATAAAATAATTCCACACAGTCTTCCCAATATTGCACTAATTGTAATACTAGTGGCCCTCTATATGATCCAAAATTTAAGCAGATGTCTTTCAAGGTAGTCCCAATAAAAGGTCAAGGGTGCCTGTGTTCTCGAGGAAACCCAGAAGACCCCTTCCTGGGCAATACCATTTGTGAAATAAATGTCTACATGAATGACCCTAGTTTAACTGATAATTGCAATAAAAAATTGTACTGCTTCTACTACGGCCTGCATTGAACTCTCCAATGCTAAAGCTTCAACTTCTGTCCTTTGGGTTTGTGGTAGCACTGCCTATACTAGTCTTCCTACAGAGGTTCAACAATTCCCGTGGCGTGGGTGCTGCACCCCAGCCCTAACCATTCCTACTGTCACAATATATACACAATACACAAATAAACATGAGTGGACTTATTGATTGATCTAAACCCTTTATTTTTTTTAAAGCAATAAGTTGTTTAGTCACTTTTTAACTTAATGTTTCTTTACCCATGGATGACCAATTTGAATACTGGTCTCTGCTTACATTACAACAGAGTAATAAATGTCACGTGCAAGCAGAAACTCAAAGCAAAGCATAACACAAAAGAAACTCAAAAAGAAATGTGTGCACCATCAAAATCAGCCATAATCAAAACCTGCGTATATTTTTCTGTTTGAACTGGTCAGTTTGTGTGGGGATTTTAAAGTTTGAATAATGTAAGCAGGTAAGTGCTCTCATGCTGAATGAAAAAAACACCAGCAGTATAAAATATTTCAAGTAATAAATAACTGTTACAGCATAATTGTGCATAATGGCTAAAAAACCAGTTGCCTTTTACTTTGGATTCAGCGCTTTATTTAATTTGACTAAAACAGGCAAGTTTGTTTTCATTTAGAAACGTACAAATCCAGTAGAGGCACAGCGGAGCAGCTTGAGTACTCGCCACACATTGCTGCCTTTAAACTTGTTTTACCTGTGTCCATGTGTGTTTAGTCTGAGTACTACAGCTTCCGTATACATCCCAGAACAAGCAGAAGGTAAACCAGTGGCTTTAATTGCACCTAGACATGAATGTAAGAGTAAATGTTCTAGTGTATATATAGTATATAGTATATATATATATATATATATATATATATATATATATATATATATATATATATATATATATATATATATATATATATATACTATATATATATATATATATATATATATATATATATACTATATATATATATATATATATATATATATATACAGTATATATATATATATATATACTGATCAGCCATAACATTAAAACCACCTCCTTGTTTCTACACTCACTGTCCATTTTATCAGCTTCTCTTACCATATAGAAGCACTTTATAGTTCTACATTTACTGACTGTAGTCCATCTGTTTCTCTGCATGCTTTGTTAGCCTCCTTTCGTGCTGTTCTTCAATGGTCAGGACTCTCCCATGACCACCACAGAGCAGGTATTATTTAGGTGGTGGATCATTCTCAGCACTGCAGTGACACTGACATGGTGGTGGTGTGTTAGTGTGTGTTGTGCTGGTATGAGTGGATCAGACACAGCAATGCTGATGGAGTTTTTAAACACCTCACTGTCACTGCTGGACTGAGAATAGTCCACCAACCAAAAATATCCAGCCAACAGCGTCCCATGGGCAGCATCCTGTGACCACGGATGAAGGTCTAGAAGATGACCAACTCAAACAGCAGTAATAGATGAGTGATCGTCTCTGACTTTACATCTACAAGGTGGACCAACTAGGTAGGAGTGTCTAAAAGAGTGGACAGTGAGTGGACACGATATTTAAAAAACTCCAGCAGTGCTGCTGTGTCTTATCCACTCATACCAGCACAACACACACTAACACACCACCACCATGTCAGTGTCACTGCAGTGCTGAGAATGATCCACCACCTAAATAATACCTGCTCTGTGGTGCTCCTGTGGTGTTACTGACAATACAAAACTGACCTAGGTGTGAGCGTGTGTCTGCCCTGTGATGGACTGGCAACCTATCCGGGGTGTTTCCTGCCTTTCGCCCAGTAAACTGGACCCACCAAAACCTTGAATAGAATAAAGCGGTAGTACAACAGACAATGAATGACCGAATATATGAATGAAACATCTGTGCAGCCTCTCAGTGTTCAGTCACCAACCTTCAGTTATCTGTACCAGTTCTTCTCTCTCTCATTCTTTCCTGTGTTGCTTTCTTTCACAGCTTTCCGTTCCCCACCATTTAACCCCGTTTATGAATAATTGAGTTTTGACTCAGTGAGCGAACGGCAGGAGCTGACAAAATACTCCGCGAGTGGCACAAAGAGGCCAATACGCTGCTGGAACGGAAAAAGCCAATTTTTACCTCGACAGTCATTTTCGACACTTGAAGCTACTTTTCATTAGAGTGATAATAAAGAGAGACATTTACAATTAAGGCTCATCAATAAAAACGGCACAAACATTAAGAAAACACAGAGGAGAAATTATCATTACATCAGAAATGATAAACAAGTTTACAGGACACAGTTTCCATCCCAACCTACTCATGCTAATTTACTTGTGTTGTTTTAAAGACTGTGGAAAATCCATGGTGGGTTGCAAATGATTTATTAAAAATAATTATACAAATGAAAAATACGCTAAGTGGCCAAAACTATGTGGACACCCTTTCTACTTATTTTTTAAAAACAATTACATGCTTTCAGCTTTGTGACAGTTTGGGGGAGGAACTGTTTCAGACCTGTTCCAGCATGACTGTGTCCCTCTGTACGAATCAAGGACCATTATAATAATGACATAGTTTGAGGAGTTACATATGATCCTGCATGTGTAGCAGGTGTTGCCTAGTGGTTAAGGTACTGGACTGATAAGCAGAAGGTCGCTGGTTCAAACCTCACCACTGCCAGGTTGCCACCGTTGGGCCCTTAAGCAAGGCCCTTAACCCTCAATTGCTTAGACTGTATACTGTAATTCGCTTCGGATGAAAGTGTCTACTAAATGCCAAAAATGTAAATGCATGTGTGCCTAATGGGCACAAATTCCCAAAGATAAACTCCAAAATCTTCCCAGATGAGCAGACGCTCTTACAGTCAGAACGTGCAACTTATTAACAGGGCAGTTGTAGCTTACTGGTTAAGGTACTTGACTAGTAAGCAAAAGGTTGCTGGTTCAAAATCCCACCACTGCCAGGTTGCCACTGTTGGGCCCTTGAGCAAAACCCTTAACCCTCAAGACTGTATACTGTAAGTCGCTTTGGATGAAAGCGTCTACTGAATGCTTAAAATGTAAATGTACTATCAGGTGTCCACATGCTTTCAGCCATAGAGTGCACATGCAGGGTGGCACAGTGCCATTGTGCCACATAGCAACAGGGTTCAAGTCAACAAAAGTGTTTGATCCCTTTTGATTCACCCTAATTTTGCATCTGATAGATGAAAAAAAAAAAAAAAAAAAAAAAAAAATCTGTCATGTATGTAAGTATCTAGCATTTATATAGAACCTAAAGTTCTCTTCACTTCTGAGTCTTTGGTTAGCAGAATAACATCTGAATGATCAGCACTGACCAGTGTAAATTCCTGCCTTGGCCCCAGTGTTCCCAGGATCCAACGTAATTTAGATTATTGTCATCATTTTTTTGTCTTCTAGTGTAATAATATTCCTCACTGCTTGAGTACTGGGGGTTCGAATCCCGGGCTGGACTCACAAATAAAGTAAGTGCATTGCATTACGTGAACCTAGCCATTGTGGGGGACACCTTGTGCACCCCTAGTGCCTGTGCCACACCCGGATAAATAGGAGGGTTGCATCAGGAAGGGGAAAAGACATTAAAAAATGTGCTAAATCAAATATGTGGATTAATGATTTTCTAAAGCTGTGGACCCGCATGTGTTTCTACAGACACGAATCCTGAACGTATGATAATCACACAATCGTTTCTAGCGCTCCGTCTTTCATGTTCAGAGAACACAACATAAAGAACGAGCGCTGCCTGTTTCATTAATGTGGAATGTAAACTTTTTAACTCTGCACAGCTGTCAAAGAAAAGTAAAACAGTGCAAAGAGTCAAATGTATGAAGGAAGAAAAAAGGCTAAAACAGTTAGCGGTGCGGGGGCAGAGGTGGGACGCAGGAGGCAGAGGAGAAGCGACGTTACATCTTCGCGGGGTGCCGTGCCGCCTCTGCCACTCGACCATGGCAAAATTACCGTCAGTAGGCTAAGCTCCGCTAGGCTACAGGGCCTCGGCATGACAGGGATTAAAATAAATTGCTCAACATGAGCGGTGGGAACCTTGGAAAAACAATACGAGTAAAAGCATAAATGTCAATTTGGAATGATAAAAGACACAATTTAAATGTGGCAGCAGGAGCCTGGAGACAGCCGAGGTAATGGAGCTGGTTGCTCCGCTACTGACTCATACTGCTTACTGAAAGAGAGAGAGAGAGAGAGAGAGAGAGAGAGAGAGAGAGAGAGATGAGATAGTTAGGAAGGTGCTTACCTTCACTCATTCTTTTATCTATCCACTAGATCAGAGAATGGACCAGGATATTTTGCCCAATTGAACAGTTTACTGGAAAAAATTAAGCGACAAGTGATCGATCGGCTACAAACCGGAAACAGACTAATATGATAAAGTCTGTATTTGTATTTTAGTATGAAGGTGCGATCAGAACTACACCAATCTGCAACATAATATATGATCAGCTTCAAAATCATACCTTCTAATTTTTGTGTGTGTATAATGAGAGTGAGGGATTTTTTTATGTTTTGGAATTTATATTGATGAATATATTCCTATTTATTGGTATATTTATAAATTATTTATTTTATATATTTAATATAATATCTAACATAATTTTTTGTAAATTTATATATAAATGTATGTATATTATGTTATATATGATATATTTGTATTTATTAAATATTTATTTATATGAATTTTTTTAACGATTATATATATATTTGTGGTTATATATATTTATTTATTAAAATATTTATTAACTGAAATAAAAGTGCGATCAGAACTGCAGCAATCTGCCACATAATACACAATCAGCTTTAAAATGATACATTTTACCCTGTGTGTGTATAATGAGAGTGAGGGATTTTTTATATTTTTGAATTTATATTTATAAATATATTCCTATTTATTAGTATATTTATTAATTATTTATTTTACATATTTTTATAGATTGTGTTACATATATATGTATATATAAAATTTTCTGTATATATATATATATATATATATATATATATATGTATATTTTGTTATATATTATATATTTATATTTATTAGTACATTTATTTATATTTATTTTTTGATGATTGTATATATTTGTGATTATTTATATTTATTAATATTTTATTATTTATTATATATTTATATAAGTTTTTGTATATTTATAAATATATATATTTACATTTTGCTATATATTATATATTTATATTTATTAGTGTATTTATTAAATATTTATTTATATTCATTTTTTAATTATATATTTAATATATATTTATTATATAATTTGTGATTATATATATATATATTTATTAATTAATATATATTATATATTTATTTTTTAATGATTATATATTTGTGATTATATCTATTTATTTATTAACAGATATATAATTTATTATATATTTATTTGTGTTTATTTTTTAATGATTGTACATATTTGTAATTTTATATATATATATATATATATATATATATATATAATTTTTGTATACTTATATATAAATATATGTAGATTTTGTTGTACAGTATATTGTACATTTATATACATTAGTGTATTTATTAAATATTTATTTACATTTATTTTTTGATGACTATATATTTGTAATTATATATATTTACTTATTAATACATTTATATTTATTAGTATATTTATTAACTATTTATTTTTTATGATTTTGTTATGGCTGCGGAAGAAGAGGGTACAGGTACTGACCTGTCCCCAATAGAGAATATGTGGGGAATTTTAAAACAAAAAAATATGACAAAAACAGGCATGTACTGTTGCACACATTGAGATGTGTTTGCAGAAGAAATGGAGCAAAACACCACCTGAAACACTTCACTGTTACAAAGAGGTAAATGCTTTACTAGTGCAACTTTTTTTTGGAATGTGTTGCAGGCCTGAAATGCAGGAATGGATGTTTATTATAAAATTAAGGTCTTATCTTGTGTACTCTTGTCTTTAGCTCACCTCACAGTTGAGTTTACAGGTCAGAGAGCTGGGATGGCCATAGAAGATCCAATGGGGAAAATCTAAACACAATTCAGTTTATTTTTTTGTTGGCAAACGGACACAAATTGTCATTTAAAATCTCACGGTACTTCATGGAGTCCATAATGCCAAATTTTAATAATGCCAAGTATTCTAACTAGGCTTCCATTGCATTAGAAAAAAAGAGCTCCAAAACATGACAAATCTTTCCCACTTTAGTCAAAAGGCAGAACTGAACTGACTGTAATAAACTACTGCAAGACTTTTAGTACTCTGTAATTCTGACGCGCCCTTGCCGAGAGAGCGGCACGAATCTACAGGCAGAACGGGAAAAGTGCAAGATCAGTTTCAGGCTTCTCCAGTTAGTGAGGATCTGTACCTCAAAATAGCCAAGGACGGGAACTGGCTCGAGGACAGCACTATGACGCCCGCTCAGTGCTGATGTTCCTTTCCTAAAAGTTGAACCAGGCGAAGATTAAAGACGCTCAAAAAAAGAGAGCGACAGGAGGTTAGAAGGGATTTTAAATATTCTCCTCACGTCAGTGTTCAGTCTTGGACTCTCATCTGCAGTAATTAGAGCACAATAATGGTCCTCTTATGCAATGGTGAGACCAGACTGCAAATGCAGTCACAGACGCACCAAAACACCATTTGTTACAAGCTATCATCATTTCAGTCTGGAATCCAATCTACATGTCTGGGTGACTCGAGTGAAGGGGTTTCTTTTTTTTCCATAGTGATCAAACATTCAAGATGCTACGCAAATCTCTGGTGATTTCCTTGTTAGCGTGCACAGACACCAGAAATAGCTTGAAGAAAAAAAGGAACAACACATGAATAATGCATGGCTGCTATCAGAACACTAAGAGAGGAAAATTGAAAGAAGGCAGGAAGAGAGAGGAGTTGGCAAGGGGCACGGCTCGTGTGGCCTTTTCGGAGCGTAGCTGCCTGAACACCTCGAGTAGGAGCATCACCTGCTTCCACTGATACTGCGGCGAGAACAACATCAGCGCATCACAATTACACAACACAGAGATCCTGGATGCTCAACGTACCGGGTCACGCTTGCAGTTTAACACGGGAGAGGAATGTGAGCAGAATGCACAGAGGCCAAACGTCAGCATGCTCGCCACTGTGGGCCACCATGCCTTCAAAATATTTAGATTCTTTAATTAATGTAAATAGTGTTATATTTTAAATAAAAAATACGGTGGTATATTGTAACTTGACGTCCCCTAAACTCGAAATCTTTGAAACTCAATGTCCTTCGTTGAGAAATTTGTACCCTTAAACTCGACATTTCCCTGTCACTTAAAACTCCATCAAAGTACGACTATAAGACGAATCTGCATTTGTGTGGAATAACCTTTGGATTCTGATAGCTCCACATGTATTTGTGTTCAGCTGGATTTCTCTCCTGTTTCACTTTTAAACTTGTGTTACTGTTCTGAGAAATTGTGAGAATCAGCTTTTCCGACAGCGCAAAAACGGTTTTGTTGCTTCTCATGTGAATTACTGATCTTTTACTGCTATTTTCAGTGTATAAGTGTCAAAAACAACCCTATCATTTTACATTAGTCTAAAATATATGCAGCTCCACAGGACCATGGAACACATTAACAGGTTTCCCACACATCCTTATAGGAAAAAATACCTTGAAACTCAACACCTTTTAAACAACGCCACTCCCAGAACCAATTAGCATACATTTTTAAGGTACCACTGAACAGTCATTTAACTAATTGATTCATTTAAATTTCCTTAATTTACCTTAAGAACACCTTAGTCACCTAACAAACCTCACAGCTAATGAACATGAACAAGGAAAGCTTAAGTGCCTGACCTCACAAAGGATCTTTTAAGAGGTGGAGCACCAGTCTAACACACCAGCCTACGACCACTATGACTGAGCCCTGAGCTTACGTCACAAGAGTTCCACCAGCCTGGTAGGGGTACTCCACATGCACAACTGGCAGTGTTTTCTTGCCTCTGAAATGGAACTACAGACAGAAGAATACATTGAAAGTAGCTTGGTCTTCCGTACATGCTAAAATTTACCGGTAAAGGTACTGGTTAGTAATCAGAAGGCTGCCAGTTCAAGCTTCACCACCACCAAGTTGCTCCTGAGCAAGACCGTTAACCATCATTTGCTTAAATTGTATTTAGTCACAGTTAAAGTCGAAGTTTAAAGCAAATCATGAGTACAACAATGAAGACACATACCTCTAAACTTATTTCACTCTGAGAAAATAAAAAACTACAGCCACACAACCTAGGTCAGACCACTCCTTTGAACATCTACATAGAACAGCTAGTGCAACACCAACTGTTAATCTGACTGAGCTGCAGAAATCAATATTTGTGACTGAAGATAATGTTCATGGATCAACTGTACCCACGGTATTACACGTAAACAACCTTTTTGGAGAAGAAGCCCTTGGTTTAAAAAATTTTAGTATGATCAGACAGAAGTGGAAGGTTTCAGGTTAAATTCTCAATGGTAAACGCGACCTAAAGTAACCTTAACAAGACTAATCAGTCAGGTTAACACTGTTAAACACAGTGATAGTAGCATTATCTTGTAGGGATGCTTTGTTAAAGCAGAGACTGAAAATCTGGTCATGAATGATGGGAAAATAAATAATGTTCAGTGCAGAGAGGACTTGGATAAACAACAGCTCTCCAGAAAGCTTAGATTGGAAATGTAAACAGACTGGCCTGCAACCCTGCTCAAATAAAAGAGAGAAAAGATCCTTCGAGAGACTCATTTAGTCCTGAGTCCTGATCTAAATTCTGATCTAAACTCTCCCCAAACTATTTTGCACTATGGACCGGTTATGATATAATTTAATGGACCGGTGGGGGCGGGGGGGATTTAAAATAAGAGAACTATAGAATGGAAAATCATTGTGAATCCTGAGCTTTTTTTCGCTGCAACGAGAAGCTGCTCTCACCTAGTGGTGGTTGGAGACAATAACACCCGAAAATTTAATTGCTCTTGTAGCGATTTCTAATTATTTGATCTTTCTGTGCGGCCTGATAATAAATGACCAACGGACCGGTAATAGTCCACGGCCTAGTGGTTGGGGATCACTGACCTGGAGGATCTTGATGAACTTTGTAAACAGGTTTTTGCCAATATTGCTTTATTACAAAACTGCCCAACCTTCCCAAGTGGCAGCATCTACATGAGGGAAGACTGAATGGGTATTTTGCTCTATGCCTCGCTAAGACTGTAAGAATCTGCTGTTGGCTAGTGTGAAGATGAGGCTGGGGGAGATGTGTGCACATGGTAACTAAGCATATCCAAAATTGGGAGAATGCAAAAGTTGGACCCCACCCAGCTCCCCCGCAAAAATATTTATTTATTAGGATTTTAACATCATGTTTTACACTTTGGTTACATTCATGACAGGAACGGTAGTTACTCATTACACAAGATTCATCAGTTCACAAGGTTATATCGAACACAGTCATCGACAATTTTGTATCTCCAATTCACCTCACTTGCATGTCTTTGGACTGTGGGAGAAAACCGGAGCACCCGGAGTAAACCCACACAGACACAGGGAGAACATGCAAACTCCACACAGAAAGGACCTGGACCGCCCCACCTGGGGATCGAACCCAGGACCTTCTTGCTGTGAGGCGACAGTGCTACTCCACTCCAATACTGAACACACAATGTGTTGCTAGTTGTTGAGAGTGACATGCAGTTTCTGCATGCAGAGAGAAACATCCAATCATTTTTGATCAACATCTATAATGATAAACATAAATTGTTAATTTCTGATGAAATCCCAGCATTTTTTTATATCGCAATATATACATTGCAGAAAAAAAAGAAATGTCGCAATGTCATTTTTTCCAATACTGTGCAGCCCTAAGGAGGTGTGTGCACAAGATAACTGAACAAATACATAACACACTTAAAAGTTGTGCGGCAAGAACAATGAACGCTATGAAAGCCAGAGAAGGGTCGGGACGATGCCATATTAAAGCCCATGGGTGTGAAATGATGGTGTCCAACAAGCTTATGGTCAAACATATTTTTGGCCATAAGTTGTACACACTCAGCATTAGTCTATATAAGCAATGCCATTTTTTGTTATTTGCTTGGAATAAAAATACTGGAAAAAAACCCCCAGAAATAAACATTGAGGTTTATCATTTCAGTCTGATTATTGTACTCTTGGAAAAGCTGACAAATTACTTCAGAATCTATTGTGCAGCCCCCGCCCCACCGTTCATATGATCATTTTCAACAAAAAACCCCTGAAGGTAGAGAAAACAAATCTACAGCAGTCAGTATGTGGGTTGTTACACAAGTGCTAAAGATTCATAATTCAGTATCTTTATCATTCAGTTGAAATAACCTGCAGAACATAACTGCAGAAGATTAAAGGGAAGTCAGGACTAATCTTTTGCAAATTCAATGTCTGTAAGTAAGGACTTTTTTTCCTCAACATATGCTCAGAGATACTGTCAGCCTGCCTACTGATGTACTGCTGTAATGAAAAATCAATAACTATCAGTAAAAAAAAACCCTCATGATAAAATTAAACCATGCAAAGCTTTTTAATTACATTACAGAATAAAAAAAGACCTCTGATGAATGTGCTGCTGGCATGATGAGCTTTAAAATAAAGCAAGAAACATCTAAAAAAGTACATATACCAAACACTTGAGATGAGACTTAACCCTTAATACTTTAGTTTGAACCAAAACTGCTTGTTACTGGACATTAAAGGAATAATTTACAGTAAGGTGAGTGAAATAGTGAAAGCCACGCTGATAGAAACGCCAGTGCTTAAGTTCCAGGGGTTCAAATCCCGGCTGGGTTCACAAACACTGATGGCATTACATGAACCTAGCCATTTGGAAGGAGGGCACATATCAGTGCACCATTAGTGCCGGTCTCAAGTCCAGATTAATAAGAGGGGTGCGTCAGGAAAGCTATTCAGAGTAAAAACTGTACTGAATCAAATATGCAGACAAATGATTAATTGTGGTGACCCCTAAATACAGGAGTTGCTGAGAGGAAAAGTAGAAGAATAATTTACAGTAAGGTTAAAAGTTTACATACACTTATACGGGACATGCATGCTGTTTTTGTGATTGAATGAAAGAAAAAAACCTCATGGCCGTTTTTGGTACTTCTCAAATAACATCTGACCGTACTGATTTCCTCTAGGCATTAAGTGCCAGTCTGGGCTTTTTTTCCTCCAGACTTTTTTTTTATGGACACAGCAAAGTCACATGCCTCCATCAGTCATTTTTTTTGCTGCTGTTACATTTTTATTAAGTTTGAGAACGCCAGCTTAAATGAATTTTCCAATCAAAGACATTTTGATCTAAATGTTTGAAAATTAATGCTAAATTTTATATACATATGGCCTTTATATAATTATTGTTATTGTTGTTGTTAATTATCATAATTTTTGTCATTGTTGATTATTATTATATTTATTATTACATTTTCCTTAGCAAAAAATACATGTATGTTTATCATTTAATCATCTGTCCTGTTAACACAAAAATGGTTATTTTATTAAAATAAATATTTCACCAACCATCACAATTTCTCTGATCAGTTACCTTCTTGGACATTACTTTCATAAAGGTACTTAAATGATTCTGTCTAATAAAATAAAAAGTACAACTATGACTGAAAGCAAATGAGAAAATGTTTATGAGAAATTCATTAAAATAGCTAAAATATTTGTGGGTTAATTGTTAAATTACAAAATTCTTAATAAAGATATATATATATATATATATATTATTATTTTTATGTTTTTAAAGGGACCTCTGTACCTTTGCTCACAACTTTGAAAGAAATTTTAAAAAATGATCAACATTTGCTAGTGTTACATTAGGAATTATATTCACCATAAAGTAATAAATATATTGTCCACCACATCTTAAGCATGTAGCTACAATACCTAATATGATAATTTTCACAATGATATTTTCATATTAACAACACACAACTTTAACTGTAACAAAAAACGTTAATTTATAACCAAATTCAACACCGAATTATCTGTCATTGTTTATCAAACAATGCGTGAAAGAGTTTTGAAAATTTATCAACATTTGCCTAAGTTATGGGCAAAAATACAGAGATCCCTTTTTGATGTTTTATATATGCAGTATTTTGTTGGTGAACCAGATTTTAATTAGCTCAAGTGTTTTTTCCACTGACACACACACACACACACACACACACACACACACACACATATACTAACACGATTGATTTTGCTAGGTAAAAATGTTCAGTGTTGTAAATGTGAGACAAGATTAAAACTTGTTAACACAAAAGTTGATGGTAGGCTAAGTTTTGCTAATAAACAAAACTTGTCATCCTTTTTAATTTAAAATGTATTTAAACAGATTTAAACTTAATACACAACAACTACGTTATTTATATACTAGCCACCTTAAGATCGTTATATCTGTTTATTTCCTCATAACATTATAGCAGTAAATCACGTTGATTTTTAATGTTTGCTGCTTGTGTCATGTGTTGTCTTTTATAAAAGATGATAGTCAGGTGTTAACAAAGATAAAAAAAAAAGTGTATAAAACGCCGCCAGAATTTCCTGTCATGTGTTTGATGGCCACAGAGGAAAAAAAGTAACTTTAAAGTTACGGGCACACACACACACAGATGGTATAAAGTGTGTGAGTCACAGTGTTTCCGAACCTGAGCCGAGCTCATTCCTGGCACGCTCAGTTTTGCGTTGTATGATTGATGCTGCTGCACTGTACTGTAAAAGCAATCAGGCTAAATGTACCACCACAGGAGATTCAACAACACCGTTCCACCACCAAAACTTTCACTTCAGAAGCAATTCCAATAAAGCTCCGCTCAACTGCAGACAAGTGGAGATGCTGATCTTGTTAGCCACTGGCATTGAAACAAAAAACGTTTACTTACAATTAAAATTGAATTTCCCTTTAACCCCCGTGTTTTCAATTAAACAGTAAATAGAAAGGAAATGTGAACACTGTGTGCTATTAAATGTTATATAACTGGAGTCAGGGTGCCACCCGGAAACCCACAAAAACAGGGCACCAATCTATTGCAAGGCAACACACATTTACCTGTTTACTTACTAGAGCAGCCAATCCACCTTCTGCAAGTTTTGGAAAGTGGTGATGAAGCAAGAGTACCCAGAGAAACTCCACATGAACAAAAGGAGAACATTAAAAAAAGTTAATAAACAGCAACCAGAAGTGCAGATCGAAATCCAGTTACCCAAGAATACTGTTGCCTATTTTGCAGTTGACCACTTCTAGTTGCAATAAATCAATCATATGAATCACTCATATTAAAAACACATGCTTTTAACTTTGCAGCAACAGTTTACATTTACATTTTCGGCATTTAGCAGACGCTTTTATCCAAAGCGACTTACATTACTGTGACTGTATACAATCTAAGCAATTAAGGGTTAAAGGCCTTGCTCAAGAGCCCAACCGTGGCAACCTGGCAGTGGTGAGGCTTGAATCGGCAACCTTCTGATTACTGGTCCAGGACCTTAAACACTAGGCTACAGCTGCCCCTAGTATAGGAAAGAACCTGCCCTTTTACAGCATGACTGTGCCCCTGTGCACAAAGCAATTTCCAAGACATGAAGCAAAGCTTGGTTTAAAGAAACTCCAGCGTCCTGCACAGAGCCCTGAAATGGACTGGAACGTCAACTGAGGCTTTCTCCTGCAACATCAGTGCCCAGTTAGCCATACAAATGCTCTGTTGACTGAAAGTGCACAAAGTCCTATAGACATATTTCCAAGAAGTGGCTGACATTATCAGATGCTTAACTGTTTTTATTTTCTTTAAATGAATTTGCAGGTATTTATGCGATTGATTTAGAAACACAAAAACTTAAATTAAAATGATTATTTAAATTAAAGATTTTACAGTCAACAGTCTAATCATTTAAATATTGAATTTGTACAGATCAGTAATTATAACTATAATAAATGTATTAAACTACCGCTATAACAATAACAACGATAGGATAATAAAGAGTTGATATTTCTGTTTCACTGGTTTCATTTTGGGCAGCACGTTGGCTTGGTGGGTAGCACTGTCACTTCACAGTGAGAAGGTCCTGGGTTCGATTTCCAGGTGGAGCGATTTGGGTCCTTTCTGCGTGGGGTTTGCATGTTCTCCCTGTGTCTGTGTGGGTTTCCTCCAGGGGCTCCAGTTTCCTCCCACAGTCCAAAGACATGCAGTCTGGTTAACTGGAGATACTAAATTGCCCCTAGATGTGACTGTGTGTATGTGTGTGTGTGTGTGTGTAAATTGCACTCATTGCGACCGTGACCAGGATAAAGCCATAGTTAAACAGACAATGAGTGAATGAATGTTTCATTTTTACTGATGTCCAGCATGGTGGTACAGTTGGTAGGGAGGGTATGGCATGACGCTATGGTTCCTGTGATTCAGGGTTTGGTTCTTGCTTTAGCTGATGTATGTGAGGCGTTTCTCATGGTCTGTGTGAACTTCTTCTTGGTACATACATATGGTGAGAGCGATGTGATCACTCAGATGATGAGAAAGTAAGTGTAAATTCCACTGTGTATTCCTGTCCTACCATTAGTGCTTTATTAAAATAAAGTTACATTTGCACTGATAATATTGGCTGGTATTCTGGTTCTACCAGTTCATAAGTCCACAGAGAAATTATTTAGGCCCTGATTACTTTTACAATAGCAAATGCTTAATTCTATTCAAACGTTATATGACATTACATAACACAAAACAAAGCTATGTATGATATATAAATATTTTTAATATAATTAAAGGCACTATATAAAGCATATACAGTTCTGTTAAACAGTACTTGTCTGCTTTTTTATTTTATCCATTGCTGCATGTGTCACACTGAATGATAATCATATTTTTTTCACAGGAAAAACTTGAGTATCAACACAAAATACAATCTAATTTATTTTAAAGACAACAACAATACTTACTTCACCTCTCTAAAAAAAAGTGTTTGCTCAATAACTGGTTGCAACAACTTAATATAATTTCAGAAAACTGCAAACCTGCACAACATACAATTTCAGTACATTTGATTATAAACCATACATCACACATTACATGACATGACATATTTTTAATGGACATCACAACATTTTTAATAAAAGTCCAAGCTTCATCACAAATTGCTAATATTTGCAAATGAATCCCACTATATTTATTTGCAACAGCAAACTGACCATTACATATTCAAAAACAAAGTACAAGCTGAGAAAGAAAAACAAAGAAGTGGACAGGTGTAGTCAGAGGTGGATGTAGCAATGGAGGTGGCATGCCTTACCTGCAGCAGCAGCGGGATGCTGAGGTCGGAACAGATAGGATTTGTGAGAGAACTCGTCCTCGGGAGGAGGCTCCAGCATGGTGTGAGGCGAGTCGCTGTCCAGCAGAAGCATCTGGCACTCCCTGATGGAGGGTGCAACGGAGGGGTGAGAGGCCGATGGAGGAGGTGGAGGGGCAGGGGGCAGCAGGCTGGGCGATGGCGTGGGAGGGAGGGGGCGACCTGAGGAGCCAGCACACACACAGGGGTAACATGTGTTAGTGAATTAGTTATGAGGAAGCTCACGGGTTAATGTAAATTCAGCGGTGAAGAAATATGTGAAATAGAAATGAAAGTATTTCTTCTGTGCCAACACATAGTGAGCATTACAACATGTCTAATACCGACTGATATTAATAGCTTAACCTATAGCCACTATGGTTCTTCTACATAGATGGATGCTTTCTTTAGTTCTGAATATTAGAAGCCAAGCACAAAAGAATATAGAAATAAAGCATCAGTGGAAAATGAGAGACCACGAGCAAACAGAAAAGGGCCCGGCTTTGGAAAAAGCCAGGAGCTTAATGTCAAAACAGCTTACTGAGGAGAAAAAGAAGCACTTTTACTTATGCAGATAACCTTGCTCTTTGATGGCACCAGACTGAAAGGAGGTCAGCTTTGATGTGCTTTGCTGCTCCTGAATTAATCACGATGCAGTGGCCTTCATCGGCGGAATAGAAAACAGAAATTCTTTCAAGTCTGACATATGTTTTTACTTTTTGTACTGGGCTGTGAAATTGATCCCGTAATTATAAGATCTGATTAGGTGGGGCGGGGTCAAACCCTATATGAAACTAATAATTGTAAAATAAATGTACATACGTAAATGTTACATAATGGTTCTGGTAGTGACATATATTTGTTCCACTCGGGGTCACAAGTAATGAAAAATGAAAATGGAAATCAGGAGCTTTTATATCAGTACATGACGGAGTCCTTTAATGCAGACAGTGCAGTCGTAACACATAGCTCATGTGTAATGAAACGTTTAATTCATCATTATTCATTGTATAAATAGATTCAGAACACAAGTAGCTGAGGCCATATTATTAGATTGTTAAATTTAGTCAGATGTATGTTTTTAATTATTCAAATGTAACTAAATAAAATAAAATAGAACACAATCTAAATCTATAGGTACAATGACATTTCGAATGGCATTTCTCCAATAGAGTAGCAGCAAGAGAGAAATGACAGTAGCAGTAAAATCACAAAAACTATTTACACTCTAAAAAATAAGATAAAATAAAAATCTTTACACTCTTCAGTAAATGTACATTTGTAGCTTTAAATATTAAATACATAAATTAAAGAGAGCAAAATGAACTCAATTTAACTGCGACGTTAGACGGTTAGAAAAGCCAAGACAAGCATAATATCTGTGGGTGGGTGAGACTCCTGATTTTACCATAATCAAATAAAAATAATTATTTTATTATTAAGATATGTTTTTTTCTAGTGTCAGTATATTATTTAATATGCAAAATCACCTGTGGTGTCACGGTAGTAAAAATAAAGTCTAAAATATAAAGAGTTATAAAATAAATGGGTTACATCTGGAATATCTAACATATTTTATATTATATTATATTTATATTTTTTTACATATATTTACATATACATATTTACCACTATAAGCTTTTAAAATGCATTATCACAGTAAATTAAGTGTTGTAATGAAAATGTCCTGTGGTTTGACATCATATCATGTGGTGTGACATCACTTAATAATAAAAATTAAATGGCTTTTATGAAGGTACAGTTAATCTAATTCTCATGTGTTTTTTTAAACACTTAATCATTTAACTATAAAAAGAAAACACAGTTCATCAGATTGTTATTATTTTATAACATAGTTCCACTTCTGTGAGGGCTACAAATAAAGAATATAATTTAAAAAACAGCTATGAATACTATACATACACAAAATATTAATTATAGTTTGCATTACGAAACCCTTAAACCTAGAATACAACTGATTTATATTTAAAATTATTATTAAGATGTGTTTTTTCTTGTGTCAGTATTGCAAACTGGAATGTTTTATGTAACAGTTTTACTTTTAGATGAAAATGTGTTTTTTTATTGTTTTTTAGACCCCTGTGAGAGTGATAAAAATGAAGTATAAAATATAAACTTTGCTTTGGCATTATTTTATACATGTTTACCACTAAAAGTTTTAAAATGCACAAATGCACAACACAATAGTAACACACACAGTAAATTAAGTGTTGTAATGTAAATGTTGTCCTGTGATGTGACATCATATCATGTGGTGTGACATCACTTGAAATAAAATTAAGTGGCTTTTATTACGGTACAGTTAATCTAATCCTCATGTTTTTTTTAAACATTAAATTATTTAACTATAAAAGGAAAACATTTGTTATTATTTTATAACAAAGTTCCACTTTTGTGAGGGATAAAAAGGCTACAAATAAAGAATAGAATAAAAAACAGTTCTGAACAATATACAGGGGTTGGACAATGAAACTGAAACACCTGGTTTTAGACCACAATAATTTATTAGTATGGTGTAGGGCCTCCTTTTGCGGCCAATACAGCGTCAATTCGTCTTGGAAATGACATATACAAGTCCTGCACAGTGGTCAGAGGGATTTTAAGCCATTCCTCTTGCAGGATAGTGGCCAGGTCACTACGTGATGCTGGTGGAGGAAAACGTTTCCTGACTCGCTTCTCCAAAACACCCCAAAGTGGCTCAATAATATTTTGATCTGGTGACTGTGCAGGCCATGGGAGATGTTCAACTTCACTTTCATGTTCATCAAACCAATCTTGGCAGTGACGCGCCCATCTAGCACAAGTATTGGGCCAAGGGAATGCCATGATATGGCAGCCCAAACCATCACTGATCCACCCCCATGCTTCACTCTGGGCATGCAACAGTCTGGGTGGTACGCTTCTTTGGGGCTTCTCCACACCGTAACTCTCCCGGATGTGGGGAAAACAGTAAAGGTGGACTCATCAGAGAACAATACATGTTTCACATTGTCCACAGCCCAAGATTTGCGCTCCTTGCACCATTGAAACCGACGTTTGGCATTGGCACGAGTGACCAAAAGTTTGGCTATAGCAGCCCGGCCGTGTATATTGACCCTGTGGAGCTCCCGACGGACAGTTCTGGTGGAAACAGGAGAGTTGAGGTGCACATTTAATTCTGCCGTGATTTGGGCAGCCGTGGTTTTATGTTTTTTGGATACAATCCGGGTTAGCACCCGAACATCCCTTTCAGACAGCTTCCTCTTGCGTCCACAGTTAATCCTGTCGGATGTGGTTTGTCCTTCTTGGTGGTATGCTGACATTACCCTGGATACCGTGGCTCTTGATACATCACAAAGACTTGCTGTCTTGGTCACAGATGCGCCAGCAAGACGTGCACCAACAATTTGTCCTCTTTTGAACTCTGGTATGTCACCCATAATGTTGTGTGCATTGCAATATTTTGAGCAAAACTGTGCTCTTACCCTGCTAATTGAACCTTCACACTCTGCTCTTACTGGTGCAATGTGCAATTAATGAAGATTGGCCACCAGACTGGTCCAATTTAGCCATGAAACCTCCCACACTAAAATGACAGGTGTTTCAGTTTCATTGTCCAACCCCTGTACATACACACTACGAAACCCTTAAACCTAGAATACAATTAATCTGTATTTAAAATTATTACAACTCACACCACAGGACAATTTATGTTTCTCTCTGTGAGAGTTGGTGAGAAAAGGAAAAAGATATCTGGTGAACACTAGCAGTTAAGAACAATTTAGACTTAAATGATTAGAATTTTATAAAATCCTTATGAAACCGAGTAGTTTATTTAACAAATGTACTTTTTTTACGAAAACAAAACAGAGACATGCAAAGTGTTGCCAAATCAGGGTCCTTACACAGCGTATGAAGATCCCACCCACACAAAGTCCGGTCGTCCCGCCCTAGCAGATAGGGTGGCCAATTAGTATTTGCTGCAGGCACTGCCAATTATGCTCAGTTATTATTATTATTATTATTATTATTATTAATAAAACATTTTATTTATTTGACAGATGAATTAACAACAAAAAGTCAAATCTTATACTGTATTTTTTGTCAACTTTTATTTTATCCATCTTTTTTTTATTGGACTTTTCTAAAGTCATAATAACCAGCTAGATGGGAAATTTAAAAACTTTTTGTGGATAATAAATAAACAGAATTTAGAATTCTTTAATATTCCACCCTTTATAAAATGTAAATTCATTACATGATCTTTAGATCTGATAAGGTGGTTAAAGGGCTGCAGTCTAAATTAAAACTGGATGAAGAGTGATTTACAATAACACATCAGTGTTAATTCAGTTCTGAGTTTATCTATCCGAGATCAACAGTCAGCATGGCTGCTGTTCCTGCAACTAATTTTTGTTGTAGTTTTTAACTGAATAAAAATTGGTTGATTCTTTTCATAGATGAGTGCAATCAATGTAAGTTAAATAAGTTCTATTCTTTATTTTTCTTTTACAGTACAGTACAGTACTTTTTACCCATCAAGCCCTGTTGAATTTATTATTATAATTTCTATTATTATTATTATTATTACTATTATTGTATTAGTTAATAATTGCTACTGTAAAAGTTAACTTGGCCAAAGTATTATTTAGACAATGAATAAAAAGCAACAATTAAATTATTACGACATACTTTAGCTATTTTTAATGTTTTAAATAAGGGATGTTACATAGTTACATTAGTTTAAATAGGGCTTTGCATAGATGAAGATTATCTACAGTATTTGCAGTACAGCATAGCGTAGCAGAACATGTCATGGCAAAGCAATGCACCCAGGACAGCTCTTTCATTCAGAAACTGCCTCACAGACTTTTACTGGAGCATCACAGACTTAAAACTTCCCGTGGCACACAGTACATAACACACTATCAACACACATAATTGCTTCCTAACCCAGCTTTAATGATGCGGCTGCACTGAACAGTGAAGCACGCAGGTCTTGAATAGTGTGCAAACATTAACCAACAACAGGGCTAGATATAAAAAAATCATTTCAATATGAGCTCTGCTACAATACATTTTAGAACTAATTATGCATCTTTTTAAATGTGACCTTGTGTTGAGAATATAGGTGAAACAAATCAAATCATCATTTTTATTATTATAATTAGTAGTAATTGTAGTAGTAGTAATACTTAAAAAAAAAAATTTATTTAACAAAAAACATGACTCGGTTTTATTAGTTTACATTGTAACTAATAATAAATTTTATGTATTTGAGCCCAGAGAATATATGTAACATAAATATAAATAAAATTTATTATTTAATTTTATACTATTTAATAATACTATTTTAATAATTGTATTATTATTATAATATATTTTTAATGATAAATAAAAATATACAATTATTATTATTGGTAGTAGTAGTACTAGTAGTAGTACACTTTAAAAAAAGTGTTAATTTAAATGACTTGGCAAGTTCACACTGTAAACAATTATAAATATAAATATAATAAATATAAATAAAATAATTATTTTATAATTATACTATTTAATAATAACAATAATTTATATTAAATAATAAT
This sequence comes from Trichomycterus rosablanca, assembly GCF_030014385.1. Lineage (NCBI taxonomy): Eukaryota > Metazoa > Chordata > Actinopteri > Siluriformes > Trichomycteridae > Trichomycterus > Trichomycterus rosablanca. Next base: position 20,727,941 of record NC_086003.1, read on the forward strand.
TAAATAATTATTATAAAATAGTACCCTGTGTTGAGAATATTTGGCAAGTTTGCACTGTAAATAATTATGTTTTGTACATGAGACATACTGTACATATAAATTTTTCATTATATTACTGAATAAAAAAAATAATATTTTATATTAGATAATAATTAAATGATTATTATTATTAAACAGTATCCTGTGTTGAGAAAATATGTGACATAAATATACGTTAAAATTATTATTTTTATATTATACGAATATTTTTAATTATTAATTATTTATTATTAATTATTATTATTATTATTATTATATTAGAGCTAGTAGTAGTAATATTCAAATGCCAACAGTCATAGATTTGTTTTTAATTGTAATTAAGTTAGCATTGTATAAACAGATTAAGGCATTTTGGGGCATGTTATTACAGTAACACAACCCACTGTTGACTATTTTTATTGTGTACAGTGAGCTCAGATGACCAAACATAATAAAATAAACATGATCTTTACAGAACGAAGAAGAATTTATTACAGTATTATGATTGACATGACAGATCACAACTTCTGTTTGTACAGAGCCAAACCCCTATGTGTGTGTGTGTGTGTGTGTGTGTGTGTGTGTGTGTTAGAGTAAAATAATCCCTCTCGGCAGCTCGGGTGTGATGGAATGGTGTCATCAGGGCCCTTTGCCTTTCGCTCCGTCCACAACAAAGTGCTCTCAGGCAGTGTGAACAGTGCTGCTAATTTAATCAAGCCCGCTCTCTCCGGCTTCACCGCCGCCTCAGTCCATCCCCACCGCGGATCAAACACGCACTCGTGCACGCACACACTCTCTCCGGATGTAATGTGATTTTGATTTCACGTCAGCTCTCAGCGAAAGTGGAGAGAGGGAAAAAAACAAGTGCAATTGTCACTTTCCTGGCCGGCATCGAGCCTCTTTCAGCAGAACGATGAAGAGACGGGAAATGAAGGCGTGTGGTGAGACGTGGTCGGATTCGCCGAGTGACAAATCACTGCTTGCTGTAACAAGCACAATTTATCACTCGCCACACTCCTCTCTTCTTTTTTTCCTCACCATTAACACTGAGGACCTTACAGAGAGAGACACCTGGAACAGCTGGCGGAGAGAACCGAGACGTCGGGGACCCACAACCACACACAGACACATTTTCTAAAAAAACAAAACAAAACAAAAAAATCCCTTTGCCTTGTAGTTTGAATTGAAGATGAAGTTGGATGAAAGGTGTGTGTGTGTGTATGCCTGTGCGTACAAGCGTTCATCTGTTGATGTTTGGCGGTGAGCAGCAGGAGGGCAATTAAGCTCAATTCCAAACCTAATTTAGTCAAGTGACCATGCTGCTCACCCCGCATTAGCACACAGGCTATGTTTAAACGCTAGGATCTTTAATCTGAATAAATGCGTCCCAACTGCAGATGCAAAACAAACTGTTCATACACTACATGGTCAGAAATACATTGATTATCCCTTGAACTATTGAATTTAGCTATTTTAGTTACACTAAAATGCATAAAATGAAACATACTTCCATGCTAGAGATTTATTGATCAGTCCTTATAAGGCAGATACCAAGTTGCCAATCACTGACTGCTGGGGGAGGGGTATTTTAGAGCTAAATAAGTTACCCAACTCAGTGTTAGCATGGATGATATGCATTTACGGCCATGAGACCAGACAGGTATGACAGCGTCAGCGTCTTGTGATTAAATACTGAATAGCAGGTTTTGACCCATGGAGCAGAAGTACCTGTCCAAGGGAATGTGAAATTATGAAATATTTAGAATCAAACATGCATCACGCAAGTGAGTAATAGTGGTTTAAAGTGCTGTGAATCTTTCCAGTAGTCAATGGTAATCAATGATACTTCCACAATGTTCTAACAATGCCTAAAAATGATTGGCCGCTTGGCAATGTCTGTTTTACCACTTCTTTATCCTATTTAAGGGCAACATGGGCACAATTCACTGGGCAAAACAGGAAACACCCCACAAAGGTCTACCACAGGGCAAGTACACACAGAAGCACACACCCCTAGGTAAGAGTTTTGTATCTCCAGTTAACCTGACTACATGTCTTTGGACTGTGGGAGGAAACTGAAGCACCCAGAGGAAACCCACATAGAAAGGACCCAAACCATTCCACCTGGGAATCGAACCCAGGACCTTCTTGCTGTGAGAGGACAGTGCTAGCCAGTGAGCCACCTTTAATCCTTTGTCTTTTACTTAACATGGCTTTTAAATAGATTTAGCACAAATAACAGGTGCTAAAGGAATAAATTATTTTATTTTATTATGAAGGTCACAGTCCGTAAAATGCTTTTTCTGAAGCTTTGTGGGTTTCCTCTGGGTACTCAGATTTTTGGCTACTTTACACAACTCCCATGCAACCCTGAACAGAATAAAATGGCTTGGAAAAATAAATTAAAGAATGCTTTTAAAACCATGTGACCAAAAAAAAAAAAAAAAAAAAAAAAAAAAAAAAATTATAATAATAATAAATGATAAATAAAACAATTAAAAACAAATACATAATAAATAAAAACAATAAAAAATAAATAATTATAATAATAAATATATAATAATAATAATAAATACAAAATAATCATAATAATAAAACAACCTAGAGTTAGCTCAGCGACTAATGTACTAGACTAGTGACTGGAAGGTTGCCAGTTCAAGCCCCACCACCTCCAAGTTGCCACAACCCTAAATTGCTTGCATTGTATTTGGTCCCAAGTTAAAAGCTGCTGAAAAATAAATAAACACTTTTTATTATGAAGGTCACAGTCCGTAAAATGCTTTTTCTGAAGCTTTGTGGGTTACCCTGGGTACTCTGGTTTTTGGCTACTTTAAACAACCCCCATGCAACCATGAACAGAATAAAATGGCTTGAAAAAATAAATTAAAGAATGCTTTTAAAACAGCATACCATGTGACCAACAAAAAATAAACAAATAATAATAATAAATAAACAAATAAATAATAAAACAATTAAAAATAATAAATAATAAATAAAACAAATTAAAACAAATCAATATTATTTAAAAACAACTGAAAACAAATAAATAATAAATAAAACAAATAAAAACAAATCAATAAAAAATACATACATAGTAATAAATTACAAAAACAACCTAGAGTTAGCTCAGCAATTAATGTACTAGACTAATGACTGGAAGGTTGCTAGTTCAAGCCCCACCACTGCTAAGTTGCCACGACCCTAAATTGCTTGTATTGTATCCCAAATTAGCAGCTGCTGAAAAATAAACACTTTTTATTATGTAGATCACAGTTCAAAATAATAATAATAAATAAAAACAATAAATAATACATACATAATAAATTAAAGAAACAACTTAGTAAGCTCAGTGAATAATGTATTGGACTAGTGGAAGGACTACTGGAAGGTTGCCAGTCCAAGCCACACTAAGTGGCCACAATTCTAAATAGCTTGCATTGTATTTGGTCCCAAATTCAGTCACCTCTTAAAAATCATCTGCTAAATTCCATTAATGTGAATGTAAATTTGTTGGACGTAAATATCACTGCCAGTGTAAACGTAGAGCAAGTAGTGTTAGTGAAAACTGGGAATATTTAGGACAACAGTAACAACAGTTCAGCCATTTATTACACAAGTGCCCAGAATTCCCCACTGCCTTTAAACATAGTACAAATGCATTTTCAATATATATATATGTTAAAAAATGTCATACTTCAAGAGCTGATTCATGACTCTGGTTCGGTGGATGTGAAAAGAATGGAAGTTTACATTTCACTGGACTTTACATAGCCTGAGATCAACCCCACACTTTTGGGATGAATTGGAATGATGATTGTGAGCCATGCTTTCCCATCAATCATGAGTGTTTTTATACTACAAGAGCAAATGCTCTTATGACTAAATGGACCCAAATTCTAATCCCTAATCCAATGAAAATCCTTCCCAAAAGAGTGGAGGCTGTTACAGCCGGAACAGAAAGTCCATATATTGTAAATGTCCCTTACAAGTGTCTTCTGATTTAGCTCTGTGGTTAAATCTCTGATATCTCTCACGTCCATCTCTGTGCTACATGTATCATTTAACCTCCTTAACCCCCCCCCCCCCCCCCCCCCAACTTTCCTTCACCCGTCACACGTCCACCGCTCGCCTCTTCTTCTCCTCGCTCAATGTCCTGCAGCGCCTGTGTACACACAGCCTACTCAGTCCATGACATTTGCAGAGATTCATCATGCCAGCGTCTGCCAAAATAGCAAGCAAAGGCAAAGAGGATCACCGAGGAAGAGAGAGAGAGAGAAGGATGGCGAAGGAGACTCGAGCAGCGTCCTGAAAATGAGACGCTCACAAACAGGGGAATGAGCCAGGGAATGAACGTCATTACCGACCCCAACCATCCACCGCTATCAGTTTTAATCTATCATACTGAAATACGCTGCCCTCGTTTTTCTGCCGGTCCCTTTTTTCTGTCAGTGCATGACTGTCACACTGAAAGATTTCAGATTTCAGGATCATAAATAAAAAAGTGTCATAGTTTCATTTATTCAACTCTTTGGTACTACTTTTGCAACAACTTGGCAACCCTGAAACCATGAACTGCTTTTAGATTATGGAAATGACCTGAATTTAACTCATGCCCTGAGACCTACTCGTGGAAAACTGGCAACCTTGGAGGCACGCAGGTCGTTTGCATAATCTGACTGAGCCGCACGTAAAGGAAACCTGCGCATTCACACAGTCAGGAAAGGTATCCGAGTCCCCAGGTATCGGCTGCTGTGTGATTCAGTTGCCAAACTTAGTTGTTTTAAAGGTAAGAAAGAATTCTGAAGTTTAATATTTCATTTTATTGTCATTAACTGTTTTATCTGGTCAGGGTCAGGGTGGGTCAGTGGTGGTGGGCCAGAGTAACATGCCGCTGTGCCACCTGAGCACCAGTTTGATTTTTTTTTTTTTTTACTGTTTTATTTATGCATTTTCTCTGATGAACACACATTGGGTCTCTCTGGAAACACAGTGAGCTGCCTGGCTGCCTACTGCCTACCTACAGCTGCCTAAGTAGAGAGGATTTTAATAAGCCGTCAAACTCCTACTGCAGATTATTCAGATGCAATACTTTTTCCTCCAATTTAGTGTAGCCAATTAGACTTCTGGTGCTGGGGACCTTGATCGCATCCGTGGATGTTATAATTGCCTAACACATGCCCCCTTCGATGCCTATGTCATCCATGACCCCTTCTTATTTACCCATAATTTAAAAGATTCATGCATGAGGCCAGTCTTGCACACGGAGAGTCACGCACTGATCTCCACGTTCCTCCACGTTCCTCTTAGCGCCTCTGGCTACTAATAATAAATTACCTAGCTACTAACCAGGATCCACACAGCATCGAAGACCCCACCCTCTTTTTAGTGGTCTTTTTCCATCCAGCAGGTGCAGGCTAGTGGCCAATTGTGCCTGAAGGGTGGTGCCCAGCCAACTAGTAGCAGAGCTGAGATTCAAATATCCTGCTGTACCACCTGGGCACCCAGCCAGTTTAATGTTAGTGGGTGGGATATATTAGGCAGCAAGTGAACATTTTATCCTCAAAGTGGATGTTAGAACCAAGAAAAATGGGCAAGCGTAAGGATTTGAGTGAGTTTGACAAGGGCCAAATTGTGGTGGCCAGACGACTGGGTCAGAGCATCTCCAAAACTACAGCTCTTGTGGGGTGTTCCCGGTCTGCAGTGGTCAGTATCTATTAAAGTGGTCCAAGGAAGGAACAGTAGTAAAGTTAATGCTGGTTCTGATAGAAAGGTGTCACAATACACAGTGCATCACAGTTGCAGGGCTGATTGGCAGCAAAAGGGGGACCAACACAATATTAGAAAGGTGGTCATAATGTTTTGCCTAATCGGTGTAGCTGAACGTAGGGTATACAACAGCTGACTGTAGTGCACCTATTGTTCTTTATACTTTGTCATTCTCCAATTAGAAGGGACCCACATAGATCCCATTCTGACCAGATGCTATTTAATAAACCATTGTAGACCATTCTCAGCACTGCAATGACAGTGTGTTGTATTGGTCTGAGTGTATTAGGTGCAGCAGTGTTGTTAGGATTAGGAAAAGAACAGTGCTCCAATCCAAAATATAAAAAAATATATATAAAAGTGTCCACTGATAAACAGAGGAAGATTAATTGGGTCTGTCTGGAAACCTAGTGAGCTGCCTTGTTGCCGACGGCCCACCGGGGCAGCTGCTTAAGTAGAGAGGATTCTAATAAGACATCAAATGAAGTAAGTGTTCCTAATAAACATGCTTTAAAATCCCAACAGCTGTACCTGATACACATACCAGAACCATACACCACAATTTTATTCCCATTTAAGTGTCACTACAGTGCTAAGAATGGTCCATTACCCAAACATCATCTGGGGTCCAAGTGTAATATTGCCCAGTTAAAGCCCTTGAATGCATCCAGTAGTCATGCAGGTTGACGTCTTGCTGCTTTGCTTTAACAGAGATTCAAATGAGTAGAATCTATTATATTGAAAACACACTGGCACAGCGTTTTAACATAATCAATAGTCATCAGCACACGTCTCAGTACGGCCTTAACCCCTCACCAAACAATCCTCGCCTACTCCATATTGATTGACAGCTTAACCACAAATCGGTCGACGGTCGATGCTTAAACGATGTGGAGTACAGAGACTGAGGTCTGATTCACCCTACAGATTGTGCACATTTAACACCGGTCTGAGAGAACTTCTCGGTTGGCACGGAACAGGTGCTACATCTTTATTCCACCATCTGCCTCAGCCGATCTGTCCTGCCCCACCTTTCCTCCCTCGTTCTGTCCTCCCGCTCAAATCTGTTCCTCTTCTACTGCTAACAGGCGTTTAACATGGTTTACTTTCTTTAACCCTTTCAAGATCTGACTCAGACGCTTTGGTTTGGTGTGTTTTGTTTTAAACCAGGGTTAAAGGCTGCACTGTTTGGGATTTTCACGTTCAAAATACTATTTTCAACTTTCTGAATTTTCCATTGGTGACAAACCATATGCCCATCCGTCTAGCCATCCCACTTTCTGACTTTCTGTGTATTGACTTTTCAAACTTACCCTTGGTGAAAAATAAACCAACCAATCCATCCTAGCCACCCCTTTGCCATCCATCCACTTTATTCATCCATCCATCTATCCATCCACTTTATTCATCCATCCACTTTATTCATCCATCCACTTTATTCATCCATCCACTTTATTCATCCATCCATCAACTAAACATCCATTAATCAATCCATCCATCCACTTTATTCATCCAGTTTATACATCCATCCATCCATCCACTTTATACATCCATCCATCCATCCACTTTATTCATCCATCCATCCATTCACTTTATTCATCCATCCACTGTATTCATCCATCTATCCATCCATTCACTTTATTCATCCATCCAACCATTCACTTTATTCATCCATCCACTGTATTCATCCATCTATCCATCCATCCATCCACTTTATTCATCCATCCATCCACTTTATTCATCCATCCATCCATCCACTTTATTCATCCATCCATCCACTTTATTCATCCATCCACTGTATTAATCCATCTATCCATCCATCAGCCACCATCCATCCATCCACTTTATTCATCCATCCATCCATCCACTTTATTCATCCATCCATCCATCCAGCCATTCATCCATCCAGCCATTCATCCATCCACTTTATTCATCCATCCATCCATCAGCCACCATCAGCCACCATCCGCCACCATCCATCCATCCATCCATCTCAGGGCATTGGCCCCTCCTTGGACATAGACAATCATGTCTGTGTAGGAGCAAGGATGACCAATAGCACCTCTGAGATTCAAACTCGGATCTGAGCACTGGTGGGCTAGCATATTATTATTCATTCACTCATTCATTGCCTGTTTTACCACTGCTTTATCCTACTCAGTGTCGCGGTTGGTACAATTCACTAGGCAAAAGGCAACACACACACACACACACACACACACACACACACACACACACACACACACACACACACACACACACACACACACACACACACACACACACCTAGGGCAATTTTAGTTACTCCAAATAAGACTGCATGTCTTTGGACTGTGGAAGGAAAACTGGAGCTCCAGGAGGAAACCCACTTGGTACCAAGACAGCTTCACCTGGGAATCAAACCCAGGACCTTCTTGCTGTGAGGCGACAGTGCCACCCATATTATTATTATTGTTATTATACAGAATATATCATAGATACTGATTTATCCACGTTCTCCTTGTTTATCATTATCAGCAATGATGCTACTGTTCCAGTTTGATGTTTAGTATGCCAGCATGGTGTTTGGTGTTTTGCATAAATGCCCTGCTGCAGAAAAACCAAAGCTAAATAATATAATTGGATTAAAACTGCAGGAGTCAATAAAAGGTTTTCTTTTATTCATGTAACTGCTTTAATCTGATTGTGGACGTCAGAGTTTGCTGTTTATGTGAAACCATAAATAATTAACTGCACATGCAGACCCTGCAGTGGTCCGAATGATTCGATTATTAGCGCGCATGTAAACACACATTGTTCATTTGTGATGTGTTTTAACCTTGTAATTTGATGAAGGTGCTTGCTTGTTTTGCATCTCAAATCTAGGATTTGGTGTAGACAGTTTTATTACTGGATTTATGTTTTTGTTGAGACGACGAGCCAAGAATTTCTTCTCTTAGAGAGCACACAGGCTTTTAAACTCCCACATGCTTTTTTAGCACTCGGTTTATACAACTGAAATGATTTGCTACGGCATGACGTGCCCCTTAGTTATTATGTACTATAACAGTGGTGTCAAAAAAATTTGACCTCCTGGTTTACATGTCCCAAGTGCTAATTCACCTCGTGAGAAACGTACTATTTTTAGAAAAGAGAAACAGATCTGGGCACATTCCTACACAACTCAAGCTTACATTCATCTTTTTTGTCTGTTTACGTGATTCCAAATACAGTAGAACCTCGATTTTACAAACTTAAAAGGGGTGCACTGGTCTGTAAAATGTGATTGTCATGGGGCATCCGAAAATATACAAAAACACAGAACTAAGGTCCTTAAAAGTGCTAAACATGCATATACACTGATCAGCCACAACATTAAAACCACCTCCTTGTTTCTACACTCACTGTCCATTTTATCAGCTCCACTTACCATATAGAAGCACTTTGTAGTTCTACAATTACTGACTGTAGTCCATCTGTTTCTCTACACACCTTTTTAACCTCCTTTTACTCTGTTCTTCAATGGTCAGGACCCCCACAGGAGCACCACAGAGCAGGTATTATTTGGGTGGTGGATCATTCTCAGCGCTGCAGTGACAATGACATGGTGGTGGTGTGTTAGTGTGTGTTGTGCTGGTATGAGTGGATCAGACACAGCAGCGCTGCTGGAGTTTTTAAATACCGTGAGAGAAAAAAACACAAAGAAAAAGACGAGAACAAAGCAAGCCTCCTGACAAAATAAAGCCTATTACTCATGTAAACAGAAAGACGTGCGCCGGCTAGCGGACAGTACTAAACTACTGGTCTTGGTTAGACCAGACCAGACCAGACCAGACCAGACCAGACCAGACCAGACCAGACCGGACATTCGTTTTTTCAGATTTTGTCCATTAAATCCGAAATTTGTTCAATGAAGCTGCAACAGCGACTTCTACTGCCTAATGGAGGAATTGGCATAAAAAGTGAAGGAATACAGAAAGCACAGTATGATCCTCTGCCAAGCTGGTGCTGCCAGGATGAATAAACCAATTGAAGGCACTAAAAGACTTGCAATGTGAAACAGAATTGTGGAAAAAGAACAGAAATTTGTTAAATGAATAAATTGTAACACCCAGAATTCTCCAGAATTCAATTGTGAGATACCCAAACACTTTCTCTAGGTATTATAATAAGCATCATAGTGGGTATGTTATTATTCCGGTTTGGCTAAAAGCTCCCTAAAAAAATCCTTCATCAGATCTGACAGATATGCAGCAACGTGTGTTTCCTTTATCAGAATGAATTTAGCACTGCTAAAGCTCGACTCAATTTCACTATCGCAACTTATCAGTCGATCAGCGCCGATCCAGCTTAAAAGGATGGACGCGTATGAATTGCTGAGTCTGCTCTCAGTTACACAAAGCACCACTTATAGCAGCTATCATCAGCTGGTGGCTCTTAACAAACGTCACCATGTAAATTAGCTCACGCTCTACTCAAGGTACGTCATGTTTATCTAGAATCGGAAAAATGAAGGATGGTGCGGCGGCATAGAGACATGCTGAACGAGGTTGTGGGTCAGTGTTTGTAAGGGGTTTTACATTCCCAGGTTTGTATGGGTTTCCATAGGGTATTTGCAGATGCTAGACTGGCTACTAAATGAGTAAGCAAGTAAGTGAAACGACTATAATCAGGATAAAGCATTTAGAATATACACCGATCAGCCATAACATTAAAACCACCTCCTTGTTTCTACACACATTGTCCATTTTATCAGCTCCACTTACCATATAGAAGCACTTTGTCGTTCTACAATTACTGACTGTAGTCCATCTGTTTCTCTACATACTTTGTTAACCCCCTTTCATGCTGTTCTTCAATAGTGTTCTTGTTAATGTGTGTTGTGCTGATATGAGTAGATCAGACACAGCAATGCTGCTGGAGTTTTTAAACACCTCACTGTCACTGCTGGACTGAGAATAGTCCACCAAGCAAAAATATCCAGCCAACAGCGCCCCGTGGGCAGCGTCCTGTGACCCCAGATAAAGGTCTAGAAGATGACCAACTCAAACAGCAGCAATAGATGAGAGATCGTCTCTGACTTCACATCTACAAGGTGGACCAACTGGTAGGAGTGTCTAATAGAGTGGACAGTGAGTGGACACGGTATTTAAAAACTCCAGCAGCGCTGCTGTGTCTGATCCACTCATACCAGCACAACACACACTAACACACCACCACCATGTCAGTGTCACTGCAGTGCTGAGAATGATCCACCACCTAAATAATACCTGCTCTGTGGTGGTCCATTGAAGAACAGCATGAAAGCTAACAAAGCGTGCAGAGAAATAGATGGACTACAGTCATTTTAAAAGAGTTTCATGTTAGGTTACGGTCAGGGCTCTGCAGGCCACTGAAGGTTCTTCATACACCAAAGTCAACAAATTAGAATTCACTTGACCAGCTTTGCCACCAGCTGTGAACATTGTTTGCTAAAAATATTATTATTTTTTTTGATTATTTGAGTAACTGGAGTCCTAATATCTTCTAGTATTATAAGAAGAGACAAGTCACACACCTGCACCGAACACCCAAACAAACCCCTGCAAGTGCACTAAATTATTAAAATCGTTTCTAGTTAATTTCGAGCCGGTTTAAATGCCACAGCTCGGAGGCAGATGTCAGTCAAGGCTGATGTGTTTGACAGCAGCGCGTGTGGGAGCCCCAGGGACAGCGTGTCTGTGGTCATTAGAAAAGCAGGAGCCCGTGCGGGGGCACCGACACCTGACGTTGGCCCCGGCTCGGCACTCTGGAGCTCAGAGCTGAGGCAAACGTGCCTCGGCTTTGCATCATCTGACCCCGAGGAGAACTCAGCACGGCCTTGTTGTTTAGCACAGCTCCCCCTACAGAGTACAGAACTGAGAGTGATGCAACTCCTGCTCAGCCAGGAAGCCCAGAGCACTCACACACACGTAAATGTACACAACATACGTAATACTTGGTGTGAATTAACATAACAAACAGGGTCGACGGCTAAATACTGAACATACAGAACCCCAGTGAACTGCACAGAGCTCTGACCTCAACCCTGTTAAACACTGGAATAAACTGAAAATGCATTTTCAAACCACCTGTGGGCACAAATGCCCACAGACACACTTTAAAATGTTGTAAAAAGCCTTCTTAAGATAATGAAGCTTGTTATAGATGCAAGGGGGCATCGCAGTGATGCACACAGTTTTGAAATGGGATGTCCAACCCATCTCCTAGTCAGGTGTCCACATACTTTTGGCAATACGTTATGTTTGGGTAGAAGAGCTGCATGATTTGAAATGAGAGTATTTGGACACCTGACCATGAGCTTGTTGGACATTTGGTATTAAAATAGAGAGGCAACTATGTGATCTTTTCAGTTATAACAGCAGCCACTCCTTTGAAAAGCCTTCTCACATACTTTGGAGTATGTCTGTGAGAATTTGTACCATTACTTATTTATTAATAAATTAATCCCGAACAATTTTGTAGCTCCAATTCACCTCACTTTCATGTTTTTGGACTGTGGGAGGAAACCAGAGCTCCTGGCGGAAACCCATGCAGACACGGGGAGAACATGCAAACTCCACACAGAAAGGACCCGGACTGCTCCACCTGTGAATTGAACCCAGGACATTCTTGCTGTGAGAGGACAGTGCTACCCACCGAGCCAGGGTGCCGCCCCAATTTGAGCCATTCAGTATGGCTGGGAACTGATCAATCAAGGTCAGTCAAGAAAGCCTCAACTGATGTTGGGGTTCATTTCAAAGCTGTTCAGTAGGGCTGACGTCAGGCCTCTGTGCAGGACACTGTAGTTTCATGTCTTTATAGAGCTTGCTTTGTGCATAGGAATAGGAAAGGACCTTCCTTAAACTGTTGCTTCAAAGTTGGAAGCATTTCATTTCCTTTATAAAAGTGACTTATCACACGTTAGCCATTGTGCAGAAGCCATCAATCAGCCAGCAGAGGTCGTAGTTGCATCAGTTACAACAACAACTACTACCCCACCCCAGGGCGGCGCGGCACGGCACGGTGGCTAAGTGGGTAGCACTGTCGCCTCACAGCACGAAGGTCCTGGGTTCGATCCCCAGGTGGGGCGGTCCTGGTCCTTTCTGTGTGGAGTTTGCATGTTCTCCACGTGTCTGCGTGGGTTTACTCCGGGTGCTCCGGTTTCCTCCCACGGTCCAAAGACATGCAAGTGAGGTGAATTGGAGACACTAAATTGTCCACGACTGTGTTTGATATTAAACTTGAACTGATGAATCTTGTGTAAGCAGTAACTACCGTTCCTGTCATGAATGTAACCAAGTGTAAAACATGACGTTAAAATCCTAATAAACAAACAAACAAACAAACAAACAAACTACCCCACTACTACAGTGTATCACAAAAGTGAGTACACCCCTCACATTTCTGCAAATATTTCATTATATCTTTTCATGGGACAACACTATAGACATGAAACTTGGATATAACTTAGAGTAGTCAGTGTACAACTTGTATAGCAGTGTAGATTTACTGTCTTCTGAAAATAACTCAACACACAGCCATTAATGTCTAAATGGCTGGCAACATAAGTGAGTACACCCCACAGTGAACATGTCCAAATTGTGCCCAAAGTGTCAATATTTTGTGTGACCACCATTATTATCCAGCACTGCCTTAACCCTCCTGGGCATGGAATTCACCAGAGCTGCACAGGTTGCTACTGGAATCCTCTTCCACTCCTCCATGATGACATCACGGAGCTGGTGGATGTTAGACACCTTGAACTCCTCCACCTTCCACTTGAGGATGCGCCACAGGTGCTCAATTGGGTTTAGTCCATCACCTTTACCTTCAGCTTCCTCAGCAAGGCAGTTGTCATCTTGGAGGTTGTGTTTGGGGTCGTTATCCTGTTGGAAAACTGCCATGAGGCCCAGTTTTCGAAGGGAGGGGATCATGCTCTGTTTCAGAATGTCACAGTACATGTTGAAATTCATGTTTCCCTCAATGAACTGCAGCTCCCCAGTGCCAGCAACACTCATGCAGCCCAAGACCATGATGCTACCACCACCATGCTTGACTGTAGGCAAGATACAGTTGTCTTGGTACTTCTCACCAGGGCGCCGCCACACATGCTGGACACCATCTGAGCCAAACAAGTTTATCTTGGTCTCGTCAGACCACAGGGCATTCCAGTAATCCATGTTCTTGGACTGCTTGTTTTCAGCAAACTGTTTGCTGGCTTTCTTGTGCGTCAGCTTCCTTCTGGGATGACGACCATGCAGACCGAGTTGATGCAGTGTGCGGCGTATGGTCTGAGCACTAACAGGCTGACCTCCCACGTCTTCAACCTCTGCAGCAATGCTGGCAGCACTCATGTGTCTATTTTTTAAAGCCAACCTCTGGATATGACGCCGAACACGTGGACTCAACTTCTTTGGTCGACCCTGGCGAAGCCTGTTCCGAGTGGAACCTGTCCTGGAAAACCGCTGTATGACCTTGGCCACCATGCTGTAGCTCAGTTTCAGGGTGTTAGCAATCTTCTTATAGCCCAGGCCATCTTTGTGGAGAGCAACAATTCTATTTCTCACATCCTCAGAGAGTTCTTTGCCATGAGGTGCCATGTTGAATATCCAGTGGCCAGTATGAGAGAATTGTACCCAAAACACCAAATTTAACAGCCCTGCTCCCCATTTACACCTGGGACCTTGACACATGACACCAGGGAGGGACAACGACACATTTGGGCACAATTTGGACATGTTCACTGTGGGGTGTACTCACTTATGTTGCCAGCTATTTAGACATTAATGGCTGTGTGTTGAGTTATTTTCAGAAGACAGTAAATCTACACTGCTATACAAGTTGTACACTGACTACTCTAAGTTATATCCAAGTTTCATGTCTATAGTGTTGTCCCATGAAAAGATATAATGAAATATTTGCAGAAATGTGAGGGGTGTACTCACTTTTGTGATACACTGTATATGAACAACAGGCCAATCGTTGTTCACGTGGCCGCTCAGCCCAGTCGGATGGCAGAGCTGAGATTCGATATGATGTGCTAGCGTGTGTTTTACCCCTGCGCCACCTGAACGGCGAATTAGAATAATCTTTGGCAGGCCGACACTAGCTCGAACCCATTTTGTATTCTGACTACATTTTCTGAATTCCTGTATTCCGTCACCACCAATCCCAGGCTGCTGCCACGTGTCTCTCGATGTGATTCTACAGCAAAGAACACAAAACAAAAGCTTTTCAAACGTTTTTCTTCCCGACAGACTCGGCACCGCTGCAGAATAAAGAGCACAGACACAGAAAAGAAGAAAAGCGCCTGCTGTAAGACGTGCCACAAAAGAACACGAGAAAGAAGCCAAATTGAGAAAATTAGCTCATGAATATTAATACTTTAACAAAGTACACTGGGATTTTTTCTTCTGCGTCTTGGACATGAAGGAAATGCTTATATAAGATTCTTAATTTTGTTTAAATGTGTTACATTTCCATTACAATAACAAGCAATCGAGGTCAAAACAAAGCTCCATACGTTCAGAGTACGGCAGAAAGGGAATAGGATTATTTTACTTTAATTAATAAGCACTAGCCGGAGAATTACAGCGAGGATACATTTCTCAATATGTCAATGTTGGGCGTTTGCTGCGAGGCAATTTTTGCATGATGGATGTGACATCCGAACTCGTATTGACATGCAAGACGTTTCAGTGCTGCACAAGCTTAACATCAGTGACAGCAAACACAGTAAATCTGCTTATCTGAGCTTTCAGAACACACACCAAAGACACCCCTGCTGAAAATCTTATACTTAATGTAAACATATTACATAGAATATAGGAAATACACAACGGAGGTGTAAAGGTGTAAAGCAGACAGTGTAAAGCTACAAAAAATATATTAAGTTTGCTGCCAGGTTGCCACTGTTGGGCCCCTTAAGCAAGGCCCTTAACCTTTAATTGCTTAAAACATACGTATACTGTCACAGTACATAACAGTGTCTCCTAAATGACGAAAATGTAAATATAAATATCAAAAGTATTAAACTCATGAGGCAGTTATAGTGTAGTGGTTAAAGTACTGGACTAGTAATCAAAAGGTCCAAGCCCCACCACTGCCAGGTTGCCACTGTTGGGCCCTTGAGTAAGGCCCTTGAACCTCAACAGTACTGTAAGTCACTTTGAATAACAGCGTCTGCTAAATGCCGAAAATTTAAATGTAAATATCAAAAGTATTAAACTATTGAGGCAGTTATAGTGTAGTGGTTAAGATACTGGACTAGTAATCGAAAGGTCCCTGATTCAAGCCCCACCACTGCCAGGTTGCCACTGTTGGGCCCTTGAGTAAGGCCCTTGAACCTCAACAGTACTGTAAGTCGCTCTGAATAACAGCGTCTGGTAAATGCCGTAAAAATGTAAATTTAAATATCAAAAGTATTATAGTGTAGTGGTTAAGATACTGGACTAGTAATAGAAAGGTCCCTGGTTCAAGCCCCACCACTGCCAGGTTGTCACTGTTGGACCCTTGAGCAAGGCCCTTAACCTTCAATTGCTTAGAGCATACATATACTGTCACAGTACTGTAAGTCGCTTTGAATAACAATGTCTGCTAAATGCTGAAAATGTAAATATAAATATCAAAAGTATTTACTAGTAATCGAAAGGTCCCTGGTTTAAGCCCCACCACTGCCAAATTGTCACTATTGGGCCCCTAAGCAAGGCCCTTAATCCTCAATTGCTTGGCCAATATATACTGTCACAGTGCTGTAGTCGCTTTGGATAAAAGCGTCTGTTAAATGCTGAAAATGTTAATATCAAAAGTATTAAACTATCGAGGCAGTTGTAGTGTAGTGGTTAGGGTACCGGACCAGTAATCGAAGAGTCGCTGATTTAAGCCCCACCACTGCCAGGTTGTCACAAACTCCATCAGCACTGCTGTGTCTGATCCACTCATACCAGCACAACACACACTAACACACCACCACCATGTCAGTGTCACTGCAATGCTGAGAATGATCCACCAGCTAAATAATACCTACTCTGTGGTGGTCCTGTGGGGGTCCTGACCATTGAAGAACAGGGTGAAAGCAGGCTAAAAAAGTATGTAGAGAAACAGATGGACTACATTCAGTAATTGTAGAACTACAAAGTGCTTCTATATGGTAAGTGGAGCTGATAAAATGGACAGTGAGTGCAGAATAAAGGAGGTGGTCATAATGTTATGCCTCATCGATGTATATCTAGATATATCACTTGGGCTACGTTCAAAGACGGAGAAATCATATTTGCGTACAATTTTTAGACCGTGTCCACAACGCAAATTAAAAGTGACCAAAATGAACGGTAATTGCATCTACGGGCGTATCCATCGTGGTTGCTATGGTAATGAGGTAGGATTTCCTATGCTGAAAATGTCTGGCAGGCAAAGAGAAATTTAATTTAATTACAATTTGCACAAAAATTTGTTCCTTCAGATAAAATAAGCTGCAGTAACACAAGTTTTGTGCTGAGCTTACATTTTATTGGGTTCTACAACTGAGCCTGGGTTCTGTTCACGCGATGATTATTAGAATAATAATTATTATGTACTTGGAGGCATATTTGATGCAAACAGCAGTGGGGGGTCATGTGTAATTACATTTCAACTGACCCCACTTTTATTGGTTTTATTTACTTTGTTATTTATTGTATTTTGGTTTGATGAGTTTATAATACACTAGCTATTTTGTTTGGATATTAGGAAGTTTCCTTTATGCATTATAAGTTTATAAGTTTATTTATTAGAATTTTAACGTAATGTTTTACACTTTGGTTACATTCATGACAGGTTATACAAGATTGTTTGTTTGTTTGTTTATTTATGACTGTGTTTGACATTTCACTTGTGAACTGATGAATCTTGTATAACCACAGCAAGAAGGTCCTGGGTTCACAGTTTGGACTGTGAGAGGAAACCAGCATTCAAACCCAGGAACTTCTTGCTGTGAGGCAACAGCGCTACCCACTGAGCCACTGTGCCACCCTTCCACTTTATTAACTGTTGCAATGTGCCCACTTGCCATATGGGCCGGTTGACTGTGAACAACTGTAACGTTTCTTCTAAATGCCACTACAAAGGCAGTCTCTCAAGTGTCTTTTTCTTTCGTGTTCCTTTTGTTCCAGAGCTTGAGTTGTCAATCGCTGGTGGATTGAGTAGCTGCCACTACTGCGATCCAGCTCTTCTGTATTTCGTCTTCCTTTTCTGCTTTGATTTGCAATGACTGGAGGTTTTAATTACCATCCCCCTGTGGGGTGCTCACATGGGTTATCTGTGTATTCTGTATTTAGTTATCTCTCTACGTTTCGGGATCTGGTTTGTTTTTGTGTCTAGTTATTTTACATTTTAGCCATTAATGAATTTTAGTTTTATTTTGTTATGAATTATTTCTATAGCCAGTGTATTTTTTTTTAAATATATTATTCCTGTTTTTATGGTATGTTACTGTTTTTTAGGTTTGTATTTTTTGGGTTTAGATACACTTGAATGAATAGAAATTGCCTACTAATATTGCTCGCTCTACAATATTTTGGCTTACAAAAGCTTTCAGCTTTACTTTCAGTACTTTCAGAGTTCAAGTTCCATAAACTTCTAAACTTTTTTAAATTTTTACCAATTATTTACTTATTTTAGTAATTATTCATTCACCCTGGTATCCTTCTGATGATAGTCTGAGTCATTTTGCTACTGCATATGGCCCTTAAATAGACTGGCAACCTGTCGGTGGTGAATTCCGCCTTGCATGCCTTGTTTCCATGTTTCCAGTATAAACTGGTTACTGAAGATGAAGAAATGAATTCTCGCTAACAGAGTTTTGCATTTCCTTTGGCAGGAACCAATCCTGGAGGTAAAGAGGGAATCCATACACTCTTATGAATGGAAAAGCTAAAATGTAATCCTGCTTGTTGCTTGGTTCTTCAAGTATATAACAGTGTACCACAAACTCATCTGAGGTACCTAGTGCCACTATACATTATATGACTTACATAGCCAATATATAGCCATAACTGTGTAGACACCCCTTCTAGTTTTTTGTTAGGGTGTTTCAGCTGTAACGGTTGCTAAAAGGTGTATGAAATCAATTATACATTTTATATCTATATGTCTTACATCTATTTGGCCTTTTTGGGAAAGGCCATTTTCTGCATGACTATGCCCCTATGCCCACTACAGGGGTTGCCAGGTTCAGAATTTTCCAGCCAAATTTATTTATGTGAGGATACCTTCTTTATTTGTATTATTCATTTATTTATTTAATGTGGAATTTATTTTAAAATTTCATTTCAGTTTTTTAAACACAAAAAGGGAAATGTGCAGCATTGTTTTGCATAGTTTGTAACTATCTTAAAAATAAAAGGGCATTCATTATTTAGATAAATAAAAGATAGGCACAAATCCAGTATTTTATTTTTTTAAAAGAGAAATAATAAAAGGAAACTTTGTCATCATTTGTCTTCAATTTCATTTTGTTTACAAAAAAATCGGGAAAAAAATCATATCGTGAACCCAGTATCGTGAATTGCATTGTGGGTAGAGTTACATCGTTACATCCCTATTACAGAGTCATTTCAATATAAAAGAGGCTGTTGTAGCTACAAAGTGTTGGTCAACACAATATTAATACCAATGGTGTTAGAATAAGCTGTGCAACAAGCAGATGGCCAGGAGTCCACATACTTAAATCTATATGTACTTTTACCAAGTTGAAAGAGTTTGCTTTCCCACCCCTTGAACTTTTTTCACATTTTGTAGTTATACATTTTTAAATCGAAATAAACATTCAGTACATTTAACCACTGGGTTAATGCAATAAAACACTTAAAATTTAATTGTGGAGTTAAACCACCAACCCAGTCTGAAGTGTCGTCCAGTTTAAAAAAATTTTCAAGTAGAAATGCCCTAAATTTAGCTCCAACCATCCTCCCTTCAATCCTGATCATTTTTCCTGTCCTCACTAATGAATAAATACAGCAGAAAACAATGCTGCCACCACCATGCTTTACTGGATGGTGTTTTGGTGTCAACTCAACACTGCTAATGAAACGTAATGATAAAAACAATATAATATATTAATATATCCAAGAGTAATTATATAATTACATTTCTCCTTCTTCCTCCTTTTCTTTTTAATATTATTGTGACCCAGGTTTTATAATATGATAACATTATAATATTATTACACACACATTTAAAGACCTCTCCTATCAGGGGTTTGTATGTTTAATTATATTTACTTGAATAAAATTAGCAGTAATAACAAACTCCCAGTGATTGAATCTTCGTAGGACCTGATTTCCCCAAGTTAATGTTTAACATTAAACTGCTGTTATAAAGCTTGAAACCAGAATGCATCCTAACAGCTACACTGCTAAATTAAGCACAAATGTGGTACAATTCCAGTTAAACTCTCAGTCTTTTCCTGACCATGCCCACTTCGTAAAGCAATAAGCGAAAGCACAGCAAGTTCCTGGTGTGATCGGATCTCTAGAAACTAAAAGAAATCCAATACATTTTAGGAAAAGAATCAAAGAAACTTTGGGA
The DNA here is from genome assembly GCF_030014385.1 of Trichomycterus rosablanca. NCBI lineage: Eukaryota > Metazoa > Chordata > Actinopteri > Siluriformes > Trichomycteridae > Trichomycterus > Trichomycterus rosablanca. Next base: position 20,748,290 of record NC_086003.1, read on the forward strand.
GAAGGACGTCAATGAGAGGCAATAGATAGCAGAATCAACAGAAAAGCAACTGTAAATCCAAGCCCAGTTTCCGAAAAGCATTATAAAGTTAAGATCACCTTAACTGGTAGATAGAGTTTCATAATGCTTGCTCCACCATTTACCAAAGATCTTAGCACTGCGATGCTTTTGGGAAACTCTAATCAGTGTGGAACAATAGATCAGTCCTACGCAATCAAACAGGAAGACTAAGGTTGATGACCATATATAGTATATATATACAGTAGGTAACACAATAAATAATAAAACGCCTTTCATAATCTTCAAAACACAGAACTTACAATTTTTAGTTAATAAACCTGTAAGAAAGCCCTTGATGGGAACCTGCATGACGCTCACAGCGAGCCCGAACCACATGTCCGATGTTCGGTCAGTCTTAACTCACTTAACTCACGATGATGGAAATGGGCCTTCCAGACACCTGCCATTAGGCCAGAGGAGTGAGAAACGGTAACGCAGCAAGTGCGCACCACCTCTTACGGGCCATCCATTGACGGAACTGAGAATGGCAGACCCAAAGGGGAGGAAATGAAGAGACAATTAAGTGAGAAAGATGAGAGCGTCCGTAACAGCTGAAAGCTGCCACACTACACTGCTGGTAAGGAACAAACGAGAGAGTAAAACCAATAAGTGACCACATGTGGGCTATCTCTGAACCAGTCCAGTGGTGTGCAATACATCAAAATCTTACAATATACAAGATACTGCCAAAAGTATGAGTTTCCGCACTTTTTTCAATTTTGGTTGAAAACGGTAGGGGCGGGAGGAGTAGTAATTGGTCAAGTCTGAGAGACGCTTATAGTCCCTATTTAGCAACATCTGATTTCCACCTTTTTTGGACAAAAAAGCTTTAAGAGGAGGAAGATTTTCATGTGATCATGATGTAAAAGCAGAGGTGCATCAGTGGCTACACACTTAACCAAACAATACTTACTGATGGCATTAAAAAGTTGGTACAATGCTGGCAAAAATGCATCAGAAGGTGACTATGTAGAAAAGTGATGTCATTTGTTTTTGAAATTCTTAATAAATAGATTTTTTAAAAAAGTGCAGAAACTTTTTGAAGAACTCTCATATGTGTATGGACTGGACCATTATCTTGTTGGGAATTTCATTCCCATACCATGGACATTAACAGATCCATACCCTCTTGGTGGCCACAACATTTCAAAGTGTGTTAGTGAGGACTTGTGCACCTTCAGTCGAATAAGCATTCGTGAGGTCAGGGTAAGTCCTGGCTTGGATTTAATGTTCCAATTCCTCCCAGTGGAGCTGAGCTGGCCGCTTTAATTCCTCCTCACCAATCTCATCAAATTAAGTCTTTATGGACAGGGGAACACTCATTAAAATCTTTAGCAAGCTGTTCCTGAGAATATACGATGTCATATATAAGGTTTATTTTATAACCTAGCAGGTAACCTAGTGGGGTAGAGCTCAAGGGGCCCTTGAACAACCACATAACCCGGGGTTGACTTTGTGCTCTGATCCCAGCTTCTAAACAAGCTGGAATATGCATAAAAAGAATTTCACTGTACTGCACACGTGCAGATGTAAGAGGATCTTCAAAAAGTTTCTGCACTTTTTAAAACTCTATTTATTAAGAATTTCAAAAACAAATGACATCACTTTTCCACAGTCACTTTCCTTTGAGATGCATTTTTCCCAGCGTCGCAGCAACTTTTTAATGCCATCAGCAAAAAGTTTTTGGTTGAGCGCGTATCCACTGATGCACCGCAGCTTTCACATCATCACATGAAAATCTTCTTCCTCTTAAAGCTTTTTTGAGCATCCAAAAAGGTGGAAATCAGATGCTGCAAAATACAGACTATAAGCTCTCTCTCAGTCTCTCAGACACAACCAATTACTACTACTCCCGCCCTTACCGTTTCCAACCAAAATATAAAAGTGCAGAAACTTTTTGAAGATCTATTGTGTGTATATATATATACAGTGTATCACAAAAGTGAGTACACCCCTCACATTTCTGCAGATATTTAAGTATATCTTTTCATGGGACAACACTGACAAAATGACACTTTGACACAATGAAAAGTAGTCTGTGTGCAGCTTATATAAAAGTGTAAATTTACTCTTCCCTCAAAATAACTCAATATACAGCCATTAATGTCTAAACCACCGGCAACAAAAGTGATTACACCCCTAAGAGACTACACCCCTAAATGTCCAAATTGAGCACTGCTTGTCATTTTCCCTCCAAAATGTCATGTGATTTGTTAGTGTTACTAGGTCTCAGGTGTGCATAGGGAGCAGGTGTGTTCAATTTAGTAGTACAGCTCTCACACTCTCTCATACTGGTCACTGAAAGTTCCAACATGGCACCTCATGGCAAAGAACTCTCTGAGGATCTTAAAAGACGAATTGTTGCGCTACATGAAGATGGCCAAGGCTACAAGAAGATTGCCAACACCCTGAAACTGAGCTGCAGCACAGTGGCCAAGATCATCCAGCGTTTTAAAAGAGCAGGGTCCACTCAGAACAGACCTCGCGTTGGTCGTCCAAAGAAGCTGAGTGCACGTGCTCAGCGTCACATCCAACTGCTGTCTTTGAAAGATAGGCGCAGGAGTGCTGTCAGCATTGCTGCAGAGATTGAAAAGGTGGGGGGTCAGCCTGTCAGTGCTCAGACCATACGCCGCACACTACATCAAATTGGTCTGCATGGCTGTCACCCCAGAAGGAAGCCTCTTCTGAAGTCTCTACACAAGAAAGCCTGCAAACAGTTTGCTGAAGACATGTCAACAAAGGACATGGATTACTGGAACCATGTCCTATGGTCTGATGAGACCAAGATTAATTTGTTTGGTTCAGATGGTCTCAAGCATGTGTGGCGGCAATCAGGTGAGGAGTACAAAGATAAGTGCGTCATGCCTACAGTCAAGCATGGTGGTGGGAATGCCATGGTCTGGGGCTGCATGAGTGCAGCAGGTGTTGGGGAGTTACATTTCATTGAGGGACACATGAACTCCAATATGTACTGTGAAATACTGAAGCAGAGCATGATCCCCTCCCTCCGGAAACTGGGTCGCAGGGCAGTGTTCCAGCATGATAATGACCCCAAACACACCTCTAAGACGACCACTGCTTTACTGAAGAGGCTGAGGGTAAAGGTGATGGACTGGCCAAGCATGTCTCCAGACCTAAACCCAATAGAACATCTTTGGGGCATCCTCAAGCGGAAGGTGGAGGAGCGCAAAGTCTCGAATATCCGCCAGCTCCGTGATGTCGTCATGGAGGAGTGGAAAAGCATTCCAGTGGCAACCTGTGAAGCTCTGGTAAACTCCATGCCCAGGAGAGTTAAGGCAGTTCTGGGAAATAATGGTGGCCACACAAAATATTGACACTTCAGGAACTTTCACTAAGGGGTGTACTCACTTTTGTTGCCGGTGGTTTAGACATTAATGGCTGTATATTGAGTTATTTTGAGGGAAGAATAAATTTACACTGTTATATAAGCTGCACACAGACTACTTTTCATTGTGTCAAAGTGTCATTTTGTCAGTGTTGTCCCATGAAAAGATATACTTAAATATCTGCAGAAATGTGAGGGGTGTACTCACTTTTGTGATACACTGTATATATGGCAAAAATTAAGCATAAAACACAGAGAAAAGGGCGAGAACAAAGCGAGCCTCCCGACAAAATAAACCCTAGCACTCTAGTAAACAGAGGGACATGCACCGGCAAGCGGACAGTTACTAAACTACTGATCTTGGTATACTTCTCACGGGAAATTAAACAATCAGACCGAACATTTGGTTTTTCAGATTTTGTCCGTTAAATGGAGGTTCCACTGTAGTTTATTTCATGCACATTGGTGACAGTGATAACCAAGCAGGTAGGCTTGTGGGTAAAGCTCATGGGGCCCTTGAGCAAGCCCCTTAACCTCCAGGGGTGCTGTACAAGGGCTGACCCTGTGCTCTGATCCCAGCTTCCAAACAAGCTGGAATATGCTGTGTATATGTATACAGTATATGACAAAGCATTCTATTCTATTCATTCTATACATTTTACCAATGTGTGAGGATAAATCAAGGTAACCATTGGGGTGGGTCAAATACTTTTGGCCATATAGTGTTGCAGAGATACAGTACTTGTTTACATTTTTGATAGAATACTGATATGTAAGTTGATATCAATTCCATTCTAACATTCTCAAAATAACCAAGATGATGCTGCACAAGTTGCCAGGCTACACAAAAGATCAAAACCGTGACAGCGACAGACTTCAGCACAACGTATATCTGCTGTGTGTATCCCCCGCCAGCACCAGCGCATCTCTTCAGCCGAGTGTGTTTGTCCCTCCTATACATTTTTCCAATTTACCGGGACGCTAACAGCAATAATGTGATATTCTCGAGCAGCGTGTAATTTCTGCATAGCACCAATCTGTGTAAATGACTGTCCAAATGAAGCACATGTTGATTATCAATCTGCAGCGTGGTGTATAATTACACTAGCAGAGATTGAACAATTTGATTGCAATCAAGACGTACCGAGGTAGCATCACATCTGCCAGGATCTACTGACTGACTAAAATGATCAGGGTTCTGATGTTTACGCTTCCAAGCATGAGCTTTTTATTTCCATTTTCAACCTAGTTCCAAAATCAAAGCGAGTACTAGATGATACTAAGTGTGTATTAATACACTGGTAATATCCTATTTTGTTCTTAATTTAATATGAGCTGTGATCTAATACATTTAGCTGGACTCTGTAATTTCCACAATAAAGGAAATTACAGATTACAGATTTCAAATACGAACACGCCATGCGTCTACGTCTCTCTGAACTTTCAAGTGGTGAGTTAATACCGATCAGCCATAACATTACAACCACCTCCTTGTTTCTACACTCACTGTCCATTTTATCAGCTCCACTTTCCATATAGAAGCACTTTGTAGTTCTACAATTACTGACTGTAGTCCATCTGTTTCTCTGCATGCTTTGTTAGCCCCCTTTCATGCTGTTCTTTAATAGTCAGGACCCCCACAGAGCAGGTATTATTTGGGTGGAGGATCACTCTCAGCACTGCAGTGACACTGACATGGTGGTGGTGTGTTAGTGTGTGCTGTGCTGGTCACTGTCCACTCTATTAGACACTCCTACCTAGTTGGTCCACCTTGTAGATTTAAAGTCAGAGACGATCTCTCATCTATTACTGCTGTTTAAGTTGGTCATCATGTAGACCTTCATCAATGGCCACAGGACGCTGCTGTTGGCTGGATATTTTTTTGGTTGGTGGACTATTTTCAGTCCAGCAGTGACAGTGAGGTGTTTAAAAACTCCAGCAGCATTGCTGTGTCTTATCTCCCAGCCTCAACTGTTAACTGTAAGTCTGCTTTAGTTCTGCTGAAGAGAACACAGTTTTTTGTCTTGTTGACATGACATCATGCCTGCAATGGTGCTTAGATTGCCGTCTCCCAGTTCAGACCAGTTTAGCTTGGTTCTCTAGCTGTACAAAAGTACCAAAAATAACACTAAATTGATAAAGATTAGGTATTTGTAATATAATATGGACATATCCAATCACCCCTTATTACATTGTAAAAATCTGCCTTAAGCACAGCATTTATGTTTACTGTCTGCTGGTGGTAGTACTGTTGTAGTGGAACCCTAGATTAACATACCACTGCTATACATGCAGCTTTGTGTACGGAGAGCCACACCCTGATCGCATTATTCCGCTACTCTGTGCAGATGCCAATCAATCAGACAGCATAGGTCGTAATTGCATCAGTTATGAGGTCCCTATCCGGCTCCCTACCTAGATGAACAACAGCCAAACATTGTACATATAACCACCCAGCCCAGCCAGATGGCAGAGCTGAGATTTGATACAATGTATTCGAAATCCCGGCTCTGGTGTGCTAGCGTATTTTACCGCTGCGCCCCCTGAGCGGCAGAACCATCTTTTTTTTTTTTTTTAACCAGACAGCAACTCATGTTCTGATGGTAGAAAAATATCTCTCCATAGAGAATTTGGCCAGATAAATCATAAAGTTGTGTAAACCTTTATAAAACGGGGAAGATCAGGATCTGCTTTATATAACTTTCACATTAGAGAGAGAAACTTTTCTAAATATACAGAACACAAGGCACTTTTAAATCTCTGTGGTTCCACCAGCCTGACCGTGCGCTCTACAGACACAAGTGGCTGTGTCTGAGGGAAGGAAGGTCAGACGGAGTAATACTTTTACACTGTTGCAACAACCAGCTGACTCCTTCCATCTAGTGGAGGCACCTGCATACATGTGGAGAAATACTTGGAGTGTAGTGTGGTTCTCCATGCATGTTACAGCTACATGTAGGAGTCCACTGCTGTCTGGTAGCAATTAGGAGCCTGATAGTACACCTCAAAATGAAAATATATATATAAAAAAATTATAAAGCACATTGTCGGCCTCAACCCTTATTTGCCTGTGATTGGATAAAAGGTTTATAAAAGCTTCACCTAAAGGAAAACCACAAGAGTGTTTCTGTCTTGTGCTCAGTGTTTCCCGGTGAATCTGGACCTGCCACAAATTATGTAATAAAACTAAAAATCTTTGGTGTTATATTATGCCTATAGTGCATATGTACACTTGAAATTCACACACGATTCATTTGAGTGTGTATTTTTAAAAGAATGCATTAAAAAAGCATAAATACGTGTTGGTAAAAGTATCTAGTGAACACAAATTAAAAAGGATACTTTGTTGCAAAGTTCTTGCTGGCAATTAAAGCTCTGAGAAATTTATTTCAAGAAATAATTAGCTTCTGGCAGAACTGTGGTTCCGTTTTGGCTCCTTCCTTTAGGCAAACTGTTTCATTCCCCAGGATTATGAGGGTTCCTCTGCTAGCAATTTTTAAAATCAAGCATTAGTGTTCACTGGGATTCACGTCAAGAGATTTTGGCTTTGTTTGGGGTTGCTGTCTGGTTAAAACTTCCAGATTCAGTTTTCTTGCCTAATTAGATTAAAATTTTAATCCAAAATGCTTTGGGACATTGTTCCACTTATGTTTTCTTAGATTACTCAGGATGTCCCAGGACACTTTGCAGAGAAGCATGACTGGCTGAATTACAGCCAAATATATATATTTTTTCACCCAACAGATGCTCTGGTATGTGTCAATCCTTGTGTTCCTTTTTGGCAAGACTTTTGTGAGAGTTGAGGATAAATGTGGTGCAATTGTTGCTTATTGTTCACTGTGTAACTGTTGCTTCTTTTGTTTTTAAGTCATCTTGCAACTCTTTTAGCGACTGCTGGCTTCTCTTAACTTTTTCAAACATTCACTTACCGGGTAGATGTGAAATGTTGCATGGCCTCCTGTCAGAAGCCAACAGAGTTGTATCTTTATACGGGGATATGATACAAAATATCCACATCATGCCTTTGTGTATATCTATCCATCCATCCATCTAGATAGATAGATAGATATACACCAATTACACCTTCTGTATTGTATTGGCCCCCAAAACAGCCCTGCAACTGTGATGCACTGTGTATTCTGACACCTTTCTATCAGAACCAGCATTAACTTCTTTAGCAATTTGAGCTACAGTAGCCTTCGCTCCCCACGTGCATCAATGAGTCTTGGCCGCCCATGACCCTGTCCCACGCACTAACAGGTGCCGTGATGAGATAATCAGTGTTATTCACTTCAACTGTCAGTGGTCATAATGTTAAGCCTGGTTGGTGTATTTGTGTAGTTTTCATGCATGTGTTCATACACCGATTAGGCAAAACATTATGACCACCCTCCTAATACTGTGTTGGTCCCCCTTTTGCTGCCAAGACAGCCCTGACCTGTCGAGGCATAGGCTCCACTAGACCCCTGAAGGTATGCTGTGGTATTTGGCACCAAGATGTAAGATGTTTGTTGGATCGGACCACACAGGTCAGCCTTCGCTCCCAACGTGCATCAGTGAGCCTTGGCCGACCATGACCCTTTTGCCGGTTTACCACTGTTCCTTCCTTGGACCACTTTTGATAGATACTGACCACTGCAGACAAGTAACACCCTACAAGTGCAGCAGTTTTGGAGATGCTCTGACCCAGTCGTCTACCCATCACAATTTGGCCCTTGTAAAACTGGCTCAAATCCTTACGCTTGTCCATTTTTCCTGCTTCAACCTTTGAGGATAAAATGTTCACTTGCTGCCTAATATATCCCACCCACTAACAGGTGCCGTGATGTTATTTTCAGAAGACAGTAAATCTACACTGCTATACAAGTTGTACACTGACTACTCTAAGTTATATCCAAGTTTTATTTTTATAGTGTTGTCCCATGAAAAGATATAATAAAATATTTGCAGAAATGTGAGCGGTGTACTCACTTTTGTGATACACTGTACATGGTGACATTAAAACTTCTTATATTCTATGTACTCATGACAGTAGTATAAGCCACAGACATACACCGACGAGGCATAACATTATGACCACTGACAGGTGAAGTGAATAACACTCTCAATCTCTGCATCACGGCACCTGTTAGTGGGTGGGATATATAAAGCAGCATGTAAACATTGTATCCTCAATGTTGCTGTGTTAGAAGCAGGAAAATGGACAAGCGTAAGGATTTGAGCGACTTTGACAAGGGCCAAATTGTGATGGCTAGACGACTGGGTCAGAGCATCTCCAAAACTGCAGCTCTTGTGGGGTGTTACTGGTCTGCAGTGGTCAATATCTTTCAAAAGTGGTCCAAGGAAGGAACAGTGGTAAACCGGCGACAGGGTCATGGGCGGCCAAGGCTCATTGTTGCACGCAGGGAGCGACGGCTGGCCCGTGTGGTCCGATCCAACAGAAATCTAACATCTTGGCCCGAAACCATAGCACACCTTCAGGGGTCTAGTGGAGTCCATGCCTCTACAGGTCAGGGTTGTTTTGGCAGCAAAAGGGGGACCAATACAATATTAGGAAGGTGGTCATTATGTTACACCTGATCAGTGCAGAAAAAGTCCCAGTCATACAAAAACAACATATCGTGATATACCGCGAAACCGTCATATACTGTGAGATACCGTGATACAAATTTTTGGTCATACCGCCCAGCCTTACCTCTACCTCTACATAAACAGGACGCACCTTTCTAAGAAATAAAACCTGGACAGCACGCGCAAATTCACTGTGCCTAACTCGTGCACCAAGACTGCCCACTGTGCAAGAAATAAGACGTGCAATCATCAGTACTCTGCATACCTGCGTTTCAATGGATATCACAACATTGCATTAACAAGTGCACGCACCTTCACGAGGAAATGCACAGCGCTGACTGTTTTGGGAAATATGATCACGCACCGAGTCTGTGCACTTTGCAAGAAATTAAAATGTGCAAAAGAATTCTGAAAGATATTTGCCAAGGATGGATGAGTGACATAAAAATGCAAATGCAAGTCAAGAGTGAATGCAACCTGTGCACTATTGTCTGCGCACTTTCTAAGGAATTGCATTTTGCATGCACAAATCTAAGAAATGGAATAAAACAATATTAAAAAAAAAAACATTTAAGCAAATAATGCATGTAATAAAGAGAGTAAGAACATATTTGCACGTGAAAGCAGGCGCGCGTCTGTTCAAAGAGCACCTCGCGCTCTTTATCCACATAAATATCCATCGTTTATAAAAGGAAACAATTTAAAAAAGTATCAGCAGTGTTTCTTACACCCCAGCACAAGCCAGAAAACAAAAGTCCACACAAAAACGAGTTCAGTTTCCTCCGCCTGCTTACCTTTGCGTTTGTCCATATTGCGCGAGTTCAGTAGTCATTCAGCATCGGGGTTTGAGCGCATTGCTCGAGCATCTCTGCACCCGCGCGACTCCTCCTCACAGCCCCGCACTTCTACCCTTCTCCACCCGCCTGTCCTCACTCTGTCTGCGGCTACAGAGCTGAATCTCACCGCGTCTCACCGGCAAACAGCGAATGCACGCGGGGGATAAACGCACGCGGGGATGCACGAGAGAAAGCAGTGCTGATGGAAGCACGGACACGGAACACTGTGAGAGTGGATGTGTGTGAGAGAGTGAGAGAGTGAATGAGGGACTGAGAGAGGGTGAGAGCGTGTAGGTGAGCTCAGTGGTGTGTGTGTGTGTGTGTGTGTGTGTGTGTTTCAGTCGCGTTGATTTAACCGGCGCTCTTGCTCCACTTGCGTGAAAGTGCACACAGCTTCCCTGACATGTATTTGTTTTTTCATTCGTTCATTCATATTCACGAATCGCTGTATCCTGGTCAGGGTCGCTGTGCATCCACACATAATGGAAAACACACCCTGGAATGGGCGCCACTACTTTAGCAATACCTTAAGTCTACTTCACTGGAGCCGAGGATCGAACCCGGGTCCTTGGGACTCATGTTGGTCTGATAGGGTGAACAAAATACCTGCAATACACTTGTAGGTGCACAGAGCATCCCTGAAATGTATTCGTGTTTCAATAATTCATTCATTCACTATGTTCACGAATCTCTGTTTAGGTCAGGGTCGCTGTGGATCCACTGCCACCCATAAACACTGGACACATGATAGAAAATACACCCTGGAAAGGGTGTCACTACTTTAGCACTATACCTTAAGTCTACTTTAAAGAAGTGGATGAAACCAGAGGACCAAAAAGAAGATGACACAGACAGTTAGGATCGAACCCGGGTCATCGGGACCCATGTTGTTCTGATAGGGTGAACAAAATAACTGCAATACACTTGGTTACAAAACATCATATTAATTGTAGGTGCACAGAGCATCCCTGAAATGTATTCGTGTTTCGTGTTCACGAATCTCTGTTTAGGTCAGGGTCGCTGTGGATCCACTGCCACCCATAAACACTGGACACATGATAGAAAATACACCCTGGAAAGGGCGCCACTACTTTAGCACTACCTTAAGTCTACTTCACTGGAGCCAAAGATCGAACCCAGGACCTCGGGAGGTGAACAAAATACCTGCAATACACGTGGTTGCTGTGGAGCCACCCGTAAACACTGGAAGCATGATGAAAAATACACCCTGGAAAGGGCGTCACTACTTTAGCACTACCTTAAGTCTACTTTAAAGAAGTGGAAGAAACCAGAGGACCAAAAAGAAGATGACACAGACAGTTAGGATCGAACCCGGGTCATCGGGACCCATGTTGTTCTGATAGGGTGAACAAAACAACTGCAATACACTTGGTTAAAAAACATCATATTAATTGTAGGAGCACAGAGCATCCCTGAAATGTATTAGTTTTTCATTAATTAATTCGTTCATGCATCTTCACAAATCGCTGTACCATGGTCAGGGTCGCTGTGGATCCACAGCAACCTGTAAACACTGGACACATGATATAAAGGGCGTCACTACTTCAGCACTACCTTAAGTGTACTTCACTGGAGCAGAAGATCGAACCCAGGTTCAGTGAAGTCAGGTGCACTGGGGCCTATGGCGGGTGGGGGCCCTCCACGACATGAACTCACCCCCCCCCATTGCTGTACATTGCTTTACATTGCTTTTATATATGCTTATATATATATGAAATTAAACAAATATGTCAACTTATTACATGTGAATTTTTGAGAAAATCTGCCCAACTCAAAATATTAAGTTAACTGATGAGTCCACTTAACAAAAATTATTTTGTCCATAGAATCAATTACAGAACAAAGCAATGTTAGTTGGGAGAACAAAAGTTATCACAACTTCAAAAAATGAGTCCAGATGGTTGACTTAATATTTTAAGCCAAAGTTGTAAAGAACAATGTTTATGAAACAAGGTGAGCATTATTAAAACCCTTTATTAAACAGAATGGGGTAAAATACAATATGCAAACAACAATATGCAATTTCACAGCAAAATAGCTCTGCTAAATAACTTACTAAACAACCTACTACTAAAAATTATTTAGCTAGCACACTAACATACTGCTAGAAAACATCCAGCTTTACTCTCTCTCCAGCTGTTCTGGGCTTCCAAACATTGTTTTACACTTATCTCACATATTTCTCCAGCTAATATTTCTACAATAACAATAGCTTCATATTCACAGACCTTTATCCGCTGATGTAAGTGACTTACTTTACTCTATCCTACCGAGACAGGGAAACCCCGTAGCAAACACCACTGACCTGAAGTGCGCATGCGTTAACTAAATTAGTTAGTATTGTCGATCAGAAACGTGTAACAATTAACTTGATATTTTTTCAATTCTAGGTGTTACATTTATTTGTTCGAAATATACACTGCAGTTTGACAAAAATTACCTCATTCTTACAATATAATTATTTTATTTTCTTCTTTAAACAACACATGTATTTCCCGAGCTCCTCCAAAATCCCAACAAGCCAAAGTGTTCACCAATACAACAAATTGTCCAAAAAAAAATATATATATGTTGTCCCAAAAGTAAAAAATTCTGGAAAAACAGTCCTTAACAATGCATTGCCAAAAATACAAAAAATACACAAAAAAAACAGTTGGATCTCACCAGCGTATTCCACAAAGTGCTCCAAGCTTTAAATCCTCTCCACTCTGCTTGTTCCTTGTGCCATGGTGGTGTCCCAAAATAACAGTTGGAGGCTTTTGGGCCTTTATCCCCAGAATAACCCAAAACACACCAAACTTTCCTTTGTCCCACCTGTTTTTCCCGCCTTTTTCCCTCCTTATGTAGTCCTCCTCAGTAGCTCCGCCCCCAGCCTTCTTAAAGGAACAGGGATAATGGTTCACAAGAATTCATTATGGCCCTTTTGTTTTTTTCTTGCTTGACCAAATGGCAAAACTCCTATACTTTAAATGAATGAACACAGAAAAGTTTACCCTTGCAAGGAGTTATTTTTTTAATCTTTTCCTAGTTTTAATGTGCTAAAATAGACCTTTTTATTTATTTATTTATTTTTTTCAAAACAACACTTTTTATGTGGCAATGTCACAAACGTACAATTGTAAGTTACATGAACAAAGAGAAATTAGTTTGTAATAAGTTCGAGTGGAATTTGTTGAAATGATTTAATATGACATGTGATGACGTGATGACATGTGATACCTACTAACTTATTTTTAGTTCAAATTACATTCTTATTTTAGTTTAGAGAACTGTTTGAAAGTTGGCTTTTTTACAGTGTACCTGCAATATATTTGGTTAAAACATCATATTAATTCTAGGTGCACACAGCATCCCTAAAAGGTATTAAATTTTTTTAAATAATTAATTAATTCATTAATTTTTACGAAATTGCTGTATCCTGGTCAGGGTCGCCGTGGATCCACCGCCACCCGTAAACACTGGACGCATGATGGAAAATACACCATGGAAAGTACACCACTGCTTTAGCACTACCTTAAATCTACATTAAAAAAGGGGAAGAAACCAGAGGACCAAGAGGAAAACAACAGGAACATGAGGAGAACAGGACTAACTCTTCTCGATTGGAGTCGAGGATTACACCTATGTCCTTGGAACCCATGTTGCTTTGATAGGGTGAACAACACAACTGCAATACACTAGATTACAATCACCATATGAACAGCCTCCAATCTAGTGGTATGGATTCCACCAGGTGTTGGAAGAATTCCTTTGAGATTCTGGTCCATTCACATGACTACACCACAGATTTGGACAAATGCTTCCCAGTTATGGACAAATCTTCCCTTCACATCCCAAGGGTGATCCACTGGATTTGGATCTAGTGACTGTGAAGGCTATTTAGGTACACCGAATCCATAGAGATGTTCTTGAGAACCAGTTTGAGATGACTTGTGGTCATAAAGAGATGTACATGGTCAATAACAATGCTTAGATAAACTGGGATGTTCAAACAATGTTCCAATGGTTTTGGATTGGTTTTAGTGAGCCAAACATTTCCCAAGAGAATATTCCCAAAATCATTACACCACCCCACTATCACAGATGATGGGGTTTGGCTAAGAGATTCATCATTTTTAGATCAGTTTTTGTGACCATGTCCAGTTTTGGTGAGCCTGTGTTCTCTGTAGCCTAGATTAATAATTTTGGGAGGAAACTTGAAACTTGTGGTCTTTCCTTGTTGCTGTCCAGTCCATCTTCCTTAGGGTTTGACAATACGTCCATTCTGGGAGGCTTTTCTTGTAAGCCTTCCAGAATGAACAGTTAGCATAGCCTCTGTGTCAGGTCAAACCTTTCTGTCAACTGTTAAATCAAGAGACTGTTTGGTACGTCCAGTCTAATGAAATGCTCTTGCAGCTTGGACCACCCTTGCATTGGCCAAGGGACTCACGCAACCCCTGAAACATGCAAACAGTCACCAGCTGAGTTTTCAGACAGCTGTACCGCTCACAAAGAGACATGCCTTGAACTCTGCAAATACCCCCCACTAGTGCAGGCGGTGGGAGGCTAGCGGATAAGAACGCTGTTTCACCCAAGCACCCCCAGCAGTTTTTGACATTTTATGCCACAGTTAAAGTCACTCAGATCCAATTTCCCAACATTCTGATGTATTTGATGGCAAAACACTCACACTGTGGATTCAATTAAATGAATAGAACTCTGTGCACTCTGTATTAATCATCCAAACATGTGGTGTAACCAGGCTGTCAATGTATAATATACACTGATCAGCCATAACATTAAAACCACCTCCTTGTTTCTACACTTACTGTCCATTTTATCAGCTCCACTTACCATATAGAAGCACTTTGTAGCTCTACAATTACTGACTGTAGTCCATCTGTTTCTCTGCATGCTTTGGTAGCCCCCTTTCATGCTGTTCCTCAATGGTCGGGACTCTCCTAGGACCACCACAGAGCAGGTATTATTTAGGTGGTGGATCATTCTCAGCACTGCAGTGACACTGACATGGTGGTGGTGTGTTAGTGTGTGTTGTGCTGGTATGAGTGGATCAGACAGCAGCGCTGCTGGAGTTTTTAAATACCGTATCCACTCACTGTCCACTCTATTAGACACTCCTACTTAGTTGGTCCATCTTGTAGATGTAAGTCTGAGACGATCACTCATCTATTGCTGCTGTTTGAATTGGACATCTTCTAGACCTTCATCCGTGGTCACAGGACGCTGCCCACTATTCTCAGTCCAGCAGAGACAGTGGGGTGTTTAAAAACTCCATCGGCGCTGCTGTGTTTTATCCACTCATACCAGCACAACACACACTAACACACCACCACCATGTCAGTGTCACTGCAGTGCTGAGAATGATCCACCACCCAAATAATACCTGCTCTATATTGGTCCTGTGGGGGTCCTGACCATTGAAGAATAGGGTGAAAGGGGGCTAACAAAGCAAGCAGAGAAACAGATGGACTACAGTCAGTAATTGTAGAACTACAAAATGCTTTTATATGGTAAGTGGAGCTGATAAAATGGACAGTGAGTGTAGAAACAAGGAGGTGGTTTTAATGTTATGGCTGATTGGTGTACATTGTGGGCT
Source organism: Trichomycterus rosablanca (assembly GCF_030014385.1). NCBI lineage: Eukaryota > Metazoa > Chordata > Actinopteri > Siluriformes > Trichomycteridae > Trichomycterus > Trichomycterus rosablanca. The sequence continues at coordinate 20,763,720 of NC_086003.1, forward strand.
TCAAATGATCCAGGGGTCAATACCTTCTGCTTTTGAAATGGGATGAACAACAAGCTCATGGTCAGGTGTCCAAATGTTTTTGGCCATATAGTAAATCTCTTACTTTGGAACCTCCTCATTACTTCAACAATAGGTCTGACATATTTTTAAAAACACAGTAAATATATTTTGTCAGTTTACCAATACAGCGACCAAAATGCCAGTTTGTAGCGATGCTGTCAGATGGTGCAACTTTTCCATGGCAGGCACGATGGCACACCTTTTCTTCCTCACAAAAGAGAAGAAGTGCACTCATTAGGGTCTAATTCAGAGACAAACTGTCTCACCTCACATACTGTCACGTTCTTGGCCCGGGGATCTATTCGCTGCGTGGCTGTGTCTTGGCTCGTCTGCTTCCAGGAGCCTCGCTATTGTGCTGCGAGATGCTACAAAGCAGGCTGCTCTTCCTACGCGTGGGCATCCGTCCTCATTACCCCTGTGTGGCACGCCCGCTCTGTGCCAACGCTAAAAAAGAGCCCCTCTGCCTAGAGACTCTGACAAATGCCGAGATAGCAACAATGGAGTGAGAGGAGGGTGGCGGGGATGGAGTGTGAACATGTGAGCGTACGAGACCCAGCCCGAAAGAGAAAGGCCACAACTCACTGCTTTGTTGTTGCCATCACCACAAAAGCTCTCCAAAACCGTGTAGGAAAATGAGTGTACTCGAATAGCTCGCGGGGCGTCTGTTCTCGGCACAAATGCCACGACGGGATTCAGACTCCGGGGAGTGAATGCTGAGATATATATCCATGTGTAGTTCTGGAAGCTGGCCCATACCATCAATCTCTAACACAGACTCTCAGAATAAAGAATGCAAAATAAAAAGCTAAAGAATGGCATGAATTTATCACTGGCTTCTGTGTTGCGCTCAACATCTCTGTTTCACGCTGCTAAATACACTCTTGTATATAGACATATGCACACATGGCTAGATTACAAAGGACTTTGTACTTACTGCATTCTATAAGAAAACATTGTGGTACACAATATGACCAAAAATATGTGGACATCCCACCTAAATACTGAGGTCAAGAGTCTACAGTCAAGACTGTGCAAGGTCCAAAAAGACATAGTTTGAGGATTTGTTGAGAAAAATGGTATTGAGGTAGTGGTATCTTATTGGTTATGGTACAGGATTAGTAATCAGAAGGTTGCCAGTTCAAGTCCCACTTCCAAGTTGCCACTGTTGTGGCACTAAGCAAGCCTCAATTGCTCAAATTATATTCAATCATAACTGTCAAACAAACTGTCTGCTAAATGCCACAAATGTAACCCCAGTGGATTGCACAGAGCCCCAATCTCAACCCTAATAAACATCTTTGGGATGAACTGGAACACTGATTCCAATTCCTTCTGATTCTAAGGCCTTCTTGTCCAATACTATCTACAGAATACAATCCATCACTAGTGACGTAAATTCCATAGACACACACCAGACTCTTGTAGAGTCTGTCCTACCATTTTGGAATGGAATGTTAGGTAAAATATCAAGGTGTCCATAAACTTTTGGTAACTTCTCCTTCTCCTTTGACCTCTGTGTTACATTTACAATTTTGGCATTTAGCAGACGCTTTTATCCAAAGCAACTTACAGTGCTGAGACAGTATACAATCTAAGCAATTGAAGGTTAAGGGCCTTGCTCAAGGGCTCAACAGTAGCAACCTGACAGTGGTGGGGTGAACCAGCAACCTTTGGATTACTAGGCCAGTACTTTAACCACTAGGCTACAGCTGCCAACTAGTATTTTGGATAAAACTGTCTTCTAAATGCCGCAAATGTAAATGTAACCCTAGTTGATTGCACATAGCCCCGACCTCAACCCTAATAAACATCTTTGGGATGAACTGGAACACCAATTCTAAGGCCTTCTAATCCAACACTAGTGCCTGACTTACTCGTTTGACTGAATGGACGTAAATTCCATAGACACACACCAAACTCTTGTAGAGTCTGTCCTACCATTTTGGAATGGAATGTTAGGTAAAATATCAAGGTGTCCATAAACTTTTGGTAACTTGTCCTTCTCCTCTGACCTCTGTGTTACAGCAGCGGTGCTCATTTCAGTAACAGTTAACCTCCCTCTCTGAATGTTAAACAACCCCAAGACCCCTAACCATGAACTTGGTTCTGCTTGTAAATAATTCTCTTTGGTCCCTGTGCTCATTACAATTCCACTAAGCTTGGACATAGGCTCACATTCTCACATATACCTGTTATGTCCATCTATTTACACTCCATGCTTCATACAATAAACAGGAAGCTTTGTCTGTGTGTGATGAGTTTCTTCCGGTGTTCACTCAGGTTTTGCAGGGCTCATTCTCTCAAACTCATTGCAGAAAACGACACTGGAGTAGAGGATCTGAACACCAAGTTTTTTTTAAGATCTCTTGCAGTTGTAGCCTAGAGGTTAAGGTACTGGACTAGTAATCAGAAGGTTGGTGGTTTAAACCCTACCACTGCCAGCTTGTTACTGTTGGGCCCTTAAGAAAGGTCCTTTACCCTCAATTGCTTAGACTGTATGCTGTAAATCGCTTTGGATAAATGTGCCTGCTAAATGCTGAAAATGTAAATGTAAACACATGTCCAACAAACTCATGGTTGGGTGTCCACTTACTTTTGGCCTACTGTATATGCAATAAAAGTGTACAAGCCTAAATGTACAACAGGGAGCCTGTCAAGACTCAAACTGGCTTTCTTTTCCTTATACACGCAGTATGTACAGGAGGTGGAAAAAGACAGGAATCCGTAGATAAGAGGACAGTTACCAGCTGTAATAGAAGTCGCGCTACACCTACACTACACCTGACATCTGTTTGATGCGTGATCCATTCAGATATCGTCTGTGTGCCGTCCAGACCTCTTAAGTTGCCAGATGTTTCCTGAGTAAAGGTCTCATGCACATGTTTATTCAATGTGATCCAGGTCATCCCTTTAAAAGAAGCACTTTCTGATTAAAAAGAGCTTTGAATAAGTAATTGTCCCCTGTCTAACTGACTTTGATTTGAAATGTTATTGCATGTTTGTCACACTGAAGGTTAGATACAGAAGAGCAGGAGAATGATCTAAAATACAGAAGCAAATTCGCCTGAAAGCCCTGACTTGATCAGTACAAATTTCCAATTTTGTGGTAACTGTTTAAGTCCTAACAGTAATGTAACCGGTTAAAATATGATTGCTGGATAACTTTAACTTTAAAAGTATTTATTTAAAAAAAAAAAAAAACATTTTTTTTTATTAAGAAAACCTTTGTTCTAACAGGGTATCAGCTGATTGGTATCATAGGGTGTGTTCGAAAACCTAGTGCGCTCTCTACATAGACAGCATTTTACGTCATCCTACGCTTGCTCCAGAGAAATATGCTGTTTGAAATCCTAGATGCCTTAACATGCTTACTAGTAAGGTATCTTAAAATTAAACGGCATTTTGACTCAAGAACGAGTGACCAGCTGATGCTGCCTTAGCGATGGAGGCAATCCCAGCATTCAGTGGGCCACAGCTGTGACCAAGACAGCAAGTCTTTGTGATGTATCAAGAGCCACGGTATCCAGGGTAATGTCAGCATACCACCAAGAAGGACAAACCACATCCAACAGGATTAACTGTGGACGCAAGAGGAAGCTGTCTGAAAGGGATGTTCGGGTGCTAACCCGGATTGTATCCAAAAAACATAAAACCACGGCTGCCCAAATCACGGCAGAATTAAATGTGCACCTCAACTCTCCTGTTTCCACCAGAACTGTCCGTCAGGAGCTCCACAGGGTCAATATACACGGCCGGGCTGCTATAGCCAAACCTTTGGTCACTCGTGCCAATGCCAAACGTCGGTTTCAATGGTGCAAGGAGCGCAAATCTTGGGCTGTGGACAATGTGAAACATGTATTGTTCTCTGATGAGTCCACCTTTACTGTTTTCCCCACATCCGGGAGAGTTACGGTGTGGAGAAGCCCCAAAGAAGCGTACCACCCAGACTGTTGCATGCCCAGAGTGAAGCATGGGGGTGGATCAGTGATGGTTTGGGCTGCCATATCATGGCATTCCCTTGGCCCAATACTTGTGCTAGATGGGCGCGTCACTGCCAAGGACTACCGAACCATTCTGGAGGACCATGTGCATCCAATGGTTCAAACATTGTATCCTGAAGGCGGTGCCGTGTATCAGGATGACAATGCACCAATACACACAGCAAGACTGGTGAAAGATTGGTTTGATGAACATGAAAGTGAAGTTGAACATCTCCCATGGCCTGCACAGTCACCAGATCTAAATATTATTGAGCCACTTTGGGGTGTTTTGGAGAAGCGAGTCAGGAAACGTTTTCCTCCACCAGCATCACGTAGTGACCTGGCCACTATCCTGCAAGAAGAATGGCTTAAAATCCCTCTGACCACTGTGCAGGACTTGTATATGTCATTTCCAAGACGAATTGACGCTGTATTGGCCGCAAAAGGAGGCCCTACACCATACTAATAAATTATTGTGGTCTAAAACCAGGTGTTTCAGTTATTTTGTCCAACCCCTGTATGTTAGTTAGTTTGTGAAAACTTATGCAATCGCTATCTAAATAGCGCAATCGAATAACATGCCTTATCAGTCGCTGACTTATTAGAATCCTCTCTACTGAGGCAGCTGCCTATGTAGGCAGTAAGACAACAAGGCAGCTCACTAGGTTTTCAAACACACCCATAGACTGTTGTCTACTTAAACTAGGGTAGGGAAATATTTACTGTGGAAGAATTTCTGTAAGGTGCTTTGGATAAGAGCGTCTGCTAAATGTATAAGAAAAATTATTATTAATTTATTAGGATTTTAATGTCCTGTTTTACACTTTGGTTACATTCATGACAGAAATGGAAGTTACTCATTACACAAGATTCATCAGTTCAAGTCTTTAATGTCAAACAGTCATGGACAATTTAGTGTTTTCAATTCACCAGAGGTGGAAAGTAACAAATTACATTTACTCGTGTTACTGTAATTGAGTAGTTTTTTTTGTGTAATAAGTTTGAAAAAGTTTTATGGGATGGTCTGTACTAAAATGACATTACACATCCCTAAATGTTTTAAATGTTGTATCAACATGTTTTTTTCTAATTATAATTTAATTAAAAACAACTATTGTGAGATTTATCCACTTGTCCTGTTTGCATTAAACAGCAGAGACCCCCCCTGCTGTTAAAAAAGTAACTAAGTAACGTTTACTCTGAGTACATTTTAAATGAGTTACTTTTTACTTTAGTAGATTTTTAGACTAGTAATTTTACTCATACTTAAGTAAAAATTCATTAAAGTAATAGTACTTTTACTTGAGTACAATATTTTAGTACTCTTTCCACCTCTGCAATTCACCTTACTTGCATGTCTTTGGATTGTGTGAGGAAACAGGGTTTCAGCAGATTTGTATAATTGGACTGTTGTTTACTTAAACTAGAGTAGGGAAATATTTACTGTGGAAGACCTTTTGTAAGGCGTTTTGGATAAAAGCATCTGTTAAATGCCAAAAATATATATATAAGAAAAAATATGTTCTACAATTTATGTAACATGATCTAAAAACATATAGCCTGACAAATATGCAACAACAAAGGCAAACAAGGTGCCACATCATAAAAAAAAAACATTATCAACACCCACAATTAATAAGATTCATCTTCTAATACCCCCCATATCCCCCTGAAACACCCCACACACTTAATACTGTATAACGATGAATAGTCTGTTAAACACTGAATCGTTTATACGCAGCTCTGTTATCTACAGCATTATAATACACACCAACAAACATGACCTTCACTTAGAAACAGTGAAACTAATGTTCCACACACACCCGCACCCTCACTGAGTAACCACATGGAAACCGGCAGTAGATCAGTTTAAAATGGCATCATCTATTCCTGATGGATGAATTCCTGGACGACCTTATCTATCACTCTAATCCATTCTTTACGCCCGTGTGTATTTTATCTTCCCGCTAATGACGAGCAAAAGCCTCAGGTTCTACAGCGGCATACCTTCATAATGAAGCAATTCGCCTGCTCGCCTTCATATCTCATCCGAACAGACTAGACCTTAAATCGTTTAACACGCATTAATTCAGCAGAAGAACAAAAAAGGCTGTCATGCTCAGGGAAGGTCCCGGTGCCACTTTCAGCGGGCTGAATCTAAATGCCAATCAAGCAAGAATCTGACCTTTGCACAGAGAGCTAGTGAAAGAGGGTGCATTCTCATACGCATCAGAATCCATCAAATAGATACAAATAGCCTGGCTTCTTACTATTGTTCCATAATACGTTACTGACGTGTGCAAAGTAGGTCAAATATTGGCAGCTTATACTCACTAGACCGGAAGTACCAAGTCGAATTCTGGGTTCAAAAAATAAATAAATAAAGAAGTTTACATGTCATGTATAAAACTACTGCATAAGCCTGAACGCAAAACTTACATGACATCTACATAAAAAGATGCATATTGTGCATCTTTTCCTAACACTTATACGCAAATAAGATTATCATGCAAAAATGTGCACAAAAATAGTGATGTATCAAGTTTATTACATATTCTGTGCAATGCATTAATTAATGAGAATTAAAACCCAATCTCCTTTGCCGCCACCGATTACGTGTATGGACTGCTCCTCACACGGGGCACCATAAACGTAACGCCTATGCACTCTTGTGACCCATTAAAATGATTGCCTGCTCATAGTAGATGGTTGAACTACCAAAACTTTTAGATTATACATATCCACAGGATGGTTCGAATGAAGAAAACCCCATCAGAAGAGGTTATATATAAATATATAGCACCAAAAGAGGTATCTATCTATATTTATATCTGCTATGAGTCTGTCTGTCTATCTTTATGTTCCAAATATCACAAGGCTTAGACAGCTACATTAGCATTAATACACTGCTCACAAAAATTAAGGGGTTTTTCAAAATGCCCTGGAGCAAGAGTGGCAGAGGATCCCACAAGAACTGCTGGACAATCTGATCCTGTCCATGCCCCATCGCTGTCAGTGTGTTTTGGCAGTCTTGGGTGACCATACACCCTACTGAACAGTCAATGTGTGGCACTCTCATCCAGTTTGACATGCTTCTGTTCACCTCACCAATATGTCACTTGCTACTCAATCACGATAATTGAGTTTTCATCTCATTTGCATAATCGAACAACTTTCTTTGACTTGTCATTTGCTTTTCTGATGTTCTTGTTTAATAAAAAAAAAAAAAATCAAATGCTTCTTTTTTTATCACTTCATATTCATTTTGAAATATTTTGAAATTTGAAAAAATTTGAAATAATTTGAAACATTTTTGTGAGCAGTGTAATTTTAGTTTAAGCAGTAAACCCAAATTAAGTATTTATACATGCAAATTATGTTAGTGAACTCACAGAGTAGAGGTTGATTTACTTAATACAGCAATAGCATGACAGCAGTGGGTCTTAGATATTGTCTTAAAAAAAAGTTTGCCTGACTTCATGAGAAGAAAGCTGTCCTTGAGAAAGTCATGGAGCTTATGTAACGCAGTGTGGGATGAATCAGTATATTACAGCCTGACTCGACTCGCTGAGTAGAACCAGAATGTTTTATTAACCAGTCTAATGAGCCTCTCAGGTGTTCAAAGCTGAGCTGAATGATTACGAATCAAGCACCTTCAAGCTAACCACTATATAATCTTCCTAATAAGCATGTCGGTCACAATCAGGAATTCATCATAGGCCTGAGTTGAGTGACATTCATTTCAAAAAGGTCAGAGTTAATTTACTTCAGTCTAGTGTGTGTATATGTTGTGCAACAGTTGATTGTCAGCTTAGGGTTTTAATGCAATAATATTAACAATATATAAATACTGTGAATAAATATCGGCTATAAACAGGTTTAACAGCGAGAGATGTCTGGAGTAAACTCTGATTGAAGTTTTTTGGGGTTTGTAAGTAAATGCAACCTGAAATCAGAAAAAGTTGGGACATTATGGAAAATGCAAATAGTAATAATAAACAAAATGCAGTGTTGACTACATTGACTTATTTTTATTTTATTGTTTTGTCTGGTTAACTTTATTCCATTTGTTAATATACATTTTTTCCTGCATTTCAGGCCTGCAAGACATTCCAAAAAAGTCAGGACGGTAAAGCAGCATAATAAAACACACTGCGTTTTTTTCTCTTTTTATTTAATTTTTCATACTGTCCCAACTTTTCCTGATATAGGGTTGTAGATCCACTGTTACTCTGAAAAAGTCATTTTCTTGTGTTTACTGACTTCTGGGGATTAAGTAAGGATTTTGTTTAGCTTGCCTCTACCCCCAGTTTCATAAGAATAAGTTTACATCCCCACTATGTACTATGTATCCAAAATGAACATACATCTTGTTTATCCTACGTATGAGTTACATGGGACACATTTAAAAAAGCTCACTTACTTAACCGCTTATCCAATTAGGGTCGCGGGGGTGCTGGAGCCTATCACAGCTTTTCAATGGGCGCAAGGCACACAGTAACGGGGCACCAGTCTATTGCAGGGCAGACACACACACACACACACACACACACACACACACTTATTCACCTATAGGGCAATTCAGTGTCTCCAATTAACCTGACTGCATGTTTTAGGACTGTGGGAGGAAACCGGAGCTCCCGTAGGAAAGCCACACAGACATGGGGAGAACATGCAAACTCCGCACAGAAAAGACCCGGACTGCCCTGTCTGGGGATCAAACCCAGGACCTCCTTGCTGTGAGGCGACAGTGCTACCCACCGAGCCACTGTGCTGCCCTTTAAAAAAAAAGCTCTGTAATGTAATTATATTGTTGTTCTATTACAGTATTAGTATGGCTAGCAAATTTGCAACCTGGTTCAAATAAATGTCCCTGCAGAGCTACAACTGAGTCAATAATTTACAATTTAAAAGTTAGCTAATCAATAATCACTAGGAAGGAATCACAAGGTATTAGAGGACTGTGTCACAAAGTTAAACACAGTTATACCTTTTTATAAAACTTTTAAAAAAGTTAAAAGATAAAAGATTTTATCCTCTTGGCAAATTTGCTTCAATTACCTAAATGGAACAGCGGTCCATTTAACAATTTTAAATTTACTCTAGGTCTTACAAGCACCCTGACCAGTTCTTAGAAACCAATTTTAGCTATTTTGGCTTCTTGTTAAAACACCAATTTTATTTCCTTGTCCTCTAATATTAAATTATTTCCGATCTCCCTGTTCACTGCTACATGGACATTATTGTTAAAGAGCTATTGTACTGTGTTTGATCTGACCCCTGTTCTGGTTTATCTAAAGGCTTAATGATACACTCACAGTTTGGTGCTTTTTCTTTAGCAGAACTATTTACAGTGGGTTCTAGGAAAAAAGATGAGTGCGGTGCTGTACATTGCTTATTGTTCACTGTGAAGCGTTTAGGTTAGCCTTCAGCTTTTTTGAGCGAATTCTGGTTTCTTTGATCATCATTATTCAACTCACATTATGGGGACGATTTATGGTTCTATGAAGTTTTAACTTGCAGATCATTAAATCATTAAAACAATAATGTTTAGGGTGTTTGCTATGCTTCTCTGCAAGAGTTATTTAATCATTATGTCTATGAGGACTGTTGGAAGATTACAGCTCCCTTATAACTAAACCTATATACACCGATCAACCACAAAACTAAAACCACCTTCTTGTTTCTGCACTGTCCATTTTATAAGCTCCACTTACCATATAGCAGCACTTTGTAGTTCTACAATTACTGACTGTAGTCCATCTGTTTCTCTACATACTTTTTAAGTCCTGCTTTCACCCTGTTCTTCAATGGTCAGGAATTTCCCAGCACCACCACAGAGCAGGTATTATTTAGGTGGTGGATCATTCTCAGCACTGCAGTGACACTGACATGGTGGTGGTGTGTTAGTGTGTGTTGTGCTGGTATGAGTGGATCAGACACAGCAGCACTGCTGGAGTTTTTAAATACCGTATCCACTCACTGTCCACTCTATTAGACACTCCTACCTAGTTGGTCCACCTTGTAGATGCAAAGTCAGAGACGGTCGATCATCTATTGCTGCTGTTTGAGTTGGTCATCTTCTAGACCTTCATCAGTGGTCCAGAGTCCAGCAGTGACAGTGAGGTGTATAAGAACTCCATCAGAACTGCTGTGTCTGATCCACTCCTACCAGCACAACACACACTAACACACCACCACCATGTCAGTGTCACTGCAGTGCTGGGAATGATCCACCACCCAAATAATACCTACTCTGTAGTGGTCCTGGGAAAGTCCTGACCATTGAAGAACAGGGTGAAAGCAGGCTAAAAAGTATGTAAGAAATTGATGGACTACAGTCAGTAATTGTAGAACTACAAAGTGCTTCTATATGGTAAGTGGAGCTGATAAAATGGTGTATACTGTATGTTCAAAAGACATTTGGTGTGTATTTTTAAGCAGATTTATGCAGTGAAAGTGCTAAAAGTAATAAATAACCAAAACAAAATTAAATAAATACTTGTTTCCCCTCACTGCACTATATGTATGATGCATTTTTAAACTTCTATCTTTATAAAGTTAACAAAAGTATTATTAAGCATCAGAATTTGTAATATTGATGATCAACTATTCAATAAAAAGAACTGTTACCTAAACACATTTAGAAAAATCTTAAAATCATATTTTCATCTTACCTACACATTCAAATAGTTTCTTTTTCTTTGACTCCAGCAGTTGAAACATCTATTTAATTGAAGTTTGCAGTGTTAAAGCAGCATTATTTAAAATTGCCCATGCTGGCATGTATGCTTTAATAAGAAGATCCACAAATAGATGAAGGATGAGTTAAGCTGTTCCTTCCTTTACTGCCTGCAATCAATCTCTGTCTGCCGTGTGTCTTTACATCGAGCTCCAAATCTCTGTTCTTTCAATACTGTGTACACCGAGAGCCTGAGTGTCTGCTTCAGCAGTCTTTCCTAATTACACCTCTATTCACCCTCACCTGCCGTCTTTAACACCGCACTGTCCACACTTTCAAACACACTCGAAATCACATCACGCTTGCCGTATTTAATCCTGCTACAGACAGAAACGATGCCGATCAAGGGTTTGTTCATGCCAGGTTGCTGCTTTTTGTTTACCTCAGCATAGATAGCAGACAGGCTAGCTAACTGCTAATGAACTAGCTCACACTGGTCACAAACAGAAACAGAATTTTAGCATTAGATTCCTACAGTAACATTGATATATTGTGATATATAAGTAATTAATTCAAAAAACTAGATTACTATACAGGCCATTATTTAGCTAGCTACCTAGCTGCTAATAAAGTAAAAAATATGAACGGACGAAACGAAAACATGGCGGTCTAAATTGCTAAATGGCCAATCTCAATATCCTGTGTAGGGCTGAAACGATTCCTCGAGAAACTCGAGTAATTCGCTCACTAAAAATCATCGATGCAATCGTATCGTATCGTTTAATCCATACAAGCATGGGTGGCTCGTTCCTTAGGGCGATCGGGCCTTTTTTCTATTGCATTCAACCAGTGTTAAACTAGCTGTGACTGTTCTGGACAGTCTGTCTTGCCTCTGAATATCGTAGTCCAATCAGCGTCGAGTTGTGTTCCGTACAGTACCGCCCCTTTTTGGGCGATTTCAGTCTGATTGAAAATCGCCCCGGATTGCTCTCATAGACTCATGTTAAGGCACTTTTTTCCGAACTGTAGGCACTGCAATACATTCTGAATGGGTTCCGGGAGGGCTCGCACTTACGTGCTTGCATCACACTTAACCTGGTGTAGCGATCTCGTCACCATGACTACCATTACCCTCAGTTCGGAGCAACTCCATCATGTCATTAAGGGAAATAACATTCAGTCGTTGTAGTAATCAGGATAAATTAGCAACTAAAGAATTAGGGCCACCCAGACCAAATTTAAACATCAAGCAAGTATTTACAAAGGGGGGAAATCATATAAGCTACAAGTAAATAACAAGTAAGTAATATAATTTTTAAATTGTAAATTGTGATTGCACTTATTGTATCTCCCCAATTGTTTAATTGTACTTCTTTATTAATTGCACATCAGCCCCGTTGCCAATCTTTATTCTGGATCTGCTGCACCTAAAATAAAATGCTATCTGATGAAGACTGAATTAAATTGTTAGTGTGAAGGCTTTACTTAATTTTATGATTAATTATAAAGCTGGTCTCTCTCCATGTTCAAAGTTATTTGTGAGGGCAAACTGACAGATGACTTAAGATGTTAATTATTTAAGCTTTAATTTACCCATTGAACGGGTCACCTTGCCCCCCCCCCCCCCCCCCGAGAGATTTGGCAGGAGCCACCACTGCATACAAGTATATACAGCTCGGAAAAACACTGTCCGCTGTCCGAATGTTCGCTCACTGTATATATATATATAAAGAAAGAGAGACGGTTGGAGTCAACTTGTTCGTGATGTCACGTGTTTCACGAATTTCGGTTCATAGTCCGAAATTTGTTTGTACGTTAAGTTGAAAAAGATCGTTCGTAACCCAAAATGTTCGTGTGGTAAACCGTTCGTAACTCAAGGGTGTACTGTATGTATTTACTTTTGCTCTTTATTAAAGCAAAAGTATTTTTTATCCGATTACTCCGCTGGAATAATCAGTAAAATACTTGATTACAAAAATATTCGATAGCTGCAGCCCTAATCCTGTGGCTGTGGTGAAAAAACAACAACAATGTCTTTATAGCTCACAAACAAAAACATGGTGGTCTAAATTGCTAAATGGCAAACATCTGGGAAGAAGTTTACCTTGTCAGTAGAAGAGTTAAAATTTTACTTACCCCATTTAAATTTAACATGAGGACATTATTGTCAGACTGGTATCAATACTAGTCAATACTCAACCAATTAAAACCAGTCCATCCCTTTTGGTCCTTTGTGGAATTTGTGGGATGTGGGTTTGGTTTGTTTTAATTTGGCTTTAGTTGAATCATTTCTCCTCCCCTGCTTGGTACGCCCACTGTGCCGAAAGACATTTACTCAGTTAAAACACCACTGGCAACCCTCTTTTCTTCCTTCCTTTTTTGGGTTAATGGATTATTTAAACACTGCTGAGCAGCAGATAAACAGATTTAATTTTGCCTCCTGCTCACTTCATAATGAAGTCAAAATGGAATTATCTGTAATGTATTTTTAAAAAGCACAGCAGGTCCATCCATTCTCACGCTTACACATACCGGCGTTTGGTTTGACCCATGTTACCAAAGAATACCACCAGCGTCACCACAATGCACCAGATCTGACAAATTTTTAGGCAGCTTTGTGCAGTTTCTGATACACTGCAGGTGCGCTCGCCACTTAACATTTCTTTTGTGATGACGGCGAGAGGGACACGATTATTCCGAATCTGCTAAACTGCCAGGTGCTGGAGATTTCTACGCCATACACGTGCTGATACAATGGTATGGTTCGACTCTATTTTTGCTGAGGACCTTTTGTAATAAATAAATGCATTTTTTTCAATAGATGCACGATAACGAAATGTGCAAAACTCAACCCAAACGAAGGTGAGTTATTTTAGGGACTAAACATATTCAGCCCTCTTTTTTTTAATTTTATTATTATTATTTTTTTACCCCTTTTTCTCCCCTTTTTAGCGCATCCAATTGTTCAATTAGCATCGTGCTTCCTCTCTGTCTATGCCGAACTCTGCCCTGACGGAGGTGATTGAAGTTAACCCGTATCCCCTCCGAAACACGAGCAGCAGCCAGATGCATCTTTGCCACCCACACATTGACGAGTTTGGCGCCACCTAGCGTTGCATGCGGAGAGACACACCCTAAGGGCACCCCCTCCCATCTCTGTGTAAGCGCCTCCAATCAGCCGGCAGAGAACGCAATCGCATTCTGACAGAGAGAGACCCACATCCGGTTCTTTGTCCCACCCCCCACATGAGCAACCGGCCAATCGTTGCTCATATAGCCACTCAGCTTCGAACCGGTAAAGCAAGGCTGGATTCGATACGACGCTTCTCAGAATCCAGCCCTGGTTGCAGCGCGTTTCTTTTTACCGCTGCGCCACCTGAGCAGCAACATATTCAGCCCTCTTAACGCTAAATGTGTATGTATGTAATTTGTAGATCAGCTGTTTTTAGTTACGCCACAATAAAACATAGTGTTCTCTTTGTGAGGTGGAACTGGTAGCTTAATGTGTTGATCTTTGGGTCATGAATTTAAAGGTTCTGGGTTTGAATCCTGACTCTGCCATGCAGCCACTGTTGGGCCCTTAACCCTCTCAGCTCTAGGATTGTTGAACAATGACTGACCATCTGCCCTGACCCCACGCTTGGACCCCAGCATCCAAACAAGCTGGGATATGTGGAAGAAACATTTGTACATGTGTGTCTGTATATATGACAGGCTGAGCAGCTATATGAACAACGATTGGCCTGTTGTTCAGATGGGTGGGACTAAGGTCGGAAGTGGGTCTCTCTCTGTCAGAGTGGTGCAGTTACGACCTCTGCTGGCTGATTAGAGGCGCCTACACAGAGATGAGGCAGGAGTGCTCTTAGGGTGTGTCTCTCCGCACGCAACGCTAGGTGGCGCAACACTCGTCAATGTGTGGGTGGCAAGATGCATATGGCTTGCTGCTCAAGTGTCGGAGGGGATGTGGGTTAGCTTCGATCTCCTCGGTCAGGGCAGGGATCGGCAGAGGCAGAGAGGAGGCGTGATGCACATTGGGCAATTGGAGAAAAAGGGGAGAAAATGCATTAAAAAAACAAACAAACTCCAGCAGCGCTGCTTGTCTGATCCACTCATACCAGCACAACACACACTAACACACCACCACCATGTCAGTGTCACTGCAGTGCTGAGAATGAATCACCACCTAAATAATACCTGCTCTGTGGTGGTCCTGTGGTGGTCCTGACCATTGAAGAACAGCATGAAAGTGGGCTAAAAAAGTATGTAGAGAAACATATGGACTACAGTCAGTAATTGTAGAACTACAAAATGCTTCTATATGGTAAGTGGAGCTGAAATAGACAGTGAGTGTAGAAACAAGGAGTTGGTTTTAATGTGATGGCTGATCAGTGTATATTCTGGGGGGCATATTTGCCAGTCACATGCTTTGTCCAACCCCTTCTTATTCTTCCATACTTTAGTGGATTTGCACATAAGGCCAGTCTTGCGCATGGAGAGTCATACACTGATCTCCATGTTTCTCCACTTCTGTACAAGCACCTTGGACTATTAACCAGGGTCCTTACATAGCATCAAAGACCCCACCCTTTTCAGTCCAGTCTTTTTCCACCCAGCAGACTAGTGGCCAATTTCGTCTACTTCAGGTACTGCTGATTGTGCCTGGTAGGGGGCGCCCAGAGGACCAACAACAGAGCTGAGATTAGAACTTGGAGAGTTCCGAATTTCATCGTTGATGTTCACAGAAAAGAAGTCAGTTGCACCTTTATTGGAACCCTTTAAATTCAAAGAAGCACAGATGTTGTCCACAAATTAAAACTTCTCCACTTCTATTTACGTTTGCCTTTTACATTTAAATCCCATAATAACCACTTTTTTGAGCACAGGAGTTGTTATTCAGTTTTAAAACCTGCTTCCTTCTCCAGTCGTCCCTGAGCTGCTAGAGACCAGTGAACTGGGGGGACGATTTCTGCTGTCATCTATGTTCCAAATCCCAAGGGTTCCCAGGGCAGCGTTGTCCTCGTGAAGTGTACCGGCTCGTTTTTCTTCACTTCGGGGAGGATAGGGATACATGCGGGACAGGCAAGGACAGGGAAAGATGGGAAAAGAAGGAAGAGAAGCAGAAATGGAAGGTCTTACCAGTAGACAGCTCACCACCTTAGTCGTCTGTCTTATTAATGGAAGAGAAAAGAAGGTGTAGACTATATAGCCAAAAGTATGAAGACAGTCCTTTAAATGATTAAGTCACACCTTTTGCAAACAGGGGTAAATAACCACAATATGGTATAGGGAACACTGATTATGGGCTGGGCTTGGGCCATTTTGACACTTTTTTATGTAAACAGGGTGATAACTGACAGTTTACTTACACACTTTTTGTATGATGTGGCTTTTTTCTTTTCTGTCTTTTTAGGATGTTTTTAAAAACACAACTACACACCAGAGCTGGGATTTCGAATACATCATATCGATGTATGGGACACTTTAGTTTGCCCCTAGGTGTGGGTGACTTTACATTATCTGCAATGTACTAGTGTCCAGTCTAGGCTGAATTTCTGCCTAAGATTTGCCCAGTGTTTGTGGACAGGCTCATTCAAATGCATTGGCAAACTGGGCAAGCCAATCCACCAAATGGTCAGCTACCAGAATTAGGTTTGAACCCAGATCCACAGGACCTAGAGCTGTGCAGAACCCACACTACTAGCTGTGTCAATATGTTACTCAAAACTTTCCATTCACCCCTTATGAGTCCTGAGTGTTCTGATGCCGGTATGATTAATAATTTCCACCATTCGCACCAGCAACTATTAAACCCTACGCCTCGTACAAAGCACAGTTAGTAGGTGCTGCCAGACGCAGCTTGCCTTAATAAACTGGAACTAAATGTCAGACGAATAACAAGCACGGATTGCGGTCTCATCAAGCTGCACTCTGCACCGCACCTTCCCACATTCTTACATCTAACCCTGTGTGTAGGTACAGTTGATGGATAAAACAGGCTAAGAGTGAGCCTCAGGGACAACAGAGGGCAGAAGAGGGCACGTGTATTAGTGTGTGTTGTGTGTATTTTGTTCGCAGGTGTGTATTTACCCGCACTGCACACCGAGTTACTGAGGAGATTGCTGACGTTCCCTGTAGAGACAGGGTCGAAGGTCCGCACTCGAGACCCCTGAGACTCATAAGCTAAACTTCAGCTACTGCACACAGGAAACTGTTGCATCCACAGGGCTGCCCACTAGCAAGCACACCAAAAATAAAGAGATAAAACAAAGTGTGGATCTAGCCTGAGGATTGCAATACCTAAAACAAACGAAAAGCAAGGCATGGTGTAACCCCCAGAGTCAGAGCTGTGGGGTTTGTTTTAACTTTAGACAGACACGCTTCTCATGAAACCATATTATACAGTATGTTCGGTGTGTAGCAAAATACATAAAATATTTTTAAAGGAGATTGTGGTTTGATCAAACAGTTTGATTCTTATAATGTAAAGAACACATAAAGACATGAGACGAAAATATAGATTTATAAACATAGACATTCTAGATCTATAGCCAATGTTTGCTACCAAGTCTGCTCCACAAAGCCTAAATTTAGGGACCTTGGTAATTGCTTGAGGCTGTTTGATTTCTATAAAAGAATAACATCTAAAACTGTAAATTCTCAGTTTTGAAACATACAAACAATTAGACCTTTGTTATCCATACAGTACATGATACCGAGAAGTCAATGCATAGAGCAAATCAGGCTGGATAGACAGTCTCAGTTACCCACTCCCCACTTTTATCCAGTTTACATTGGCTTGATACCTTGCTACTCTCTCAGTCTTATTTTTAGTAGGACCACATCTGGGTGGTAGGGTTTCTGATTTGTATCTCATTTGTGGTCAAATGCTTTTTTTTTTCTATACGTTCTGTAAATACTAGTCAGTAAAGTACGCTGCACTGTACCCCCCTGGTATTTGCTTTTGTTCCCTTGGCAAACAACGCCCAAAGGCGATAATGATGCTGCCAGTGTGAACAGGGCAAAAAGAAGCGAAAAGTTGCTGCCAGTGTGAACGCAGGGCGACAAGAGACAAAAAGTTGCTGCCAGTGTGAACGCAGGGTAAGCCGTACAGCCCATCCTGATTGATGTGTTTAGCCAGTGCAAAACTTGGTTTGCTTTGTTAAAGCCACAGACTACATTGCACCATTGCTGCTTACAATATTGCATTAGCACTGTATAATGCCTACGCTGCATTCAGTGTGCTCTAATTGGCTACAAATCTAATAATCAAATAAGTCCCTGAAGGGCTTGAATGTGTAAACATGTACTTTTACAAACTTGATAGTACTGGTGAAAAATTTACCTGTTCGAATTCTTAGATGCCTTAAAATGCTGCCTAGTAAGGTACCTTAAATTTGAACTGTATTTTTACAGAATAACGAGAGAGCATCCGATGCTGCCTTAGCAATGACGGCAATCCCAGCATTCAGTGTGGCACAACTTTGAGTTATTTTCAAACGTAAATAAATTATTATTGATTTTTAATTTGTATAAATAAGCACAAGTGTTTTAATTTGCAAATTCGGGCTTGTCTGTGAATTTAACCATTTTCGGTACACAAAGGGAGTTGTTACTTAAGCAATAGAACACGAGAGGGAGTGTGTTATCGCGAATAACATCACGGCTGTGATTCGGTCGCAGGCACGAGCCGAAGATCATCACAGCCGTGATGTTATTCGCGATAACACACGACCTCAAGTGTTCTATTGCTTTTATACAACAGTTTTTACAAAATAAAGAAAGAAAATAATAAATATGTTTTAATATTGACAATACCTTCCGCCAAAAAGTAGTTCCACAACAAATATAAAGATTAACACTACAAAGCAGACATCCCAAGTTGCAAAAACTCATTTTAGGGAGGTAAGAACAACAACAAGAAGAAGGCAAGAACCTCCGAAGGGAAAAAAAGAAATAAAAAACCTCTCGCACACACCAAAGGATATGGGTGATAACAGAACTCCTAGGAGCTGCTAACTGTGCTATTAAGCTAACTGTTTGCGTTACAAACACATTAATGTTCCCTACATAGTGCACTAGATTGTGTATCAGACAATTGATTTATGTTCCCTACACAGTGCGCTAGATTGTATATCAGATAACGGATTGTGTGAACGCAGGGTAAGTTTGTGTGCATGAAGCTTGTCGTTAATGGCAACGCATCAGCGGAGTAATACCATTGTGGTGTGAAAAGACCGTGCTGTTATCACGAATATCAACACGGTTAGAACGCTTCTCAACCAATCAGATTGTAAGGTCGGAACTAACTGTTGTATAATTGACATGCTAGCATGCTGTGCCACCTCATTTCATTAGTTTGAATTTCATGAGGCTAACCGTGTTAGCTTAGTAAGCAAAAACTGATGGAATCGCTGTCTAAGTAGCGCATTCAAATAACCTGACATAAGTCGATTACGTATTGTTTGTTTGTTTATTAGGGTTTTAACGTCATGTTTTACATTTTGGTTACATTCATGACAGGAACGGTAGTTACTCATTACACAAGATTCATCACTTCACAGTCATGGACAATTTAGTGTCTCCAATTTACCTCACTTACATGTCTTTGGACTGTGGGAGGAAACCGGAGCACCCGGAGGAAACCCACGCAGACACGGGAAGAACATGCAAACTCCACACAGAAAGGACCTGGACTTCCCCACCTGGGGATCGAACCCAGGACTTCTTACTGTGAGGCGACAGTGCTACCCACTAATGCCAAGTTCACACTTCACGACTGGATCTCTTGTAAACGGGAGTCTTTCAAGTCGTTGTGTATTTCACACTACACGACTGATCGGCGATGGGGGGTTTCAAACTACACCATCTATCACCAACTGGAATCGCAGGCGAGCTTCTCTGGTCTCCCCGAGTTTCTCCCGAGCAGTGGACACAGCCGGCGAGCGAAAATCAGGGCAAAAGTCGTGTAGTGTGAACTAGGCATAAGCCACCCTGCCGCGTATTAGACTCCTCTCTACTTAGGCAGCAAGACAGCAAGGCAGCTCACTAAGGTTTTCAAACACACCCTTTATGTCCACATTAATAAAGGAGGGGCAGTTAATAACTAAATGTGCAGTTTGCACCAAGGTAGCAGTTATAATAGTGAAAGTAATGTTTTTAATGACTACAAGTTTTCAACAGCATATTTTATAAAGTAGAAAACAAAATTAGGTTGTGCGAGAGACAAAAATGCCTCAACGGGATGTTTGACTTGGGGTTTAAAGGAAAGAAAACAGAGTTAAAAAATGAAAACAATATGATGTATGGAGCAGATGTGACAGGGAGACAATTAGCTCCTCTCGAAACATCAGGGAGCAGGAAATGTCACCCCACCCAGTCTATCCCTATGCCCAGAGCTAAATGAAATTGAAATAATAGTCTTTACAAGACGTTAGCTTTTACAGTTGATGATATGAACTGTTCCGCTCTTTCCCAGCAGGGAGGAATTAGACAGGCTGTGAGCAGGCTGTTTTTTCGGGCTGCTCCCGGCTGACAGGAAAATGCTGCGGGTCATTAGTCGAGGGTAATCTAATGCCTTCCATCGAGCATCAGCTCTCACTTAGAGCATTAATTGGTGAGTGAGTCACCTCACCTTTCCAGGTCTAAAGAGGAAACTGCTGAGAGGGTTCCTCTGAGTTTACTATAATTAATCACTGCGACAACCGGGGTAAAGAAGAAAAACAAGCAAAGTTAAGACCTGCGGCACGCCTCTCTCGGCTTAGGTTGGGCAAAGTGTTAGATGATGCAGCTACATGCGGGATCATTACAGGTTTAATGCCCGAGTTTAATGGATGCCAAAATCTGTTTGAAGAGACATTAAAAGGCTATCAAAGCCAGAACAGTCCATTTCCTGGCAGACAGCACAATGGTCTGACATACTGCAGTGATACCGGGGCCGTAAAGAATGTACCAGCGCTAGGTTATTGTTCAGACTTTCACTTAAATGCAATGCTAATGTAGGGTTCATTTGCATTAAATTGATTCAAATGAACCATGTGGGAGTTCGTTTAACAGGTGGCTTTACCCTTTTCCTTTTGAATCAAAAGAAAACCCTTCACCTCTTACTCTTATGAAATGTAATGACAGAATCATTGGCTGTGATACATGATATGTCTTGTTACACAGTATGTAAGTAGGAGGACACCTGACCATGAGGTGGTTGGACACTATTAAAAATAAATACATAAATCATGGAAGTGTGAGCCAATAGTAGACAATAAGGTCAGCTGTGCTGTGTTGCCACATATAATCATGTAAACTAATGATTGGAAGCACTAGCAGCACTAACCTCAACCCCTTCTGGTAAACAAGTGTAATAACATTTGCTTATAATAATTGTTTTAAAATTGATAGGGATCTACACCAATCAGCCATAACATTAAAACCACCTCCTTGTTTCTACACTCACTGTTTATTTTATCAGCTTCACTTACCATGTAGGAGCACTATATGGGTGGTGGATCATTCTCAGCACTGCAGTGACACTGACATGGTGTTGCTGTGTTAGTGTGTGTTGTGCTGGTATGAGTGGATCAGACAGAGCAGCACTGTTGGAGTTTTAAACACCTCACTGTCACTGCTGGACTGAGAATAGTCCACCAACCAAAAATATATCCAGCCAACAGCGCCCTGTGGGCAGCGTCCTGTGACCGCTGATGAAGGTCTCGAAGATGACCAACTCAAACAGCAGCAATAGATGAGCGATCGTCTCTGACTTTACATCTACAAGGTGGACTAACTAGGTAGAAGTGTCTAATAGAGTGGACAGTGAGTGGACATGGTATTTCAAAACTAGAGCAGCGCTGCTGTGTCTGATCCACTCATACCAGCACAACACACACTAACACACCACCACCATGTCAGTGTCACTGCAGTGCTGAGAATCATCCACCACCTAAATAATACCTGCTCTGTAGTGGTCCTGTGGGGGTCCTGACCATTGAAGAACAGAGTAAAAGGAGGTTCAAACAGTATGTAGAGAAACAGATGTAGTACAGTCAGTAATTGTAGAACTACAAAGTGCTTCTATATGGTAAGTGGAGCTGATAAAATGGTTTTAATGTTATGGCTGATCAGTGTATATGCATCATTATTCCCTATTGTATTCCATTTAGACATATCCAATTCATCTATGCATTCTGGCCACCTCTGTTGCTAAGGAGGGCTGCATAAAGCCACCAGTCTCTCATTTACGCTGGTCAGCAGACAGTGTCTATTGGTACCATTGAAACTCAAACTTGGGTGGTGGTATAGCATGTTAGACTGCCAACCACCCTTGCAATAATACACTTTACCTATCCCACTTCTCTATGCATTCTGGCCACCGATGTTGCCGAGGAAGGCTGTATATTGCCACCAGCCCCTTATTTACACTGGTCAGCAACAGATCAACAAGAAGGTGACGCACCATTCTGGCCACATCTGTATCCAAGGATGGCTGCATAAAGCCACCAGGCCCTTATTTACAGTCAATAGACAGTGTCCATTAGTACCATTGAAACTCAAACTTGTGTGGTGGTGTGGTAGCATATTAGACTGCCAGCCAACCACACCTGCAATAATACACTGCATTCTAGCCACATCGCCAACAAGGGCTGCATAATGCCACCAGTTCCTTATTTACACTGGTCAGCAATAGATCAGCAAGAAGATGATGCCCCATCTCTCTGACATAGCAGACTGTTAAATGCCCAAAACAATTAGCACAATTAAAACATGAACTTGTGGTGGTGGTGTAGCATATTAGAATGCCAGCCAACCACCCCTGCAATAATACACTTGGACATATCCAATTCCTATATGCATTCTGACCACATCTGTCATCAAGGAGGGCTGCATAAAGCCACCAGCCCCTTATTTACACTGGTCAGCGGCAGATCAGCAAGAAGGTGATGCCCCATCTGACGGTCTCTTTCCGACATGGCAAACTGTTAAATGCCCAGAACCATTAGCACCATTGAAACATAAACTTGGGTGGCCTCATCTGTCACCAAGGCGGGCTGCATAATACCACCAGCCCCTTATTTACACCAGTCAGCGGGATCTCGGACATGGAAGACTGTTAAATGCCCAAACCATCAGCACCACTGAAACTCAAAATTGGGTGGTGGAGTAGCATATTAGACTGCCAGCCAACCACCCTTGCAATAATACACTTAGACATATCCAACTTCTTCATGCATTCTGGCCACCGATGTTGCCAAGGAAGGCTGCATAAAGCCACCAGTCTCTTATTTACACTGCTCAACAGACTGTGTCTATTGGCACCTTTGAAACCTAAATTTAGGGGTGGTGGTGTAGCATATTAGACTCCCAGCCAACCGCCCCTGTACTTACATTTTCTGATGCAATAATACAATATCATCAGACATTTTTTAAATCCATAATTTTCAAATAATACTTACAGCTGTATTAAATTTTACACTTAGACCGGACTCAAGCCATCCTCCCTAAATGCATTTAGTCATAATAACACTTTTTAATATATAATTGTGTGACCGTTACATATTAACCATCAGAAGCTGTCATTTCTCAGCAGCAGCTTATGAAAATGCATCTCACGTTATGCAAAAATATGCAGATATAAGACACCACTTGTAACAGCAAAATCTTCATTATAAATGTTAATGACACATTTTTACATTTTAGGTTTTTACACTAGCAAAAACAAAGAGTTTGCGCGCACACACACACACAGTGTTTCGGGGGTGATCAGAAGGCTAAGGCGAGGCACGCTGTAAAGAATCTGATTACTCCCATTCCAGAGTCCGTTCCATCTCCACCATTATCCCATTACTGCAGCGTGTCCTCTCTCCACTGCAATTAAAGCAAACCTTCAGAGACATGTGAGACCCATCTCTTTTTGCCAAATGTCATCCATCATATGTTTAGAGGAAATGCCAAGGGAGAGCGATAGATGCGTCTGATTAGTGTCTGAGCTTTGCTCCGAGGCCTGATAGATTGGAACTAGATGAAGAGGGTGAATACAACTATAACGGCAGCACCGTGGGCATCTCTAGTGTACTGAATAAGCAACCTGAACGGAGAGTCTGGTCTGAATGAGGCTGCAGAGCTAAATGAGGGGGGGTTAAATGGCAGGACTGATGAAACAGGATGTGATATGGCCTCGCCTGCTCTGGAAGTTTAATTAAAACCCGAAGTCCTGCCACACAGGATGCGTCAGCGAGGGAGAGACAGGAGTGCAATGACGTGACTAAAAAAATCCAACCAAAACAAACTGCTAAATGAGAAGCCATGAGAATAATGGGGCCGGCACTAACAACACATCGTGTGTGTGTGTGTGTGTGTGTGTGTGTTGGGGAGGTGTTCATGAAAATGGCTAACCACAGCATGCTGAGGCTAGTGATTTACAGCTCTTGTATATGGCTGTTGACTACAGGGCGTTAATGAGAGGCTGTGATGGGGCTTGTTAGCAAGTAATGAGCCGTGGCTCTGATACCACCCCTTGGACTGAGTCACGGACGGGGGGGAGTTGGGTAAATGGTCCACTACCCCACACTGAGTCACAAAAAAAATACAGCTTATGTATATTGTCACAGAAAGTTCATTAGGGATGTACTTTCTTCTCCCTGAGTAACTCTCAGGAACTTAAAGCACTGTTAAAAAACATGATTTTTAATTGGTGACTCCTCTGGAGAGAGGTACAGACCATCTCAAATGAATTCTTTATTAAATACAGAATTTCCAAGCAGTTCAAGGAAGAATAGAGAACCCCACAGCCTTGTATATCTGATATTTGAACCGTTAGAGGATGATGCTGGACCTGGAAAATTATACCTTCAGAATTTAGGCACTAGCTACAATATTAGTGATGAACCAAAAACTGGTTCTTATGGTGTATTTGGTCACTATGGGATTAGAACTGTGGGCAGTTGTAGCCTAGTGGTTAAGGAACTGGACTAATAGTAAAAAAGTTGCTCCCACCACTTATTTTATACTTATATCTATACACAGTTTGAGCAATTAAGGGTTAAGAGGCTTGCTCAGGGTTCCAACAGTTGCAACTTAGTGGTGGTGAGGCTTAAATCTGGAATCTTCTGATTACTAGATCAATACCTTTACCACTGAGCTACCACTGGCTACCGCTGAGCCCCACCACTGCCAGGTTGTCACTGTTGGGCCCTTGAGCAAGACCCTTAACCCTCAATTTCTCAAAAAAGTGGCTGTTGTTATTACTGAGAGGATCACACATATGTTTCATTTGTATTTGAAACTGGATGTTCAACAAGCTGGCCTTTTAGTGTATGTCAGCTGAATAGTTTGGGGACTCAATATACTAATCCAGTTTTTGAAACAGCTACAAGGCTTAAATATGCGGCACATGTTTTTTAAAGGGAGATAGGTCAGGGCTGCAGACAGGTCAGTCTAGCAGCTGTTCTCTAATTATGCAATCAGGGGAGTGGTAGCGCAGCAGATAAGGTACTGGACTAGTAATTAGTAGGTTTCCTGTTTAAGCCCATCTCCACCAAGATGCCAGTGTTAGGCCCTTGAGCAAGGCCCTTAACCCTCAATTGCTTAGACAGTATACTGTTACAGTACTGTGAGTTGCTTTGGATTAAAAGCATTTGCTAAATGCTGAAAATGTAAATGTTGAACTGCTATCTGCAGTTTTATAGCCAGTCTGCTATTTAATGAACATTTTCTACCAATTTAGACATATCCAGGTACATTTTTGTACATTTGCGGCATTTAGCAGACACTTTTATTCCAAACGGATACAATTAAGACTGAATACAATTCAGGCTATTGAGGGTTAAGGACCTTGCTGAGCCCAACACCGGCATCTTGGCGGAGATGGGGCTTAAACAGGCAACCTACTAATTACTAATGCAGTACCTTATCCACTGAGCTACTGCTACACTTATTGCATAATTAGAGTACAGCTGCTAGACTGACCTGTCTGCAGTCCTGACCTATCTCCCATTAAAAAAACATGTGCAGCATATTTATACCTTCTAGACGCTTCTAAAAGTATTTGGACACCTGACCATGAGCTTGTTGAACATCCAGTTTCAAATACAAATGGTGTGTGATCTTCTCAGTAATAACAACAGCCACTATTTTGAGAAGGCTTCTCACAAGACTTTGGATGTTGTCTGTGGGAATCTGTGCCCATTTAATCAAAGGAGCAATTGTATGGCTGGGTGCTGATGCTACTCAATAAATCCTCAACTGATGTTCCAGTTAATTCCTAAGCTGTTCAGTGGAGGTGATATTAGAGCCCAGTGCAGACCACTGAAGTTCTTCAAGTCTTTAAAGACCTTGCTTTTTACACAGGGGTACAGTCATCCTGGAACAGGAAAGAGCCTTCCCTAAACTGTTGCTGCATATCTATATTGATGTATTACACCTGTTAGCAACTGTTGTGGCTGAAACACATGAATGCAAAAATTACGAGGTGTGTCACAACACAGTGGTACCTTGAAACTCAACGTCAATTGGTTCTGGGAGTGGCGCTGAGTTTAAAAGGCATTGAGTTTTAAGGTATTTTTTCCCCATAAGGATGTATGGGAAACCTGTTAATGCATTCCATGGTTCCGTGGAACTGCATATATTTTAGGCTAATGTAAAATAATGGGGTTGTTTTTGAAAATGGAGAGAACTTATGAGCAGTAATAATTAAGAGAGGTTTAGTGTTTCTAAGTCGTTCTTTTAATACATTAATTCACATTAAGCTTTTTTTTAACGATAAGCGTTTTACACTCTCTTGGAATAGCTGATTTTCACTATTTTTCAGCACCTCGAGTTGTAACACAAGTTTAAAAGTGAAACAGGAGAAACACAGATAAACACAGATACATGTGGAGCTTTCAGACTGGATCTGATGGTCATTCAACACAAATGCAGATTTGTCTCGTATTCGTACTTTGATGACGTTTTACAGCACCACTTAAGCCGAGCGCTGAACAAAACAGCACTCGCACACACATTGAGTTTAAGGGAAATGTTGAGTTTAAGGGGGTGCTGAGTTTAAAAGATTTTGAGTTTAGGGGACGTTGAGTTTCAGGGTACCGCTGTACTTTTGTCCACAAAGTGTAGCTCAGTGGTAAACACTTCTTTGGATGATGCTAACCCAAAGAAGAAAACAATGGACACCACATATAAGCTGTTTGACTGCATTTAGAGTGAATGTAAAACAAAAACACGTTAATGCTCTGTTGCTGAGCTGATTAAGTGCTGTAATTATACCTTATAGTCTCCTGTCCTATGCGACAAATACGTTTTCGTTGACAATAATAGTCTAGAAATGTGTCAATTATCTCCAGCATGGGATCTTTAACTGCTTAATGATGCAAGGCAAACAAAATCCGATCAACAAGCTCAGACCACTTCTTCTCATCAATACAATAGGGGGAATATCCTGCTGATAAATAAGACTTAAGAGGTGTTAGATGTGAAGCCTGGCAACCGGAGAGAGGGTACGGCTGTCAGCGTGAGACGAGGCATGTTGCCAAACACGACAACATGTTGAAATCTCCTTCTGTCATTGTTACTCTGATATCTCCAACCCATCGTTTAGAAATGACGAAGAGAAAACATGAGGGACAAAATCTGAAAGTGTATTAACTAGGGATGTAACGATACACTCTACCCATGATACGATTTTTTCCCGATTTTTTAAACTGAAATTGAAGACAAATGACAAAGTTTTCTTTTATTATTTCTCTTAAATACTGTATTTGTGCTTTGGGGCTATCTTTTATTTATCTAAATAATTAATGCCCTTTTATTTCTGAGGTAGGTACAAACTATGCAAAACAATTATGAATTAAGCCCAATTTGGCTGAAAACCCCCGAATCTGGCAACCAGGTGTATAGCACCAGTGACGTCAGCCAGGCAAGGTGTATAGCGCCAGTGCCCTCTGATATTTAAAATGAATATCCATTCATTATACATGTAAACCGATTTAATTAGTGGAATTTTTTAATCGGTTATTAACTGTCTTGTGGTGCATCATTACATCCCTAGCATTAACACATCATTTCATTTCATTAAAAATCTAACCATTATAATTAATTATTTGGCAGTTGCATGTTTTAATACCCCAAAAACTACAAAATCGTCCTTGGAATTTATTTAAGAAACTAGCTTGCATTTGTACGAGGGTTCTTCAAAAAGTTTCCGCACTTTTTAAAACTGTATTTATTAAAAAAAAAAAAAAAAAATGACATCACTTTTCTACAGTCATCTTCCTTTGCAATGCATTTTTCCCAGCCCCGTACCATTGTAATGCCATCACTGATGCACCGCTGCTTTCACATCATCATCACATGAAAATCTTCTTCCTCTTAGAGCTTCTCTGAGTGTCCAAAAAGGTGGAAATCAGATGGTGCTAAATCCACACTATAAGCATCTCTCAGTCACGACCAATTACTACTCCTCCCACCCTCACAGTTTCCAACCAAAATATAAAAGTGTGGAAACTTTTCTTAGATCCTTCGTATAATGTAGACATAATTGACTGAGTCATGCAAATTCATAATAATTAATCCAAAGCGACCAACAAACAGGACTGAATAAAATTCAAGCTACAAAGGGTTAAGGACCTTGCTCAGGGGACCACCGGTGGCAACTTGGCGGAGACGGGGCTTGACCAGGTAAACTACTAATTACTAGTCCAGTACCTTAACCGCTGAGCTACCGCTACCCTGATTGCTTAATTAGAGTGTTAGAGTATTAGAGTGCTAGAGCGACCTGTCTGCAGTCCTGACTGATGTGCATTTTTCTTTTGGTTTGTAATCTTAGGCTGAATTTAGTACAGAGGGCAGGCAATATCACCAAATGGTTTATTTGGGCAGATCTAGCAGTGACAGTCATAATTCATATCATATGTCAAACAACAGGCAGACAGACTGGTCATGCAAATTCATATTCATTCATTCAAAGCGACCTACAATTAGAACTGAATACAATTCGAGCTATAGAGGGTTAATGACCTTACTTGGGGGCCCAACAGTGGAACTTGGTGGAAACTGGGCTTGTAAAGGCAACCTAACAATTACTAGACCAATATCTTAACCACTGAGCTACCACTGCCCTGATTGCATAATTAGAGTGTTAGAGTGCTAGACCGACCTGTCTGCAGTCCTGAGTGACATGCATTTTTCTTTTGGTATCTAATCTTGGGCTGAATTTTGCAGGGGAGGCAGGAGATGTCACCAAATGGTTTATTTGGGCAAATCTAGTAGTGACAGTCATAATTCATATCATATGTCAAACAACAGGCAGACAGACTGGTCATGCAAATCCATATTCATTCTATGCAAAAGGGAACACATGGGTATAAATACACAGACTCGTCTGGGTGACGATATATATATCCCCAGTTTTTCTCCCGATCTAGTCGTATAACACACGCCCCCCTCTGACACGTGTGTAGTATTCGTCTGCTTCTTTTCACCTGCACAAGGCGTGTTTATATAGAGCTCAGGCTCCTGTACAAAGACTCACGCACTGATCCCCATTATTCCCTGTATCTTTGCAGGCGGCATCAATCAGCCAGCAGAAATCATAATTGCATCAGTTATGGAATCTAATCCAATCATTGTCTGTGTAGACACCTAGCCTGCCGGTAGCAGAGTTAGGATCACAAGTTTGAGACGTCAGTTCTGGCGTGTTAGCGAGTTTTAACGTGTTTTACTGCTACGGAAATAAAAAATATTCCATAACTACTGTGCATTGAAATAGAGAACATTAGCATGATTCAGTATTCCTTGTTAGGTATTATGAATGGCTATAGCTGAGGACTTCTATATTCTATTATAAATAGGGATGGGTTGAATGCACCTGAATGGAACACTGGTGGAAAAAAAAACCCATAGTCACCTTATTCTGAGAAGATACACTGATACGCCTTCTTCCCATAATGCATCCTGGTGCCATGTGTTTCTCAGATAAGCGACACACACGCACCCGGCCATCCACGTGATGTAAAAGAAAACGTGATTCATCACACCAGGCCACTTTCTTCCATTGCTCTGTGGTCCAGTTCCGATGCTCACGTGCCCATTGTTTGCGCTTTCAACTGTGGACAGGCAGGGGTCAGCATGGGCACCCTGATTGGTCTGTGGCTATGCAGCTCCATACGCAACAAATTGTGATGCACTGTGTATTCTGACACCTTTTTATCAGAACCAGCATTAACTTCATCAGCAATTTGAGCTACAGCAGTTCGTCTGTTGGATAGGACCACACGGGCCAGCCTTCGCTCCCCACATGCATCAATGAGCCTTGGCCACCCATGACCCTGTCGCCGGTTTACCATTATTCCTTCCTTGGACCACTTTTAATAGATCCTGACCACTGCAGACCGGGAACACCCCACAAGAGCTTCAGTTTTGGAGATGCTCTGACCCAGTCGTCTAGCCACCACAATTTGACCCTTGTCAAACTCACACTTGCTGCCTAATATATCCCACCCACTAACAGGTGCCGTGATGAAGACATAATCAGTGTTGTTCACTTCACCTGTCAGTGGTCATAATGTTATGCCTGATCGGTGCATTTGTTCAGATATACAGATGTAATCCGAGAAGCACCCAAAACAGGTCTACTATTACAAACCCAGTTTCTAAAAATATTGGGACATTTATTATAATGCAATAACAATAATAATGAAGAAAAAGAATCTGTGATTTGATAGGCTTCTTAAACCTTTGGTAAACTGACAATAATTCGTTGTAGTTTGTAAATATAACCAAATAAATAATTGTTGCCTGCAATACAGTCGAAAAAATTGAAACAGGGGCCAAAAGAAATACTTAAGTTATACTATAATATAAAAAAAAGGTGAATTGCAGGTGAATTGATAACAGGTGAGGGTATCATGATTAGATTTAAAAGGTAGATCCACCAAAGGAAAAATGCATCACGACCCAACACTTCGTGCCAAACATCGTCAATCAGTTCAAAACACTGCATGTAATTTTCTTCACCATCTGTCACATGTAATACTGTAAAAAATTCAGATAATCGATGGAAATCTCAGTCCCTGTGGGGCGAGGCCGGAAACCCCTGTTGAACGTGCCTGACCTTTAATCTCTCACACGCCACTGCACGAAAAAAAGACACGCTAATGTGATAAATACAGCCACATGGGCTCAGGAGTGCTTTGGGAAACCGTTGTCATTTGACACAATCTGCTGATGCATCAACAAATGGAACCTGAAACCCTATTATGCAAAGAGAAGAGAAAACCATACATCAATTCTACACAGACAAGCAGCTGAGCTCTCATGACCTGAGATCATCTCAGATGGACTAAAAGTGCATCAGTGGACAGTGGGAATGTGTGCTGTGGTTGAAGTTGAAGTCTCATATCAAGCAACTATGGGCAAAAATTCCTAAACTGCAATAATTAGTGTCCTCAGTTTCCAAATAATTAAAAAAAATGTGTTATTATTATTTTTGTTTTTGCATTTTCTCCCCTTTTTCTCCCTTTTAGCAAGTCCAATTGCCCGACTGCGTCATGCTTCCTCTCCACCAATGCCGATCCCCGCTCTGATTGAGGAGAACAAAGCTAACACACGCCCCCTCTGACATGTGGGCAGCAGCCGTATGCATCTTGTCACCTACACTTTGACGAGTGCAATGCGGATCAGCAATGTGTATCGAGAGACACACCCTGACGGCACTCTTTTCCCATCTCGGTGGCATCAATCAGCCAGCAGAGGTCGTAATTGCATTAGTTATGAGAGAGTCCCTATCCGGCTTTTTATCCCACCCCTATCTGAACGACAGGCCAATCGTTGTTCATGTGGCTGCTCAGCCCAGCCAGCAGGCAGAGCTGAGACTTGGTACGATGTATTCGAGATCCCAGCTCTGGTGTTCCAGCGTGTGTTTTTACTGCTGCGCCACCTGAGCGGCCATTAACCCTTTGATGCACAACCTGGGTCAAAAGTGACCCAACTGAGTTTTTATGTTCTATATCTTTGCAATAAATTAATTTTGTCATTCAAGCTTACAGGAATTTTTCAATTAACTTGTTTTTGATCATCACAAATCCTTATTTCAGTTTTATATTTTTTGCTTTTTTAATAAAAATCATTTTTGTATCACTACCCTTCTATTGCACAACATGGGTCAAAAATGACCCTTATGTATTTACTATGGAATTTGACAGGAACTACTGACATTTGTAAGTGTTTGTAATCAAAAACATATTTACTGATCTTTTGAAAGACAACCAAAGATTAGGCTCTTGAATCTTGAATATGTCCAATACTATTTGCTTGCAAGCTGTTTACATATTTTAGTATAGATAGCTTTTATTAGCTAAGACAGCAAATACATGAATAACTGAATAATGTGCATATGAAAATATTCTTGAATGGATGAATATGGGTCATTTTTGACCCATGTTGTGCATTAGAAGGGGTTTGCTTAGCTTGTTTAAACAGGGTAATTAATAGAGGAAGTGATGTAACAATGGTAAACATGATTCTGTCCAAGTACAAGATTTTTGAAATTGGTGCGAGCATGATAGCTCCGTAGTTGAGGTTTAGGACTAGTAATCAGAAAATTGCTGGTTCAAGCCCTACCACCACCAAGCTGTCATTGTTGGGCCCCTGAGCAAGGCCCTCATTTGGTCAAACTGTATCCGGTCAATATTGTAAGTCGCTTTGGATTAAAGCATCTGCTAAATGCTGCAAATGTAAAAGTGTGGCTGTTGTTATAGCTGAAAGATCAAACAAAGGTCACTCTGCTTTAATACTGTTTGCTTTTGAAATATGATGTCCAACAAGCTCATGATCAGTGTCCAAATACTTTTGGTCAAATAGTGTACTATTGTAAGGAAAAATTATGAATTAAAGTAACCTATTAAAGGGCTAGTAAGCTATAGGTTAATATCATGCAGTGTGTTAATCTAAAGATAATAGTTTCTCTATAGATAAAAGCAGGCAGATTTTCTAAATTGAGATGAACCCAATTACCAACCACAATAAATACCAGACTTAACCAGCCAAGAGGAGCTACCCATTTAAAACAGCACGTTTCTCAGTACAGAGGGGTTTAAAACATTAAGGTGTAAGATAAATGGACTCGGTTAGAAAGAAAGACTAGGGTGGATAGAGAGGTCTGCAGTAAGAACCCTGCCTCCTGTTCCAGAAAGTGAATAGCTAGTCTGTGGAAATAAAAAACCCACTTCTAATAAGAAAGGTGGCCTATCGATTGTCTGAAGGGGAGACGAGGGATGACACCGAGCTAAGAGAAGGATGATGTGGGCTTTTCACAGAAAGATGGAGAAACGAGACACTGTGG
Source organism: Trichomycterus rosablanca (assembly GCF_030014385.1). NCBI lineage: Eukaryota > Metazoa > Chordata > Actinopteri > Siluriformes > Trichomycteridae > Trichomycterus > Trichomycterus rosablanca. The sequence goes on from NC_086003.1 coordinate 20,796,763, forward strand.
AACAATAACCAAGGATTGATCCCATCCAAATGAGAATGGTCAGAAATAATCCCACAGAGCTGGCTTCTCATTTACAGTCACGCTCTTTCTACCAGCAGCACTGTCGCTGCTCCTTACTAATACCAAATCCACCCCCCGCTGTTCCCAAACACATCCAGTATAACTAAACACAAATCTTATTAGCTGCAGCGTTTGGTCTGTTGCTTATTTGAAAATAAAATATATTGTATTCATTTTTTTCCCTTCTGCTGCTAACACTAAAGCAGTAGTTTTAACCTTGGGTCAAGGACCCTACATGGGCTTGCTTGGGATGCAGATGGGTTTACAGAAGATCTTGGAGCAGTTCTTGGAGCATAAATCAAGCTGATTTTTATTCATTGTTTGTTTTACCACCGCTTTATCTTATTCAGGTAGGAGACACCCCACACAGGACGCCAGTCCATCACTGAGCAAACACACTCACAAACACACATATATACCAATCAGCAATAACATTAAAACCACTGTCACATTTTATCAGCTCCACTTACTATATACTAGAAGCATTTTGTAGTTCTACAATTACTGACTGTAGTCTATCTGTTTCTCTACATACTCTTTTAACCTGCTTTTACCCTGTTCTTCAATGGTCAGGACTCTCCCAGGGCCACTACAGAGTAGGTATTATTTAGGTGGTGGATCATTCTCAGCACTGCAGTGACACTGACATGGTGGTGGTGTGTTAGTGTGTGTTGTGCTGGTATGAGTGGATCAGACACAGCAGCACTGCTGGAGTTTTTAAACACCTCACTGTACTGCTGGACTGAGAATATTCCGCCAACCAAAAATATCCAACAGCTGTGGGCAGCGTCCTGTGACCACTGATTGCTACTCAAACAGCAGCAACAGATGAGCGATCGTCTCTGACTTTACATCTACAAGGTGGACCAACTAGGTAGGAGTGTCTAATAGAGTGGACAGTGAGTGGACACGGTATTTAAAAAAAAACTCCAGCAGTGCTGCCGTGTCTGATCCACTCATACCAGCACAACACACACTAACACACCACCACCATGTCAGTGTCAATGCAGTGCTGAGAATGATCCACCACCTAAATAATTCCTGCTTTGTGGTGGCCCTGTGGGGGGTCCTGACCATTGAAAAACATGGTAAAAGCAGGCAAAAATTTATGCAGAGAAACAGATGGACTACAGTCAGTAATTGTAGAACTACAAAGTGCTTCTATATGGTAAGTGGAGCTGATAAATGGACAGTAGAAACATATATAAGGCCCTTAACCCTCTCAGCTCCAGGGGTGCAGTACATTGGCTGACCCTGCACTCTGACCCCAGCTTCCAAACAACCTGGGATACACCTTACATGCCATTTATATGCTTAGACAACTTAAACACCCTGGCACCCTGGTAGTGCAGCAGGATATTCTGCTAGTACACCAGTGCTGGGATTCTAAACTCTCAGAGTTCGAATCTCAGCTCTGCCTCCAAATGGCTGGGCACCCCCTAGGAGACACAATTGACAGTACCTGCAGCAGACAAAATTGGCCACTAGTCTGCAGGGTGGGATCTTTGACACTGTGTAAGGAGCCTGGTTAGTAGCTTGAGGTGCCTGTACAGAAGTGGAAGAACATGGAAATCACTGTGTGACTCTCCATGCGCAAGACTGGCCTCATGTGTGAATCCACAAAGTATGGAAGAATAAGAAGGGGTCGGTGGACTGCGCACACGTTGGAGGGAGTGTGTGTCAGGCAAATCTACCCTCCTCGGACACAATCGGGGTCCCCAGCAGGGGAAGACTAATTGGCTATGCTAAACTGGGAGAAAATGCATAAATAAAATAGTACAAAAACATATAAATATTAAAAATGGGTGTACTGTTTCAGTACCGTTGTTTAATTGTAATTATTTTGTGCCTAGTTTGTGCTGACCAGCGAGCATTTGCTGGACCTCTGAGAAAAGAATGGGTAAAACTGGGTAAAACTGTCGGATCTGACAGATCTCTGCTCTCCTGAGGCCTCCGTCCTTTGTGTTCAGCTTCATCCATTATTTACTTCACTCATATAAACTGAAGCACACAGAGCATCATAAGGTGATTCTATACACTCTTTAATGTGTAACTTTTATGATGTAAAGCTAGGCTAGCAGACACAATGCACACCACATTCATGATTAAATAATGACGACTAATACATTTATTAATGAGCTTTAAATAAAGCAGTGTCGGACAAGCATTAGAGCCACGGGAAGTTCAGTGTAATGGTAAAAAGCGGCGTTATTAATTTACATAATCGTACTCAACAGGATAACAGCGTTCTGTACTAAAAGAAGCAATATAAAGAGTATTTCATAGATTTATAACACATACAACAGTGCACTTTTAACTTCATGCTGTTGTTTCTTGTACACAACAGTGGGGGACAAATAAAAAAAAATTAACAAATTAAAATGCTTCTGTTTTGGCCCTGTTCTCAAATGGATTACAATGTATTTTATTACAATATACACTAAAACAGTATAACAGCCATAACATTAAAACCACCTCCTACACTCACTGTCCATTTTATCAGCTCCACTTACCATATAGGAACACTTTGTAGTTCTACAATTACTGACTGTAGTCCATCTGTTTCTCTACATACCTTTTTAACCTGCTTTCACCCTGTTCTTCAATGGTCAGGACCCCCACAGGACCACTACAGAGCTGGTATTATTTGGGTGGTGGATCATTCTCAGCACTGCAGTGACAATGACATGGTGGTGGTGTGTTAGTGTGTGTTGTGCTGGTATAAGTGGATCAGACACAGCAGTGCTGCTGGAATTTTTAAATACCGTGTCCACTCACTGTCCACTCTATTAGACACTCCTACCTAGTTGGTCCACCTTGTAAATGTAAAGTCAGAGACGATCGCTCATCTATTGCTGCTGTTTGAGTTGGTCATCTTCTAGACCTTCATCAGTGCTACCCACCGAGTCACCGTGCCGAAAAAAATCAATAAATAAACAATTACATCATGTTTATCAGCATAGCAGCTAAACGCTTTCTATGACGGTAATTTAAACTAATAACACACACATTATTCAATACATTGCATGGACTTATCATTTTCAGCAGTGATACAGTAGTAATGATCAACTGATAACCAACAAAGAAGTCATTGTTCGATTTAACACAGTTAAATGCTATTTAAATTCATTTTTAGCAGCTGACAATTGATTTTTATGAGATTTAAGGCTTACCAATACAAGGTAGGTGTACAAACTCATTTAGAAAAAGCCGCCTTTTTTATTTTGAAGTTCTTTAAAATACATTATTATTAATGATATCATGAATGACGGAACTATTGAACATTAAAACCACATACAATTGCTGTTTTTTGTACATGTGGATCTATCTGCTTGTTGCATTAAAATGATTATAATTATTATTTTACAAAACATGGCGGCATTGTGGCTCGGTGGGTAGCACTGTCGCCTCACAGCAAGAAGGTCCTGGGTTTGATTTCCATGTAAAGGGGTTTGTGTCCTTTCTGTGTTTGCATGTTTTTCCCATGTCTGTGTGGGTTTCGGGGAACGTTCGGGTGAAACATTGAGGGAACGTTCGGGGGGGGAACGTTGAGGGAACGCTCGGAGGGGAACGTTGGGGGAACGTTCGTGTGGAAACGTTGGGGGAACGTTCAGGGGGAACGTTCGGGGGGGAACGTTGAGGGAACGTTCGGGGGGAACGTTGAGGGGACGTTCGGGGGGAACATTGGGGGGACGTTCGTGAAGGAACAATGAGGGAACCACCCAAACGTTTTCTCAACAGTCCACGCAACCATTCCCTCAACAATCCACCCAAACATTCCCTCAACAAGAAAACGAGTTATATATCGTAGATCGCCGTTCAGCGAAAAAATATCGAGATATTATTTTTGATCCATATCGCCCAGCCCTACTAGGTATAAGTCTTTCATATGACTGTTCAGGAATTTTAGCCCACTTCTTAGATCAGATATACTAGGTTTTTAATTAGGAACTAGTTAAACCCCCCCCCCCCCCCCATGTTCTGCTAATTCTTATGCTTAGTTTTTAACAGACTCCAAACATCCCTCTGCCCCTCTGTTAATTTCACTTACACATTTGCACTCCTTACACATACACTTCCTTTAATACCCTAGTGCGAAGCAAAAACCAGAGCTGGTGCTTGTACAAAGAACAAGCTAACCATTTTAGGAACTGGTCCCACATGTCCACCAGTATAAGAGCTGATTTATCAGATTTGGGAGTTGACTATTGTAGGGCTTTGAAATAATAATTGTTTTATTCCTGGCTTTCATGCTTCAGGATATATGCTCAGTACATCAACAAAGTAAACAAACAGCAAACTAAAATAAAATTAACAAACTAACACTTATTACTTGAGATTTATTACTGATAATATTTATATTAATATATAATATTTATATCATTTCATTATTATTACCTGTTCTTTTATTTTTTATAATTATGTAATAAAATTTGCAAAAGATGACTATGTATTCTGACTGTGTGTGCACTTCTACTTAGTTGATCTCATTTCTCAATAAAACATTCTTCCCTGGACCAATAATATAGTTTTAATATTTCATTTAGCTTTTTTTATTCGCTCACAACACTACCATTCAAACCACTCGTCCACCTCTATCGTCCCTTTCTTTCCTCCAATTTAATCACCTAAATTATCCTATTAGATCATGTTATTCCCTCTGTAGTTCTCTCTACAGCACCTCAACTACAGTAGGAGTCACAGTTCCAGCAGCGAGGAGGTAAATCCCCATCCGGCCTTTCTTTCCTCATACACAGGCAATTGTGTAGCAGCGCTGTGTCTCCGTAGTGTTAGGCTAGCGCATTATAATTCTGTTTAAACAAAGTACTCTGACCTGTAATTTATTTTAATACTACTAGTTTTAATACTAAACTATGTTATACATAGTTTGGGATTTGAGACTTAAGACAATTTTATCATTATTATGTGTTCTTTAATGTTTATTTTTTTTCAATATGGTATTTTTTTTTCTAATTACGTACTACAAATAGCAGAAAAATAATCTCAGTAGAGGATGCATTAACTTTAAAATAATAATAATAAAAACTATGACCATGGTAGGGGTCCGGACATTTGCATAAGTCTATAAAATATTTCTTATATTTTTCTAAGAATAAAATGTCTATATTCCTGTATTTTAATATGATGTGTAGCTAATTACATACTACATTCTCATATTTTTCTAAAGCTCTGCCATGCCACTGTTGGGCCCTTGAGCAAGGCCCCTAACCCTATCTGCTCCAGGGGCACCCAACAATGGCTGACCCTGCGCTCAGGCCCCAGTTTCCAAACAAGCTGGAATGTGCGAAGAAAGAATATCGTTGTACTGTACACCTGTATATGTATATATGACAAATAAAGGTGTTCTATAAAAATAAAATTTCTATATTCCTGTATTTTAATATGATGTGTAACTGGCCGCTCAGGTGGCGCAGCGATAAAACATGCTAGCACACCAGAGCTGGGAATTTGAATACATCGTATCGAATCTCAGCTCTGCCATCCGGCTGGACGGCCACATGAACAACGATTGGCTGGGATGAGCCGGACCAGGGATTACCTCTGCTGGCTGATTGATGGCGCCTGCGCAGAGTTGCGGAATAAAGCTGATTAGGGTGTGTCTCTCCGTACACAAAGCTGATCCGCATATGAACTCGCTTCATGCAGGTGAAAAGAGGCAGTCTGTACTACACACGTGTCGGAGGGGCGTGTGCCAGTTGCGAAGCTCCTTGCTCAGCAGTGGAGGATTGTATTAGTAGAGGGGAAGCGTAATGCAATCAGGGTAACTGGATACGACTAGATTAGGGGAGAAAATTGGGGTAAAACATCGGAGAAAAAGAGAAAAAGAAATGATGCGAAGCTAATGGGTAGTAGAGGATGCAATAATTTTTATTTAAAAATTTTTTAAAAAATTTATTTTTCTAAGAACTAAATTTCTATATTGAAGTATTTCAATATAACGTGTAGCTGTTCAAATTAAGTTTTATTAGCATTAGCAATATTTCATTTGTTTATTTGCTAGACATAAGTTGATTTTTCAAAAATGTCAGAATATTGAACAGTAGAAAACTGCCCACTATAAATCATCACAAAATATGAATGAGGGGTGTGTTTCTGCCCTACACACAGTGTCTCCAGTAGGTTTTAGATCAACCATGACCCTGATCAGGACATAGTCAATACTGAAGATAAAAAATCAATAAGGCAAACCACAGCTTCACACCTGATGCAGTGTTCCGAACACACAGGAAAATTGCCCCGTAGCACTCCAGATGATCACTAACCAGCATTATTTGATACCCTCACCCTGGCATCCATCACATGAATCCTTACTCTGAAAGCCATACCTCTCTCATCAGCCCATTGATCTCTCCTCTCACCCTTCAGAGACAGGCCATTCGCTGAACGTGCCTGGCAATTAAAACCAGCCTGGAGCCGAGGCTAATGAGATTGCAGAGCCATACTCCCTCTCTCTAACACATCCCCAAGGTTATCAGTTACCAGGCTCACCAAATGTGTGGTTCCCCATTCGGCAGAGCGGTGGGCGCTCTGGACGTGAACAGAGGCGAGTAAATGCAGAGCCAGGACCAGAACCAGACACAGTTCCTCGAATGCGGGTGGCAGGAACCCGGTCGTTCTGCAGGTAAGGACGACTGAGGGAAGCTACACAGACAGAAAGGTAGAATACAAGTTCCCTGCCTCATTAAAAGGCAGGTTTCCTGTCGCAGCCCATCCTGTTCACACCAAGCTAACATGCTGAGGTGGCGAGTAGCAGCGGAAAATCATCCCGTGTTTTTCTGGTGCAGTTCTCCTGTCAAAACCAAGCAGTGGTAGCTTTCCACACGGTGCTTTTCCCACCCTTATTAATAATGCATGTCTAAGACACTGCTGATTTTAAAATATAATATGCTGTCATTTACAATCAAATTACAATAATGCGATGCTGGGAGTACTGGGAATAATATTTGCCATGATTTCATGATTTAGTCAAAACAGATTGCTCCGGTGCATTTTTAATAACCCGCAAAACATGATTTTGTGAAGAATTAAACATGATGTGGCATGCTAGCTTAGAGGAATAATCAACAACATGGTCATGTGATTAGCATTAAGCCAGCGAACTACACAAAAATGTATTATTCCTCTATAAGAAAGCATTTCTTTCTGCTTACAATGTTACAACTTGCCAACAAGATCAACTAGTATGTCTTAGAGACCTGGGGTCAAGCCTTACCACTGGTCATCATCTGTAAGTGCTTCTGTCCTCATCTATAGCAGATTCTTTTATCCAAAACAAGGCAATGCTAGCAATTGAGGGGCCTAAGAGTCAATGTGCAATGGTGAGACTTGATCCAGCAACCTTCAGATCGGTAGTTCAGCACATTAATAACAGAACTGACAATAAGTTTATAAAAAAAAAATCTCTGTGGCTGCTTTAGGCTCTGTAAAAAACAAACATGGGTTGGAAAGCAGTCTTCATTTTGTTTACGGTCTGCAGTGGTCAGTACCTATCAAAAGTGGTCCAAGGAAGTTACAGTGGTAAACCGGTGACAGGGTCATGGGCGGCCAAGGCTCATTGATGCCTGTGTGGTCCAATCCAACAGACAAACTACTGTAGCTCAGATTGCTGAAGAAGGTCATTCTGGTTCTGATAGAAAGCTGTCAGAATACACAGGGCATGGCAGTTTGATGCATATGGGGCTGCATAGCCGCAGACCAGTCAGGGATGCCCATGCTGACCCCTGTCCACCACCGAAAGCGCCAACAATGAGCACGTGAGCATCGGAACTGGACTATGGAGCAATGGAAGAAGGTGGCCTGGTCTGATGAATCACGTTTTCTTTTACATCAAATGGATGGCCGGGTGCGTGTGCGTCACTTACCTGGTGAACACATGGCACCAGGATGCACCAGGATGCACTATGGAAAGAAGGCAAGCCGGCGGAGGCAGTGTGATGCTTTGGGCAATGTTCTGCCATCCATGTGGACACGTATCACCTACCTAAGCATTGTTGCAGACCATGTACACCCTTTCATGGAAACGGTAAGAGGCTGTGGCCTCTTTCAGCAGGATGATGCGCCCTGCCACCTAGCAGAAATGGTTCAGGAATGATTTCAGGAGCACAACAACGAGTTTGAGGTGTTCACTTGGCCTCCAAATTCCCCAGATCTCAATTCAATCGAGCACCTGTGGGATGTGCTGGACAAACAAGTCCGATCCATGGAGGCCCCACCTCACAACTTACAGGAGTTCAAGAATCTGCTGCTGACATCTTGGTGCCAGATACCACAGCACACCTTCAGGGGTCTGGTGGAGTCCATGCCGACGGGTCAGGGCATGAAAAGTATATGAAAGAACTACACTATTTTCTACAGTTATGTAATAGAGCTTGAATAATGTAAATGTTTTATCATCCATACAACACCAGTGGTATCATATGGTAGCGTATGGAGACGATAGAAACTTTGGTCTTTAACTGTTGGACAATTTGCATTTTCACAAATCTGCATTGTTTTAAGAGATGCCATCTGCTTTCTTTTACTTGTGTTAGGATGTAAAAAAAAACTAAAAAACTAAAAGGATACAAAAATTAACAAATGTAAAGGGAGCTATTAAATTTTCCCCTCATATATACACTGTACTTATGAATTTTACAGTGAACTTGTGCAAAAATACTGCCTCCCAACCCATGTTAGTTTTTTCTCATATTTGGGTAATTCCTACAATTCGGTGCCTTTTGTGTCCCCAGTACTGATCATTGTATTTATTAAATAAGATTTTAAACAATACAATTTACCATTAAACCAGAGGTTTTCCCATGTCCCCAGTACTGTACATTCTGATTTAGTGATGGATATATGAGGTTTAATCATGAAAATATCTCAGTCTTTCAATGCTGTTTAAAAGGTTTGCTTAAGTCCCTCTAAACCAAGGGTGGGAACCTTTTACCCACTGAGGGCCAGATTAATAATAACATATCTGGTCACGGGCCACAGACTACAATGATGCAACATACGGCCAGATAATATAGGCTTTATAAAAATACATGATGCTGATGGTTCCACTTAGTTTGTTAAGAGATAAACCATAGGAGGGCACTGTTATTATTAGCTTTTCAAAAATGTCCTCACTTCTGGTTGTCGTGCATGCCCTCCAATGAAAGTAAATCCTCTCTCGTCTAAAAATCCGCTATAATTCTATGTACAAAAATTGCCAACTGGCTCGTATTTGTTATGTCTGTCGTCTCGTCTAAAGCCAGCGACCGAAACTCGAAATCCGTTATAGAATCTTTCCGAGAGTTTTTAATATCCTCTGCCATATCACCAATACGGTCAGACACTGTCCGGCGGGAAAGGCTGATGTTCTGAAACAGTTGTAACTTTTCTGGAGCTAATATTTTAGCGGCAGAAACCATGCACTCCTTTATAAACTCGCCATTAACACAAATTAAACATACTGGCTTTCCTTTCCCTTCAACAAAAAAGAAATCCGTTGTCCATTTTTCTTGAAAGACATTCATCATCAACTTTCCTGCACTTCGACATTTTTACAAACTTGAACAGACCTCAATGCCAGAAAGACGCAGCTAATTGGTTCATTTGATATACACGTCATCGTTAATTGCAGGGACAGAGACGCCTGGGTTGCTTTGCTTGCCTTGTTGCTACCGCGACCCTGAAATGGATTATGCGGAACAGATGATTATGATGATTAATTGTGTAAAGCCCAGACAATAAAGTCTAGGAAATACATGGCGGGCCACATTTGATTGAGCGGGGGGCCGTATAAGGTCCACGGGCCAGAGGTTCCCCACCCCTGCTCTAAACCTTGGATTTTTTTTTCTTTATGAGTTTCATTTTATTGCTGATTATAAGGGTTTTTCACACGTCTCTCAAGTTGCTGTCCACCCTGTTATCTCTTCCTACTGTCTCTTAAAATGTAGAGCTGTTTAACATACTGACATCATTTCCTGGAGTTCACATGATCTTTTTAGAAGGAAAACAACTGTGGAAGATGAGTGGCTTATTAAAATCCTCATTTTAATGTTGTTTTTTTTCCCACATTTTATCCTAAAAGTCTTATAGCGTAAACCATAACATGTCCACCCTGTTATGGGATATATGAGAAAAAGCAACATGATTTGATAATTTTAAAAATAATCATACTAAAAAGCAGGGAATTCTTTGTCCGAATTCACTTTTATGCTAGCATGGTTTTGCTCACTTGCTAACTAATGGCTAATTTTATGTCAGAATGTCCACCCTGTTATGGTCCACCCTGTTACAACGTAATACTTAACAGGGTGGACGTCACAGTGTAAATGAGGTGCATGTGTAATTGAGCTTGACCAATATGAGTTTGGAAAAGTATAACATGTCCTTTTTATAATAAAACATGAAAAACAAATTAAAACAGTGTTTCATTTTTCAAAAAGTTTAAGGTCCAATCCCAGGAATGACCCATTTACAGAGCCTAAGGCAGCCACAGAGGTTTTAAGATTGATGGGACTTTGGCTCATGAAGGGAAATTTTAAACAAAAATCACTACTCAACCTCCCCCTCCCCCAGCGTTTGCAGATGTTGCTCGAGTCCGAACATCCAAAGTAAAAAATCTATCAGCAGTGTGACTAACATGCAAAGTTCAGCATGCAAATCCAGCTGGTCAGTGAAGCGTCAAACAAATACATTAGTGTCGCCTGCTTTCAGTCAAAACTAAAAAAAAAATTCAGAGCATCAGAGAATCGTGTTGACCTAGGCATTACACCAGCATAACACTGCTCAAACTGAACCCATCCTTTTCTTCTACCATCACCATCGGAAACAAAACCAGTGTTCTGACAGATAAAGCTGATGGAAAGGTTTATTATGCAATTTAACAAAGAAGTGAACCAGTCTCTCTCTCTCACCGCACATGCTTAACAAAACACAGAACAAAGACAACGCTCTGCCCTGACAGGCTCCACTCACCTCTTTTCTGCCAGATTTGAATATTACCATCATGCTTTATTTCAGGGTTCAGACAGGTGGGAGGAGGGTTAACCAAACATCTCCAAATTAGAAGCTTTCTAATGGGCGTTAAGAAATCTCGTTTATTTCCAAATTTAACACTGACTTGTGACTCCGATGGTAATTTGCTTTATATAGAATCTGCATGTTTAGCCATATTCATGGATAAACTGTAGTCAAGTCTAGTCACCTTTATTTCTATAGCACATTTAAAAGACAACATGTGTCAACCAAAGTGCTGTAGATTAAAATTAGGTATAAATACCACTGAACTATGCAACATTTAACAAATCATACATACAAAAACATAACATACATACAAAATAATATATACATAATAATATACATACGCACCAAGGCATCTATTGTGTGGGACTCCTTTATGAAAAGTGGAAGACTATTCCAGAGTCTTGGGGCAGCTACAGAAAAGGCCCTGTCACCCTTGAACCTCATTTGAGAACATGGAAGAGCTAAGAGCAGCTGGTAGTGATACTTTTTTTAATACCCTTTACTTTAAATTTACACCCCAGCTTTTTTCTGGACATCCTGTGCGTGTGTCCTTTGCCAGTCCTACGGTGGGATGAAAAAGGTTCTCTATTAATGAAATGTCCCTTTACCTCTCTGGATCAGTAGCCTCCCCGTGGGAGCGGGTTCTAATTGAGCTCGCTGCAAAATATCAGATCCCTCTGATCCTGTCACATTCATTTCCGGCTCCTGCCTCACAGGAGAATTCCAATTACACCTGCCTACACGCTGGCAGCCATCAGCACCACAAGTCTTGCTGTTCGTACAGGAAAAGTGTTTACACCAGGAGAAAAATCAGGGCTTTAATTAAGAGAGGATGCAAAAACTGATTAGTGCGTACTGCGACTGCTGAACCCATCAGTGATGCTGTAGTCAGATGAAAAGCGTTGGACAGGCAAGACAAATCGATAATGACTTAAGGGCACAGAAGAGGAAACGGTGCTGTTAAAGAATCCTCATGGTACAGGTCTGAATAACATCTGCATGTGTTTAAAAGTGGGGCTAAAAAGCTCCATGAGACTGGATGATTGAAAGAGCTTCCAGTCTGGTGGTGCAGGGGTTCTTGATACACCGCTGGTACATAAATACCGTTAGTAATTATGTAATTATTATTATTTATTAGGATTTTAACTTCATGTTTTACACACTTTGGTTACATTCATGACAGGACAGGTAAATACTGGTTACACAAGATTCATCAGTTCAAGTTTTTAATGTCAGACTAAGTCATGGACAATTTAGTATCTCCAATTCACCTCACTTGCACGTTTTGGACTGTGAGAGGAAACCGGAGCTCCTGGAGGAAACCCACACAGACACAGGAAGAACATGTAAACTCCACACAGAAAGGACCCCAACCGCTTCACCTGGGAATCAAACCCAGGACCTTCTTGCTGTGAGGTGACAGTGCTACCCACCGAGCCACCCAAATTATGTAATTGATCTGTTTCAAAAAGCATTGTTGTACACTATGTGGCCAAAAGTATTTGAACATCTAATCATGAGGTTGTTGTACAATTTCAAAAACAAATGGTATTAAAATAGAGGGACCTGTATGTGATCTTTTTAGCTGTATCAACAGCCACTCTTATGACTTCTGTGGGGATTTGTGCCCATAAAGGTTAAAAGAGTGTTTGTATGGCTAGGCACTGATTGTTGTCAAAAAAGCCTCAATTGATTTTCCACGTCTGAAGCTGCTATTATTATTATTATAATTTAAATTAATAATTTCATAATAATTAAATAAATAATTAATTAATTAATTTAATTAATATTTTATTCATTATATATATTATTTTACCTTAGAAAGCCATTTGCAGTGGCTGATTAGTGCAGATAATAGTAGTAATAATAATAATAATAATAATAAAATAATAATAACAATAATAATAAAATAACAATAATAATAACAATACAATAATAATAATAATAAAATAATAATAATAATAATAATAATAATAAAATAATAATTTTATAAGTGTTAACTTATTTATGCTGTCATCTCACATCAAGAATGGCATCAGTTTGATTCCCCAGGGTCCTTTCTGTGGAGTGTGGGTTTCCTCCATAGTCCAAAGACATGCAGTCAGGTTAATTGAAGATACTAAAAATGCCACAAGTGTGACTGTGTGTGTGTGTGTGTGTATGCACTGTGATGTACTGGCAACCTGTCTGGGGTGTTTCCTACCTTTCCTATTTTTAAACAGGTGGTAAAACAGACAATGAATAAATAAACCGGTGAGCCACTGTGCCAATGTATGATTGCATAAGGTTATCAGGCTACATCTATTATGATCAGAATAGATTCCAGAGGAAAGGTACTTGTCTATCTGCAAAATGTAAATTCATTGGCAGCAGCACCTAAACAAGATTATGGAAATAACCTGCATGTTCTCACCTCTAAGGACACCTGGAGAAGAAATCAGGGTGATTTACTTAAGTCACGTCAGGGCAACCTCCTTTCAAACATCTGCATTTAAAGTCATAGTCAAGTCAAGTTTATTTGTCTCAATGCAACTTTGCAGAATCCAGGACCGACAGACCAAAAACCTCTGTTGAGCAAGCAGAGGGTGACAATGGCAAGGAAAAACTTGCTTAAAATGACAGGAAGAACCCTCAAGAGGAACCAGTCGGGCGGGACTAAGCCAGCTGGGGTCTCTCTCCCATGACTGGTGCAATTACAACCTCTGCTGGCTGATTGATGGCACCTGCACAGAGATGAGATCAGGGTGTGTGTCTCCGTACACAACGCTGAGCTGCACTGCACTCGTCAAAGTGTAGGTGATAAGTTGCATACGGCTGCTGCCCACGTGTCGGAGGGGGCGTGGGTTAGCTTCGTTCTCCTCAATCAGAGCAGGGATCGGCATTTGTGGAGAGGAAGCATGGCGCAATCGGGCAATTGGACATCTCTAAAATCTGCTTTTTGGTTCTCAATACTTTAGGCCCTATTTTGATGCCATAAACAAGCACCTTGATTATAGTTGATTATTTCATTTATTGCTAATATAGGGTCTTCACACTAAGCTCTAGTCATCTTTTTTAATGATTCCTAGATCTGACCATCTAAAATATGTATGAAACCTTGGTGTTATCCAAACTATCGTCAGCGTCAGAAAGATTCTGCCATTCCTCTCTATCAGATTCACGTCCAGTCGTTTGTCATTTTGAAGCTGCACTACTGCAACTCCTTCCTGGCATCAGACCTCTGCATCTGATTCCAAATGCTGATATCAATCAACCACATGCCACCTCACCGCTCTCTTTAACGGCTTCCCATAACTGCTCGCATTCAATTTAAAACAAAGCTGCTTGCATACGAAGCTAAACACTGGCAAGGCAAACTGTTCTGTACCCTGTTCTGTACCCTGTTCTGTACCCTGTTCAAGCCACAAGTCTGGCTTATCTTGATCCTCCTGACGGAAATTGGGAAGGAGAGATGACACGGCTCCTTACTGCACTAGCACCCAAGTGGCTTAGTTGTGTATATAAATATACACTGATCAGCCATAACATTAAAACCACCTCCTTGTTTTTTATACACACTGTCCATTTTATCAGCTCCACTTACCATATAGAAGCACTTTGTAGTTCTACAATTACTGACTGTAGTCCATCTGTTTCTCTACATGCTTTGTTAGCCCCCTTTCATGCTGTTCTTCAATGGTCAGGACCCCCACAGGACCATGACAGAGCAGGTATTTATTATTTGGGTGGTGGATCATTCTCAGCACTGCAGTGATACCGACATGGTGGTGGTGTGTTAGTGTGTGTTGTGCTGGTATGAGTGGACACAGCAATGCTGCTGGAGCTTTTAACACCTCACTGTCACTGCTGGACTGAGAATACTCCACCAACCAAAAATATCCAGCCAACAGCACCCCGTGGGCAGCGTCCTGTGACCACTGATGAAGGTCTAGAAGATGACCAACTCAAACAGCGGCAATAGATGAGCGATCGTCTCTGACTTTACATCTACAAGGTGGACCAACTAGGTAGGAGTTTACAGAGTGGACAGTGAGTGGACACGGTATTTAAAAACTCCAGCAGTGCTGCTGTGTCTGATCCACTCATACCAGCACAACACACATTAACACACCACCACCATGTCAGTGTCACTGCAGTGCTGAGAATGATCCACCACCTAAATAATACTAAATAATACCTGCTCTGGTGCTCCTGACCATTGAAGAACAGCATGAAAGGGGACTAACAAAGCATGCAGAGAAAGACAGACTACAGTCAGTAATTGTAGAACTACAAAGTGCTTCTATATGGTAAGTACAGCTGATAAAATTGACAGTGAGTGTAGGTACAGTAGGAGTTGTGGTTGCAGCTGCAATTAAATTTGACCACAACCAACCTTTACACACTTACTACATCAGCTAACCATGTCTACCTGCTGATGGCACCACTGAGATTCTGAGCCAGATGGTAAGCTAGCATATTAGACTCCCGCCCCACCCGACAACTGTTCCCACTCAGACAACTTAAAAAAAACATCACATGTTCATCTATAAACTGGCATAATAACCTTCCTAATGATGTCAGATGGCTGTAGCTATCAATCTTCTGTCTTTAATTTGTTGTCGGGCTTGAGAACGTGGGTGCTGTTTGAAGAATAGAGGCGCAGGATAAGAGCTCATTGATGGCGCTACGCCTCCCCCTTGTCTCATTTTCATGCATGGCTGTGTTGAGGGATTTCTGCACGTGTGGCCGAAGCAGCAGTCAGTAAAACAAGGCTCCTTCACTCAAACTGTGAGCTAATTGGGTGTGGCTAGGACAATATGGCTTCCAGAGATAAATGGGCCAAGATTAAAAAAAGGAAAAACTTTCACTTTTCCGGGGCATCCAATCAGCTCACAGGGAGACACATGGAAGCTCAGCCAATTGGGCTTGCAGTCAAGATTTTTCGCCTTGATAAAAGACACGAACTGCCATGCTAATGTGTTGTTTTCTCCGCTGATGAGAAATGTAACACAGCTTGACTAAGAGTCGTTATTGTTAATATGGCAATTTAGATGAAATAATTATTTTTCAAAGTGGTAAAGCTCAGCAAAACAAAAGTATGAGAGTAATGTGCATTTATACAGCGTCGGCCTGATTAATCTGAAAACTGCGTAGATGTTTCACAGACCGCCAGTAACATATTCCTAATTCGAGACCTTGGGTGCTCACAGGGGGGGCATTCTTTGGAATTCATCTTGACACTCTTGACGCTGACATTTACGGCATTTAGCAGATGCTTTTATCTAAAGTAGGGTGGCACGGTGGCTTGGTGGCTCAGTGGGTAGCACTGTAGCCACACAGCAGGAAGGTCCTGGGTTTGATTCCCGGGTAGTGCGGTCCGGGTCCTTCTGGTTCTCCTTGAGTCTGCGTGGGTTCCCTCTGGGTTTCCTCCCACAGTTCATAGACATGCAGTCAGGATAATTAGAGATACTAAAGTCTGCGCCCAGGTGGCACAGCGGGATATTCCACTAGCACTCCAGCACCGAGTTTCTGAACTCCTCGGTTCGAAACTCGGTGTTGCCATCGGTCGGCTGGTGGGCATAATTGGCAGTGCCTGCAGCAGATACTAATTGGCCACCGTATCTGCAGGGTGGGGGCTGGACTACGTGTGGGTGGGTGGGTCTTCATACGCTGTGTAAGGACCCTGATTGGCGGAAGAGACACCTGTGCAGAATGCAGGGGCGGGAAGAGGAGGGCTGTGCACCTGTCGGAAGAGGCGTGTACAGCGATGTGCTCTCCTCTGATGCAATCTGGTATCTCTCAGCAGTGGAAGACAAAAATTGAGTGCTCTAAATCGGGACTGGCAACGTGTCCAGCGTGTTTCATACCCTTCAACCACTGAATTGGACCCAACGCGACCCTGAATATCTATGAGCAATTTAGGGTTAAGAGGGGCCCAACAGTGGCAACTTGGTGGTGGTTGGGCTTAAACCAGCAACCTTCTCAATACTAGTCTAGTACCTTAACCACTGAGCTACCACTGAACTATTACTATATAATAATATTATATAATATTATGCTATATTAAAGGGAAATTAAATGGGTGTGGTCATGTATTAACCAATAGGAATCTTCTTTAGCTGAGCTTGTTTTACATTTTGGTTACATTCATGACAGGAACGGTAGTTACTCTTCACACAAGGTTCATCAGTTCAAGGTTATACAGAACACAGTCTTGGACAATTCAGTGTCTCCAATTTACCTCACTTGCATGTTTTTGGACTGTGGGAGAAAACCGGAGCAGACGCAGACACAGGGAGAACATGCAAACTCCACACAGAAAGGACCCGGACAGCCCCACCTGGGGATCGAACCCAGAACCTTCTTGCTGTGAGGCATTTAGCAGACGCTTTTATTCAAAGCGACTTACAATTGTGAGTGAACACAGTTCAAGCAGTTAACAGTAAAGAGCCTTGCTTAAGGGCCCAACAAAGGCAACTTAGCAATGGTGGGGCTTGAACCGGCAGCCTACTGATGACCACTTTCTACAAGAAAGAAGAGGATTTCCATTATATAACAAATTTATTACACCTGTTAGTAATTGCTGTGACTAAAAGACAAGAATTGATTTTAATAATTAGAAGTGGTGTCCCAATACTTTTGTCCATTGTTAAACATTTTGAAAATGTTCCTGCTTTCATTTTTCAAATCTTGCAGCAGGTACAGCAGGTACGTGGGTACTCCTGGCACCTCGGTGGCTAGGCACGACCTGCCCCATTACAGAAAATATTACACAATATTGTTTAATACCTTTTAAACTGAAATCTTTATATAGAGTTTTTTTTATAGCACACTGCGTTTTATAACAAGCTCCTGAATGGTTATGCATCACTGTGATCTTTAAAGTAAAGTGGTTTGGCCTTCACTAGCTATAGGTAATAGTACTGTTTTGTGTATACAGCTATACCAGGGAAAATGCCAATGCATTTATTCTCCTTATTAAATGACAGAAATAATAAATATGTTTAGCTTAGAAAAGTGAAAAACTGTTGCTACTTGGCATGATTTTTTATATAATTTTGGAATAGCATTATGATCAGGCATTGATTTTACAACCCCAAATCAGAAAAAGTTGGGACAGTATGGAAAATGCAAATAAAATAAAAATGCAGTGTTCCCTACATTTACTTTGACTTTTATTTGATTGCAGATATGAGATATTTCATGCTTTATCTGCTAAATTTCATATCATTTGTTAATAAACATCTATTCCTGCATTTCATGCCTGCAACACATTCTACAAAAAGTTGGGACGGGGGCAATTTAGGGCTAGTAATGAGGTGAAAAAAACTAAATAATGATGTGATTCCAAACAGGTGATGTCAACAGGTGATTGTAATCATGGTTTGGTACAAAAGCAGCATCCAGGAAAGGCTGAATCTTTGGTGAGCAAAGATGATCAGAGGATCTCCAGTTTGTCAACAAATGTGTGAGAAAATGATTGAAATGTTTAAAAACAATGAACCTCAAAGAAAGATTGGAAGGGATTTACATATTTCTCCCTCTACAGTGCATAATATCATTAAACCATTCAAGGAATCGGGAGGAATTTCAGTGCGCAAAGGCAGAGGGTGAAAGCTTAAGCTGAACGCCCGTGATCTTCCATCCCTCAGACGGCACTGCATCAAGAACCGCCATCATCATCAATAGCTGATATAACCACATGGGTGAGGGATTACTCTGGCAAACCTTTGTCGAGCTCTACAATACAGAGTTACATGCACAAATGCCACTTAAAACTTTACTGTGCAAACAAGAAGCCTTATGTTAACCATGTCCAGAAGCGGCATCGACTTCTCTGGGCTCGGAGGCATCTAGGATGGACCATCACACAGTGGAAACGTGTGTTGTGGTCAGAGGAATCCAGGGTCTGTAATGGTACGGGGCTGTGTCAGTACCCTTGGCAAAGGTAATTTACACTTCTGTGATGGCAGAACATCACATTGAGATCTTAGGGCAACATATGCTGCCTTCAAGACGTCGTCTTTTCCAGGGACGTCCATGCATTTTTCAACAAGACAACGGCATGACTGCGGAAGAAGAGGGTACTGGATATATATATACAGTGTATCACAAAAGTGAGTACACCCCTCACATTTCTGCAGATATTTAAGTATATCTTTTCATGGGAAAACACTGACAAAATGACACTTTGACACAATGAAAAGTAGTCTGTGTGCAGCTTATATAACAGTGTACATTTATTCTTCCCTCAAAATAACTCAATATACAGCCATTAATGTCTAAACCACAGGCAACAAAAGTGAGTACACCCCTAAGAGACTACACCCCTAAATGTCCAAATTGAGCACTGCTTGTCATTTTCCCTCCAAAATGTCATGTGACTCGTTAGTGTTACTACGTCTCAGGTGTGCATAGGGAGCAGGTGTGTTCAATTTAGTAGTACAGCTCTCACACTCTCTCATACTGGTCACTGAAAGTTCCAACATGGCACCTCATGGCAAAGAACTCTCTGAGGATCTTAAAAGACGAATTGTTGTGCTACATGAAGGTGGCCAAGGCTACAAGAAGATTGCCAACACCCTGAAACTGAGCTGCAGCACAGTGGCCAAGATCATCCAGCGTTTTAAAAGAGCAGGGTCCACTCAGAACAGACCTCGCGTTGGTCGTCCAAAGAAGCTGAGTGCACGTGCTAAGCGTCACATCCAACTGCTGTCTTTGAAAGATAGGCGCAGGAGTGCTGTCAGCATTGCTGCAGAGATTGAAAAGGTGGGGGGTCAGCCTGTCAGTGCTCAGACCATACGCCGCACACTACATCAAATTGGTCTGCATGGCTGTCACCCCAGAAGGAAGCCTCTTCTGAAGTCTCTACACAAGAAAGCCCGCAAACAGTTTGCTGAAGACATGTCAACAAAGGACATGGATTACTGGAACCATGTCCTATGGTCTGATGAGACCAAGATTAATTTGTTTGGTTCAGATGGTCTCAAGCATGTGTGGCGGCAATCAGGTGAGGAGTACAAAGATAAGTGTGTCATGCCTACAGTCAAGCATGGTGGTGGGAATGCCATGGTCTGGGGCTGCATGAGTGCAGCAGGTGTTGGGGAGTTACATTTCATTGAGGGACTCATGAACTCCAATATGTACTGTGAAATACTGAAGCAGAGCATGATCCCATCCCTCCGGAAACTGGGTCGCAGGGCAGTGTTCCAGCATGATAATGACCCCAAACACACCTTTAAGACGACCACTGCTTTATTGAAGAGGCTGAGGGTAAAGGTGATGGACTGGCCAAGCATGTCTCCAGACCTAAACCCAATAGAACATCTTTGGGGCATCCTCAAGCGGAAGGTGGAGGAGCGCAAAGTCTCGAATATCCGCCAGCTCCGTGATGTCGTCATGGAGGAGTGGAAAAGCATTCCAGTGGCAACCTGTGAAGCTCTGGTAAACTCCATGCCCAGGAGAGTTAAGGCAGTTCTGGGAAATAATGGCGGCCACACAAAATATTGACACTTCAGGAACTTTCACTAAGGGGTGTACTCACTTTTGTTGCCGGTGGTTTAGACATTAATGGCTGTATATTGAGTTATTTTGAGGGAAGAATAAATTTACACTGTTATATAAGCTGCACACAGACTACTTTTCATTGTGTCAAAGTGTCATTTTGTCAGTGTTGTCCCATGAAAAGATATACTTAAATATCTGCAGAAATGTGAGGGGTGTACTCACTTTTGTGATACACTGTATATATATATATATAGCGCTGTTGCCTCACAGCAAGAAAGGCCTAGGTTTGATTCCTGGGTCCTTTCTGTGTGGAGTGTGCATGTTCTCCCTGTGTCTGGGTTTCCTCTAGATGCCCTGGTTTCCTCTCACAAGTCTAAAGACATGCAGTCAGGTTAATTAGAGCTACTAAACAGTGCGAGTGTGTGATCGACTGGCAACATGTCCTGAGCGTTTCCTACCTATGACCCAATGAATCAGACCCACCGTGACCCCTACCAGGATAAAGAGGTGGTATAACACACATAATGAATGTATGTATTCTGAGCAGAGCTCGCTGGCTTAATGATAAGACCAAAATATGATGATACGAGGCACTTCGAACACCAGGCTGTATGTACATTGGCTTATACACTGCTAGGCTAACGTTGCTAAATTAGCATCAGCGCACCGCATGGTGCCAGCAGTAATCCCCCAAATCTTCTTCCTACATCTCTTTTTATATTACAAACAGCTTAGACGATTCTGCAGGGAACAGCTCCGCAGATTATGTTTTCATTTTACGGCCCCCCACCCACCGCTCGGAAACGGTCGTTTTTCAGACGGGCCGACATCAGCGCGCGTACACCCTCCTACACTAACGTACACCTCCCCGCGAGGGCAGTTAGGAGAAACGGGGTTAGACAAAGCAGCCCAGGTAATTAAACTCCATTCATGCTGACACACAGGATCAATAACGCCGGCTCGCTGTAAACCGCGCACTGTGCACTGCCAGCGCAGAGGCCAGCCAAGCCAGAGCATTCAAATAAATAAATAACAGACAAACATCCGCTATAAATACTTTCCCTATGTACTACAAAGTAAACAGAAAAGCCCTCACACAGTACCAGACGACCCTGGCAGAAAAACGAACGCACGAGGTGGCGGGATGTCAAACCCACATTAGGGCGATTGTGTCCCGCAGGACGAAGCGACTCCAGCTGTGCTTCAGCAGGAGCAAAGACACACAAAAAAGAAAGCAGCGACGCAGTCTCACACCGGGCGCTGGCAGGGGGCGCCGTGGCCCAGCGGGTCATCGGCAGCTCGATGGCAGCAGACAAAGAGGCGGACGCCGTGCCTGGCATTTGCTGCCCACCACGTCACGCTCTCGTGAATCCGTAGATGTCAGGCGCTGGAAAAAGCAGAGATAAGACCACCTGTTCCAGCAGCGGAGGCGCGTGTCAGCGTACGCACCCAGACTCTTAATGCAGAACGCCGCCGCGGAGACGGCGAGGGGTGGGGGTGGGGTGGGGGTGGGGGGGTTCAATCATAATTAACCAAAGTCCGGAACATTTCAGCTAATTAGATCTGCAGACCTGTTGGCATGGAAACGTGACAGCATGTGCTACCCCGCCTCCCCTTCTCACCCCACATGGCTCTGACGGAAATTGGCAAACGGACGGTGGCGCTCGGTCCCGGCTCGGTGCCAGGAATTATTCTCATCTCTGGCTCTCAGGTTCAAGATTATTTCTGTTTGACTCTTTAATCTGTTAACCTAAAATAATTCAGTCATTTATTTTTACTAAGAGCATTATCCTGGTCAGGGTCACAGTCACCGACCATCCTAAACCATCCAAAACCATCCAAAACTACATCTAAATATACTGTATATCCGTATCTTGATTATCATAACGTGTATGGAAGCCAATAATTTTCTTTAAGATAAATCTCTGTCTGTCTGTCTGTCTGTCTGTCTATCCATCCATCTATGTGTCTGTGTGTCTGTCTGTGTGTCTGTCTGTCTATCCATGTCTGTCTATCTGTCTGTCTATCTGTCTTCTCATCTGTGTTTGTCTGTCTGTATCTATCCATGTCTGTCTGTCTGTCTATCCATCCATCCATCTGTCTATCTGTGTGTATTTTTATCTATCCGTCTCTATCTATCTGGCTATCCATTTGTCTATCTTGCCATCTGTGTGTGTGTGTCTGTCTATCTGTTTGTGTCTGCCTGTCTATCTATCCATCCATCTATCTATATGTCTGTCTGTCTGTCTGTCTGTCTGTCTGTCTAATCTATCTCTGTTTGTCTGTCTGCCTGCCTGTTTATGTGTCTGTGTCTATCTATCCATCCATCTATCTATCTGTGTGTATATCTATCTATCTGTCCATCTGTCTATCCGTCCGTCCGTCCACCTATCTATCTACATTGGAAATGATGCCATCTGGAAACCCTGGGCGCAAGGCAGGAAAACACCCCTAAATCCTGGAAAGGGAACCAGTCCAGAATGGGACTCACCCTTATCACACACCCACGCACACAAAAACACAGTGGCCGGTCACTGTACACTCTGTGGCCAAACTGAGTTCGAGGCTCTGTGCAGGCTACTGGAGTTGCTCTACACTAATCTCGTCAAACCATCATCAAACCCCACAGTGGAACAGGAAAGGATCTTTCCCAAACACAAAGTTGGAAGCTTCATCAATTTACTTCTGGTCATATGGATTATTTGGGAGGCTGGAGGACACTGGAGTGTCCAGAGGAGATGTGTCAGACTTGGGAATCACACTGAACACTAATGTTGAACGCATTGTCTCATCCTGCAAAATCCCTTGGGTGTCATGACCACATAATGAGTGCAGTGGTCGTGTGCGTACGCCGACGATGCACCTGTTGGGGTGTAGAAACATGTCAGGGATGATTTAGTTAACGACGGGCGCCATTTTTCACTTGTTCGGCGACAGCCTGTGCTTTGCTTTGTGCTTGCCGTCTGCTTTGAATGACAGCTGTGCTGCCGATCCTGCGCCTACGCGGTCAGGCTTCGTTCTGAAACCACGCAGAAAATCAAATATGATGGAGTAAGATGGATAAGTGGTGCAAACATCATCAATACAATGAGTAGCGCACAGCTGCAAACCCCCCTTCCCACAACAGTCTTGAAGATTTCAGAACTTAGTCAGATTCACTATGTTGCCAAAAAAATGTGGACACCTAATCATGAGCCTGCTGGACATTCTATTAACCAACCATGGATATCCACATGGAGTTGGACTTTCACAAAGGTTTGAGAATGTGGTTCCACTGGTTCCGCCAAAAGAGCACCAATGTTGGATCAGAGGGCCCGACTCACAATCAGCATTCCAATGCATCTTGAAAGTGCTTGATCCTATCAAGGTTAAGGTCAGGGCTCTGTGAAGACCACTTGACTTCAATCAGGCCAAGCTCATTAAGCCATGAGTCTGTCAAAAATCTAGCAAGCTGCCTTGCTGCCTACTGCCTACCTAGGCAGCTGGCAAAGTAGAGAGGACTCAACCTGACATCAAACATTTATTTAGACGCAGGACTTAGACGGTGATTACATCATCAGCTGCCCCTGCCTACCGGGGACCACCTTTATGGACCTCGCTTTGGACACAATCATGGTAGAACAAGAAAAATCCCTTTCCCAAAACTGTTGGCACTAAGTTGAAACAGGTGTCCACATATTTTTGGAAATAGTTTATTTGTTACTAAGAGCATTTGTTACTAAGAGCATTATTCTGGTTAGGGTCATGGTGGAGAAGGTGCCACCTGGAAACTCTAGGTGCAAGGCAGAAACACACCCCTGGATCCTGGATAGAGAACCAGTGCAGAACGGGACTCGCCCTTATCACACACCCAACTGAAGTAGCCAGTCAAACTTTAGCATGTGCACTATATGGTCATAAATATGTGGACACATGACCATAAGCATGTTCAAAGCCATGGTTGGTCTTTGTTCCTCTGAGAAGGCGTTCTACAAGATCTTGGAGTCCCCATTCACTTCCCCTATTTCCCCATTTACTTTTGGTAATAGTAAAGGTACTGGAATAGTAATCATGAGGTTGCTGGTTCAAGCCCCACCATCGCCCTGTTGGGCCCCTGAGCAAGGCCCCATCTGCTAAATGCCACAAATGTAAATGTAAATAGAACATGTAAGATGAGAAGGCCTGACTCGCGATGGACGTTCCAATTCATGCCAAATGTGTTGAATGAAGTTGAGGTCAATGCTGGCACAATGTTGGAACAAGAACAGGAAAGGGCCTTCCCAAACTGTTGCCATAAAGTTGGAAACCCTCATCAATTTACTTGTGGTCATATTGATTATTTGGGAGGTAGGTGGTCACTGGGCTGTCCAGAGGAAATTCATGCAGACATGGGAGGGATGTGTCAGCGTCTGCACACAGATGGACCAGAGGCCAGTCGAACTTTAGCCTGTGAACTACAGGGGTTGGACAAAATAACTGAAACACCTGTCATTTTAGTTTTCATGGCTAAATTGGACCAGTCTGGTGGCCAATCTTCATTAATTGCACATTGCACCAGTAAGAGCAGAGTGTGAAGGTTCAATTAGCAGGGTAAGAGCACAGTTTTGCAAAATATTGCAATGCACACAACATTATGGGTGACATACCAGAGTTCAAAAGAGGACAAATTGTTGGTGCACGTCTTGCTGGCCCATCTGTGACCAAGACAGCAAGTCTTTGTGATGTATCAAGAGCCACAGTATCCAGGGTAATGTTAGCATACCACCAATAAGGACAAACCACATCCAACAGGATTAACTGTGGACGCAAGAGGAAGCTGTCTGAAAGGGATGTTCGGGTGCTAACCCGGATTGTATCCAAAAAACATAAAACCACGGCTGCCCAAATCACGGCAGAATTAAATGTGCACCTCAACTCTCCTGTTTCCACCAGAACTGTCCGTCGGGAGCTCCACAGGGTCAATATACACGGCCGGGCTGCTATAGCCAAACCTTTGGTCACTCGTGCCAATGCCAAACGTCGGTTTCAATGGTGCAAGGAGCGCAAATCTTGGGCTGTGGACAATGTGAAACATGTATTGTTCTCTGATGAGTCCACCTTTACTGTTTTCCCCACATCCGGGAGAGTTACGGTGTGGAGAAGCCCCAAAGAAGCGTACCACCCAGACTGTTGCATGCCCAGAGTGAAGCATGGGGGTGGATCAGTGATGGTTTGGGCTGCCATATCATGGCATTCCCTTGGCCCAATACTTGTGCTAGATGGGCGCGTCACTGCCAAGGACTACCGAACCATTCTGGAGGACCATGTGCATCCAATGGCGGTGCCGTGTATCAGGATGACAATGCACCAATACACACAGCAAGACTGGTGAAAGATTGGTTTAATGAACATGAAAGTGAAGTTGAACATCTCCCATGGCCTGCACAGTCACCAGATCTAAATATTATTGAGCCACTTTGGGGTGTTTTGGAGAAGCGAGTCAGGAAACGTTTTCCTCCACCAGCATCACGTAGTGACCTGGCCACTATCCTGCAAGAAGAATGGCTTAAAATCCCTCTGACCACTGTGCAGGACTTGTATATGTCATTTCCAAGACGAATTGACGCTGTATTGGCCGCAAAAGGAGGCCCTACACCATACTAATAAATTATTGTGGTCTAAAACCAGGTGTTTCAGTTATTTTGTCCAACCCCTGTATATGGTCAAAAATATGTGGACACATGACCATAAGGATGTTAAACATCACATTTCAAAGCCATGGTTGGTGTTTGTTCTTCTGAGAAGGCGTTCTACAAGATCTTGAAGCCACTTCCCCCATTTACTTTTGGTAATAGTCTATTTGTTAAAAAACAAAAAAGAGTCTCTTGGTGTTTGATGCCTTATATCAGGTGTGCGGCTTAGTTCCTCTAGCTGCTAGGAAATTTGGGAGCTGTCTCAAAACCCCAGACGCCAGCTGTCATCCAGATGTAACGACCGATACAATCCTTCCTCCTTTCCATCTCATTTTCAGCATTGATTTGTTTGAAACTTGAACATCGCACTGCCATCGCACAGACACAACATGCTGCAGTCTTATCTCGCGCAACACTGCAAAGTCTCTCCGACTTCCCGGGCTGTCTGAGAGCGGGGAGGCGAGACGGGGGGAGTCTGAGTCCCGCTCAAGGGCGATGTCAGTCTCCATCACTGAGACGTATAGAGTGGCAAGACCAGCGCCACTGTGCCACTGAAAGAGCCATTTAAGAGCCTGTGTGTGTGTTTGTGTGTGGTTTGTGTACCTGGGTGCTGTGTGTATGTTCAGGTGATGGATGGTGAGGCTACCTTGCTCTCGTCTGCTTTTCACCAAACTATCCCGCCGCTGATTTGTCATGGCTGTCAGAGGGCAGATGCTACTGCTAAAGCACTGAGCCCCACTTTATCACAGTCCTCAAAAAGTCGGAGAGGATGCCTCCAGCAAATCGCTTCAAATGGCCTCTTCACAACCGCTGCAATCCATACATCTGTAAGCTACACAGGCGTGCAGATGTTCAAAAAGACTCAAAAATCCCACTGGTCATTTAAAAGGGGATGGAGGTTTTTTTTCTCTTCCAGAACAATTCACTAGGTTCTATTTTATTCCTCCCAATTTAGTCATATCCATCTACCTTGCTGTACCCTCACAGCTGCAGATCCATACTCTGACCGGGAAGGGTCATACCTAACATGCCTCCTCAGATAAATGTGTTATTTCTGTCTATTATTTACCCTTTCTGTGCAGGGACACCATCTCTGAGGCCGGAATTGAAGCAGTAATGAGAAAACCCTTCAACCATCCTTCCCATCAGACACAGCCAATCATGTCTATGTAGGTACCCAGCCGGGTTGAACTCAGTGGTGGTTCGGAAGCCAAGTCCAAATCATTTAGGGGTTCTTAACCTGCTGCCTGTGGGCCAGCATGAGCTTCTTTTCCATGAGCCTAATCTTTACATATACTAATGTCTATGTATTATTGACAACTGTTGGGTATGCTGTGGCTACCCGACAAAAATAAATAAATAAATAAAACAATTAAAATAAATAAATGAGTAATTATACATGCTGACAGACAGGCAAACAAACAAATAAAATGATTTATGTTAAAAAAGTCATGGTCATTGCCAAACCTTTTATGGTCAGAGTAAATATCTCCCTTTAAATACATGATTCATAAAACCCTCCACCACCTGATAACAGGAATTTAGTCCATCACAGAGCATCAATGTTCCCACCAATTCACCAGCTCACTTGCACCAGTGGACAACTCAGAGCAGCCAATCAACATGAGCGACCGATCTGCATGTTTTTCGAAGGCGGCAGGAAAAAGTAATACCTGGAGGTAACCTATTCAGAATCAGCAAGAACATCCGAAACTCCTTACAGACAGTGACTAAAAGTAAAGGTCAAACCCAGGTCCCCTGTACTGAGATCCAGGAGACAGGACAAGCACTTTCCCACTGTACCACTCAGCAGCCTAAATGTCTTTTTGTGTTAATTTAATTAAAATGGAAAAAAAACGGAAAAAATAACACATTGGCACCACTCCACCCCTAGGCCAGGGCTTGTCAAACCCTGGGTCGCAACCCTTGGATGGCTCAATAGCCGGTAAAAAGAAGTTGCAGAGAAAAATAATAATAAATAAATGAAAAATTTTTACCAGGCACAAACACAAAACAAAGGAGGCTTTATGTTACATCGTGTAAACCACAGTGGGACCAGATTGCCACAATTATTATTAATTAAGTATATTTAATTTTGTGTTTCAATTTGATGCATTGTTTGTGTTGCCTGTGTCGAGGTGAAAATCATGGACAAAATGTGGTTCGCTTGAAATAAAAGTAAAAAAAAAACGACTTTCTAGGCCAGCGGTTTAGGTGGCTAGAATCTCACAGACAAATCATCTTCATTCCTCCTGGCAGTGTGAGGATGATTTATATATCTATTCATATCCTACCCATCCATCCAGACTGAGCCTGACAACAAAGTCTGTGAGTCAAATCCAAACCTGCATCACCTGACGTCTACTCCCACCTACATCCAAACTGATCCAGAGGAACAGAGGAGTCTCAGATCCAGTGGTGTCTCCTCGCCTTGTGCAGACATGCCCATTTCAATAACAGAATGGAGATAAGAATTTGACAGGCCAGCTGACAGAAGTTCCAGATGTTCGAGACGATAACTCAGTATCATACCTTTGCAGACCAGACCTTTTAATCGTTGTGCTAACTCAGGGCTGGAACAAATCCTTTCCTTCTTGGTTCTCAATTCTGTTTGGGAGCACCAGAGGGGGGAACTAGGTAAACACACTTACACACTGAGATCTTACCTGCCAAGTCAGTTGGATCTTCTCGCTGTCACATTTTGAAAGACAAAATCTCTACCATGTTTATAACACATTTTAAAATTATTAATAAAAGCAGCTGTTCAAACTTTATTGGGTACATCTACACCGATCAGCCATAACATTAAAACCACCTCCTTTATTCTACACTCACTGTCCATTTTATAAGCTCTACTTATCACATAGAAGCACTTTGTAGTTCTACAATTACTAACTGTAGTCCATCTGTTTCTCTGCATGCTTTGTTAGCCCACTTTCACTCTGTTCTTCAATGGTCATGACCCCCACAGGACCACTACAGAGCAGGTATTATTTGGGTGGTGGCTCATTCTCAGCACTGCAGTGACACTGACATGGTGCTGGTATGAGTGGATAAGACATAGCAGTGCTGCTGGAGTTTTAAAACACATCACTGTCCCTGCTGGAATGAGAATAGTCCACCAACCCAAAAAATATTCAGCCAACAGCGCCCCGTGGGCAGCGTCCTGTGACCACTGATGAAGGTCTAGAAGATGACCAGCTCAAACAGCAGCAATAGATGAGAGATCGTCTCTGACTTTACATCTACAAGGTGGATCAACTAGGTAGGAGTGTCTAATAGAGTGGACAGTGAGTGGACATGGTATTTAAAAACTCCAGCAGCAGTTTGCTGTGTCTGATCCACTCATACCAGCACAACACACACTAACACACCACCACCATGTCAGTGTCACTGCAGTGCTGAGAATGATCCACCACCTAAATCATACCTGCTCTGTGGTGGTCCTGTGGGGGTCCTGACCATTGAAGAACAGGGTAAAAGCAGGCTAAAAATGTTTGTAGAGAAACAGATTAACTACAGTCAGTAATTGTAAAACTACAAAGTGCTCCTATATGGTAAGTGGAGCTGATCAAATGGACAGTGTGTGTAGAAACAATGAGGTGGTTTTAATGTTATGGCTGATCAGTGTAAATGTTACATACACTTATCTGTATCAGTTTGTATCTTGTTATCTCACCTCTAGAATCTATTGCTTTTGCTTGCACTGGGAACATGGGAAAGGTTTTAACTGAAAAAAAAAGAACCCATTAACTTTGTGGACAAGGGCCACTCGTTCACGTCTCGTTAAAGGCAAAAGGGAATAGAGCAACAAAGCAAATCTATTATTCTGTTAACAAGCCAATCATTTGTTTATTTGCTCGGGTCTTGTCTGTAAACCTTTTTGTCTCATCAGTATCATTTTAATAGAGCGGGTGCACTGGGACCTGCCTACTAAAGAATTTCATGAATGCAGAACTATAAATTGCCCATGGATGCAAATACACAGAGCTCAGTGTTTACAGACCCCCCACAGCCCTCGTCAGGATGACGTGGTTACAAACGCCTTTATCCAAAGTGACTTACAGTACTGTGACAGTATACAGCCTAAGCAATTGAATTTTAAGGGCTTTGTTTAAGGGTCCAACATTGACAACCTGGCAGTGGTGGAGCTTGAACCAGTGACCTTCTGATTACTAGTTGAGCACCTAAGCTACAACGGCTTCCAATGGGTCGCATCTTTATGCATTTACATTTTCTGCATTTTAGCAGACGCTTTTATCCAAGGCAACTTACAATTATGTTTTGTATACAATTTGAGCAATTAATGGTTAAGGGCCTTGCTCAGGGGCCCAACAGTGGCAACTTGGTGGTGGTGAGGCTTGAACCAGCAACCTTCTGATTACTAATCCTTCACCGCTGGTCCACCTTGTAGACGTAAAGTCAGAGACGATCTCTCATCTATTGCTGCTGTTTGAGTTGGTCATCTTCGAGACCTTCATCAGTGGTCACAGGACGCTGCCCACGGGGCGCTGTTGGCTGGATATACTTTTGGTTGGTGGACTATTCTCAGTCCAGCAGTGACAGTGAGGTGTTTAAAAACTCCATCAGCACTGCTGTGTCTGATCCACTCATACCAGCACAACACACACTAACACACCACCACCATGTCAGTGTCACTGCAGTGCTGAGAATGATCCACCACCCAAATAATACCTGCTCTGTGGGGGTCCTGGGAAAGTCCTGACCATTGAAGAACAGCATGAAATGGGGCTAACAAAGCATGCAGAGAAACAGATGGACTACAATCAGTAATTGTAGAACTACAAAGTGCTTCTATATGGTAAGTGGAGCTGATAAAATGGACAGTGAGTGTAGAAACAGGGAGGTGGTTTTAATGTTATGGCGGATTGGTGTACACACACTATTTATATACTTTTTATATCAAGGCAAAGAACAAGCTTTATGATAAGCATGTTATTTAGCCTTGTTACTGTTTTTATTGACATTAAAATCTCCATTTAGCATAACTTCTGCTGAAAGTGTTAGTTCTTCGCTAATGTAAGCTGTTCTTTATTACTTGTCAGTTTTATTACTTTGCAAAGTTTCATCCCTATCTAGCCCCCCCAAAATGATACAAATCAATAAATTACAAAACAAATGTTGTTTAATTACATTTTTCACAATTTGAAAAAGACCGATTTGAAGGTACCCTGAATTTTACACCTGCACCTTAGTGCTAAAAACAGACCTTCTGTTATTGTGTGCATACACCGAGCCCCATGAGCCTGTCAACGATGAGAGGTGATCAGGTGTTTGAAAAGCACAGCGCGTCCTGTCAGAACAAAAAAGTTGGACACAGGTGAGGGACGGGGGCGAAAGGCAGCTGGATGGAACAAGACAGGTTGTGAAAAGGAAGGCGGACCGGGTTGCTGCTAATCACATATGCCGGATGAGAATGTGTCAGGTTGGGAGAGCTTTTCAATCACACAGGCCCCCTACCTTTCACTCGGGAGGCCATTTCGGGACTTTCAGAGACCCGAGCTGAACTAGATTACCTTGAGTCTGTGTGAACTCTCAAGGAAATCAAAGATAGAAAGACGACAATCTATCAAAGAGTGAAGAAATACAGTAGTATGACCCCAGTATACAAGGTCAGAAATGTGAATGTGGAAAGAGTGATTTCAAATTTTACAAATTTTACAAATTTATAGTACATGCACAACACACACTAACACACCACCACCATGTCAGTATCACCCGCAGTGCTGAGAATCATCCACCACCTAAATAATACCTGCTCTGTAGTGGTCCTGGGAGAGTCCTGACCATTTAAGAACAGCATGAAAGAGGGCTAACAAAGCATGCAGAAGAACAGATGGACTACAGTCAGTAATTGTAGAACTACAAAGTGCTTCTATATGGTAAGTGAAGCCGATTAAATGGACAGTAAGTGTAGAAACAAGGAGGTGGTTTTAATGTTATGGCTGATCGGTGTACAACAGTGGTGTTTTACAGACACACAGAGTATAGCAGCACATCACAAAATCTTTAGTTAGGAGTGGTTGGATGCTTAGTGCTCTGGGCTAGCAATCCTTTAACTTCTTTCGGGATCAATAAAGTATCCATCCAAAGCATTTTATTGTATTGTGTACATTTATACTGTGTATGACAAAAAAACTGCATCCTACACCTGCACCATAGCACAGAGTAATAACTTCTTACCACAATACTGTCCCACCCTACAACATGCACTACGTCAAAATAGCAGAGTGTTTATGGAAACGCACAAATGTTTTTGCATAAAACTGAAGTACAAAGTGTAAAACAGCACACACATATTCCTCTGACACCTATGATTACTTATTAAAATTCTAATTTAACAGAGAAGAACACGTCCTACCTTCACCTTTAATACAGTAATATAATTATCACAGAGTAGTGATGAGGTCTCAGAGTGAGCTTTTAAGCTGTTATGGTAAGATGGTAACAGTGTCTGAGCTCTGGGGGTTTGAATCTCAGGCTGGGCTCACAAATACAGAAGGAGTATGGGGTTAAGTGAACCTAGCCATTGGGGGACACATCAGTGCACCCTTAGTGCCAGTCCCAAGCACGGATAAACCGGACGGTTGTGTCAGGAAAAGCACTCCTAACAAGAGCTGCCAAAAGGACTCATTCATCATTCAGAGATGAGATTGTAGAAACGTACTATTTATGTCTTACTATGATCTTACAGGCTCTCAGGTAACATTTATAAACATTTATTGTGAAATCCACATTTTTCTCCACTTTAAGTAAACAGCCATTGACACACGCTGGAACACACAGTCATTGACTATTTTATAAGCTACATCTACAATACAGATGAATTCTATGGATATACATTTACTGACTGTAGCCCATCTGTCACTACACTCTGTTAATGCCTCATCACTTAAGACCCCAGCAAATAAACAGATGAAAAGGGTTGCCAGATTTTACAGTTATTTGGTACCAGCCAAAATCCATCCAATTAAAATGCATATATATATATATATATATATATATATATATATATATATATATATATATATATACAGTGTATCACAAAAGTGAGTACACCCCTCACATTTCTGCAAATATTTTATTATATCTTTTCATGGGACAACACTATAGAAATAAAACTTAGATATAAGTTAGAGTAGTCAGTGTACAGCTTGTATAGCAGTGTAGATTTACTGTCTTCTGAAAATAACTCAACACACAGCCATTAATGTCTAAATAGCTGGCAACATAAGTGAGTACACCCCACAGTGAACATGTCCAAATTGTGCCCAAAGTGTCAATATTTTGTGTGACCACCATTATTATCCAGCACTGCCTTAACCCTCCTGGGCATGGAGTTCACCAGAGCTGCACAGGTTGCTACTGGAATCCTCTTCCACTCCTCCATGATGACATCACGGAGCTGGTGGATGTTAGACACCTTGAACTCCTCCACCTTCCACTTGAGGATGCGACACAGGTGCTCAATTGGGTTTAGTCCATCACCTTTACCTTCAGCTTCCTCAGCAAGGCAGTTGTCATCTTGGAGGTTGTGTTTGGGGTCGTTATCCTGTTGGAAAACTGCCATGAGGCCCAGTTTTCGAAGGGAGGGGATCATGCTCTGTTTCAGAATGTCACAGTACATGTTGGAATTCATGTTTCCCTCAATGAACTGCAGCTCCCCAGTGCCAGCAACACTCATGCAGCCCAAGACCATGATGCTACCACCACCATGCTTGACTGTAGGCAAGATACAGTTGTCTTGGTACTTCTCACCAGGGCGCCGCCACACATGCTGGACACCATCTGAGCCAAACAAGTTTATCTTGGTCTCGTCAGACCACAGGGCATTCCCGTAATCCATGTTCTTGGACTGCTTGTCTTCAGCAAACTGTTTGCGGGCTTTCTTGTGTGTCAGCTTCCTTCTGGGATGACGACCATGCAGACCGAGTTGATGCAGTGTGCGGCGTATGGTCTGAGCACTGACAGGCTGACCTCCCACGTCTTCAACCTCTGCAGCAATGCTGGCAGCACTCATGTGTCTATTTTTTAAAGCCAACCTCTGGATATGACGCCGAACACGTGGACTCAACTTCTTTGGTCGACCCTGGCGAAGCCTGTTCCGAGTGGAACCTGTCCTGGAAAACCGCTGTATGACCTTGGCCACCATGCTGTAGCTCAGTTTCAGGGTGTTAGCAATCTTTTTATAGCCCAGGCCATCTTTGTGGACAGCAACAATTCTATTTCTCACATCCTCAGAGAATTTTTTGCCATGAGGTGCCATGTTCAATATCCAGTGGCCAGTATGAGAGAATTGTACCCAAAACACCAAATTTAACAGCCCTGCTCCTCATTTACACCTGGGACCTTGACACATGACACCAGTTAGGGACAACGACACATTTGGGCACAATTTGGACATGTTCACTGTGGGGTGTACTCACTTATGTTGCCAGCTATTTAGACATTAATGGCTGTGTGTTGAGTTATTTTCAGAAGACAGTAAATCTACACTGCTATACAAGCTGTACACTGACTACTCTAAGTTATATCCAAGTTTCATGTCTATAGTGTTGTCCAATGAAAAGATATAATGAAATATTTGCAGAAATGTGAGGGGTGTACTCACTTTTGTGATACACTGTATATATACACACACACATATACATATCATACATACACTGATCAGCCATAACATTGAAACCATCTCCTTGTTTCTACACTCACTGTCCATTTTATCAGCTCCACTTACCATATAGGAGCCACTATTGCTATTACTATTAGACTGCTTTCACCCTGTTCTTCAATGGTCAGGACGCCCACAGGACCACTACAGAGCAGGTATTATTTGGGTGGTGGATCATTCTCAGCACTGCAGTGACTGACATGGTGGTGGTGTGTTAGTGTGTGTTGTGCTGGTATGAGTGGATCAGACAGAGCAGCGCTGCTGGTGTTTTTAATCACCTCACTGTCACTGCTGGACTGAGAATAGTCCACCAACCAAAAATATTCAGCCAACAGCGCCCCGTGGGCAGCGTCCTGTGACCACTGATGAAGATCTAGAAGATGCCCAACTCAAATAGCAGCAATAAATGAGCGATCGTCTCTGACTTCACATCTACAAGGTGGACCAACTAGGTAGGAGTGTCGAATAGAGTGGACAGTGAGTATCCACTCATACCAGCACAACACACACTAACACACCACCACCATGTCAGTGTCACTGCAGTGCTAAGAATGATCCACCACCTAAATAATACCTGCTCTGTAGTGGTCCTGTGGGGGTCCTGACCATTGAAGAACAGCATGAAAGAGGGCTAACAAAGCATACAGAGAAACAGATGGACTACAGTCAGTAATTGTAGAAGTACAAAGTGCTTCTATATGGTAAGTGAGTGTAAAAACAAGGAGGCGGTTTCAATGTTATGGCTGATCAGTGTATTTTAGACAAAACCACTTCACTGTCTGTAGAAGCCTGCTTTCCACTGGGGAGAAAAGGATGGAAAGACTGTCGGCCTTTTATGACTGTGCTACTGTATCTCAAACACACACACACACACACACACACACACACACTTGGTCTTGTCTTGGACATGAGCATTTAATTTTATTTCGGGCCTGGAGGCAATCAATCTCTCTTTACTTTTCTCCATCTTTTTTCGGCCCTTACCTGCCTGCACGGTACGCTGCTTTAACAAGTGTCAGAGAACATACAGCTGCTAATGGCATACTGGGTTGCACTATGATTAAAGTTTTAATTTTTAATTCAGTTGCTACTGTTTTATTGAAAAAAGCAGTACAGTGGTGTACTGATAAAGAGAACTCCACCACAACCTCTGTCTTCAAGATCTGTTTCGCTTGAGCAGAATCTGACTGGAATCTGTATGGCATAGGTGTAGGTGCGAGCTATATGGGCAGAATTTATTTTAAGGGTACATTTAACTGTATATCACTGTAACTAGGGTGTTTGAGTGGTGCAGGGATAAATACACTAGCCCAGGCTATGTTGGGTGAGTGGGGGGTCCAAAAATCCAATGCCCTGTATGGCACAATAAATGGATGCATATATTTACAGGTATATACCATTCAATCCATGCTCAGAAAATATTCCTTACACCTTTATACTCCCCAGTACCCCATCACAGGCAATATAGGTGTATGGATACACACTGTTTAAGCCAATTTCTGACCATAGCATATTGGCATATGCATATCATAGCAGTAGCCAATATTTGAGTCTGTCTGTAAACCTTGTGAGCTGCCTTGCTGCCTGCTTAGACAGCTGCCTAAGTAGAGAGGAATCTAACGGACATTAAACTTTAAATAGGCAGATTATTTAGACACACTACTTATACAGTGATTACATCATTGATTGTACCTGTATATCACAACAGTTTTAGTTTACTAAGCTACCAAACCAGTGGATTGAGACAAAACAAACGCTAGCATGCCTGCTAACACCTCCCTTCATGCACCAAAAACTGTGGGAGGAAACCCGAGCACCCGGAGATAACCCACGCGGACATGGGGAGAACATGCACACTCCACACAGAAAGGACACGGACCTCCCCACCTGGGGATCAAACCCAGGACCTTGCTGTGAGGCGACAGTGCTACTCACTTAGACACTGTGCCGCCCCAGTCAGAATATAGCTCAGATTAAGGCATCTCAGTAGGCAGCATTTTAGGGCATCTAAGAATTAAGACAAGCCTAGGACGACATAAAATGCTGTCTATGTAGAGAGCTTACTAGGTTTTCAGACAGACCCTTTGTGTAAGAAAGAGAAGATTTAGTCAAGTCAAGTCAAGTCAACTTTATTTATATAGCGCTTTTTACAATATACATTGTCTCAAAGCAACTTTACAAAATCCAGGACCAACAGATACAAAAACCCCTGTTGAGCAAGCCGAGGGCGACTGTGGCAAGGAAAAACTCCCTGAAAATTACAGGAAGAAACCTTGAGAGGAACCAGACTCAACAGGGCCCATCCTTCTTGGGTGGTCTGGAGGATACTTTAAATAAATACACGATTTACACAAATCATACAAACACAGAATTGAATGATCTAAAAGTCATACAGTGGTAATAAATAGATAAATAAACAATTAAATAATAATAGAGTTGTTTAGGTGTTAGGTGTTTTGGGTCTAGTGGTCTGGGATTCTCTTCAGGTTAAAAGAAAAAAAACTGCACACTGTCAGACCTTACACAAGAAAATACCACTAATTTTATTAAAATATTAAAATAAATATTTAATGATATACTAAAATATTTTTTTATATTATAAAAATTACATATATTTTATATATTATTTTTTTCTTAAATATTACAATTATTTTTTATAGGCATACAGCTTTAACCCAGTGATTCTGGTGAATTTAGGTCCTTGAAAAGATTTAGAACAACTGTTAAACTGTAAACCCTCGAACAGTCTGGTAACACAGGCTGCAGCACTGCAATAACCTCAAAAGACGGTTGTAAACAGCACAAAGCGAGCAGACAACACAGAAACAACTGCTATTAATTAGTGTCAGTGTTTACAACCGACCAGAGAAGAAAACATTCTCAGAGAGAAAAATAACCCAGTGGATACAGATGCCGACTTGAGCTGTGCTTTAATGAGCCGAAATAGTAGCTTAACTCAACCCAAGGACATTTAAAAAATGTATGTTATGCTACTATTTACTTAAGGAAGCTAATTTATTTTTATTAGTCTTTATTCAGAGTAAACAATTAAAAATGTGTTTGTACTCTGGGCTTTATATTTTTAAATGTGCACAGTTTTTTAATTCCTTTTAATCCCAGAGTCACACAAACAAGAAGGTGGTACAGAAGATCTAGGTAATCATACCACTCTGTATTTGAATAGGGCTGGATTACAGGGTTGGAAAGACTTGAATCACCTCATGAGTCGATGTCATTATCAGAACTATCAGATCACCACAATGGCAATATTACATCTTTGTTGTTGCTTGATTTTGATGCTTCTTGACTTTATACATGATCAATTGATTTGATATTGTCCAACCAAGGCAGCACACAGGAAAAGTGTCTGTTAATTGCTGCAAAGCCAGCAAAACATTAGGACTACAAATATACTACTCGTACCACTGTACTAAACTATTATACTACTAGTACTACTATACTAATATACTACTACACTATAATATAATGCATAGTACTACTATACTATAATTCTACTACTATACTACTATACTATAATACTACTAGTACTACTATACTAATACTACTACACTATAATATAATGCATAGTACTACTATACTAATATACTACTATACTATAATTCTACTAATATACTACTATACTATAATACTACTATACTAATATACTACTACACTATAATATAATGCATAGTACTACTATACTAATATCTACTATACTATAATACTACTAGTATGACTATAATGCATAGTACTACTATACTATAATTCTACTATTCTACTATTATACTACTATACTATAATACTACTGGTACTATTATACTATGCTAATATACAACTAGTACTAATCTACTATAGTTATATATTATTAATACACTACTATACTATAATATACTATAATACTACTAGTACTGCTGTACTTCAATAATATACTACTATATGACTACACTATACTTTATACTACTATACTTTAATACTACTGGTACTACTATACTAATATACAACTACTACTAATATACTATAGTTATATATTGTTAATATACTACTATACTATACTTTTCTAATATACTGTACTAGTATACTATACTACTAGACTATAGTAATATACTACTAATACACTACTATACTTTTCTAATATACTGTACTAGTATACTATACTACTAGACTATAGTAATATACTACTAATACACTACTATACTTTTCTAATATACTGTACTAGTATACTATACTACTACACTATAGTAATATACTACTAATACACGTATACTATAATATACTTTTCTAATATACTACTAGTACTACTACACTATAATATTACTAGTACTACTAATAGACTTCTATAATTTTCTAATATACTGCTAGTACTACTGTATTATAATCTTACTAATGCTACTATACTTATAGTAATATACTACTAATTTACCACTATACTATAATATTACTAGTACTACTATACTATAGTAATATACTACTCTACTTTTATAATACTATTATACTACTAATATACTACTAGTACTACTATACTAATATATTACTTTACTAAAATGCTACTAGAACTACTAATATAGTGTCAAACAGCTCTAATCTGTTTGCAACTTTCTAAAGGTTAAGATCTAATAATACAAACCAGGTGTTATTAAGTTTAAATAAAAAAATAGTTAGACTTGGAGGGTTATAATGTGTAAAATATAGCTAGAAAACTATTATTTAACTTATTTAAATTTAAAGAGTGCAATGTGACAAATGCAAAGAAAAGAAGAAACACCGACTTTTAAGCATATCTGAATATTGAGGGGGGCATGTGATTATGGCCTTGACAGATGGTGAGAACTTTAATAGAACGTTATCACTTTCTATAGTCACTGTAAGAAGTTAACAAAAAAAAAAATAACCAATGAACTGAGAACTTTTTAAGTTCATTTTTACTACATGATGAGTCCATAAATCCCTCCAAATTAACTACAAATGGGTAACTTGCAAAAAAAAATAAATCACTAATAATTAGAAAAAACAAACAAAATTCAATCTGCCAGCCCACGACATTTTAACAGCCCAGTATGATTAAAATAGTGCAATCTGGCAGCACTGAGTTAGTACTGGGGGGTAAATGTGTTGCGTACCCCATGGTGCAGACCTCTCAATGAGTTACATGTGAATTTAAAAAGAATCGGTGGGGAGGCTTTGTCATGCCAAGCCTGAATTAGAAAGTAAGCTTGTAACAAACTTTATAAAGCAAGTTCCAGCCAGAATGGTCAAACAGAGTATGTACCAGGTCTAGTATTCACTTAACCTGGTAAAAATATATACAATAGGAAACTAGGGCTACTACATGGAACAATATCTGTTGCAAGTGTTGTACTTTTATCATAGTTACCTTAACTAAGCATAAGTGCTTAAGTGTAGTTTGTTTTACCTTATTTACTTTATTTAGGCATCTACAGGCTTGCTTCAAACATCTCATTGTACTTGTACAGTGACAAATACATCTTATCTTATGTGTGTTGTATGTAATGTAAATGTAATTGCAAGAAAAAGTGTGTGTTGGCGGGGCTGGATGGTCAGTTTGAGAACACTCTGTGTATTCTAGATATGCAGTCTGATAGCAGTGGGCACAAGGTAGTACGGTGATTTAAAACATAGTGCCAGTGCAGCTTTAGAAACCCAGTGGACTGGCCATTAGGTGTAACTGAGCATGGATGAGTACGTGTGTAATGCCCTGTGATGGACTGGTACCCTGTGTATCACTGCACTGGGACCACTACACACCTGCCAATGAACAAACATGATTTGAAGCCCCAGTCACCCTAAAGGATTTCATTGAAGGTCACTGAGGATATAGACGGCCAGTTGGCACAGCGGGATAATCTGCTAGCACACCAGTGCCAAAATCAGCACTGCTACCAGTCAGCTGGGCGGTCCCCCTAAAGTCTGCAAACAAAAAAATTAGCCATTAAGTCTGCCGGGTGGGAAAAGACAGGACCGAAAAGTGGGTGGGGTCTTCAACACCATGCAAGGACTCTCATTAGTAGCCCAAGGCGCCTGTACAGGAAGTGGAGGAGATCAGAGATGAGGGCGTGGCTCTTATTGACACACACTTTCTGTGAATTTGCATGCAAAGAAGGAGTTGGTGGACTGTGCATGTGTTGGAAAGAGCAAAAATTACCCTCCTCGGACACAACCGGAGTCTCCAGGAGGAGAAGACAAATTCTCACTCACTCTCACTGTCTTAACCGCTTATCCAATCAGGGTCATGGGGGGTTCTGGAGCCTATTCCAGCTTTTCAATGGGCGCAAGGTACACAGTAACACCCTGGATGGGGTGCCAGTCCATCGCAGGGCAGACACACACACACACACGTACACACCCATTCAACTATAGGGCAATTCAGTGTCTCCAACTAACCTGGCTGCATGCTTTTGGACTGTGGGAGGAAAGTGGAGCTCCCAGAGGAAACCCACACAGTCACAGGGAGAAAACAAGCTTACTCCACACAGAAAGGACCCAGACCGCCCCGCCTGGGCATCGAACCCAGGACCTTCTTGCTTTGAGGCGACAGTGCCACCCACTTAGCCACCGTGCCACCTGAGAAGACAAATTGACAACTCTAAATTGGGAGAAAAGGAGAAAATGCATTAAAAAAAAAACCTCAAACACACACACACACACACAAATAATAAAATAAAATGTTCAGTAATTAAAGTATGGTTTGAATAAAATAGTCCCTACAGTAAGAAGACCTAGGAGGTAGGTTCACAAGAACACACCCTATCAATCAAACCTAAACTCAGTTCCTAATAAAAGCACATGATTTAACATGACACGCACTACAAATGAGAGCAAAACACGACATGAAAATGTACTGACATAGCACAAAAATAAATGACTGATATTTCAATTCTCTAGTGTGTGATCTTCCTCTGACCCCGTTTCCCACTGAGCCCATCTGTGCTCCTCCAAAGAGGAAAAAGGGCAACATTTTGTTGACAGCCATGGGGGATCAAACCCTGCGCTCTCGCAAAACTATTCCAGAATGTGTACTCACAGCTGGACCTGATGTGCACATCAACAGACCTGGGGTACATGGATAAGGATGGACAGAAGTATCGATACGCCCATTCTAATTTTTGGATATATGTGTTTCAGCCACAACAGCTGCATGTTGAACGTATAGAAGACTAGAATGCCTTCATGTCATATATACAGATGTACAGTACAACAAAATTATTTTTTCGCGTATCGCGAGCTCTTTTGGAAGTTGGGATCAGAGCGCAGGGTCAGCCATTGTACGGCACCACTTCAGCAGAGAGGGCCTTGCTCAAGGGCCCAACAGTGGCTGGATGGCAGAGACGGTAATCCAACTCTCAACTTTTCGGCTGATAACCCAAAACTCTACCCACTAGGCTTCCACTGTCCCATTAAGAATGCATTATACTGTATAATGGAAATGAAAGTTTTGCAGCAACAGCTTAGGGAAGGCCCTTTCCTGTTCCAGCATGGCAATGTGAGTATAAAGACATGAAGAAATGCTTGGTTTCACTCCAGTGGTCTGAACAGAACAGCTCTGGAATGAAATTGGAGTGGAATTAATTAATAATTTTTGGACCAACATCTGTACCCAGCCATATAAATGCTCCTTTGATTAAACGGCAACAAATTCCCACAGACAGACATACTTCGCAAAGCATTCTTAGAAAAGTGGTTGTTATTGCTGAAAAGATCACACTACAAGTACTAGTACTCTATTGTGTATAGTTAGTTAGTTAGTGTTTAGTTTTTAACGCCATGTCTGCCCTTTGGGCCATGTTCATGGCAGAAAAGGTTGTGATCTCTCTTATTTACTTATTCCATTTGACTTAGGAGTTATGTCTGTTGTCTATGTATGTGCATTTATATGTGGTGCTTCAGTTATGTTAATGACAGGAATTTTAGAAGTGTTGTTGCTTTTGTCTTGGTAAAGAGTTCCTTTATGGTTTTTGCTGATAAGATCTGTTGCCTTTCATGGTTATAAATGACACATTCCAGCATTAAATGTTTTATTGTAATCTGTGTTTGGCATGTTGCACAATATGGGGCAGTTTTGCCTTTTATCAGGTACATGTGTGTTAATCTTGTGTGTCCAATACGACATCTTGTGTACACTGTCTGATCCCAACGGTTTTCGAGGTAGGTCATCATTTTTTCCCCAACAGTGGGATTCATTTCATACAATTTATTATTCTGGTGTGTGTTCCAGTCGTTTTGCCATTTGTTCTTGATATATGAGTTTATTGTAGGTTTGATGTCCATTGGTGGGATTTGGTACATTGGATCCGGTATGGATGTGGCCTTTTTTGCTACTCGATCCGCTCTCTCGTTGCCCAGGAGTCTGCAGTGTCCTGGTATCCAGCATAATATTATATTGCAACTGTGCTTTCTGTGATTGTTGGGTGGTTGGTTTCTAGAGCTTGGAGTGCTTGTAGGCAGGATTTTGAGTCTGTGCATATGAGTGTTGTTCGTTGTTGGATTGATTCTGCATACTCTAATGCTAGTAGTGTAGTAGAGTAGTGCTTGGGCTTCTGCTGTGAAAATCGAGCTTTGTTTAGGGAGGGTTATTCCTTTTTGTTGTTGACCAGATACTATTGCTGCTGATGTCTGACTGTCTGTTTTTGAGCCGTCTGTGTATATAGGGGTGTATGTAGGAAATATTTCTCTGATTTCTAGAAATCGCTGTTTATATGTGTTTGGGTGGGTCTCTGATTTTTTGCTTTGAGAAATGTCCATGATGATATTTATCTGTTTAAGGTCCCAGGGTGGAGTGGAATAATGAACAGCTGTGTTTGTGCAATGGTGTCCAAGTTTAGCTATTGTGTATAATAAAAGTGCTAACCCTTGTATCCTGTTAAAAGTGCCTACAATGGACATACAGGCATCGGAACTGGACATCGGAGCAATGAAAGATCATGTGGACGGTCAGGCACTTGAGCACCACTGACCCTGGGATAAGATGGCATCAGAAAGCATTGTAGGATGATTCACCTCACTGTGTACAAATATTGAAGGACATACAGATGTCCTGGTACCAGAGACCACAAGACTCCACAAGTTTCCCGTTTAATAAGCAATTTGCTGTGAAATTTTAAATTTAAGGTTTGTGTTTAGCGGATGTTTAGTGTCCTAGCAATCAT
Organism: Trichomycterus rosablanca; assembly: GCF_030014385.1. Taxonomy (NCBI): domain Eukaryota; kingdom Metazoa; phylum Chordata; class Actinopteri; order Siluriformes; family Trichomycteridae; genus Trichomycterus; species Trichomycterus rosablanca. The sequence goes on from NC_086003.1 coordinate 20,840,829, forward strand.
ACCGCAATTAAGTTAAGTGACTGACACACACCCCCTCCGACAAGTGTGCAGTAGCCGACTGCATCTTTTCACCTGCACGAGGTGAGTTCATATGCAAATCAGCTTTGTGTGTCAACGCATTATTCCTCGACTCTGTGCAGGCACCGTCAATCAGCCAGCAGAGGTCGTAATTATTAGTTAATGAGGTCCCTATCTGGTTCCCACCCTGTATGAACAACAAGTCAATTGTTGTTCGTGTAGGCGCCCAGCCCAGTCGAATGGCAGAGCTGAGTTTCGAACCGACAAGTCTGGTGTGCTAGGGTGTTTTTTACTGCTGTGCCACCTGGGCGCCCGTTTGTTGCTTTATTTATAAACTCAGCAAACTCTAAATACGCTCGGTTATACTAGCAATCGGTTAGACAAAATGTCCAAGATGTTGAAGGCTAAATCAGCTAAAAACATGACACAGGTAACTTTTGTTTAAAAATCCGTGATATCTGAGATTTTTTAACAATGAGGTCCATAAAATTAAGCACATTTAGTAGGGCCCTACTTACATCTCAGCAGGTCAGATCTGTTTTAACAGCAAAATAGACATAGTTTTTTAGGATAGGGGTACCTAATCAAAACCCATCAAATGTCAGGGTGGCTAAACTCCCCACAGACAGAAACTGGAGGTAGGGCTCTGCAGCCCTTTAAGAGACAGCTTTATTTTGGCAAAGCGCTGGTTTGTGTTGGTAGTGTAGAAGATAATGCATGCTAAATTTGTAACTAACCTCTGCGTCGTCTCTTTTCCGGGCACGCAGCAGATGCTCGGCCTGGCTGAGAGCAGTGTGGGATGTGGCAAAAATGGTTCATGAGGGAAATAACAGCGAGAGCGTGACTGAGCATGTAAAACTTGTTTGGAATTAAAAAATCCACGTTCTGTTGATCAGCCGAGTCCTTTGTGGAGGGCATTAGCATTACAAAACAGTTTCTCAGCAGTCTGTATTTGGACAGTGTTTTGATTCTAACCTGTCCAGGTTGCACACCATATGATCCCTTCTACAACTCAGCACTGTTGCAGCTCCCGCGAAGCACCTAGGTAATTAGATCCGAAGCACCTTGTCGTTGGTGAGGTATACAGAGGGGCAGCAGTGGCCAATAATCCTGCGATGCTCCAAGCTGCCACTATGTAGCTCGATGTCCAATAGGATCCAAGTGACCATTGAGGACCTGCTGCTCCATTTCCTTTCCCATCTGGGACTTTCAGTTGCCACAGGACCACTGCCCAGAGCAGGGGTTTGAGTTCCCTACTACTAGGTGCCCCTTTGTCCTGATCTTAAATTTTCCATTTCTAAATTTAAACCTACATGCTATACCTGAAGCGGCACAGATGGTATTCTGGAAAAAGATGGTCAGTCTTACACCATGCTATTATAATCAGTGTTAATGCTAATGTACTATATAGTGTGAAATGTCTTGACAGAATCTATTATCCTCCAACTTTATTATCCACAGAGATAAGAACTTCTATTTTTAAAATCATAGCACAGCAATTAGAATTCCTGGGTCACTCAGGTACATGATTTTTCTTTTATTTAAACTACAGGGTTGATTGTGCGTCATACTGATTTCTGTCATACTGAAGCTGATTAGGCAAGAATTTACTCAATTTATCTGTACTGTATCACCACAGCATGATGCTACCACCACCACATTTTGAAGTGGGGATAGTGTTACCTGACCGATGAGTCTTGTTATATATTTGCATCTTACAAAATCTGTTAAAATGGACAGTGAGTGTAGAAACAAGGTTGTTAAAATTCCATTTTATCAGCTCCACTTATCATATAGAAGCACTTTGTGGTTCTACAATTACTGACTGTAGTCCATCTGTTTCTCTGCATGCTTTGTTAGCCCCCTTTCATGCTGTTCTTCAATGGTCAGGACCACTACAGAGAAGGTATTATTTGGGTAGTGGATCATTCTCAGCACTGCAGTGACACTGGTGGATCAGAAACAGCAGCGCTGCTGGAGTTTTTAAATACCGTGTCCACTCACTGTCCACTCTATTAAACACTCCTACCTAGTTGGTTCACCTTGTAGATGTAAAGTCACAGACGATCGCTCATCTATTGCTGCTGTTTGAGTTGGTCATCTTTCAGACCTTCATCAGTGGTCACAGGACGCTGCCCACGGGGCGCTGTTGGCTGGATATATTTTTGGTTGGTGGACTAATTTCAGTCCAGCAGTGACAGTGAGGTGTTTCAAAGCTCCATCAGCGCTGCTGTGTCTGATTCACTCATACCAGCACAACACACACTAACACACCACCACCATGTCAGTGTCACTGCAGTGCTGAGAATGATCCACCACCTAAATAATACCTGCTCTGGTGGTCCTGTGGGGGTCCTGACCATTGAAGAACAGCATGAAAGGGGGCTAACAAAGCATGCAGAGAAACAGATGGACTACAGTCAGTAATTGTAGAACAACAAAGTGCTTCTATATGGTAAGTGGAGCTGATCAAATGGACAGTGAGTGTAGAATCAAGGAGGTGGTTTTAATGTTATGGCTGATTAACATTATGTACACAGTGCAGATAAAACACAAGACCTACAACAAATACAAGGTACATTTTTTTATCTAAAAGAGTGAAGGGAATGGGACCAAAATGCACTACAGGACCAAAGACATGTGGTTTTGGCATGATAGGATTCAATAGCCTTAATTATCACTGTACATGTATGCTAAGTAATTTTTGTGCTGTAATTATATAGTTATATTTATTATTTATTTATTGTGAATTCCTATAAATGCATTCCAATCCAAACCTTGTCTCCATCCAACCTGTTGCAGTTAAAATTAAAACATAATTTATAGTCTTGTGAATACTGAATCCTACAATTCCATTTCCTTTTTCTTAGCGAGCAGCTTTGATCAAGTGGACACAACCGGGTCTGCAATTCATCTCTTTTGTATTGGAGAAATGTCTGGAGCAGAAAGGAGGAACAGGCAAGCAACAGCAAAGACATGAACAATAACAAGGAGCTTAAAATGGAAGGAAAACACAGCGAGCACAGATTAATGAGGTGGAGATTGAATAATTGTGTTGGTTTCTTATGACTCAGACTTAACTATGTTGTCACTCTTCCATACATACGCTGTTTCCATATATGCCAGGAATCCATAGGTGGGTAATTGCATGTTCTGTTTCTAATTACAGTTAGATACGAGGGGAGGGCGAGCGCAGAAGTATAGTTACAAGTGAAGTCAAACGTTCACATCTGCTCGTGAGTGACGTGTATGTTACAGCGGCGGTCCCTAACCTTTTTTACACCACGGACCGTTTTTGTATAAGATATGCTTCTCTACTTACCATATAGAAGCACTTTGTAGTTCTACAATTACTGACTGTCGTCCATCTGTTTCTCTACATACCTTTTTAACCTGCTTTCACCCTGTTCTTGAATGGTCAGGACCCCCACAGGACCACTACAGAGCAGGTATTATTTAGGTGGTGGATCATTCTCAGCACTGAAGTGACACTGACATGATGGTGGTTTGTTAGTGTGTGTTGTGCTGGTATGAGTGGATCGGACACAGCGGCGCTGCTGGAGTTTTTAAATACCGTGTCCACTCACTGTCCACTCCTACCTAGTTGGTTCACCTTGTAGATGTAAAGTCAGAGACGATCTCTCATCTATTGCTGCTGTTTGAGTTGGTAATTTTCTAGACCTTAATCAGTGGTCACAGGACGCTGCTCACGGTGCACTGTTGGCTGGATATATTTTTGGTTGGTGGACTATTCTCAGTCCAGCAGTGACATTGAGGTGTCAGCATTGCTGTGTCTGATCCACTCATACCAGCACAACACACACTAACACACCACCACCATGTCAGTGTCACTACAGTGTTGAGAATGATCCACCACCTAAATAATGTCCTGGGAGAGTCGTGACCATTGAAGAACAGCATAACAGGGGGCTAACAAAGCATGCAGAGAAACAGATGACTACAGTCAATAATTGTAGAACTACAAAGTGCTCTTATAAGGTAAGTGGAGCTGATAAAATGGACAGTGAGTGTAGAAACAAGGAGGTGGTTTTAATGTTATGGTTGATCGGTGTATATGTTAGGAGGAAATTTGTCCAGATAGTTATATGAAAGGGAAGCGGTAGCTCAGTGGTTAAGATACTGGACTACTAATCATACCCTTTAGATAAAAGCATCTTCTATATACTGCAAATGTAAATGAAATCCATAATTGGTCAGATCTGTCTCCAGCTTATACCCACTGTAAATCAGCTTTACTGCTCTTGCTTGGACGGTGGAGCCTTCCAACCATACAACACCTTGTGGGTGCTTACCAATGCCAATTACAATCTGTTACAAGCTCAGTCTATCCTCTGTCCTTTGTCTTCTCAAGGAACAGGGCACAAAAAGTCTGACGGTTGCCCCAAGCCTTCCTGCTTCGCTAGCATTTCTCCAATTAAGGTCATGACAGAACACATGTTTCCCTGTCTGGCCACACGGCAGAGCTGAGGGCTACCTTTAAAACTAGTAGCTGTAAATGTTTCTCTCAAGGCTGCCAGTTATAAGACTAAATGTCCTTATACATACAGTAAATGCTTCATGCTCGCCAGTGGCAAAACACGCTAAAGGGCTGGAATAGATATAATTAAAATTTATTTTAATTGCACTCTTAGAAAATAATGTTTACTCTTGATTGGAAAATGATTCTAATGAAACAACTCTAACTAAAAGAACCTTTAAGCAACGTGAAAGGCTCATTTTTGCAAAAAAGCTTCTTTATGTCTCATAATATTATACAGCTAGGTTAATAAGTGCCCAGGTGCCTGCCTCTGGCTCATAAATCAACCTCACTGCTGTTGCTGGGTTGGTGGATCCATCCAATCGTATGCTACCTCGTAAATGCATACGAATGCCAATTATCCGTTACAGGCTCAACCTGCGCCTTTGGTCCTCCCAAGCATTGGCACATAAATAGTCTGATGCCGTCCCCAAGCATTCCTGCTTGCATTTGCATTCCTCTAATTAAGCTCATGATAGAACATGCATTCCTCTATCTGGCCATACGACAGAACCGGGGGTTCCTCTTGAGACGCACCACTTCAACGAGACAGTCGACTGGCTGTCCTTACACACAGACAAATGCTTCCAACTTCCTACAGGCAAGAGTTGTGTGGACTGGATTTGGTACCATGGTTATTTGCACATGTAATTAGAACTGGTGGTTCTAAAGGTGTAAAAGGTTCTTCAATCCTAATAGGTTTATCTAAACTTTTACTCTAGAGGGGATGTAGGATGAGGAACAGAATCCTGCAGAGACACTTGGTTGTTAATTACGGAGGAAGGGTCAGATGGGGTTTGGTCCTCGATGCCACTGCGATACAAGATTCCCAGAATTGTTTGAGGCACCGGCACAAGTGGTGAGGGTTTCACTTATGGCACAGTGTGAATGTTGTGAGTGGAAGAGGCAGAAGACTACTGGAGTTGGGGGCAGTGGGGGAGTTGGGGGCAGTGGGGGAGTTGGGTTGCTTGAATTTGATTGTTAGCAAGGGGAAGCTTTGAGAAACTCTAGGAAACTCTGGAATGAGTGATGATTCTGAAGAACTAGAAGATGTTCTAGAAGCAGAACATCTGGATCAATGGGCCCTGGAAGATGTTGGTTAGTCTGATGAGCATTTTAGGCTTTTTCTAGACTAGAAAACATATCAGAATGAAAAAGCCAGTTTAGAGTAAGACAGCTGGTGTATCAGTCTATAATTTATATTGCCTGCTTGTAAAGCGTACATTTGCATTTACATTTCCAGCATTTAGCAGAGAATTTTATCCAAAGCTTACAAATTTACAGTACTGTGACATTAAGCATTAAGGGCCTTACTCAAGGGCCCAACAGTGGGGCTTAAACCAGCGACCTTTGGATTACTAGTCCAGTACCTTAACCACTAGGCTACACCTGCACCCCTGTAGCCGAGAGGGATAGTGGTCTTGCTCAAGGGCCGGGATTCAAACTCTCAACCTTTGATTGATTGCCCAAAGCTCCAGCCACTTGGCTACCACTGTCCCAGCTAAAGCTGGTACTGAAGCTATGATAAAATGGACTGTCTGGTATGACAAATACCTACAAATAATTAATTGTGTGGGTTAGAAAGACAGAGTACTAGTCCAGTACCTTAACCACTAGGCTACACAGCGCTGCTGGAGCAGAGAGGGATAGGGACCTTGCTCAAGGGCCCAACAGTGGCTGCATTGCAGAGTCGGGATTCAACCTCTTAACCTTTTGATTGATAGCCCAAAGCTCCAGCCACTTGGCTACCACTGTCCCAGCTAAAGCTAAAGCTGGTACTGAAGCTATGATGAAATGGACTGTCTGGTATGAAGCCTAAGGATAAGTATAGAAAACAAGAATTTAACAAATTTTCTGATTTACTTTAAATTTACACGCTTGTCTTTTGATTTTGTACTTATAAATTTAAACAAAACACATTAAAAACTAATTAATAAAGAGAGAATTATTGTCAATGTGATAAGCCGCTCAGGTGGCGCAGCAGTAAAAAAGTATGCTAACATACCAAAATTGGGGTTTTGAATACATAGTATCGAATCTCAGCTCTGCCTTCCGACTGGGCTGGGCGGCATGAACAACGATTAGCTGTTGTTCAGGGTTAGAGGGTAAGAAAGTCAGATCATAGGTCCTCATAACTGGTGCAACTGCGGCAACTGCTGGCTGACTGATGGCACCTGCACAGGGCTGAGGAATAATGCTGATGGGGGTGTGGCCCTCCGTACACAGTGCCCGTCAGTGTATGAACTTGACTCCTGCAGGTGAAAAATGCAGTCTGTACTGACTGTACGTGCCGGAGGGGGCGTATGTCAGTTGAGAGGCGTCCTCAGTTAGCGCTGAAGGGTCGAATCAGTATAGAGGAAGCAATCAGGGTAATTTGACACGACTAGACTGAGGGATAAAAATTGGGGGAAAAAAGTGAGAAAAATAGAAATAAAAAATAAAAAATAAAATAATATATATATATATATTTATGTTGAGGTTACATGAAAGTTATTTATATTGGAAGAAAGCCTATCTTTAAAATATGCTCCTGTGGGCAGCACAGATACAGTCGTGTACAGAATTAGGCTAGGTTCACATTGATGTCTGTGATTTAAAAGTCCGGTCAGTTCTTGATGGACCGAACAGATGAATAACCATGTAGAAAAATGATACATTGTCATTCATTAAATAAAGTTTACTTGTGGTTTGATCTTGTGATGGATTGTACCTCCAAGTTCTCCTTCACCAACGATTTTCAAATAAATAAAAGATATAAAGGCAACCAGCCAGAAGTTTCCAGTTAAAACCGCCCATTAAAGCACTAAAACCCTTATTTTCTCTCTACACGACATCTTTCAGAGAAAATAAAAGAACATATCAGGTCGGATCTAAAACTAATATTTTTATTTTTGGATATAGTTATTTATTTTTAATGGCTTAAACAGCATGCTGCTTTCAGTCCTCGTATCCAGTATACAAGAGAGCCGGTAGCCAGCAGGCAGTGTTCTCTCTCTGGCAGTGTTCCATTCCATTATATGGTCCTAAATACACAGTAATTGAGTACAGCACCATTAGTGTCTTTATTATATAGTATGTCATTAGCAATTTGGGACATGAGTTTGCCAGCATTGTAGAAAAAATAAATAAATAAATAAACTCAGCAATGGGCATCAATGTGATTTCTGTTACATCCAGAATGTACACTATTTTGCCAAAAGTATTCACTCACCCATCAAAATAACTGAATTCAGGTGTTCCAATCACTTCCATGGCCACAGGTGTATTAAACCAAGACCTAGGCATGCAGACTGCTTCTACAAACATTAGTGAAAGAGTGGGTCGCTCTCAGCAGCTCAGTGAATTCCAGCGTGGTACCGTGATAGGATGCCACCTGTGCAACAAGTCCAGTCGTGAAATTTCCTCGCTACTAAATATTCCACAGTCAACTGTCAGTGGTATTATAACAAAGTGGAAGTGATTGGGAATGACAGCAACTCAGCCATGAAGTGGTAGGCCATGAAAATGACAGAGCGGATACTGAGGCGCATAATGCACAGAGGTCACCAACTTTCTGCAGAGTCAATAACTACAAACCTCCAAACTTCATGTGGCCTCCAGATTAGCTCAAGAACAGTGCCTTACATCACCAAGCACAATGCAAACCGGATGCAGTGGTGTAAAGCATGTCGCCACTGGACTCTAGAGCAGTGGGGACGTGTTCTCTGGAGTGACGAATCACGCTTCTCCGTCTGGCAATCCGATGCACGAGTCTGGGTTTGGCGGTTGCCAGGAGAACGTTACTTGTCTGACTGCATTGTGCCGAGTGTAAAGATTGGTGGAGGGGGGATTATGGTGTGGGGTTGTTTTTCAGGAGTTGGGCTCGGCCCCTTAGTTCCAGTGGAAGGAACTCTTAATGCTTCAGCATACCAAGAGAACTTTGTGGGAACAGTTTGGGGATGGCCCCTTTTTGTTCCAACATGACTGCGCACCAGTGCACAAAGCAAGGTCCACAAAGACATGGATGAGCGAGTTTGGTGTGGAAGAACTTGACTGTCCTGACCTCAACCCGATAAAACACTTTTGGGATGAATTAGAGCGGAGACTGAGAGCCAGGCCTTCACGTCCAACATCAGTGTCTGACCTCACAAATGTGCTTCTGGAAGAATGGTCAAAAATTCCCATAAACACACTCCTAAACCTTGTGGAAAGCCTTCCCAGAAGAGTTGAAGCTGTTATAGCTGCGAAGGGTGGGCCGACATCATATTAAACCCTATGGATTAGGAATGGGAGTCACTCAAGTTCATGTGCGTGTGAAGGCAGACGAGTGAATACTTTTGGCAATATTGTGTATATTTGAATTTAGACTAACAGGCCTGTAGGACTTCCATGTGTTGTGAGCTTAAATCTCTTTAAACTCTTCATGGCTTCAGTTGACACCTTTTGAAGTTAAAATGGGGATGTTTGTAAACTGCAGGAAAGATAAATTGCGGTTCAAATGATGGTGCGATTCATTAGGCTGAGAATGGTTTGTCAGAGCCAGCAGCAATAGGGAAAATGTATCAACCAGATGAGAAAATGTGGATGATCATCAATGCTTTATGATCCATTAAAGCAACGTTGATGAAGGATTTTTTTTTCAGCTCATTCGGCTAAGCAGGAATCTCTCAGAAGAAAAATGTCACATTGTGCTTTACTGAATAATCATCCATTACAGACAGACTTTCCATTTTATCAGGGAGTCTATAAAATACATTCTCACTGGAAAGAGAATAGAAAAAAAGTCCTGATCAGATATTCCCTTTTTTATATATAGCAGAAAGACTGTCAGTGCTGGTACAATTATTTATGCACTTCTGGTTATTTTAAGACCAGGATATAATCCTCTCTGTATAGGAATTACACATTGAATTATTAAGTAAGACCAGTGGATGTTCGGGCAGTGCAGCAGACTAGTACACTAGTTTGAATCTCAGCTGTGCTATCAGCCAGCCAGGTAACTTAGTTCCAGCATGACTAAACCTCTGTGTGTGTAAAGATCTTGATCTGACAAGTTTGGTATATAGGACTCGAGTGGTAACCACAGAGCAGTCCTTAAACCTAAAACCTTTTGCAATTTGCATTCTTAGTGGCTAGAACTGAATAACAAATTTGAAAAAATTAATACATTAATACAGTGGTACCTTGGTAAGCTCAACATTAATTGGTTCTGGGGTGGCGTTGAGTTTCAAGGTATTTTTTCCCATAAGGATGTATGGGAAACCTAATAATGCGTCCCATGGTTCTGTGGAACTGCATATACAGTGCCTTGCAAAAGTATTCAGCCCCCTTGAACTTTTCAACCTTTTGCCACATTTCAGGCTTCAAACATAACGATATGAAATTGTAATTTTTTGTGAAGAATCAACAACAAGTGGGACACAATCGTGAAGTGGAACGAAATTTATTGGATATTTTAAACTTTTTTTAGAAATAAAAAACTGAAAAGTGGGGCGTGCAATATTATTCAGCCCCCTTGCGTTAATACTTTGTAGCGCCACCTTTTGCTGCGATTACAGCTGCAAGTCGCTTGGGGTATGTCTCTATCAGTTTTGCACATCGAGAGACAGAAATTTTTGCCCATTCTTCCTTGCAAAACAGCTCGAGCTCAGTGAGGTTGGATGGAGAGCGTTTGTGAACAGCAGTTTTCAGCTCTTTCCACAGATTCTCGATGGGATTCAGGTCTGGACTTTGACTTGGCCATTTTAACACCTGGATACGTTTATTTGTGAACCATTTCATTGTAGATTTTGCTTTATGTTTTGGATCATTGTCTTGTTGGAAGATAAATCTCCGTCCCAGTCTCAGGTCTTTTGCAGACTGCAACAGGTTTTCTTCCAGAATGGTCCTGTATTTGGCTCCATCCATCTTCCCATCAATTTTAACCATCTTCCCTGTCCCTGCTGAAGAAAAGCAGGCCCAAACCATGATGCTGCCACCACCATGTTTGACAGTGGGGATGGTGTGTTCAGGGTGATGAGCTGTGTTGCTTTTACGCCAAACATAACGTTTTGCATTGTGGCCAAAAAGTTCGATTTTGGTTTCATCTGACCAGAGCACCTTCTTCCACATGTTTGGTGTGTCTCCCAGGTGACTTTTTATAGATATCTTTGAGAAATGGCTTTCTTCTTGCCACTCTTCTATAAAGGCCAGATTTGTGCAGTGTACGACTGATTGTGTCCTATGGACAGAGTCTCCCACCTCAGCTGTAGATCTCTGCAGTTCATTCAGAGTGATCATGGGCCTCTTGGCTGCATCCCTGATCAGTCTTCTCCTTGTTTGAGCTGAAAGTTTAGAGGGACGGCCGGGTCTTGGTAGATTTGCAGTGGTCTGATACTCCTTCCATTTCAATATGATCGCTTGCACAGTGCTCCTTGAGATGTTTAAAGCTTGGGAAATCTTTTTGTATCCAAATCCGGCTTTAAACTTCTCCACAACAGTATCTCGGACCTGCCTGGTGTGTTCCTTGGTCTTCATGATGCTCTCTGCGCTTTAAACAGAACTCTGAGACTATCACAGAGCAGGTGCATTTATACGGAGACTTGATTACACACAGGTGGATTCTATTTATCACCATCAGTCATTTAGGTCAACATTGGATAATTCAGAGATCCTCACTGAACTTCTGGAGTGAGTTTGCTGCACTGAAAGTAAAGGGGCTGAATAATATTGCACGCCCCACTTTTTAGTTTTTTATTTCTAAAAAAAGTTTAAAATATCCAATAAATTTCGTTCTACTTCACGATTGTGTCCCACTTGTTGTTGATTCTTCACAAAAAATTACAATTTCATATCGTTATGTTTGAAGCCTGAAATGTGGCAAAAGGTTGAAAAGTTCAAGGGGGCTGAATACTTTTGCAAGGCACTGTATATATATATGACTGAGTGATATATACTGACTGAGGAGCTTCGCAACTGACACATGCCCCCTCCAACACATGTGCAGTACCGGCTGTATCTTTTCACCTGCACGAGGCGAGCTCATATGTGGATCAGCTTTGTGCACGGAGAGCCACACCCTGATCAGCATCATTCCCCAACTCTGAGCAGTGGGTGTTCGGGCAGTGCAGCGGGCTAGTACACTAGTTTAAATCTCAGCTGTGCTATCAGCCAGCCAGGTGGCTGAAGCCCTGCAATGGACTGGCACCCTGTCAAGGGTATTCCTGCCTTGCATGACGCTGACCAGGATAAAGTGGTTGATGAAAATTAAACAATGTAGAAGGCATGTAAAAAATAAGACCAGTCAATTTAGTCAGGGGTCATTGTTGGAATTACCTGTTAATTTGGGGTGCTCAGGTTGTGCAGCAGTAAACTATGCATACTGACCACCACTAATGCATACTGACTGACTGTGCATACTGACCACCACTTCAAATCCCCAGTGGTGCTATTGGCTGCTGGGATTCTGGTTTAAATCTCCAGTGATACTATCGGCTGGTCTGATTCTGGGTTTGAATCCCCAGTGGTGCTTTCGGCTGGTCTGATTCTGGGTTCAAATTCCCAGTGATGCTATTGGCTGGTCAGATTCTGGGTTCAAAATCCCCAGTGGTGCTTTCGGCTTGTCAGATTCTGGGTTCGAAACCCCAGTGGTGCTATCAACTGGTCGGATTCTGGGTTCAAATCCCCAGTGGAGGAAAGGCTATCTGACTGGTTATAACAGTACCTATGGGGATTGGTCCACAATATCAGTGACACAGTAACAGCGATGGGGAACAATTAGAGTCTGTTTTTACCACCTTTAACCTTCATTACTACAGATACAGTAAACATTAGCTTATGGCAGATATTCATTACTTTCTCAGATCACATGATGCTGTCTCATCTCTGAGCCCCTCTCGCCTCGCGTCTCTCCCGAGTGATTAATCTTCTAACACTAATTAGATACTTGCTAATTAGCTTCTGACATATAAAGCGAGGTACAAAAACATTTGCATGAGTAGACGGGAGGCTGTGGACACAGACTGGACAGACGCAGGAAAGCCACAGGGTTCTTATGGTCAAAAATATGAGGACACCTCTCCTCATGCTACCAGATGTACACAATCAATTATACAAATAAGATGCTCTTTTTGATTTGTTGAAGATACTTCTCTGTTCCAGCATGAATGCGCCTCTGTGTGTGTAAAGATGTGATCTGCCAAGTTTGGTACTGAGGAACTCGAGTGGTAGCCACAGAGCAGTCCTTAAACCCAAAACCTTCTGCAATTTGCATCCTTAGTGGCTAGAACTAAATAACAAATTTGAAAAAAATTGGGTAATACAGTGCTACCTTGAAGCTCAACATCAACTGGTTCTGGGAGTGGCGTTGAGTTTCAAGGTATTTTTTCCCATAAGGATGTATGGGAAACCTGTTAATGCGTTCCATGGTCCCATGGAACTGCATATACAGGTCCTTCTCAAAAAATTAGCATATTGTGATAAAGTTCATTATTTTCCATAATGTAATGATAAAAATTAAACTTTCATATATTTTAGATTCATTGCACACCAACTGAAATATTTCAGGTCTTTTATTGTTTTAATACTGATGATTTTGGCATACAGCTCATGAAAACCCAAAATTCCTATCTCAAAAAATTAGCATATTTCATCCGACCAATAAAAGAAAAGTGTTTTTAATACAAAAAAAGTCAACCTTCAAATAATTATGTTCAGTTATGCACTCAATACTTGGTCAGGAATCCTTTTGCAGAAATGACTGCTTCAATGCGGCGTGGCATGGAGGCAATCAGCCTGTGGCACTGCTGAGGTGTTATGGAGGCCCAGGATGCTTCGATAGCGGCCTTAAGCTCATCCAGAGTGTTGGGTCTTGTGTCTCTCAACTTTCTCTTCACAATATCCCACAGATTCTCTATGGGGTTCAGGTCAGGAGAGTTGGCAGGCCAATTGAGCACAGTAATACCATGGTCAGTAAACCATTCACCAGTGGTTTTGGCACTGTGAGCAGGTGCCAGGTCGTGCTGAAAAATGAAATCTTCATCTCCATAAAGCTTTTCAGCAGATGGAAGCATGAAGTGCTCCAAAATCTCCTGATAGCTAGCTGCATTGACCCTGCCCTTGATAAAACACAGTGGACCAACACCAGCAGCTGACATGGCACCCCAGACCATCACTGACTGTGGGTACTTGACACTGGACTTCAGGCATTTTGGCATTTCCTTCTCCCCAGTCTTCCTCCAGACTCTGGCACCTTGATTTCCGAAAACAGTACTTTGGACCACTGAGCAACAGTCCAGTGCTGCTTCTCTGTAGCCCAGGTCAGGCGCTTCTGCCGCTGTTTCTGGTTCAAAAGTGGCTTGACCTGGGGAATGCGGCACCTGTAGCCCATTTCCTGCACACGCCTGTGCACGGTGGCTCTGGATGTTTCTACTCCAGACTCAGTCCACTGCTTGCGCAGGTCCCCCAAGGTCTGGAATCGGCCCTTCTCCACAATCTTCCTCAGGGTCCGGTCACCTCTTCTCGTTGTGCAGCGTTTTCTGCCACACTTTTTCCTTCCCACAGACTTCCCACTGAGGTGCCTTGATACAGCACTCTGGGAACAGCCTATTCGTTCAGAAATTTCTTTCTGTGTCTTACCCTCTTGCTTGAGGGTGTCAATGATGGCCTTCTGGACAGCAGTCAGGTCGGCAGTCTTACCCATGATTGCAGTTTTGAGTAATGAACCAGGCTGGGAGTTTTTAAAAGCCTCAGGAATCTTTTGCAGGTGTTTAGAGTTAATTCGTTGATTCAGATGATTAGGTTAATAGCTCGTTTAGAGAACCTTTTCATGATATGCTAATTTTTTGAGATAGGAATTTTGGGTTTTCATGAGCTGTATGCCAAAATCATCAGTATTAAAACAATAAAAGACCTGAAATATTTCAGTTGGTGTGCAATGAATCTAAAATATATGAAAGTTTAATTTTTATCATTACATTATGGAAAATAATGAACTTTATCACAATATGCTAATTTTTTGAGAAGGACCTGTATATATATATATATATATATATGACTGAGTGATATATACTGACTGAGGAGCTTCGCAACTGACACACGACCCCTCAGACACATGTGCAGTACCGACTGTATCTTTTCACCTGCATGAGGTGAGTTCATATGTGGATCAGCTTGGAGAGTCACACCCCGATCAGCATTATTCCCCAACTCTGCGCAGGCACCATCAATCAGCCAGCAGAGGTCATAATTGCACCAGTTATGAGGAACCCTGGTCTGGCTCATCCCACCCTGTGAACAACAGCCAATGGTTGTCCATGTGGCCTCCCAGCCCAGTCGATGGCAGAGCTGAGATTCGATACGAGGTATTCTAAATCCCAGGTCTGGTGTGCTAGCGTGTTTTACCGCTGTACCACCTGAGCAGCTGCATATATTTTAGGCTAATGTAAAATAATGAGGTTGTTTTTGATACTTATACACTAAAAATAACACAAATATAATAAAACACTGGAATACAATTGAAAAACAGTTAAAAATTAACAAATAAAAATACAATAAAACCTGTATACTACCTTTAGTTCTTTATTGTTTCCTTATGCTTTTAATTGGAGATGCTTGATTTACATGGGAAGCTGCAAAATTGCTTTTGTGCTGGCTGTGCCGTTATTTCCTATGAAGTGTAGCGGTGCACAAAGCTTAATGTGACTTATTGTACTAAAACAAAGAGCGAGGAATTTCATTAGTGGAGAGAACTTATGAGCAGTAATAATTAAGAGAGGTTTAGTGTTCCTATGTGGTTCTTTTAATACATTGTCACATTAAGCTTTTTTTTTTTTTTTTGACTCTCGGAAAAGCTGATTCTTACAATTTCTTAGCACCCCGAGCTATAACACAAGTTTAAAAGTGAAACAGGAAGAAAATCCAGCTAAACACAGATACATGTGGAGCTTTCAGAGTGGATTCAACGGTTATTCCACAAAAAATGCAGATTCGTCTCATATGAGCACTCTGATGACGTTTTACCGCACTGCTCCAGCCAAGCGCTGCACAAAGCGGCATTTGCAGACGTGCAATTTATTTATTTATTTTTTTCCCTTTTTCTCCCCCTTCAGCGCATCCAATCGTTCAATTTGCATCGTGCTTCCTCTCTGTCTATGCCGAACCCTGCCCTGACAGAGGAGATCGAAGCTAACCCATATCCCCTCCAAAACATGAGCAGCAGCCGGATGCATCTTTGCCACCCGCACATTGATGAGTTTGGCGCCACCTAGCGTTGTGTGCGGAGAGACACGCCCTAAGGACACTCATTCCTCATCTCTTGTGCAGACGCCTCCAATCAGCCAGCAGAGGCCGTAATCGCATTCTGACAGAGAGAGACCCACATCCGGTTCTGTGTCCCCACCCCCCAACTGAGCAACCGGCCAATCGTTGCTCATACAGCCGCCCAGCCTCAAACCGGGGAGGCAGAGCTGGATTCGAAACGATGTACTCAGAATCCAGCTCTGGTTGCAGAGTGACTTTTTACCCGCTGCGCCACCTGAGCGGCCGACGTCAAGTTTAATGGTACAGATTTCTCAAGGAAGATTTTGAGTTTAGAGGACGTTGACTTACAAGGTACCACTGTATTTGCAAAAAATAGACCACTAAGAACAACCCAGTCACATGACTTTAAAAACAAACCTAATAGGTTAACCAGGGGTGTGTTCGAAAACCTAGTGAGCTCTCTACATGGACGGCATTTTATGTCATCCTACGCGCTTCCGAGAAGCCTTAAAATGCTGTCTAGTAAGGTACCTTAATTTTGAACAGTATTTTGACAGAATAACAATGGAGCAATCAATGCTGCCTTAACTGTGAAGGCAATCCCAGCATTCAGTGCGGTACAACCTTTCTCACAGAAAAATAACAAATATGGTGGACAGTGCTGAGTTATTTTCAAACGTAAATAAATTATTATTGATTTTTAATTTGTATAAAAGTGCACAAGTGTATTTATTCGCAAGTTCGGGCTTGTCAGCGAATTTAACCGTTTTCGATACATGGAGGGCGCGTTGTGCCACCCCATCCCATTGGTTTGAATGGCATGAGGCTAGCTGTGTTAGCTTAATAAGCAAAAACTGATGGAATCGCTGTCTAAGTAGTGCGTTCTAATAACCTGACTTATAAGTCGCTGGCTTATTAGGATCCTCTCTACTTAGAAGCTGCCTATGTAGGCAGTAAGACAGCAAGGCAGCTCACTAGGTTTTCGAACACACCCCAAGTCACTCTAAATAAAACGTCCTACCAAATGCTGTAAAAGTTTATATTGCAGGATGAAGCTAAGTTAATATTTAGCTTCAGTCTGTATGAAAGCAGTGATGATGAAAACCCACCAATATGCAAAGAACTCATGGTTTACATGTTCCATTAGATTCTCACTGTATTCAAATACTCCTCTCATTTCACTGAAATAATGACCAGGGTGTGGAATTTAATGAGCATTAATATGGAAACTGTGGGAGAAGCTGAGATTTGAATTAGCAATTTATAAGGAAGCCTGGTTGGAGAAAAGCAGATCTGGTCTCCTGTCAGCACCTTTGTGGATTTCCTGTGCCCATGTCTTGCTCATTTCACACAAGCTGGCTGATTAATGAAGCCACACTATTACCATTTCATTGTGTGCTTCTGGATCCCCACAGAGCAAGAAGAAAGATTCATCACTGCTCCATATCCAGCGGGTTTAATACCTTACAACTCAACTCGATGGTGTGCACGATTGTACGCTACGCTTTTGCTTCACAAATGAAACGTGTCCACATTTTAATGGTCTTAATGTAAGTTTTATGACTAATAAAAAAGCTCCATGGTCCAATAAGTCATTTATTCATGTATTCATTTTTAATAAGTGCTTGATCTTGGTCGAGGAAGCTTTAGGTCTGGTGCCACCTGGAAATACTGGGTGTAGACAGGAATCCACCCTGGACAGGGCACAAATTTAAAGTGCACGTTCACTCAGTTCATTCATTTATTCATTGTCTGTTTTACCACCGCTTTCATTATTCAGGGTAAAGTGTTTAATCAACACCTACTGCTTCCAGATGTACACAATCAATCACACAAATAAGATGTTTTCATCAATTTGATGAAGATTACTGTACCTTTAGGGATTTCATAATCAAAGGAAAAGTGTGCTTCTCTACACACGTGATCATCTGTGTCAAGTCAGTTAAGTATTATCCTCCCGATAGTTTGTCTATGTACAGCTGTTTATTTGTTACTTTACAAACTCAGCAAACTCTAAAGATGCTCGGTTACACTAAGACCGCCTCGCAGAGATGAGGACTGAGTCTGCAGCGCACAGCGACTTCAGACTCGACTGGGACTCGTTTCAAATGACTCAGACTCGACTCATGACTCGTAAAAAAAAAAGAGTTGCTAGCGTAAGCATGTGTTAACATTAGTTACGTGTGACAATTATACTCCGATCAGCCATAACATTAAAACCACCTCCTTGTTTCTACACTCACTGTCCATTTTATCAGCTCCACTTACCATATAGAAGCACTTTGTAGTTCTACAATTACTGACTGTGGTCCATCTGTTTCTCTACATACTTTTTTAACCCGCTTTCACCCTGTTCTTCAATGGTCAGGACCCCCACAGGACCACTACAGAGCAGGTATTATTTGGGTGGTGGGTCATTCTCAGCACTGCAGTGACAATGACATGGTGGTGGTGTGTTAGTGTGTGTTGTGCTGGTATGAGTGGATCAGACACAGCAATGCTGATAGAGTTTTTAAACACCGCACTGT
This sequence comes from Trichomycterus rosablanca, assembly GCF_030014385.1. Classification (NCBI taxonomy): domain Eukaryota; kingdom Metazoa; phylum Chordata; class Actinopteri; order Siluriformes; family Trichomycteridae; genus Trichomycterus; species Trichomycterus rosablanca. The sequence goes on from NC_086003.1 coordinate 20,859,129, forward strand.
CACTGCTGGACTGAGAATAGTCCACCAACCAAAAACATTCAGCCAACAGCGCCCTGTGACCACTGACCAACTCAAACAGCAGCAATAGATGAGCGATCGTCTCTGACTTTACATCTACAAGGTGGACCAACCAGGTAGGAGTGTCTAATAGAGTGGACAGTGAGTGGACATGGTATGTAAAAACTCCAGCAGTGCTGCTGTGTCTGATCCACTCAAACCAGCACAACACACACTAACACACCACCACCATGTCAATGTCACTGCAGTGCTGAGAATGATCCACCACCTAAATAATACCTGCTTTGTGGTGGTCCTGACCATTAAAAAACAGGGTGAAAGCATGCAGAGAAACAGATGGACTACAGTCAGTAATTGTAGAACTACAAAGTGCTTCTACATGGTAAGTGGAGCTGACACAATGGACAGTGAGTGTAGAAACAAGGAGGTGGTTTTAATGTTATGGCTGATCAGTGTATACCTAATATGCTTCTTCGGGGCAAAGGTTTGGGAAAGGTCCTGTTCTGTTCCAGCATGATTTTGCTTGGTGTATAAAATGTGGTCCAGGAAGACATGGCTTGACAAGTTTGGTGTCCTATTCAGGGTTGTAGTGGGCACCCTGAACTTTAGTATCTCCATTTAACCTGACTGGATGTCTTTGAACTGTGGGAGGAAACTGGAGCTCCCAGAGAAAACCCACAGAGACACTTATCTCCCAAGAAAGGCCACACAAAGGACCTGGACCATTTGAGCTGGGTATCAAACTCGGGACCTTCTTGCTGTGAGGCGACCGTGTCACCCTTTACTCATTTACATGTAGAGGAAATTTATTAAGTGCAGCTTATAAGCTAATGCATTTTAAAAGGGGACGGAAACAGTTGAAACAGATTCAACCTTAACATAATGATCATCGTGAGCCAACTTGGAGGGGAAAAATCCTAAAAAAAACAAAAAACCATACAGCCCGGGGCATGTGGACACCTCATTTTAGAACTATGAGCATTATAATGCAATTGCCTGTTCTTTTTCTCCAAAAGCCTGCACCCTTCTGGGAAGTTTCCCCCCAAGATCCACTAGGAGTATGCTCATTTAGTCAAGAGCATTTGTTAAATGAGGAGGCCCGGGTTGTGATTGATTTTCTAATTTATCCCAGAGGTGTTCAGGTCAGGGCTCTGTGCAGACCACTGCAGTTCGTTAGTAAGTAAAGAAATTCGAATGCAGGGAAAATGGAAGCGTCCTAGCCTGGTCTATATTAATTCTAACTGTTTATATTATCCATGGAACTGCTAAAAGTCATGAATGCCTAAAGGTTTAAATTGTTATGTATATTATTCTTACATAGAGAGGATTAGCTGTGTATTATACAACAGGAAGTTCAGACAGCATAACATTTGAAGTCATTTTTGTATTACTAAGTCAGTAACAGTAATGATCCTCTCAGCTTTGGTCATTGATTAGCAATGGTCAGGACCCCCACAGGACCACCACTGAGCAGGTATTATTTGGGTGGTGGATCATTCTCAGCACTGCAGTGACACTGAAATGGTGGTGGTGTGTTAGTGTGTGTTGTGCTGGTATGAGTGGATTAGACACAGCAGCACTGCTGGAGTTTTAAAATACCGTGTCCACTCACTGTCCACTTTATTAGACACTCCTACCGAGTTGTCACCTTGTAGATGTAAAGTCACAGACGATCACTCACCTATTGCTGCTGTTTGAGTTGGTCATCTTCAAGACCTTTATAAGTGGTAACAGGACGCTGCTCGTGGGGCGCTGTTGGCTAGATATTTTTGGTTGGTGGATTATTCTCAGTCCAGCAGTGACAGTAAGGTGTTTAAAAACTCCGTCAGCATTGCTGTGTCTTATCCACTCATACCAGATTGTTTGGAAGCTGGGGTCAGAGCGCAGGGTCAGCCATCGTACGGCGCCCCTGGAGCAGACAGGGTTAAGGGCCTTGCTCAAGGACACAACAGTGGCTGCATAGCAGAGCCTGGATTTGAACCGCCAATCTTCCAGGTTAATAGCCCTAAAAACCCTGGAGAGCTCACAAGTCCATCACAAGGCAAACCTATGCCTAATATGCTTCTAACTTTGGGGCAAAAAGTTTGGGAAAGGCGCTCTTCTGTTCTTGATCGATGCATAAAATGAGGTCCATGAAGACATGGCTTGACAAATTTGGTGTGAAGGAACTCTAGTGGCCTAAACAGAGCCCTGACCTCAACCCCACTGAACACCTCCTAACTGTATAGATGCTCTTTTGACTGAATGAGAACAAATTCCCACAGACTATTTTTACAGTGTATAGTTGAATAAAAGGGATTTTAAACAATGTTAAAGTTTCTCTGATTTATACAAAGGATCTTCAAAAAGTTTCCGCACTATTATATTTTGGTTGGAAACTGTGAGGGTGGGAGGAGGAGTAATTGGTCGCGTCTGAGAGACTGAGAGAGCTTAAAGTCTGGATTTAGCGCCGTCTGATTTCCACCTTTTTTGGGTCAATGTAAATTTTTTTATAGAGCACATTTAAAACAACAACTGTTGAACAAAGTGCTGTACTCTCTACAATAAAACAAATAAAACAAACATTACAAAAGACAATAAACAGTACACAATAAAACCCACATAACACGAGGAATTACACAACTCTCATACTGTGTTAAAAGCCAAAGAATAAAAATATGTTTTTAACCGAGACTTAAAAACAGTCACTGTAGGGGCCGCCTTAACATATAGGGAGCTCATTCCAGAGTTTGGGGGCAATAATAGAAGCGAAGTGACCTAGAAGGAATATATGGTTGCAAGAGATCTGAAATGTATGATGGGGCAGATCCATTCAGCGCTTTAAAAGTGAACAAAAGAATCTTAAAATCTAATTAAAAAAATTCTAAAACGCACAGGGAGCCAATGAAGAGATGCAAGAACCGGAGAGATGTGTTCACGCTTACGTCACTCAAGGAAGCTTTAAGGGGAGGAAGATTTTCATGTTATGATGATGATGGGAAAGAAGTGGTGCATCAGTGGCTACATTAAAATGGTACAACCCTTGTAAGTAATTTAACTGGGCAGAACTGTTTATACAAGCAACAGAACAAAAGACGGAGTGTAGAAGTAAGCAATATTGACTAATTTACCAATCTTTTTAACTACCAAATATAGAAAATAACCCACGCAATTACTTCTCTTTGTAATCTGCAAATGATCCCATTTCACCTTGCTTTAGGTAAAGGGGCTTAACACTCATCAAAGCTAATCAAACTGTGACATTTACGCTCCTATATTACTCTTTCAATTAAGGATAAGAAACCTCGGAGAGCCAAATGTCATCAGTAAGCCTTTAACACGACGGGTGCTGAGACAAGCTGCTCATCACATGGCATGGGGCATAGCCACCGCAAACACACACCTTCGAAACTGACTCGAGAGACCCTCGATATGTCGCTAATGATTTGAAACCACACTAAAATGTGTCACAGAATCTCACTGGGTGATCGAGCTTCTCGGCGGCATCTTCAGGAGGCGAGAGCTTCTGCGCCGAGAAGGCGGTTATCCGGCCATGGCCCGGCCAGCATTTTTCAGCAGGGGGGTGTGAGAATGAATGATTTAACACCGGGAAGGGTTCACAGATGTCTCCAACGTCAAACTTCATGCTTTTCACACCTTGGGAAGTAATGTAATCTGCAGAATCTATGTCGGTTAATCAGCAGCAGACTGAAGTGACAGTAATGATTCAGACTTGCCGTCAAGCGCAGATTTTAGGTTCGTCATCGTTTTACCGCACTATGTGGTGTCAGATTTTACCTCTGTATGGTGTATAGTGCATCAGCGCAGTGCTTTCTGCTGTAAATAAGAGGGCGCGTCTTTCAGCCGTAATGAAAAGTGTTTTGACTGCATGTACGGCGTACTGGGAACGCCCCCCCCCCAACCCCCAACCCCATTGTTCCAGATGTTTGAGGATCATCCAGGTGCTTTTCTGTCAAATAGACTAGCACTAGCACTGATGTCTCTCCTGATACCCAAGAAACAGTGGTTTCCTTCTTGCTAAGAATCTTATTTTTGCCTAGTCTCACTGGTACTGTGTAGTGTAGTCACTGACCCTAGCTGAGGCTATAGATGTTCTTTCTCGGATCTTCTGTGGCATCCTGAATCAGTTCCTGTTGAGCCCCTGGCTTGTTTCTACACTCACTGTTCATTTTATCAGCTTCACTTACCATAAAGAAGCACTTTGTAGTTCTACAATTACTGACTGTAGTCCATCTGTTTCTCTGCATGCTTGGTTAGCCCCCTTTCATGCTGCATGATAGATATTTTTCTTCAGATCGAGTTGTTGAGTAGTTCACACTGCGATCGAGAGCCGAGTTTCGATCCCAGAGCAAACACAGAGTTTCTCCCGAGCTGCCACATCTAGCGACGACCAGTCGGCGAGCGAAAATCAGGGCAAAAATCTTGTAGTGTGAACAAGGCATAAGCAGTACTATAGCGTTTAACACTGGTGATGGTAAGTTGCCATAGACAACATTAACATGCGTCATCATATTTAATATTCATTTTAAAACATGATACATGAAGATGTGTTAAATACCTCATTCAGCTTCAAATTCTGTTTACTCTTCCCTCTTACACAGTAATGTAAATGTTCTATTTTCTTCTTCGGCTTGTTTCCATCTCATTTATTTCTCTCTCACGCTGCATCTCGATCTTAGCATAATGTTCGTCTATTCTAAATGTTCAATTAAACCAAAATAAGCACTAAAAGAGAAAAGATTAATGACTAATGCTCTGTTTTTCAATTATTATTTATTGCTACACTATGATAATAGGGTGCTCGGATGGCAAAGTGGTAAAACAAAAATACGCTAGCCCACTACCACTGAGATCCAGGGTTTGAATTTTAGTGGTGCTATCGGCCTGTTGGACGTTTACACAAATTTGCAGGGGGGTGGGGAGGTCGGCTAGCCATCGGGAGGTACAGTCTGGTTGGAAATACTGTATGTGAAAACACTTACATTGTTATAACATCAATTCTATAATACTGATAAAACATCAATTCTATAAATTCTATTCATTTATTTATCAATTCTATAAATAAATCATGCTTGTCAAGAGCCCTGATATCAATTCCATTAAACACCTTAAAGATGAATTTAAGGGTGATTGTAAGTCAGGCCTTCATATCCAACATCAGTGCCTGACTTTATAAGTGCTCTTTTGAGAGAACAGGCACAAAATCACACAAACTCACTCCAAAAGCTTGTAGAAAGTATTTCTAGAAGGCTGACTAGGCCACAAAAAACATTCTTTCACTCATTTTATGTTTTAATACAGCTGTATCCTGGTCAGAAACACAGTAAGTGGTTATGGTTTCCCCAGAATCACTGGGAACAATGCAGTAACAAACCCCGAACAGGACACCAACCCTTGTCTCCAGATAAAGTCAATTATGTCCGGCCGATGGCACCTCTGTGGATTCAAACCCTGGATCCCAGAGGTAGTGGGCTAGTGTACTTTAATGGCAAGCCACCCCAGCAACTCTATCAATGCTACAGGTTTTAGAATTAGGTAGTTGTAGCCTAGTGGTTAAGGTACTGGTCTAGTAATCAAGAAGTTGCTGGTTCAAGTCCCACCACTGCCAGGTTGCCACTGTTGGGCTTTGGATAAAAGTCGCTTTTGGATAAGTGTCTACTAAAAGCCGAAAATGTAAATGGAAGTGCACCTATGGGCCCAGTCTATTGTCTGTTGTTGGGACAGTTTCTACCTGAAATTTTAAGCTGAAAAATTCTTTCTGAATGAAAACCTGCCCATAACAGTATGAAAAAGTAAACAGCAGCAATATAAACTTGATATCACCTGCAAATTTCATACCCATATCTAGTGCCAAGCTGAACTAAGTAATAATTTATTATTTCACTCAAATATTAGATCCAACAGAGAATTGTTTGACAGGATCAAACACATCAATCTATACGTGACCGTGCAACAGAGTACATGTTCAGAACTAAATACGCTTTCTACATGCGTCTATGTATGTCACTGTAGCTCATGTCACTGTATACTGAGGGAAGAAACAAGTTGTTGAAAACATGTCTGATAAACCAGAGAGATACCATTGCAGAAAATCAATAATTCATAGGTAGCAATCAGATTTTCTCAACCCATCGTCAGGGTGAGGTAGAACAGGCCGGGCTTCTCAGCGAGTCGAGTCGGAAAATGTCAGCCGGGCTTGTCTGAGGAAAAGAAAAAACATCAGCCGTTTGCATCTGGCTGTCTAATGATGTGCATACAGCTGCATGTGTGCATGTCCTGAATATAGGCTGTGACTGACAGGCTCCTTCAGGATGTAAAACTAAGAGCTCCAAATCCTGGCCATATCAGCATGAACAGCATGGAGACCAGTGTAGGTCTCTTGAGTTTTCTACACACCTTTCTACTCACTGAACAACCTTCCAGGACCACCCTGAGAAAACCAGAAGGCGTGATACAGAACTGTTCAGACGTGACTGACAAGCATTCAGACTCATCCTAGGAAAACCCGGAGGAATGATTAATAGAGGAAAAAAACAGTTCTAAGCAAACCAGCATCACAAACATACATCCAATCAAAGTCAGTGGTAAAAAAATGCTTCCTGTTCTTCCTGGGCACGCAAATATTCAGAAAAAACAGTAGGCATAATGTGCATTAAGTGCTAACTCTATATAAAAATAAATAAATAAATAAATATATATATCTCCCTGAATCTCCCTGTTGCTACAATAAACAACAATCTAAACCAGGGGTCCTTAAACTTTTAACCGAAGGGCCAGATCACTGTTTTTCAGTCTTTCAGAGGGCTATTTACCATGTATAATGGATGTATTGTTGGTGTTATGTACAACCCCAAATCAGAAAAAGTTGGAACAGCATGGAAAATGCAAATACAGTGGTACCTCGGTATACGTCCTTAATCCGTTCCAGATCCTTGGACTTATACCAAACAGGACGTATACCAAACGAATTTTTCCCATAACAAATAAAGGGAAAACGATTAATCCATTCCCATTTAAAAAATCCTATTGTTATTGGCATATTATACGTTGATGGGGTTGTATAAAACATTTTATAAAACGGATAGTTCCGGTCCTAAAATCTGATTGGCTGAGCCGCGTTCAAAGCCGTTGTAAAATCCCCGATATACGCGCACCTGTGACCACCTCACATCATTCCATATTAATACGCCACTGAAAAGAACAAGTACAAACTTGGTTGAACACTACAGTATTTTAAGTTACGTACTATACATTTACTTCGTTGCTTGGCTCTTCTCATTAACTTTCTTAGAACTCATGGTTAATGAATTGACTAAAAATGTCCGCGAAAAAACACAAAATCACGTGAAAATTCACAGAGAGTTATAGCGCGGGTTGTTCACTGAATGGTAGCAACTGGCGTAATGACACTCGTGGCTTTTTGTCGCGAGAGGTAAACAAGGGTAGCGCGCGGTGTCGTGACTCATTTTGACCCATACAAGTTCTAGCACGCGAATACGTCGTATTCCAAACAAAGGTCGTATACCAAGCAAAATTTTTCGCGTCCAAACAGGACGTATACCAAGTTGGACTTATTCCAAAGCGGACGTATACCGAGGTACCACTGTAATAATAATAATAAAAAAACACAGAGTTTCTTACATTTACTTTTATTTGATTGCAGACAGGATGAACCTGAGATATTTCATATTTTGTCTGGTCAACTTCATTCCATTTATTAATAAACATCGATTCCTGCATTCAGGCCTGCAACACATTCTAAAAAATGTTGGGACAGTAAAACATTTACCACTTGTTTACCAGTAATGTTGCCGTTCCTTTTCACCACACTTAAAAGATGCTCTGGCACCGAGGATACCAAATGATTCAGTGTTTCAGGTTTATTTTTGTCCTGTTCTTCCTGCAAACACGTCTTAAGATGTGCAACAGTACGGGGTCGTCGTCGTCGCATTTTTCCTTTTAAAAGTCTCCACACATTCTCAGATGAAAGTATACAGCCCGTTTGTTTAATCAGTGCTTTTCCACTGAGTCTGTTTTTTGATGGCTGGTGATATTTTGCAAATCTGGCAACCCCATGCAAAAGAATAAAGTTTATAAATACACTCTTTACGCAGCATGCATCATTCAACACAAAGGTGCTATTTTTAACACTTTGTTTTGACTCCAGTGGCTTCCCAGACATAACACTGTCCTCCACAGCGTTACGTTCTACTTACACAAGTAGTGATTTAAAAATTATTACGTGTTAATAATCTTTAGTCACTGAACTACTTTTAACCCCATTTTAAATTTTTTAGCAATATTAACAGTCTATTTCAATTAATATGTGAATCAGGTGTGGTTTGTATGATTAGCTACAGCCTTAGGAAGGTTGAATTTAATTTCACAGGCATTTTGAGTGCAGATTGTGGCCCACATCAAAGCACATATTGCGCTGCAAGTTCTTTACTAATTAACGTCACGTCCACCATAAAATCTAATTCAGAGGTCAACAAAACCAGTGCAGGTTGACAAATTGAACCCTGTTGGGATTATTATGGGTCAGGGCTTCTCGGCCAGCATCAGTAATTTACCTTGTAAATGCTTTTGAGATGGAATGAGCCCCAATTTCTACAATAAAGCTCCAAAATAAAACCACTGCAGAAGAGTGGAGACTGTTATACAGAGATGGAGACACGAGTCTGAGTCGCACGTAAGTCGCACACACAGAGACTTCAGACTCGACTCGGAATCGTTTTAAATTACTCGGACTCAACTCATGACTCGCAACAAATGACTCGTGAACAACAAGAGTCGCTAGTGTCAGCATGTTAATATAATTATTATTATTATAAATATTCTGCTCTCTAATAACGCTCCGGCTGTCTTAACCCGCAACGCATGCAGTGGGTAAATGTTATAGCCAACTTCCGGCATAGTGATGAAGCATCGCTCCCTACTATCTACACAGTTTGAAGTTCACTTCATTTGAACATTTTCGTTACCTTTGGATTGGAATCTCACTTAAAATGGTGGAATACCCTACGTAGTGCACTTTACAGGAACAACTGTGGTGAATCAAACACTCCTACAGAATTGGCGCTAATGGTTGAAAGAGCGCTTTCTGAACCAATCAGACCTTCTGATTTTAATTTTTAGTAAGAAATGCTGTTATTTGCATTAATTTAGTTTGTGTCACACAGATGATTGTCAATATAAACGCTTGATTGGCTTTCTAATGAGTTCGTGTTTTACTTCACAACCGGGAAAAGTTTGGAGGTTTCTAATTCTAAGCACATTTACAAAATAACGGATTATATTCGTAATGGGACACACGCTTACAAATGTAATAGCATCTGGAAGAACATAAGCTAAGGTAAGCAAGCAGTGGTAATGATTTTTTTGCCGTATTTTGGCCGCTGTGCCATGATTTATCGTGTGCTTTTGTTTTGCAATGAAAACAAAACGTATTGGTTTAAACTGGTACTTTCTTGTTACGAAAATTACATTCATTTGCACAATGACTAGGAAAGTAAAGACACTAAATAAACCGCCAAAATACAGTCGCTAATCTGTTGTTGTTTTATATCTGAACTTACATATTATTTGTTTATTTCTACGCTACATTTCCAATATATGTTTTGTGTATATTATATTGACTCATGACTTGACTCGGACGCTAGCCTAAAGACTTGTGACTTGACTTTGACTCTAGCCTAAAGACTCGTGACGACTCGGACTCTAGCCTAAAGACTCGTGACTTGACTCGGACTCTAGCCTAAAGACTCATGACTTGACTCGGACTCTAGCCTAAAGACTCGTGATTTGACTTTGACTCTAGCCTAAAGACTCGTGACTTGACTTTGACTCTAGCCTAAAGACTCGTGACTTGACTTTGATGCTAGCCTAAAGACTTGTGACTTGACTTTGACTCTAGCCTAAAGACTCGTGACTTGACTTTGACTCTAGCCTAAAGGCTCGTGACGACTCGGACTCTAGCCTAAAGACTCGTGACGACTCGGACTCCAGCCTAAAGACTCGTGACTTGACTCGAACTCTAGCCTAAAGACTCGTGACTTGACTCGGACTCTAGCCTAAAGACTCGTGATTTGACTTTGACTCTAGCCTAAAGACTTGTGACTTCACTTTGACTCTAGCCTAAAGACTCGTGACTTGACTTTGACTCTAGCCTAAAGACTCGTGACTTGACTTTGACTCTAGCCTAAAGACTCGTGACTTGACTGAGTCTAGCCTAAAGACTTGTGACAACTCGGACTCTAGCCTAAAGACTCGTGACTTGACTTGGACTCTAGCCTAAAGGCTCGTGACTTGACTTGGACTCTAGCCTAAAGACTCTAGCCTAAAGACTCGTGACTTGACTCGGACTCTAGCCTAAAGACTCGTGACGACTGACTCTAGCCTAAAGACTCGTGACTTGATTTGGACTCTAGCCTAAAGACTCGTGACTTGACCCGAACTCTAGCCTAAAGACTCGTGACTTGACTCGGACTCTAGCCTAAAGACTCGTGATTTTACTGACTCTAGCCTAAAGACTTGTGACTTGACTTTGACTCTAGCCTAAAGACTCGTGACTTGACTTTGACTCTAGCCTAAAGACTCGTGACTTTTCTGAGTCTAGCCTAAAGACTTGTGACGACTCGGACTCTAGCCTAAAGACTCGTGACTTGACTTGGACTCTAGCCTAAAGGCTCGTGACTTGACTCGGACTCTAGCCTAAAGACTCTAGCCTAAAGACTCGTGACTTGACTCGGACTCTAGCCTAAAGACTCGTGACGACTGACTCTAGCCTAAAGACTCGTGACTTGACTCGGACTCTAGCCTAAAGACTCGTGACTTGACTTTGACTCTAGCCTAAAGACTCGTGACTTGACTCGGACTCTAGTCTAAAGACTCGTGACTTGACTCGGACTCTAGTCTAAAGACTCGTGACTTGACTCGGACTCTAGCCTAAAGACTCGTGACTTGACTCTGCTGTTATATTGCAACAAAAAGAAGGACAACAACTTGGAGGAGTAAGGAATGCTGTTAAATGGAAAAGCAGATGTGTAGGTTTAATCTGGTCCAAAATAAAACAGATATCAGAGACGATCAGAGAACAACTGCAGTAGGAGCACTGGACCAAAGCAAGCTAACTGAACTGAGCAACAGCCAATCAGCTGTACGATTCATGATCGTGTATTGGTCTCCATGGAGACTGACTGGAGTTCTTCGGCCTATGGCAGGCTAGTGACGGGAAGTTCAGGTATAATATCGCACAGCGGTCATCAATCATCGGCAAGCAGAGGCCGCACGGCCTCCACGCTGCACTGCTCTTTACACAGAACCGACGTAGGAACAGGCTTTATATCAATCACGCTGACACACTTCCAGCAAAGCAGTGCCCGCTGCTACCCACCCAATACCCACTGCACGTTATCCTTCAACGATCAGCGCCATCAACTACCTAACAGCCTCATCTTTCTGCCATTCTCTATTTGCCTTTTGTGCAAACCTACTGGCTGAAAAGCAGACAGGCAGCGAACAAAAAGAAAAAAAAATGACAAAATGACAGTAATTCACCGCAAAACGCGTCATGTTCACAAATATAAAGACGGTAATTGAGCTGTTTGTTGAGGCTTAAGCAAGCTGTATGAAAATAGCACGAATGGCTCACTGAGCAGCGAATCCGTTGACACAGATTTACGAAAACCCGAGTGAAACGCAAGTGCAGAGCAAGTGCTTACTGTAAAATGCAGCCGTTAAGGTTTACATCGCAATGAAAACCAGCATGTGATGTAGAGAAACAACAACCTTTAGCCATGAGAATAAAATATAATCAGCTCGGTAGAAAAATGCTTTCTCTGGCTCAGAATAACTTTCAGCTTGCCAGCGAGGCTTAATTAAACCCGTCGAAGCGGTGGTTTACTGCGCGTCTGCTTTCTCCGGCTCCTTGTGTATGTGTGATTCCTTTGATTTCTGATAATATGTGGCTGTGCATTTCAGCAAAGCATCACACAGCATGTGGGAGAAAAATGGCACAAAGGACAGAAGAAAGCCCTAAAAAAAAAAACAGAACACAAAAGTAAGTAACACAAAAAACCCACACAAAATGTGTCAGAGAGAGGCAGGTATGACTGTACACCTTCTGAAAAAGGATGGATGGATGAAGGACATTTAGTAAAGAATGTCTACCATCTGGAAGGTCAGATTTAATCAAAAAGCCACTAAAGCTGCTAAAACTTGGATAGCCCTGTCCACACAGTCAAGCAAGATTAACACTCACATGTGCTTCAAGTCTGCCATTTAAGACAGAAGCTTTACACCAGAAATGGCAAGAATAAAGGCCTCAGCATACTTCATGTGGAGACGACGTTCACCTGGCTTCGACGAGCAATGTGACGTAATTGCGGAGAAAGCGAACAACCACGGACGTCGCGCAGAGGCTTCGCTCACCTTGTCGCGGAGACTGGGCGAACTCCGCGGACGAAGACACTCCGTGACAACGCCTGTGATTGGTCGGTAAAAAGGGGCGTGCCGTGAAAACAAACATGGACGATTTTGAGGAGCGTCTCTCAGAGCAAGTACGGCGGTATCGTCAATGATTCCTCGCTGAGAGATTATAAAGACACTCGGATTGTTATAAATTCATGGAAAGAAATCAGAGAGGCTCTCGGTATAACTGTGATCATCGTTTTTTGGTGCTCAACGTAATGGACAATACCTCACACTCGTTACACGACCTACTGATTAAACAGCAAAGTGCCTTTAGTGGAAGGCTCCGCCAACTTCGCTGCAACAAAGAGCACTATAGGAAGTCATTTCTGCCCACAGCTGTGGCAACCTGTAATAACTCTCGCTGGTGTAAGAGAAGGACGCAGAACCTATAACACCCACGAAAGACAATTAAACTTACATTTTGCACATGGTACTGTTTTATTTGCACAGTTTTTAAATTGCACAACGTCTGTAACTGCACCTTAGCCCCCCCCCTTTCAGTTATTAGTTTCTTTTGTTCTTGTCCTGTTAGATGTTTTATATTCTTATTTTTTATATTATTATATTTTATATTCTTTATATATATATTTTTACATTTTACATTAGATCTTACTTGTATTTACATTTGTCTTAATTTTTTGATTCTTTCATTTACCTCGTTGTAATGTCATTGTGTGATGTTTTTTGTAATAATTGTTATTGCTGCTGCGATGCCACAATTTCCCTTCGGGGATTAATAAAGTACTCAATCAATCGAAACCATAACCCATATAACAGAGTTTTGGACCAATTTAAGCAAGAATTCTATAACAAATTACTGTTTTACTCACCAAATTTAGGCATTTTCACAGCGTTCCTGAGCATGAGAGCTGACTAATTGACTCAGGTAGAGGTGTTTACAGAACAGAGCGAGCGGGCGAAATTCAACCACCCAATCACAGACTAGCATTTAGAGGGCGGACCTTCTGCGATTGGCCAGATTCGTGGCTCGCCCACCACTGGCCAATCGCAGAAGGTCAGCCCACGATAGGTAGCACTATAAGCAGTCAAATGAGGCTGTTAAACCAATGGAATACAAAGCATTTGTTTTGACATGTACCTGAGCCAATGACAGATAATATTGATTAAAAATGTAACCAGTTCACTCCAAAAGGAGGATTTTTAAGTGTCCGTCCTAGCGTTGCATGGGCGGAGGACTGGCAGCTGAAAAACCGGACTGTCCGACCTAAAGCCGGACGGCTGGCCACCCTACATGACATGCAAAACAAAACCGCTGAAAGTATGCCAGCTTGTAAGCTTGCGAAGGCGCGTTCGGCTTCGTGCAACGCTCGCGAACTTAGTTTCGCAGGAAGTATGAGGAGGGCTCACGAGCAGAGGCTTCTATATTTCACAGCTCTGAGTCCATGGTAATAAAAAGCTTGCTTGGCTGTGGAAAGTCTTCAAATGTTATGACAATAGTATGTCTAGAAGTACCTGATTGTTAAACTCAGCTTTTAGGCCACATCAGATCCAATAGCAAAAATTATATGGTTTTAGCTTTCTGCTAACAGTTTGGGAAAGGTTCTTTCCTGTTCCCACATGACCGTGCCCCTGTGCACAAAGCAAGGGTCAGAAAAACATCCTTTGATAAGTTAAATTCAGAAGAACTTACAGTGCCTTGCAAAAGTATTCAGCCCCCTTGAACTTTTCAACCTTTTGCCACATTTCAGGCTTCAAACATAACGATATGAAATTGTAATTTTTTGTGAAGAATCAACAACAAGTGGGACACAATCGTGAAGTGGAACGAAATTTATTGGATATTTTAAACTTTTTTTAGAAATAAAAAACTGAAAAGTGGGGCGTGCAATATTATTCAGCCCCCTTGCGTTAATACTTTGTAGCGACACCTTTTGCTGCGATTACAGCTGCAAGTCGCTTGGGGTATGTCTCTATCAGTTTTGCACATCGAGAGACAGAAATTTTTGCCCATTCTTCCTTGCAAAACAGCTCGAGCTCAGTGAGGTTGGATGGAGAGCGTTTGTGAACAGCAGTTTTCAGCTCTTTCCACAGATTCTCGATGGGATTCAGGTCTGGACTTTGACTTGGCCATTCTAACACCTGGATAAGTTTATTTGTGAACCATTCCATTGTAGATTTTGCTTTATGTTTTGGATCATTGTCTTGTTGGAAGATAAATCTCCGTTCCAGTCTCAGGTCTTTTGCAGACTGCAACAGGTTTTCTTCCAGAATGGTCCTGTATTTGGCTCCATCCATCTTCCCATCAATTTTAACCATCTTCCCTGTCCCTGCTGAAGAAAAGCAGGCCCAAACCATGATGCTGCCACCACCATGTTTGACAGTGGGGATGGTGTGTTCAGGGTGATGAGCTGTGTTGCTTTTACGCCAAACATAACGTTTTGCATTGTGGCCAAAAAGTTCGATTTTGGTTTCATCTGACCAGAGCACCTTCTTCCACATGTTTGGTGTGTCTCCCAGGTGACTTTTTATAGATATCTTTGAGAAATGGCTTTCTTCTTGCCACTCTTCCATAAAGGCCAGATTTGTGCAGTGTACGACTGATTGTGTCCTATGGACAGAGTCTCCCACCTCAGCTGTAGATCTCTGCAGTTCATTCAGAGTGATCATGGGCCTCTTGGCTGCATCTCTGATCAGTCTTCTCCTTGTTTGAGCTGAAAGTTTAGAGGGACGGCCGGGTCTTGGTAGATTTGCAGTGGTCTGATACTCCTTCCATTTCAATATGATCGCTTGCACAGTGCTCCTTGAGATGTTTAAAGCTTGGGAAATCTTTTTGTATCCAAATCCGGCTTTAAACTTCTCCACAACAGTATCTCGGACCTGCCTGGTGTGTTCCTTGGTCTTCGTGATGCTCTCTGCGCTTTAAACAGAACTCTGAGACTGTCACAGAGCAGGTGCATTTATACGGAGACTTGATTACACACAGGTGGATTCTATTTATCACCATCAGTCATTTAGGTCAACTTTGGATCATTCAGAGATCCTCACTGAACTTCTGGAGTGAGTTTGCTGCACTGAAAGTAAAGGGGCTGAATAATATTGCACGCCCCACTTTTTAGTTTTTTATTTCTAAAAAAAGTTTAAAATATCCAATAAATTTCGTTCTACTTCACGATTGTGTCCCACTTGTTGTTGATTCTTCACAAAAAATTACAATTTCATATCGTTATGTTTGAAGCCTGAAATGTGGCAAAAGGTTGAAAAGTTCAAGGGGGCTGAATACTTTTGCAAGGCACTGTAGATCTATTAAATACTTAAAATGAATTGGAGCATGGATTGCGTCTGACCTCATCAATGCTTCTTTTCCCTATACGGGCACAAATTGCCACAGACACAAAGCAAAATATTTTGGAAAGTCTTCCCAGAAGTGTAGAGGCTGTAATAGTCTATGGGTGTATGTGGGAGGGGTATTTTTGCTCGTTGTGGAATGGAATGTCCAACATGTTCATGGTTGTTGACCATGTGTTTGTTTATTAGGATTTTAATGTCATGTTTTACACTTCGGTAGTTACTCATTATACAAGGTTCATCAGTTCACAAGGTCATATTAAACACAGTTATGGACAATTTTGTATCTCCAATTCACCTCACTTGCATGTCTTTGGACTGTGGGAGGAAACCGGAGCCCCGGAGGAAACCCACACGGACACGGGGAGAACTTGCAAACTCCACACAGAAAGGACCTGGACCGGCCCACCTGGGGATCGAACCCAGGACCTTCTTGCTGTGAGGTGACAGTGATTCCCACTTAGCCACCGTGCCGCCCTGTTGACCATGTGTCTACATACTATTGGCAATATAGCGTATCTATACTTTCTAGTCCTCCTATACATATTTTATGGTTTTCCATTGAGTGCTTTAAGTATATTAGTGTTCCATATAGTAGACATTAACAGTTTTATTTAATATTAATTATATGTCAATAAATGCCTGTTTTCCATTTAATGTTAATAAATACCGAAGAAGCACCTATGTAAGTAGAATCTATGTAAAAATCAGCAGCTGTCTTACGTATTAAAAGCAGTTAAATGATTTCTTGTTAACACCATGTGTATTCCATATAGTGAAACATCACCCAGCAATCAAGTTCATCTGCTGCTGTATCACACTGATGAGAAGTCGCCTCCACCTCTGGGGACATTTCTGGAAACAAGAGAGAACTTCTCACAGAGAAAACTCAACTCAGACATGGGCAGAAGATACCAGACTCCACACAGAGTAACATGATACAGGGATCAAACCCAGGCCACTGGAATCAATACCAGTCTATGAACTATCATGACCTTACACAATCAAGACTTTCCACAACTGTATCTGTGAGAATTACTGGTGTAAGAAGTTACAGCTGTTGGACAAAAAGCCTGGCTGGCAATTAATGTCTGAGTTTACCACAAAGGTGTCTAAAGGGGTTATTCACAAATCATTGAAGTTCCACCACACCTAACTCACTCAGACTAATAATTCTACAAATACATATCATTTATTCTATATCCTTTCTTGTACACACTTGTTAGCAATACATCGATCAGCCATAACATTAAAACCACCTCCCTGTTTCTACACTCACTGATTTTATCAGCTCCACTTACCATATAGGAGAACTTTGTAGTTCTACAATTACTGACTGTAGTCCATCTGTTTCTCTGCATGCTTTGTTAGCCCCCTTTCATGCTGTTCTTCAATGGTCAGGACTCTCCCAGGGCCACTACAGAGCAGGTATTATTTGGGTGGTGGATCATTCTCAGCACTGCAGTGACACTGACATGGTGGTGGTGTTAGTGTGTGTTGTGCTGGTATGAGTGGATAAGACACAGCAGCGCTGATGGAGTTTTTAAACACCTCACAAAAATCTAAAATATCCAGCCAACAGCACCCTGTGAGCAGCATCCTGTGACCACTGATGAAGGTCTAGAAGATGACCAACTCAAACAGCAGCAATAGATGAGCGATCATCTCTGACTTTACATCTACAAGGTGGACCAACCAGGTAGGAGTGTCTAATAGAGTGGACAGTGAGTGGACGCGGTATTTCAAAACTCCAGCAGCGCTGCTGTGTCTGATCCACTCATACCAGCACAACACACACTACTACGAATGATCAAACAGCCAAATAATACTTGCTCTGTAGTGGTCCTGTGGGGGTCCCAACCACTGAAGAACAGGGTGAAAGCAGGCTAAAAAGGTATGTAGAGAGACAGATGGACTACAGTCAGTAATTGTAGAACTTCAAAGTGCTTCTATATGGTAAGTGGAGCTGATCAAATGCACAGTGAGTGTAGAAACAAGGAGGTGGTTTTAATGTTATGGCTGATCAGTGTAGGTGTTGATGCATTGACAGGGTCTCTTTTAAAACAGTTATTGAGTCACATTAAGGTCTGAAGCCTTTCTGTAACCACTGGACAGGCACCAACGATTCAAGAAGCAAAGGAGTCAATCAACCTGTAGGGATTTTTTTGGGATATAAGAGAAAGCCACTTGAAGGCCATATTAACTTGACAAAAGTAACAGGATGCAAGGATTAAACCCAGGTAACTGAAGCTGTTTGGCACTAACACTACCAGCTGCATCATTGACCAGCAGTCCCAGACCTTATTAATTTCAGTTTTGTCATAATTGCAGTCAAATTGGGTCGCAACCTTTGTATGACCTCATTAAACAATACAAACAACCAGGTAAGAAATGCTGACCACTTAGGATGGCATTTATTCAGGGTTAAATCAGTGTGTGTGTGTGTGTGTGTGTGTGTGTGTGTGTGTTTCCTAAAGAAAAGCACTGATGTCTCTGCCAGCTTGCCCCACAAATGAACTGGCAATTTATTCAGCACCCTCAATTCCTTGTTAGCCATCTCCATTCTGGCCACCTATAAAAGGACCATTATCAGACATGGGCAGCACATAACTCACAGAGAGCTGTGGGCTGGAGGTAAGCACCATCTCACCACTGAACAAAGTATGTGCATGAATGCGAACCTTCCCTCCTGATTAACCTTAGGTGTCGACTGAACATCTGTGACTGAATTTCTATATTTTTAAGTTCTATTCATAATTCAATGTATGCATTTTTTCTCACAGTCTTGTCATATCCAGTTATCCAGTTGTATCTCCTCCGCTGCTGACCCCTAGCCTGACCGTGGTGGGCCGTGTGCCTCCAACATTTGTGCAGTAGCTGACTGTTTCTTTTCACCTGCCTGAGGCTATCACATACAGTGAGACGTGCATTGATCAAGCAAGCAGAAGCCACAAGTGCAGCAGTAATAAGGAATCCCTTGAGCCCTCCCTCCCTCCGACACAGACAATCATGTCTGCAAGGATGTCTGGCTGGTCGACAGCAGAGCTAAGATTCAAACAGGAGATCTCAGCAGTTGTGACCTATGTATATAAAAGTGCTCAGGTGGTGCAGCGGTCTGTTGTGCAAGCCCACCATCTCCGAGATCTGGTTTTAAATCTCTGTAGTGGTGCTATCAGCTGACTAAGCATCTACACAGACATCAGACATGGTATGTCTAAGAGGGGGTAGCTAAAGCTCACTGATGGCCTGGCTACTTGTCCTTTATTACATTTACAACACTAATCAGACACTTACACTTGTGACCAAATACAATCAATTGAGTGTTAAGGGTCTTGCTCGAGGGTTCAACAGTGTCATTCTGGCAGAGTATGATGATTAAACCAGCAACCTAATGATTACCATTCCTGTACCTTAACCACTCAGCTACCACTTGCACTTACATACCCTAAGCCACAGATCGCAGAAATTAAAAGCATCCTGAACGCAGCATCATACAACTGTTAATATGTAACCATAGCAACTATGGTGTAAATGCCTATTTTCTATAAAAAACAATTATGTTACCGTGTATCATTTTTTTTTTTTTTTTTTTTTTTTTTAGAGTTTTGCACAGTTTACTTACATAATGACTGAATAAGTTGGTATAGCAAAAATTTCCTTTCTGGAGTAAGAGAAACAGGACCACCTGGTGTTATGGTGTTTACCGTCTCCATTTCCATCTATTATTTTTATATAACAGGACAATTGGTTGGTTGTTATGTCTTACCTAAAGTGAAGTCACATATGGCTGTGATAATAGTAGAAAATAGAAAATACACTGCTTGAACTTTTGTTTCTTTACTAATTTGCTAATAAACTCCTTATTATTGATTATTTAAATATTATTCTTTGATGTGTGTGTAAAAAAAAATCTATATAGCATCAATGGGCACGTCCTGATTGTAAGCTCAATAAGCAGGTTAAAGCAGTGATCCCCAACCAAGTGGGTAGCACTGTCTTTTCACAGCAATAAGGTCCTGGGTTCGATCCCCAGGTGGGGCGGTCCGGGTCCTTTCTGTGTGGAATTTGCATGTTCTCCCCGTGTCTGCATCGGTTTCCTAAGGGAGCTCAGGTTAATTGGAGACACTGAATTGCCCTATAGGTGAATGGGCGTGTGTATGTGTGTGTATGTGTGTCTGCCCTGCAATGGACCGGCACCCCATCAAGGGTGTTACTGTGTGCCTTGCGCCCATTGAAAAGCTGGGATAGGCTCCAGCACCCCCCTGCGACCCTGATTGGATAAGCGGTTAAGAAAGCAAGTGAGTGAGTGAGACAGCTACAAGAGCAAATACATTTTCAATACACTTCGGGTGTTATTGTCCCCAATCACCACTAGGTGGGAGCAGCATCTCGTTGCAGCTAAAAAGCTCAGGATTCCCACCGATTTTCCATTCTATAGTTCTTCTAGGGACAGTGGTAGCCTAGTGGGTAGAGCTTTGGGCTATCAACCGGAAGATTGGCGGTTCAAATCCAGGCTCTGCTATGCAGCCACTGTTGGGTTTTTGAGCAAGGCCCTTAACCGTACAATGGCTGACCCTGTGCTCTGACCCCAGCTTCCAAACAAGCTGGGATATACGGGGGTTGGACAAAATAACTGAAACACCTGGTTTTAGACCACAATAATTTATTAGTATGGTGTAGGGCCTCCTTTTGCAGTCAATACAGCGTCAATTCGTCTTGGAAATGACATATACAAGTCCTGCACAGTGGTCAGAGGGATTTTAAGCCATTCTTCTTGCAGGATAGTGGCCAGGTCACTACGTGATGCTGGTGGAGGAAAACGTTTCCTGACTCGCTTCTCCAAAACACCCCAGAGTGGCTCAATAATATTTAGATCTGGTGACTGTGCAGGCCATGGGAGATGTTCAACTTCACTTTCATGTTCATCAAACCAATCTTTCACCAGTCTTGCTGTGTGTATTGGTGCATTGTCATCCTGATACACGGCACCGCCATTGGATGCACATGGTCCTCCAGAATGGTTCGGTAGTCCTTGGCAGTGACGCGCCCATCTAGCACAAGTATTGGGCCAAGGGAATGCCATGATATGGCAGCCCAAACCATCACTGATCCACCCCCATGCTTCACTCTGGGCATGCAACAGTCTGGGTGGTACGCTTCTTTGGGGTTTCTCCACACCGTAACTCTCCCAGATGTGGGGAAAACAGTAAAGGTGGACTCATCAGAGAACAATACATGTTTCACATTGTCCACAGCCCAAGATTTGCGCTCCTTGCACCATTGAAACCGACGTTTGGCATTGGCACGAGTGACCAAAGGTTTGGCTATAGCAGCCCGGCCGTGTATATTGACCCTGTGGAGCTCCCGACGGACGGTTCTGGTGGAAACAGGAGAGTTGAGGTGCACATTTAATTCTGCCGTGATTTGGGCAGCCGTGGTTTTATGTTTTTTGGATACAATCCGGGTTAGCACCCGAACATCCCTTTCAGACAGCTTCCTCTTGCGTCCACAGTTAATCCTGTTGGATGTGGTTTGTCCTTCTTGGTGGTATGCTGACATTACCCTGGATACCGTGGCTCTTGATACATCACAAAGACTTGCTGTCTTGGTCACAGATGCGCCAGCAAGACGTGCACCAACAATTTGTCCTCTTTTGAACTCTGGTATGTCACCCATAATGTTGTGTGCATTGCAATTATCTGAGCAAAACTGTGCTCTTACCCTGCTAATTGAACCTTCACACTCTGCTCTTACTGGTGCAATGTGCAATTAATGAAGATTGGCCACCAGACTGGTCCAATTTAGCCATGAAACCTCCCACACTAAAATGACAGGTGTTTCAGTTATTTTGTCCAACCCCTGTATATCTATCTATCTATCTATCTATCTATCTATCTATCTATCTATCTATCTATCTATCTATCTATCTATCTATCTTAAATCCCCCCGCGGTCTGTGAAATTATGTCTTATATGAAACCGGTCCATGGTGCAAAAAAGGTTGGGGAAAGATGGCTTCTATAGGAATATGTAATAGGATATGTAATCAGAAATAAAGTTAAATACCTGTAAAAAATGAAGTGTCTCTAAAACTTTAACAAACTACAATGTTTTACTGAACATTTGTTAAGTGAGAGGATAGTTAATCACCAAAATATATTAATATGCGACCGTACCTCTTTAAGCAAGCAATATATTACATCATAAAATATTCCACTTTATTAATGACACTGACAAAAGCAGAAGTGCAGGATATTCTGCTGTGCTTGAAGCTTCACCAGCATAAGCTGATGATACATGCCTGTTCTACAATTTCTCCCAGCACAATAGATGGCTCCTGTCCTCCAAAACAACCTGAGACAACAGGAAAAATGCACAGCACCTCCTCATCTTCTGCCACGTATCAGCACATCAGACAGTCGCATTATAACCGCCGAGTCAGCCGCGCTTTTTTGCAGGTATCCGCCGTCGTACCGGCCCTACTACGGACCTGCATCAATTGGATCGATCCGAAGCTCTCCAGGTGCATCCAACCATTCATCAGTGTCAGTCTGCAGACAGAATGCATTCAGGAGCACAATGCTATCTGCTCTATCTGCTCACAAAAAAAGAAATGGCAGGAATTGTTGTCTTGTTTTTTTAAAAGAAGATCTGCTATTAATTCAGTCCTTTGAGTTTGGAACAGGAAACAGGATTGTGTTTTTTTTGTCCTCCTCATGCCTGCTCCTGACACCTATTCTGTTTGTCCTACACTTCTAAACAAAAACAAAAAAAAGCTAAAAACGGTAAATAAAGAGGAGCGATGACAGTTTTGAAAACATGAATGAAAGATGAGCGGAAAGAACAGTGGGCTGATTGACAGTCGCCGCTGTTATTTAGTGCTTTGCTGTCAAAAGCCGAAATCAAAGTGTCCCTAAAGAATCTCCAAGTTTCCTCCTAATTGTACAGAGTGCACAGGAACTAAGGTGAGCTTCTGTTGATGCATGCTCAAAAATCCAGGTACACAAATCCACAAAGTTGAATCAGTTCATCTGGACACAAGTTTGTTGTAGAGATACGTTTCGTCACTCAATCCGAATGACTTCTTCAGTCTGAGCTGGTGTTGAATACCCCAACCTAGGGCTGGACGATATGGCTAAAATTTATATCACGATATAACTCCTAATTTCGGTCGATACGATATAATTCCGATATCGATATGAATAACACGAATGTCAGAAAAACTGCCAAAAACACCAAAATTGAATGGCTGTACCTGCAAACCTCTTTTCTGGTTTCTGGCAAGAAATACAAGCTGAATTAGTCCTTCATCTCTTATCAGCTATTTCGTCTGCTTCTTTTTCAACTGTGGACAGTGGCGGAGCCGGACAATTTCCATAGGGGTGGCCAGACTGAGACCATTGCTCACACAGGGGTGGCACAGAAACTGTCTGATACCTTATTTTTGTATGTGGCTAGTGGCTGTTGATCTAGTAGTGTTTTGGTCACTCACTCGTTTACCTATGGCAGTGAGTACCATGTAGAATTACATCAAGCCTAGTATAATAAGCTTTTTATTTTTTCTCATTTTCTAAATGAAAAACTAAAATATAGCCTATAACCTTAACAGAATTTCAAAGATATTCCTTTGCAATACTTGATCATTTGACTGCAAACTTGTGTGTACTGATGAGACTCATTTGAATCCCAGAACATGCCAGTGTGACTGCATGGAAAACAAATTTTAATTTTCTTTCAAGAATATGATACATTCTGACCAACACTATTAAGCCAAATCAGCATTGAAAATTGACTTTACTTTTAACAGCCTTCTACAGTGCTGGGGCTTCTTAAAACTGAATATTCTCTTTTCAATAGAAGTGTTATTTAAATGCTATTAAATTGTTTTTGAAAAAAAACAAAAACGCCCAATTAGGAGGAAAACAGCCCAATCTGGCAACAGTATTAATAACTGGTATTAGTACTCAGTACTAGTACTACTTCTGTAATTGTGTTGGTGGTTGACATTTATGTTGAGTGCGTAACTGCACTGTTTTGATGGAGAACTACTCGCTTGAGGTGCGCTGCTGAATTGCGTCCCTGTGGGAACACCTGCGAGCAGAAATGCTTCCGCAAAAAAGTAACACTGCAAAAAAGTAACACCGGCAAAGCGCACTGACGTAATGCATATCGATCGAATTATTGTCCAGCACTACCCCAATCTTATATGCAGTTGATTTGCATAACGACCGATCACTGCCCATTGAATAACAATGGAACCATGATCAGGTCCATATGTAATTCACAATGACCATTAATTACAATGGCCATGTGTGTCTTTCACACATGATTGGGGTAAAGCTCCAATTACGGCATTGTATGATGGTGAGAGATGTACTCTCAGACCCTCTTCCCGGTTCAGGGATGGTCGTTCCCTCTTCACGTAAATGGCCTCTTTGACTCCACGTTCAAACCAGCGTTCCTCCTCGTCAAGGATCTGCACATCTTCATCATTAAATGAGTGGCCGCTGGCTTGCAGGTGGGTGTAAACCGCGGAGTCCTGGCCAGAAGAGGTCGATCTTCTATGTTGGGCCATCCGTTTTGCCAGTGGCTGTTTAGTTTCCCCGATGTACAGTTCCCGACAATCCTCCTGGCACCTAACAGCATACACTACGTTACTCTGTTTGTGTAAGGTGAGCTTCCTCACTCCAGACTTCATCTAGGTTTAACAGAGTGGCCTATAACGTGACAGTGGTTAAATAAAGTGTCTTATAGGCGCTTGAGTGGTGAGGCATTTTAATACGTTAGCCCATCACAGCCGAGACTGTGGTGTGTTAGTGTGTGTTGTGCTGGTATGAGTGGATCAGACACAGCAGCAGTGCTGGAGTTTTTAAATACCGTGTCCACTCACTGTCCACTCTATTAGACACTCCTACCTCGTTGGTCCACCTTGTAGATGTAAAGTTAGAGACGATTGCTCATCTATTGCTGCTGTTTGAGTTGGGCATCTTCGAGACCTTCATCAGTGGTCACGAGGCACTGTTGGCTGGATATCTGGATATTTTTAGTCGGTGGACTATTCTCAGTCCAGCAGTGACAGTGAGGTGTTTAAAAACTCCAGCAGTGCTGCTGTGTCCTATCCACTCATACCAGCACAACACACACTAACACACTGCTCTGTAGTGATCCTGGCCATTGAAGAACAGCATGAAAGGGGGCTAAACAAAGCATGCAGAGAAACAGATGGACTACAGTCAGTAATTGTAGAACTACAAAGTGCTCCTAAATGGTAAGTGGAGCTGATAAAATGGACAGTGAGTGTAGAAACAAGGAGGTGGTTTTAATGTCATGGCTGATTAGTGTACACCTGTATATGTATATGACAAATAAAGGTATTCTATTCTATAGCAGTGGGTGGGTGGGTGGGTAGAATGTCAACAAATAGGATATCACCCTGGGCCCTCAAACAGTCTTAAATAGACAGACAAATGAAATTTAACTAAGTGAGTTTTATCATTACTCTGACCCACAATTCTTCACTTCACTCACCACACCATTGTTAAACATACCCACTATCTTTCAAAAAAAAAAAAGAAAGAAAAAAACTTTCAACTTGTATTGAAGTTTTATTACCAGCCTCCAACAGACCGTCACATCTGTCTTTTCTAATGAGATAATCCCCATGAAAACCCCTGGAAACAGGATGTTAAATTAGTACATCACCACCAGTGGTGTCATTACTATTTTGACAGACTTTATTGTGCAGTTTGGATACACTTTCTATTTAACTTGAACACAGTGTTGTTGGATTGTTTTCTTGAGAGGAGCAGCTGTTGAACAACATGAATTTAGGCCTCGTCTCAAACATTCCAGCTGTGCCTATATGGTATTTTTAAAGCCAAATAAAAAGAAGAGCCCAAACTCCCAAAAGCTAATTTGCCACAAAAATAGTGGTTAAATGTGCAGCTATCACCAACCACAGTTGTAATCAGAAGGTTGCTGGTTTAAGACCCATCACTGCCAGGTTACCACTGTTGGGCACTTGAGCAAGGCCCTTAACTCCTAATTGCTTAGATTGTATACGGTCACAACTGTAAGTAGCTTTCTATAAAAGCGTCTGCTAAATGGCAAAAATGTTTTTAAAAAGGAAAGGACCCGGGCCGCTCCATCTGGGAATCAAACCCAGGACCTTCTCGCTGTGAGGCGACGATGCTAGCCACCGAGCCACCATGCCACCCATCTCATATGAAGCTAAAGCTTCCTACTGGCAGTTGGCTATACCAGAGACCTTGTAATAACTAACAGTTTGTGGCAAACATTTTATATTCTAAGACTAGACTATGGGGTGGCATGGTGGCACAGTGGGTAGCGCTGCCACCTCACTGCAAGAAGGGCTAGAGTCCTTTCTGTATGGAGTTTGTATGTTCTCCCTGTGTCCATGTGGGTTTCCTCCAGCTGCTCTGTTTTTCCCCAACAAGTCCAAAGACATGATGTCAGGCCAACTGGAGCTACACAATTGCATGAAGTATGAGTGTGGACCTGGCAACCTGTCCAGGTGTTACCTGCCTTTCACCCAATAAAATCAGACCCACTGCAACCCTGACCAGGATAAAGCTGTTGTAAAACAGACAGTGAATAAATGAATGGAATCAATTGTGTTTTGACAATAATCATAGACCTGTCGATGTAGGCAGAAAAGCTTACATCGACAAGCTATTTACTGTAGTATGTCTGTGGGATTTTGTGCCCATTCAGTCAAAAGATCATCTGTATGGCTGGGCACTGATGTTTAAGGAAGCCTCAGTTGATGTTCCGGTTCATTCCAAAGCTGTTAAGTTGGGCTGAGGTCAGGGCTCTGTGCCAGACAGCAGAGTTTCTTTAAACCAAGCTTTTTTCCATGTCTTCAGGGGCACGGTCATGCTGGAACAGGAATGGGCCTTCCCTAAACTGTTGCTGAAAAGTTGGAAACATTTAATTTGTTTTGACATTGATTTATTACACCTGTTAGCAATTGCTGTGGCTGAAACACATGAATTCCATAATTAGAAGGGGTGTCCCAATACTTTTGTCCATATAGTGTTTTCCTTTTACATGTCCATATTTGTTTCTTTACAATACTCTTTAAATAAACTGTGCATGTGTTTCCCTATAGCATGCTGGTGCCCGGTTAAGGGCGTGACCCTGCCCTGCACTCAGTGACTTTAAAAATAAAGCATTGTAAATATAATAGCTGTAGATATAAAAAACTGTAGATCTGATAATATATATATATATTACATTACACAGCCATAACATTAAAACCACCTCCTTGTTTCTACACTCACTGTCCATTTTATCAGCTCCACTTACCATATAGAAGCACTTTGTAGTTCTACAATTACTGACTGTAGTCCATCTGTTTCTCTGCATACTTTTTTAGCCTGCTTTCACTTCTTTGTTCTTTAATTGTTCTCCACAGGACCACTACAGAGCAGGTATTATTTAGGTGGTGGATCATTCTCAGGACTGCAGTGACAATGACATGGTGGTGGTGTGTTAGTGTGTGTTGTGCTGGTATGAGTGGATCAGACACAGCAGCGCTGCTGGAGTTTTTAAATACCGTGTCCACTCACTGTCCACTCTATTACACACTCCTACCTAGTTGGTCCACCTTGTAGATGTAAAGTCAGAGACGATCGCTCATCTATTGCTGCAGTTTGAGTTGGTCATCTTCTAGACCCTCATCATTGGTCAGAGGATGCTGCCCACGGGGCGCTGTTGGCTGGAAATATTTTTGCAGTGCTGAGAATCATCCACCACCCAAATAATACCTGCTCTGTGGTGGTCCTGGAAGAGTCCTGACCATTGAAGAACAGGGTGAAAGCAGGCTAAAAAGGTATGTGGAGAAATAGATGGACTACAGTCAGTAATTTTAGAACTACAAAGTGCTTCTATAATGTAAGTGGAGCTGATAAAATGGACAGTGAGCGCAGAAACAAGGAGGTGGTCATAATGTTATGCCTAATCAATGTACTATATATATATATATATATATATATATATATATATATATATATATATATATATATATATAAATCTGCACTTACCATATATATATAAAATTCAGTGGCATTCAAGCAGTGTGTTAACCTGCTGCCAGGGCAACAACACCGAGCAGGGTGAGCTGTCAAGCAATCACAGCTCTGACCATTTGAAATGACCTTCAGGCTTTAATACACTGAGTGGGCACAGCGTGTGTATGTGTGTACCACAGAGGGCAGTGACGCCACACAGCTTTTACTTAAAGATAAAAGATAAGATTTTTTAGACGCCTCAGACAGTGTGTTCAGTTTCTTAGAATGGAATTATAAACACGCCCATCTGATTCTAGGTCAAAGCAATCCACTATGAATCTCTCAGAATGAATTAACATCATGACTTGACACTGATGAACAGTTAAGGAATTAGTAATTGAATTGGTTTGTGATGGTATGATGGTGAGTCGGTCAGTCATAGTGTATTTAATTCTATATTTACACCGATCAGCCATAACATTAAAACCACCTCCTTGTTTCTATACTCGCTGTCCATTTTATCAGCTCCACGTACCATATAGAAGCACTTTGTAGTTCTACAATTACTGACTGTAGTCCATCTGTTTCTCTACATGCTTTGTTAGCCCACTTTCATGCTGTTCTTCAATGGTCAGGACCCCCACAGATCAGGTATTATTTAGGTAGTGGATCATTCTCAGCACTGCAGTGACACTGACATGGTGGTGGTGTGTTAGTGTGTGTTGTGCTTGAATGAGTGGATCAGACACAGCAGTGCTGCTGGAGTTTTTAAACACCGTGTCCACTCACTGTCCACTCTATTAGACACTCCTACCTAGTTGGTCCACCTTGTAGATGTAAAGTCAGAGAAGATCGCTCGTCTATTGCTGCCGTTTGAGTTGGTCATCTTCTAGACCTTCATCAGTGGTCACAGGACGCTGCCCACGGGTACTGTAGGCTGGATATATTTTTGGTTGGTGGACTATTCTCAGTCCAGCAGTGACTGAGGTGTTTAAAAACTCCATCAGTGCTGCTGTGTCTTATCCACTCATACCAGCACATCACACACTAACACACCACCACCATGTCAGTGTCACTGCAGTGCTGAGAATGATCCACCACCCAAATAATACCTGCTCTGTAGTGGTCCAGGGAGAGTCCTGACCATTGAAGAACAGCATGAAAGGGGGCTAACAAAGGATGCAGAGAAACAGATGGACTACAGTCAGTAATTGTAGAACTACAAAGTGCTTCTGTATGGTAAGTGGAGCTGATAAAATGGACAGTGAGTGTAGAAACAAGGAGGTGGTTTTAATGTTATGCCTGATCTGTGTATATTTTTTAAGTTGCCTGGGTCGTGGTCGCTAGTACACCAGCACTGGGATTCTGAACTCTCCAAGTTTTAAATCTAGTTTTGCAACAGGTTGGCTGGGAAACCCTACCAGGTACAATTGGCAGTACCTGGATCAGACAGCATTGACCACTAGTTTGCTGGGTGGGAAAAAAAAAAAAACATAAGAGGGTGGGGTCTTCAACACTGTAAGAAACCTGGTAAGTAGCCCGAGGTGCCTGTACATAACTAGAGGAACATGGAGATCAGGACATGACTCTTTGTGCATGAGGCCAGTTCACCAATTTTTACCAACATTATTATATTGTAAAAAAAAATGTAGCCTAGGGCAGTTGTAGTCTAATGGTTAAGATACTGAACAAGTAATCAAAAGGTCGCTGGTTTAAGCCCCACCACTGCTAAGTTGCCACTGTTATGCTCTTGAGCAGGGTCCCTAACCCTCAATTTCTTAGACAATATACTGTCACAGTACTGTTAGTCGCTTTGGATAACATGCCTAAATGTAAAAGCTTCATAGAAAACACTCCTGCAGGTGATGTTAGTGTGTCTTCAACAAGCTTAATAAATAGGGTGGTCATGTCCTAACAATATTTAAGCATGACTAAACTGTCCTCCTGAAACAAAAGGATTTATTGTGCTTCTTGGCAGCAGCTCGTAATGCACCACTTTCTAAAAGCACACGAATTATGATGCAACATGGAAGTGAAAAACAGTTGATCCTGTACATGAAATTGCTGAGCGGTGCCACTCATCAACGTCAATTCTTTTGAGTCAGTCAATCAAATCAACGGAGGAAGGATTTAGTCTGACAGGAATGATGGATGTTCATTATCTGCTGACGCAACGGCAAAGCTGAACTTCTGCAAGCAGAACTTGGAGCATCCGTCTCCTTATGCTGTGTGAGATGGTAGAAGAAAGAGTTCGACTACCAACTAAAATCATGCTGCAACTACAGACCCCCTAATCGCTTTATTAATTAAATCTATAAATAATAAAGTTTCTTCTTCTTATTATTATTATTAAATATTGCAAATAGCTCAGGCACATTTCTACACCTCTACCCAACTTTATTCTGGTCAGTCATCCTGTAGGTCCAGTTTCCACCGAATCACCGGTCACAATGTAGTAACACACTTCAGACAGGACGACAATCCATCAAGAAACCTCGGCCACCCCCCTCAGACAAAGCCAATCATTTTTGAGTGTAGACCTCCATTTAACAAATGGCACTGCTGGGGATTTGAACCCTGGATCCCAGCAGTAGTGACCCAGCGTAATTTACTGCTGCACAACCCATGCGCCATAATATACATATACACTGATCAGCCATAACATTAAAACCACCTCCTTGTTTCTACACTCACTGTCCATTTTATCAGCTCCATTTACCATATAGAAGCACTTTGTAGTTCTACAATTACTGACTGTAATCCATCTGTTTCTCTGCATGCTTTGTTAGCCCCCTTTCATGCTGTTCTTAAATGGTCAGGACCCCCACGGGGCCACTACAGAGCAGGTATTATTTAGGTGGTGGATCATTCTCAGCACTGCAGTGACAATGACATGGTGGTGACATGGTTAGTGTGTGTTGTGCTGGTATGAGTGGATAAGACACAGCAGCGCTGCTGGAGTTTTTAAATACCGTGTCCACTCACTGTCCACTCTATTAGACACTCCTACCTAGTTGGTCCACCTTGGAAATGTAAAGTCAGAGACGATCGCTCGTCTATTGCTTCAGTTTGAGTTGGTCATCTTCTAGACCTTCATCAGTGGTCACAGGACGCTGCCCACGGGGCACTGTTGGCTGGATATATTTTTGGTTGGTGGACTATTCTCAGTCCAGCAGTGACAGTAAGGTGCCACCCTGTCAGTGTCACTGCAGTGCTGAGAATGTTATGGCTGATCAGTGTAATTGATTAGAAAAGGGTTAGAAGAGAACTTGCTGACCAAACTGGTCTTCCAAAATGTATGAAGTTCCTGGACACTTTTTTTTACAGACGTCCTGACACAAAGGATCACATTGTTTTCTCTGCATTACTCCACCACTCATCCTAGAGCCTCAACCAGACAGAAGGTGATGGTTTTCCATTTAGATTTTATCCTCAGACACAGCCAATAGCGTATTGTATGCAAGCCAACTCAGGTATCCATACTAGGGGGATCCCAAGCACCTTCCAGATCAGCATTGGCCAATATTAAAAATAATAAATCTACTGATTCTACAAAAGTATAGTAAGGTGTTCCACAGGGATCAGTATTGGGACCTCTATTATTTACACTCTATATGCTTCCATTAGGAAAAATTATTCATAAACATGGAATCAATTTTCACTGCTATGCAGACGATGCTCAAGGATTCTTACTGTATTTTGGGGTTTTTTGGTCTGTTGGTCCTGGAGTCTGTAAAGTTGTTTTGAGACAGTGTCTATTGTAAAAAGCGCTATACAAATAAAATTGACAATTCTAATTTTGGCCAATGCAGGCGTAGAAAAGATACATTTTTGACTATACCCATGTCAGTGTGAACTAGGTCGAAACAGAAGTTTTTTTTTTTTTTTTGTTAATTGCTTGAGTGTTTCCCCAGCATAGTTTCTCTCCACATGAGGTCTATCACATTCTAAATAGGCACTAAACTAAAATTGCCTAATGTATATCTATTTTTCGGAGGACTGCATTCGCACGTCGATTCCGCAGCGATACCTCACGGAACGAGTGATTAACACCACACAGCGGGAGAGTTCGCAGGTTCCCGAATAGAACACGAGAAAGCGATATGCGAGTGTAGAATCAGGGGCGATGCAGGGGAAACGGGAAGAGAAGCGTAATTGTTCAGGGCTTTGACCACTCGCTGTAATTAAAGCATTGGAACGATTTAAAGTGCACCGTGGCAGGGGCATCAATGTTTCGTGCAAGTAACACAGAATAAAATCGATCCCCGCGGTTGAAAGGGACGGTCACAGTAAAGTGTCGTCTAGAATTGGAACTAGGATTTTTTTTTTAAAAAGACTCATTAATTAATTGATGTTTAATATTTGGTTCATCAAACCTGGAGACCTAAAGGAAACCAATTTGGAACCCACTGGGAGAACACACTTATATAAAAATATAAGACTTGCACCAAAAGTATTTGGACACCTAGCCATGAGCTTGTTGGACATCCTCAAAAGCCATTGGTACGGCGCCCAGGTGGCACAGCAAGCTATTCCACCATCACACCAGCGCCGAGATGCTGAACACCCAGGTTTGAATCTCGGCTCTGCCACCGGTCGGCTGGGCACCATCTAGCAGGCACAATTGGCAGTGCCTGCAGCAGACAATAACTGGCCATCGTGTCTGCTGGGTGGGATGACCGGACTAAGTGATCGGGGTCTTCAAACACTGTTGACCATGATCATCAGATAGAGACGCCTGTGCAGAAAGCATGGGCAAAAAGAAGGGGTCCGCTAGGACTGTGCACGGGTCGGAGACGGCGTGAGAAGGCAAGTATACCCTCCTCGAATACAATCAGGGATCCCCAGCAGTGGAAGACAAATTGACCACTAAATTGGGAGAAAATGAGAGAAAATGCATAAATAAATAGACGTGACATCTTTGTGATCTTTTCAGCTACACAAACAGCCACTCTTATGAGAAGGCTTCTCACAAGACTTTAAAGTCTGTAGGAATTTGTACCCATTCAAGCAAATGAGCATTTGTATGGCTGGTTTAGTTGGAACAGTTGCTGGTTAGTAGGGCTGAGGTCAAGGCTCTGTGCAGGCCACTGAAGATTCTTTAAGACAAGCTTTCCTTCACGTCTTTATAGAGCTTGCTTTGTGTACATGGGAACAGTCATGCTGGAACAGGAATGAGCCTTCCCTAAACTGTTGCTGCAAATTAAAAGCATTTAATTTCCTTTGTATAATTAATTGATTAGACCTGTTAGCAGTTGTGGTTGAAACATATGAATAAAAAAAATTAAGAGTGTGTTTCAATACTTTTGTTCATATAGTGCTGTGGTGGGCAAACTACGGCCCGAGGGCCACATACGGCCCGGCATAAGGTTAGGCTGTTTGATCCGGCCCGTTGAGCATTTACAAAGTTGTCCTTTAAAGAACAGCTTGCAAACTGAATCACTGAGTCAACGAGTAAGAAACGACTCTTTTCAAACTAATTATTAATTGGAATCGAATCAGGGAGCTGTGCTCTTATCTATGGTAAAGATTCATTTGTTTTGCTCACACTGTTTCATAATGATGTCGTGTTCAAACAACTTAATGAATCAGTTCCTCAGAAGAGATTCCGTGGTCCAGGCCTTGATAAACAGCTGTATAATAAACCAATCAGAGCTTCCGAATTCAGATTTTGGAACGATTTAAAGCACGCTGTCACAAGGGCATCAATGTTTCGTGCAAGTAATACAGAATAAAATTGACGCCCCCGGTCGAAGGGACGATCAAAGTAAAGTGTCGTCTGGAACTGGAACTAGGATCTTCTTTTAAAAAGACTCCTTAATTAATTGATGTTTCATATTTTTTTTAGCTTAAACAATATAAGCTAAAATACAGCCAGTGGTCTGCCATTGTACTTTAAGTTTACATTATATCGTTTCGCATCGTATATCGCCACTACTCAAAAGCATATGGAGATTTTTAGTCATCTCGCACAGCCCTACTTTAGAGCTTTTATTTCACCTTTTTTTCTTCAATACCCGGCATTTCAGTTGATTCCGCTAGTTTGCGCACTCCAAACACTACCGACCTTTGTTAAAGTCGAGTCTATCGTCTATACACACAGACAATTCATTCTTTTATTGATCATTTGTATTAGTTCACCCCCCATCTGCTACTGGCCCGGCCTGTCTGTCACATTTTAAAGCCCAATGTGGCCCTTGAGCCAAAAAGTTTGCCCACCCCTGATCTAGTGTATTAAGAGCTGTAATATACTGTATGATGAGAACATTATATGTGCACCCCTTTAATCATTAAGTTCAGGGGTTTCTGACACTGCCAAATTTGGGAAGATTGCGACATCAGATGTGAGCCAGCACTGCTTGATTCACAAATTATTGGATGCCGACATCAGACAGCAGGTGGTACCGCAAACTAATGTGACAGCCCACCACCACAGAGATCTGAAATCCCAGGGGGTGCTATCGACCTAGCCTGGTGTGCAAGCAGCCACTATTGAAGTCTTGCGCCAGAGTCGATGAAGCTTCATTGGCGCTGTCCAACTGCAACCTGTCTGGTCGAGGCACCTGCACTAGTGATTAATGATTTCCTCCACTGGTAAAAAAAAAGCTGTAGCTGGTGACTTCATGCCTCTTGGAGGGGACGTCTGTTAGGTTCAGCTGGGCAGTGTTGGCTAACGTTCTAGCAGGTTGGTACCGCCACATGAGGCTCAACAAATAGTACTGCAGCATATGATAGATGACATACTGATACTTCTGAAACTTTTCACCGCTCAATCCTGGTCAGAGCCAGGGTCACAATGTACCACACTCTAGACAGGACACCAACCCATCAAGAAACCTTAGCCACCCCCATCAGACATAGCTAATCATGTCTGAGTGTAGAACCCCAATCGGCAGATAGTTGGGGATTTGAATCGTGGATCGTAGTGGTAGAGGGCCACCCAAGTGCCATAACATATATATAACTAGGGGTGCATCAATACCATTTTTTACCAACCGAGTACAAGTACATGTATTTTTGTACTTGCCGATACCGATACCAATACCTATTGGATCAGATATCTGACATGCTAGAAAACTCGATCCGGTCGCCGAGCGCTCGGCGAGCCGGTCGGATCGAGTTGTTGGGTAGTTCACACTTAGCGATCAAGAGCCGAGTTTTGATCGCCGAGCGAACGCTGAGTTGCTCCCGAGCCGGCAAATCTAGCGCCGACCAGTCGCCGAGCGAAAATCAGGGCAAAAATCGTGTAGTGCGTACTAGGCATAACGCAGCAACGTGCACTAGGCACACGGTATCGGATGTTTACTATCGGAGCCTCGTTTGCGAGTACGAGTACAAGTTAATGAGCGCGGTATCGGGCAAATACCCGATACCAGTATCGGTACTCATGCATCTCTATATATAACCTTTAAACACTTTAGATTAAATAATGTTGGAGGGGGCGTCTGTTAGTCTCAGCTCTCCTTGACTGACACATGAGGCCCAACATGCAGTAAAGTAGCGTGTGATAAAACAACACATTGATACTTCTGAACCATTTTACTATATGTTGATGTTTTACCACCACTTCATCCTGATCAGAGTCACGGTACGTTCAGATTCCATGAAATCACCGGCACAATGTAGTAACACACCCCAGACTGGACAGCAATCCATCAAGAAACCTTGGCCAACACACCTCAGACATAGCCAATTATGCAGATAGCACTGCTGGGGATTCGAATCCTGGAACCGAGTGGTTGTCGGCTAGAGTAATTTACTGTTGTGCCACCTGAAGGCCATAACATTAATTAATAAAAATAATAAAAATTAACTGTGATTTTCCAGTTACTTATTTATACAAATTTTAGCTCTAAAACATAAAGATGTTGGCTAGTACAGACAAAATAATGTTGGAGGGGGCATTTGTTAGTCTCAGCTCTACTTGGCCACCATTAACCAACTATGTCCTGCCATCCATGTGGATGTTACTTTGACACGTGCCACCTACCTAAGCATTGTTGCAGACCATGTACACCCTTTCATGGAAACGGTATTCCCTGATGGCTGTGGCCTCTTTCAGCAGGATGATGCTTTCTGCCACAAAAGCAAAAATGCTTCAGGAAAGGTTTGAGGAGCACAACAACGAGTTTGAGGTGTTCACTTGGCCTCCAAATTCCCCAGATCTCAATCCAATCGAGCATCTGTGGGATGTTCTGGACAAACATGTCCGATCCATGGAGGCCCCACCTCACAACTTACAGGAGTTATAGAATCTGCTGTTAACATCTTGGTGCCAGATACCACAGCACACCTTCAGGGGTCTAGTGGAGTCCATGTCTCAACGGGTCAGGGCTGTTTTGGCAATATTAGGAAGGAGGTCACAATGTCATGCCTGATCGGTGCATGTCAACTTGTGATTTATTTATACAAATTTAAGCGTTAAAACATAATGCAGCTGCTGGCGAGTAGAACAAACAACAACTTTAGACTAAATAATTATGGAGGGGGCGTCTGTTAGTCTCAGCTTTCCTTCGCCAGTGTTGACCTACGTTCTAGCACCACATAAGGCTCTAAAAGAGCTTATGATCGAATCAAAACACTGACACTTCCACATCATCACTCAGCAGAGGCTCATTTGACCCAATAGTTGGGTTATTACTCCCGTCACATTAGCATTTACCGTTAATCCCTAAAATTTTAACTTCACTAGCCGTTACCAACAATGAAGAATCAATGCAGAACGCATAAGTAGCAATTCAATAATACTATACGACGTACAGGAAATGCCACTCTATTCCTCATTACCTAACCCTCTGACTGATGATGCTGCTGACAGCTTCTGACAGCTCTGGCAGTAATGGATCGTAATGCCTCTATCCATTAAACTGCAATGTAGGCGACAAAATTTACCAAACCAGTTCATCCCAGCTACTCAACACAACCACAGTCTGTGCACTCCTGACAATAAGCATGTTGGTGGCATTAATATGGAATTCACCACAAAGTTAGGCCACATAATTGATTGACTTGTTAGCATTAGTATGGGTGTCCACATAATTTTGGCCAGTGTATATTAATGGATTTTCATGTTACCACTGATTTATCCTGGCCAGGGTCACAGTAGGGATGGTTTCCTAAGGATCAGTAGGCACAGTGTAGTTACTAGCATAATTTACCGCTGTGCCACCCGAGCGTCCTGTACTATTTTTTCTTTCATTTTAATGTTTTTGAAACCACTGCTTTATCCTGGTCAGATTCACAGTGGGTACAGTTTTCCTGAAATCACAGGGTGCAATCTGGGAATCAAAATGTGGATCCTAATTGCTGTGAATAAATATGAAAAATAAACTCCAGAATTTCATGATTTTTTTTGTATTTTTTCATGAAACTTTTTTTTTTTTTTTTTTTTTATTAAATCTTTTTTTTTATTTTTTATTTTTTATTATTATTTGGCTGCAATTATATTAATATTTTTGTATTTGGCTGCTTAAATTTTATTACATCTTTTTTTTATTTGGCTGAATAAATTTTATTAGATCTTTTTTTATTTGGCTGAATAAATTTTATTAGATCTTTTTTTATTTGGCTGCGTATATTTTATTAAATCTTTTTTGTTGGTAGAATAAATTTTATTAAATCTTTTTTTATTTGGCAGCTTAAATTTTATTAAATCTTTTATTTGGCAGAATAAATTTTATTAAATCTTCTTTTATTTGGCAGAATAAATTTTATTAAATCTTTTTTACTTGGCAGAATAAATTTTATTAAATCTTTTTTTATTCGGTTGCTTGAATTTTATTAAATCTTTTTTTGTTTGGCTGCTTAAATTTTATTAAATCTTTTTTTATTTGGCTTCTTAAGCTTTATTAAATCTTTTTTTCGCCAAATAAATTGTATTTAATCTTTTTTATTTGAATGCTTAAATTTTATTACATCTTTTTTAATTTGGCAGCTTAAATTTTACTTCTTCCCGATGCAACCCTTCATATTTTTTCTGGGCTTGGGATGGGCACTGAGAGCACCAACCCAAAAGACAAAATAAATATCTGCTTTAACTTGCTGGCTTTAATTTAAAAGTCCTTTTCTGTTCCTGTGCAGTAACACACCTCAGACGGGACACCAATAATTACAGATTTGGTTTGATGTTCATTGTAATGTTCTGCCATCACTGTGTTACAGTGTTTTTCATTAAATAAAGTATAAAAAATATTACTGTACATGCTTCCCCTAGTGACAGTCTCTTTCTATAAGCATGTGTGGTTAGTTTAGCTGTACAGCTGAGCTTGTTACTGATGTTGAGACAACAATCCCCAAACATAAATAATAACTTAAATTAATAAATTAATATAAGGCTGTGAAAAGAAAGAAGGTAAATGTAACTGCACTTCTTGATATGAATCTAATCAAATTATGGAGAATTTGAAAATTAAGAGTCCTGTAAAGCACTGGTTCAAAGCTCAACCTGGGGGCTGGGCCCACTAGAGGGCTTTGTTGAGGCGAGTCCCATTGCATCTTATTAAGAAGAGTAAAAAACACTTCATGGAACAGGGTCTTTAAGAATAAACAAATATTTAATTCACCCACCTTTAAAGTGCAAAGGTCAACAGATGGTGACTACAAACAATTCCAATTCAGCTGTTGATGCAGATCCCACTGAAGCAGAACCAGGTGAGAAAGCTCCACCAGAACCACCAGCCCAGCAGAATAAAACTCACACATCAACCAGAAAATACCAAGATGTTTAACTCCTATAAGCAATTTCCTGTGAGGAAGAAGATGATACCTTTTGTCGAATAAGAAAAGTTTTTTGAACACAGGGGGGGTCTAAGAGGAAAATAGGCTGAGAACTGCTGCATCAGCTTTAGAGGAACCTTGCTAAGCTTGGAAAATAAGACCTACAGTGCTACAAAAGGTCTGAAATTCCAGCAGTGCTTTAGCAACAAGAAGCTAATACTGGTGATTTTAGATGTTTAAATATTTTTTTTCTTCATTTGTTTTTGTCCATGCTTATTAATAGGCATAAGAAAAGTTGGACAAGCAAGACAAATCTGATAAAAAAAAAATTACCTTCAAATTCTCAAGCTTTCAAAAACCATTTAAACTATTTCTTTTTAAAAATCAAGCTATAATTTATATTATTTTACAGCAGAAGCCGGAGATGGTCACAGACGACTGGCAGCATGCCAAGCTTGGCTAATTGGCCTTGGGTTTGTTTAAAACATTGTGATTAATGAGGTTTCTAATGAGAGCTTTATGATAGTGGGAACCATCCATCTGCCAGGGCAGCTCTCATCAGAGATGTGCTGCAAAACACAGTTAAAACTAAAGTGCTGCATTGTGGGTATCTGTATTCATCCTCTACTGCTGCTCTGCGTGTCTTAATACGGGAAGCAGTCAGCACTAATCTCACTCATGAGTGTGCAATCCTAGATACTGTACTGCACACCAACACAAACAATAACACACACTGATGGATGTGCAATAATAACTTACATAAACTTAAGTGTTCCAGTACACTTTGTATTGAAGCTGATAGAAGACAGAGATTTGACATACTGATTTTGTACAACCCCAAATCAGAAAAAGTTGGGACAGTATGGAAAATGCAAACATTCTTACATTTACTTTGACTTGTTTAATTGCAGACGGAATAAACCCAAGATTTTTTCACGTCAACATTACAATGTGGTAAACGTTTTACTGTCCCAACTTTTTTGAAATGTGTTGCAGGTCTAAAATGCAGAGATGTATATAAACAAAAGTTGACCAGACAAAACATAATATTTTGGATTTATAATTGCTGTGAATAAACATAAAATAAATTCCCAAAATGTATTAAATTTTTATTTTTTTGGCTGCTGAAATTTTATTAATAATTTTTTGGTTGTTTGTTATGGCTGCTTACATTTCATTAAATTTTATTAAATCTTTTATTCATGTATTTATTAATTTTTTTATTTTCTTGACTGCTGACATTTTAATATTTTTTTTGTTTGTTTTTGGCTGTTACATTTTGTTAAATCTTTTATTTTTTGTTTATTCAGTTATTTTTAAGCTGCTGAAATGTTATTAAATTTCTTTGTTTTTTTGGGCTGATAATTTTATTAAATCTTTTTTTTTTGACTGCTTAAATTGTACTATAACTTTTGTTAATTTTTTTTGGTTGCTTACATTTTATTAAATCTTTTTTTTTTTTTTTTTTTTTTTTTTTATGGCTGCTGAAATTGTATTAAATCTTTTGTTAGTTGTTTTGGCTGCTGACATTTTATTACATTTTTTAATTTATTTATTCATTAGTATTTTTGTTTTGGCTTCTGAAATTTTATTAAATCATTTATTTATTCATTCATTCATTTCATTCATTTATTGGCTGCTTAAATTGTATTAAATCTTTTTTTCTGCTATTGTATTTATAGAGATCAGAGCGGTGGATCATTCCTGTCTTCATATTTGATTTTGAACAGCTTTTACCTTTCCTTATGTAACCCTTGCACTGGCACCAAGAGCACCACTGTAAAAGATGAAAAAAAATCTCTGCTTTAACTTTCTGGCTATAGTTTAAAGTCCTTTCCTGTTCCAGTAAAAAATACTTAAATTAAACTGCTGCTCTGATTCAGTGAATCTAAAACATTCTAATACTGAAACATCTGAAAAGAACAGAGATAAACAAAAGAGCGCCTTTAGAGAGTCAAGGCAGATCTGTGTAACTAAGAACACCAAAAAGATAAAGAACCCAGCTACTATACGGTGATGTGGATGAGCCCAATTTTTCAGAGCGGGGTTCTTTTATCCCCTCGCATTATCCATGGGTGGTTTGTCTTGCACAAAGGACAAGGGCAGACCCCATTAAGTGGCAAATTGGCATCTTACAGCTTAATCAGTATGCATCGGCAGTCTGTGGGAAACATATGAAAAGTCATTACGGTCAAATCAATTCTCAATTACTTCTTTTTTACTGCTGCCATCGACACATTAAATAAACACTCGGCGCTGTCTTCACCGCTTCTGCTCGCCAGGTGACGGTAATAAGGCCTGGCATGCTTCGCTCAAGCAGGAAGAGAACGCTAATGGATTGTAAACAATTGAGAAGTAAAAGCAAGGAAAAGAGAAGCACTGAGCGCAACAAGTACCGATAGTGTGTTTATTATTAGTCTATTAGTCGCCTCACAGCAAGGTGGTCCTGGGTTTGATTCCCAGGTGGAGCGGTTTGGGTGCTTCCTGTGTGGAGTTTGAATGTTCTCCCTGTGTCTGTGTGGGTTTCCTCCAGGAGCT
The DNA here is from genome assembly GCF_030014385.1 of Trichomycterus rosablanca. Lineage (NCBI taxonomy): Eukaryota > Metazoa > Chordata > Actinopteri > Siluriformes > Trichomycteridae > Trichomycterus > Trichomycterus rosablanca. The sequence goes on from NC_086003.1 coordinate 20,900,212, forward strand.
CCGGTTTCCTCCCACAGTCCAAAGACCTTTAGTCTGGTGAATTGGAGATACAAAATTGTCCACGATTGTGTTTGACATTACAGACTTGATGATGAATCTTGTGTAACCAGTAACGTCCGGTCATGAATGTAACCAAGGTGTTAAAATCCTAATAAATAAATAATAAAACAGTGCTGTCAATGATGGACCAAGGCCAGCTACATGCTAACTGTTAGGGATGTAACGATGCACCACAAGACAGTTAAAAATCGATTCACATGTGTAACGATTCAAATAAATTTACATGTATAATGAATCAATATTCACTTTAAACAGCAGAGGGCACTGGCGCTATTCACCTTGCCTGGTTGACGTCACAACAGGGTTGCCAGGTTCGGAATTTTCCAGCCAAATTTATTTATGTGAGGATACATTCTTCATTTGTATTATTCATTTATTTATTTAATGTGGGATTTATTTCATTCCAGTTTTTTTTTTTTTTTTTTTTTTTTTTTTTTTTTTTAAACACAAAAATGGAAAAGTGCAGCATTGTTTTGCATAGTTTGTACCTACCTCAGAAATAAAAGGGCAATTATTATTTAGATAAATAAAAGATAAGCACAAATACAGTATTTTATTTTATTTTATTTAAGAGAAATAATAAAAGGAAACTGTCATCATTTGTCTTCAATTTAATTTTGTTTAACAAAAAATCGGGATAAAATCGTATCGTGAACCCAGTATCGTGAATCGCATTGCATCGTGGGTAGAGTGTATCGTTACATTCCTACTAACTGTTGAATGCTTCAAGAAAAGCAGCCCCATATCATGATGCTCCTACCACCATACTTAACTGCATGTTTGGCGTTATTGAGGATCATACCCACAACTCATTTTGTTTTAGTTTGTTAGCTTTAGTGTTAATCTGACCACTGTTTTGATTTGTAGTTTTGTGTGGGGTGCAGGAACAACAGTGATCATCCTTTATTCCATCCAAAGAATTTACTCCACCCAAGGAGGATGGAGGTCCCTGCTGAGTCTGGTTCCTCTCAAAGTTTCTTCCTGTAATTTTAAGGGAGTTTTTCCTTGCCATCGTCACCCTCGGCTTGCTCAACAGGGATTTTTGGTCTGTCAGTCCTGGATTCTGTGAAGCTGCTTTGAGACAATATCTATTGTAAAAAGTGCTATACAATTAAATTTGACTTGACTTCAACTCTTCAACCTCGCAGCATTAATACCTTAATTTAAGTTAATATATCTGTACGTTTTTTACAAACATCCATTTGTGTATTCGTTGCAATATAAAATTCACCCGTAATGCCCGACATCAGCACTTTTATTACATTTCGCAAAGCCAAAGCTCAAATAGGTTCAGGATTAAGATTAGGCATCTAAATAAGGATCCTAAATTGAAAACGAAATTCATTTTTTGCACAAAATGCTTAAAGTCAGTAAATGACATGCTACTAAGCTCTCGCCAGGCCATTGACCCAACAAGCTCTTGGTTCCAGATTAGGAACATGTTGGCACAGGAAACCAGTAGAGAAAAAAAGGAAAATGGTTTAAGATTGAGCCCTGGCACAGGAACCAGCACTTGAACTGTGTCAGGGGGAAGTGACCATGCCATGTCAGGTGCCACTTTACCCATCACATGCAGGGCAAATCACCCATGAAGGACAGTAACAGCTAAATTCAGTTGTGCTACATATAAAAAAGCAAGATAAAGAAATAATACCTATGCAGGGTGGAAGAGTGGGCAGTTGTAGCCTAGTGGTTAAGGTACTGGACTAGTAATCAAAGGTCGCTGGTTCAAGCCCCATTACCTCCAGGTTGCCACTATTGGGCCCTTGAGCAAGGCACTTATCCCTCAATTGCTTAGACAGTATACTGTCACAGTACTGTGAGACGTAATGGATAAAAGTGTCTGCTAAATGCTGAAAACGTAAGGTCCTGGGTTCGATTCCCAGATGGAGCGGTCCGTCCGGGTCCTTTCTGTGTGGAGTTTGCATGTTCTTCCTGTGTCCATGTGCAGTCAGGCTAATTGGAGGTATGAGTGTGTGTGTGTTCTGTGATGGATGACCCTGAATAGCATAAAGTGGTGGTAAAACAGACAATGAATGAATACCTATAGAACATCAAGGTGCTGGATTTACAGTATTTAGACTATAAACACAGTGTGACACACAATCTGTCTATGCTAATAGTCAGTAACTTACATACTGGTAAGCTCTCGCCAAGCCATTGACCCAACAAGCTCTTGGTTCCAGATTAGCAGCATGTTGGCACTGGAAACCAGTAGTTTAAGATTGAGCACTGGCAAAGGAACCAGCACTGGAACAATGTCGGATGCCTCTTCACCCATCACATGGAGGATAAATGACCCATGGACAGTAAGTGCTAAATTCAGTGGTAATACATATAAAGGCAAAATAAAGAAATGCAGAGTGGCGCAGGGGCTCAATGGGTAGCACTGTCGCCTCACAGCAAAAAGGTCCTGGGTTCGATTCACAGATGGAGCAGTCTGGGTCCTTTCTGTGCGGAGTCTGCATGTTCCCCCCGTGTCTGCGTGGGTTTCCCCCGGGAGCACCGGTTTCCTCCCACAGTCCCACTGGCCCCCATCCAGGGTGTTACTGTGTGCCTTTCACCCATTGAAAAGCTGGGATAGGCTCCAGCACCCTAAACAGCGGTTAAGAAAGTGAGTGAGTGAGTGAGAGTGGCACAGTGGCTCAATGGGTAGCACTGTCATCTCATAGCAAAAATGTCCCGGGTTCGATTCCCAGATCCTTGTGCGGTCCGTGATCTTTCTGTGTGGAGTTTGCATGTTCTTCCCGTGTCCATGTGGGTGTGTGTGTGTGTGTTCTGTGATGGACGACCCTGAAAAGCATAAAGTGGTGGTAAAACAGACAGTGAATGAATACATTTACATTTTCAGCATTTAGCAGACGCTTTTATCCAAAGCGACTTACAAAATGAGCAGAACACGCTGAGCAATTGAGGATTAAGGGCCTTGCTCAGGGACCCAACAGTGGCAACTTGGTGGTGGCGGGGCTTGAACCGGCAACCTTCTGTTTACTAGTACAGTACCTTAACCACTGAGCTATCACTGGCCCTATATCACTGAATACCTATGGAGCTTCAAGGTGCTGGATTTACAGTATTTAAACTATAAGCACACACACACACTAAACACACACACACACTAAACACAAGACCCTGAGATGCTTCATGGCTAGTTACACAACATTCTCTTGATCAAATCCGTCTCTTCCTTCAGCATCTCTATTAATTAGCTCCCACGGTGAGGATGCATTACAGACTAAAGCCAAACTGCGCTTACATTTAATTCAGAATGTATAGGAACACACGACACCATCACAACCACACACACACACACACACACACACACACACACACACACACACACACACACACACACACACAGGGGTGTCGCGACTAAACACAGACAATCGAAACACAGGGGCGACCTTCTGAACAGACTGAGCTTGTCTGCTTTTCTCCAGCAAGATGGGAAGAGAAATGAAATATGAAATATTGGCTCTGGTCAGTAACAAAAACGTTTGTTGATTTGGAACAGAGATTTGAGATTTGGAACAGAGGATAGATGTGTGGTGAGAACAATACACACTGTCAGCCACAATTATTGGCAACTCTGGCAAAAATGTTAATCAAAATAAATCCTTCTTCGAGAAATAATTTGGAAGAAAAACACATGTCCAATCATTATTAGCAGCCGTGTAATTAATACTCTGTAAAGCTATCAGTGCCAATAAAACAGCACTTAGTCTTCTCCTTTTATTATTTTATAAGATTGGAGTATTCAAAGCAGCATATTTGAGAGCATCTCTCCGAATGGTCAGGGGTTCTTTTGGCCATTTTAGTACTGTACCTTAGGTCATTGACCCCTACCAGTCTGAAAAAACAGCAATCACTGTCATGTTGTTGCTGTAGAAGTAGCGCTCAGTGCTACTTAGAAAGGTTCAAACCTCAGCATTGGATCCTCCTTACACAGAACACACTACAAACACCATTTTTAGGTTCTAGTAAAGCAACATGTATGCAAGGTTTCTACACACACTCGGACTTTTACCAGCTTGGAGTAACACGATCGTCAACAAAAGTCGAACAATCCAACCCCCAAAAACACCAATCAGACTCTGTTCTCCACTGGTTATTATGCACAGCACCCCGCCAGCCCTTGACCCACTGCACGGTCCTACCTGACTCATCGTCGGTCCTGTGTTCGTTTTCCGAATCGGTCAGAGTGAGCGCCGATTGGTCGGGGCTGGACAAGCCCGAACTGTGATGTGACTTCAGGCCTTGACCTCTCCACAGCTGGACGGCACGCTCCGGTGTCATGAGGCCCTCGGGGTCCGAATCGGCATCGTCATAGCCGGCACTCGAAGAGTAACCCTGCTGTGCCAGGCTCAGTTCTGAACAGTACACATCCTGCTGCTGAAGAGGCTCACACAGCTCGGCCAACATCAGGCTGCCTGCAATGAGAAATCAGCCAGTGAATGAAGGGAAAAAAGCATGTTTGTATTACAGCCGGGTGAGAAGCTAATTTAACTAGCGTAGTATTAGAAATATTAGAGAGTTTAAGAGAGGCTTTATTGTCATTTCAGCTATATACAAGTACATATTGAAATAAAACAACGTCCCTCCAACACCAGGGTGAACAAAAAGTGCAAGACAATGTAAGTAATAAATGATAGGTGAGGTAAAACTGATGATATACAGTTGGCAGCATAGGGTTTTTATAGCAGCAGAGATATAACAGAGTAAGGTGCAAAAAAGGCAATTAATGCAAATAATACAGTCACTAAGTAGTTGTATGTGTTGGAGTTGTCAGAGTCCAGGGAACAAGACTGTTGGTTGTGTGAGTCTGTATATATACAGTATGTGAGTAATTATGTGTCACAGTGTAGGTATATGTGCGAGCATGTGTATGTGTGTGTGTGTGTATAAATAAGCATAATTGTGTGTCAGAATCTAAGTGTGTTAGTGTATGCATGTATATGTGCAAGTATGTGTGAATTTGTGTGTACGTATGTTAGTGTATGTGCATGTAAGTTTGTGTATGTGTGTGTGTTTATACGTATATGTGTCACAAGCGTTCTATGTATGTATGTACAGTATGTATGTATATCTATGTAGAGTTTGAATGTTCTCCCCATGGCTGTGTGGGTTTCCTTCGAAAGCTCAGTCAGAATAACTGGAGATACTTAAGTCCCCCTAGGTATGAGTGAGTGTGTGTGTGTGTTTGCCAGGCGACGTGTCCGGGGTGTTTCCTGCATTTCGCCCAGTGATTCAGACCCACCACGACCCTGATTAGGATAAAGTGTTGATAAAACAGACAATGAATGAATCAATAAATAATCGGCGAGCCCCTTCAGGTTGCATCTTTGAACAACTCACATATTAGTCAAGAACTGATTGAGCGGTGACCAATTTGCCTCGTAGCTGGCGCATCTGACGGCGACCTCCAAACCTATCAGCGAGCGGAAAATCAGGGCTAAAATCATGTATTTTGAACTAAACCCTACAGAAGTGCTTTCTGAGGACATATTTCCTTAGTCTAGTCTAAACAGACAACAGTCTAAGCACACATCTGCCCTGAAACCCTGTTACAACTAAAGTAAAGGTAGAACTTTCAAAAGAAAATTTCAGTACATGCACATTAGCTTCAGTTTAAGTGCTTAGTTTGTTTATTAGGATTTTAACGTCATGTTTTACACTTTGGTTACATTCATGACAGAGCAGGTAGTTAGTCATTACACAAGGTTCATCAGTTCACAAGATTATATCGAACACAGTCATGGACAATTTAGTGTCTCCATTTCACCTCACTTGCATGTTTTTGGACTGTGGGAGGAAACCAAAGCTACCGCGGGGGACACGGGGAGAACATGCAAACTCCACACAGAAAGGACCCGGACCGCCCCACCTGCGGATCGAACCCAGGACCTTCTTGCTGTGAGGCGACAGTGCTACCCACTTAGCCACTGTGCCGCCCAAGTGCTTAGTAAAGACATTCAAGTTCATTTTACCCCCTGGATGCTGGTACGTAGAAGAGCCTCAAGTTCTGACTGGTGGATCAAGACGAGCTAGACTTCTGGCTTGAAGGATATGTGGTACAAGCAGGTATAGGATAAGTGTACAAACTATGTTAAGGAGCTCTGTTCTAATCCAAACAAAAACCTTTTTAATGCATTTCATATTCATATAATCTTGTCAAGTTAGAGTATTTAATACACTGACTGCATCTTAGTCAGCTATGAATTGAACTGTTTGCTACCCACAATCTTATATACACTGTCTGTTCTGCTTGCTGTGTTGATGTTCATCTTACTGTGCTATATTACTGCCATATTCACTATGATGTGCTGTTGTTATTAAATAAAGAATAAAGACTTGTGTTTGGGATTGCAATTGGACACTAAGCTTGTTGGTTAATGATTTTGGCTTATACCCAATGGTTACTATGCACAGTACACCAACACCCCCTCCACCCTCTTTCCTTCCAGTTCTTGACCCATTGCACTGTCCTATCTGAGTCATCATCGGTCCTGTGTCTGTCTTCTGAATCAGTAAAAGTAAGTGCTGGTTGGGCATGGACAAGACTGAACTGTGATGTAACGTCAGACCTTGACCTCTACACAGCTGGACTAGGAATTACATAATTTACAGTGATATTACATACAATTATTTTACTGATGTTGGATACGAAGTGCTCAACATTACAATTCATCTGAAAGTTTTTTTAATGGTGCTTAATTCATGGCTCTGTACAGTCATGTTTGAACAGGTAGGAGTCTTTCCCAAACTGTTCCCACAAAGTTAGAAAAATCTTATTTGTTTTATATCATTCATTTAAAAAACTGTGTGAAAACACCTAAACCTAATAAAAGGAAGGGTGTCCACTTACTTTTTTTGCCATAAAGTGAACTGTATGTCAGAACCAACTCTTAGAGATGTTACAAATGAACACCCTAATGTGTATTTCCAAACTCTATCAATTTTATGCAAGGTCTTTACAGTATTATGGGTTCAAATGATGATAAACACAAGCAGGTGGTAGAAATGGAAAAAAAAAAATTTTTAAATTTTTAAAATCATTACTGCCACATGATTTAATGTGACACATGGCACTGGTAATTATCCTTGAATAAGTTTAATACAATTTATTTATTTGTATAAACAATTTCCTTTTTAATTCACTAATTATAACATGGCTAAATAAAAAGACCAAATCTATATATGAGCCATGGACAAAAAATTGGTTTAAGATCAGCAATCGTTAATAAATTTATACAAAATGCATTCACCCAGTGGGATGAATTGGAAAGTTGATTGTAAGCCAGACATCGTACATCATTGCTTGACTTCCGCACATTTTTTATCTTTGCACTGTAGTACACAGTATAATTTATACTTTACAGTTGATGCTTTACAATCTATACCAGCCATACGATGTATACTGAAATAACACCTCCATATGTACCCTCAGATCCTGTTGTTGTATTGTGTTGTGATTATACAAGTACTTGTTTGTATAATGTGAATACACTGATCAGCCATAACATTAAAACACCTCCTTGTTTCTACACTCACTGTCCATTTTATCAGCTCCACTTATCATATAGAAGAACTTTGTAATTCTACAATTACTGACTGTAGTCCATCTGTTTCTCTACATACTTTTTTAGCCTGCTTTCACCCTGTTCTTCAATGATCAGGACCCCCACAGAACCACTACAGAGCAGGTATTATTTGGGTGGTGGATCATTCTCAGCACTGCAGTGACACTAACATGGTGGTGGTGTGTTAGTGTGTGTTGTGCTGGTTTGAGTGGATCAGACACAGCAGCGCTGCTGGAGTTTTTAAATACCGTGTCCACTCACTGTCCACTCTATTAGACACTCCTACCTAGTTGGTCCACTTTGTAGACGTAAAGTCCGAGACGATCGCTCATCAATTGCTGCTGTTTGAGTTGGTCATCTTCTAGACCTTCATCAGTGGTCACAGGACGCTGCCCACAGGCACTTTTGGCTGGATATTTTTGGTTGGTGGACTATTCTCAGTCAAGGAGTGACAGTGAGATGTTTAAAACCTCCATCAGCATTGCTGTGTCTTATCCACTCATACCAGCACAACACACACTAACACACCACCACCATGTCAGTGTCACTGCAGTGCTGAGAATGATGCACCACCCAAATAATACCTGCTCTGTAGTGGTCCTGGGAGAGTCCTGACCATTGAAGAACAGCATGAAAGGGGGCTAACAAAGCATGCAGAGAAACAGATGGACTACAGTCAGTAATTGTAGAACTACAAAGTGCTTCTATATGGTAAGTGAAGACGATAAAACGGACAGTGAGTGTAGAAATAAGGAGGTGGTTTTAATGTTATGCTGATCGGTGTATAAACCTTTATATTGGGGAGTAACATTATATCAGTGCTCTTGATTTAAAAATGACAAAGCTAAAAGCTGATGGTCAGGTGTCCACATCCTTTTGGCTGCATACTGTAAGATCTACCAACCTGCTTTGTGAGTGTTTACCAGCTAGCTACTGTGTAGTGAGTTATGAGTAAGACTGATGAGGCGCTTTCAGACTAAAAGAATTACTGGGAACCTTATAGATCAGAAGGAATTATTAAAGGTTATAATTAAGAGGGTCGTTTTGGCAGTAAAACTTCAATTTAAAAATTATGAAGATAAGCGCTGATAAGCACCAGGGCTGGAAAATGTATAAAATATAACACAGCAACAAGAGAGAATCTAAACCATTTACACTCACTGGCCACTTCATTAGGAGCACCTGTTCATACTTGTAATTTTCCAATCAGCCAGTCATGTAGCAGCAACATAATGAATAAAATCATACAGACACCGGTCATTTAGTTAATGTCCATATTAGAGAAATATGATGTAAGTGACCTTGACAGTGGCACAGTGCTGGTGCCAGACAGGCTGGATGGAGTGTGTCACAAACTGTCTAGATCCTGAGGTTTCACGTACAATCTGTAGATACCAGAAATGCTGCAAAAAATCTAACAAGTGACAGTTTTGGGGGTTAAATTGTCCTGTTGACCAAAGAGATCAGACAAGACAAGCTACATTTGTTTAAACTGGCATGAAAGCTCTGTTTACAACTATCTTGAGCAAATAACAATGCACAACATTTACATTACCACTGTTGGCATTTAGCAGACACTTTAATTCTAAATCCTTGGTCGCTTCTGTTTAAAGACATTGCTCAAGGGCCCGTACATGGCAGTGGCAACCTAGCAGTAGCAACCTTTCCACTACTGTTCCAGTACCTCTACCCACTGGGCTGGACAAATAATTTAAGGCTATAGTGGACAGAGGTTTACAGAATATTGAATCTTTATTTTTGATGTAAGGGTGTGAAGACTATGCTATGTTGGCACACATTGTTTAAATGCCTCAGATGATGCAAGCTGACCAGCCATTGATGGCCATGAGCACCCCTTTGGATCCAATTTGCCATCTTATAGTGGTTTGTATCATCATGTACTGTATATTGTATCATCTTACACAGCAAGTACTTGTAGCAATGTATTGTACTTCAACAGCCTGCCCAGTTACCAGATCTAAATCCAGTGATGCACACTGGAGAGAGAGAAGGTAGAACCCATCTTCTAGATCTTCTAGACCTTCATCAGTGGTCACAGGACGCTGGCCACGGGGCGCTGTTGGCTGGATATATATTTGGTTGCTGGACTATTCTTAGTCCAGCAGTGACAGTGAGGTGTTTAAAAACTAACACACCACCACCATGCCAGTGTCACTGCAGTGTGGAGAATGACCCACCACCCAAATAATACCTACTCTGTAGCATGAAAGGGGGCTAACAAAGCATGCAAAGAAACAGATGGACTACAGTCAGTAATTGTAGAACTATATATACAGTGTATCACAAAAGTGAGTACACCCCTCACATTTCTGCAAATATTTGATTATATCTTTTCATGGGACAACACTATAGAAATAAAACTTGGATATAACTTAGAGTAGTCAGTGTACAGCTTGTATAGCAGTGTAGATTTACTGTCTTCTGAAAATAACTCAACACACAGCCATTAATGTCTAAATAGCTGGCAACATAAGTGAGTACACCCCACAGTGAACATGTCCAAATTGTGCCCAAAGTGTCAATATTTTGTGTGACCACCATTATTATCCAGCACTGCCTTAACCCTCCTGGGCATGGAATTCACCAGAGCTGCACAGGTTGCTACTGGAATCCTCTTCCACTCCTCCATGATGACATCACGGAGCTGGTGGATGTTAGACACCTTGAACTCCTCCACCTTCCACTTGAGGATGCGCCACAGGTGCTCAATTGTGTTTAGTCCATCACCTTTACCTTCAGCTTCCTCAGCAAGGCAGTTGTCATCTTGGAGGTTGTGTTTGGGGTCGTTATCCTGTTGGAAAACTGCCATGAGGCCCAGTTTTCGAAGGGAGGGGATCATGCTCTGTTTCAGAATGTCACAGTACATGTTGGAATTCATGTTTCCCTCAATGAACTGCAGCTTCCCAATGCCAGCAACACTCATGCAGCCCAAGACCATGATGCTACCACCACCATGCTTGACTGTAGGCAAGATACAGTTGTCTTGGTACTTCTCACCAGGGCGCCGCCACACATGCTGGACACCATCTGAGCCAAACAAGTTTATCTTGGTCTCGTCAGACCACAGGGCATTCCAGTAATCCAAGTTCTTGGACTGCTTGTCTTCAGCAAACTGTTTGCGGGCTTTCTTGTGCATCAGCTTCCTTCTGGGATGACGACCATGCAGACCGAGTTGATGCAGTGTGCGGCGTATGGTCTGAGCACTGACAGGCTGACCTCCCACGTCTTCAACCTCTGCAGCTATGCTGGCAGCACTCATGTGTCTATTTTTTAAAGCCAACCTCTGGATATGACGCCGAACACGTGGACTCAACTTCTTTGGTCGACCCTGGTGAAGCTTGTTCCGAGTGGAACCTGTCCTGGAAAACCGCTGTATGACCTTGGCCACCATGCTGTAGCTCAGTTTCAGGGTGTTAGCAATCTTCTTATAGCCCAGGCCATCTTTGTGGAGAGCAACAATTCTATTTCTCACATCCTCAGAGAGTTCTTTGCCATGAGGTGCCATGTTGAATATCCAGTGGCCAGCATGAGAGAATTGTACCCAAAACACCAAATTTAACAGCCCTGCTCCCCATTTACACCTGGGACCTTGACACATGACACCAGGGAGGGACAACGACACATTTGGGCACAATTTGGACATGTTCACTGTGGGGTGTACTCACTTATGTTGCCAGCTATTTAGACATTAATGGCTGTGTGTTGAGTTATTTTCAGAAGACAGTAAATCTACACTGCTATACAAGTTGTACACTGACTACTCTAAGTTATATCCAAGTTTCATGTCTATAGTGTTGTCCCATGAAAAGATATAATGAAATATTTGCAGAAATGTGAGGGGTGTACTCACTTTTGTGATACACTGTATATACTGTATATACACACACACAATACATAATAATACTCATGTAATAACAACATAATATATAATCAGGTTTGTCATTTAAAACACTCATTTAAAATGTTGCATTTGTTTTGCACTTCTATCAGTTAAAGAAAAGTTCAAGCGATTTAACACACTGTCCCAACTTTTTTGATAACAGGGGTTGTTTATTTGCAAATAACCTCCCTAATTACCTCACATATAAAGGTGGACATCGTGTCTTTTATTCAAATGATTAACTGTAATAAATAGAGCGTTTGTATTGCAGCATGTGCTACATTGTGATATGAATGATCTGAAATGGGAATTAATTTAATAAAAATACTTTATTTTAAAAACACAATGGCTGAGCACATTAAAGGAGAAGATAATTCATAAAAAAGGAACACGTTTTAATCAATCTGAGCTTGCCACAAAAGCGCAATTAATGAATGGGTGGGAAAGACTTTCATAAAACACGCGGTGAATATTAAACAGGGTGGATCGTTCTGGAAGATTCCACCCTGTTATAGGACACAATGGATTCACGGGGGGCTGCGAGTCAAGTCGACGTCCGATACCACAGAGCAAATACCTAAATGAATCTGTGAGCATTTTTAATGCATTCATTATTATGCCCATTATCAGCAATGCACAAGTTCAACATACTACCACCACCATGCTTTACATAAGGAACAGGGGCATATTATGCCAGCCCACCTTGACCCAAATAGGGTTCGCAGTAGAGCCACCTACCTAGTCAGGTGCTCTAGACATGACTGTGTCTGAGGAAGGAAAGGCTGGTTGGGATATCATGTCCTAGACGCTGCAACAGGTACTGGCATGAGCGGCGGGAAAAGGAGGGGTTTAGGATGTCTTGATAATAAGAACAAACACTAGGTACAGTGGTGTTGGCTTTGAATGCTTCATCTTTTCTCCTCTAAATATCAGAACATTGTTACATCTTGCAGAATTCTTCACCGTGATGTGATCGCAGCACTACAGGTGTACTGAGTAACTAAAGCTAGCAGATGCTAGCTCCATCTAGGCTGTTAGAACAAAAGAAAGTCTGCACTTTATTCTAACTCATTATTACATCCAAGTTGTTTTTAGGATGTTTTTTTCCCTCTTTGTACTCCCACACACGCACCATTAAAAGAGCTGACAATCTGTAGCAATCTGTAGCTTGTCTCTACACCAGGAGACTCAAAGGTTTATCGCTGGGAATTAAATCCTCCCGACATTTAAGTGACAAAGTGAGAAGGTTGGGATCATCTGTGCATTTTGGCAAGCAAGAGTTACCGATATGGCCAGTTTTAAAGCTTTGTAAAGTTCAAACTACTAAAAGCCAAAAGCTAAAGTAAGCATTTATAGAAGAAGAAGTGAGCACCGTGAAGAACAGCTCCCAAAAGAAAAATCTTCAAGGTGTAAACTTGAGGCAAGTGATCGAACGGAGCTGCCAGCCAGGAGCGTTCTGACAAACTGGGGATCTCTTAAAGTAGTGCTTCTATAGAAACTTACGGCTCCCTGAACGCCGAGTCTGTTTAGATACAATTTGCCCGTTTTCAGACCCCCTCGGTGTTCGAGTGAATATGCCGTTCTACCTGCTGCTAAAATGAGAAAGAGCAGCAGGGTCATTTGGAGAGAGAGCCATTGCCATGGCAACATCCACATGCCAAAGTGTTTCGAGAAAGGTACGAAGTGGGGAAATGTCCTCACTTCATTCTGCTTTTCCCCCTCTCAGACCCTGGACTCATCTCGACTACTGTGCAGTAGGGATGGGTACAGTGTTTTGAACATTTAGATACATAGAACGGATATACGCCGATCAGGCATAACATTATGACCAACATCCTAATATTGTGTTGGTCCCCCTTTTGCAACTAACTGTGATGCACGGACACTGTGTATTCGGATTTCTTACTATCAGAACCAGCATTGACTTCCTCAGCAATCTACAGAGCTACAGTAGCTCGTCTGCATCAGTGAGCCTTGGCCGCCCATGACCCTGTCGCCGGTTTACCACTGTTCCCTTCTTGGACCACTTTTGATAGATACTGACCACTGCAGACCGGGAACACCCCAAAAGAGCTGCAGTTTTGGAGATGCTCTGACCCAGTCGTCTAACCATCACAATTTGGCCCTTGTCAAACTCGCTCAAATCCTTACGCTTGTCCATTTTTCCTGCTTCTAACATCAACTTTGAGGATGAACTGTTCACTTGCTGCCTAATATATCCCACTAATAGGTGCCGTGATGAAGAGATAATCAGTGTTATACACTTCACCTGTCAGTGGTCATAATGTTATGCCTGGTCGGTGTAGATGATTAAATCTATTTTACTTATGCATTTTCTTCCTTTTCTTCCCATTTTATTCTACCTCTGCTGGGGACCCTGATCCACCCGAGGAGGGTATATTCGCCTGACGTGTGCACAGTCCACCGACCCCCTCCTATTCGCCCATACTTCAGTGGATTTGTGCATGAGGCCAGTCTTCACCTTCTGATCTCCACCTCGGGCTACTAACCAGGGTCCTTAGACAGTGTCAAAGACCCCACCCCCTTTTCAGTCTGGTCTCTTCCCACCCAGCAGACTAGTGGCCAATTTGTCAGCTACTGGCACTGCTGGCATTGTGGTAGTCCAGATAATCCTAAAGATGCCTTAATAGGGTTGAGGTTGGGAACTCCATTGGCACTCCATTTGAACTCCATTGGAACTTTTATTGGAACTCTCATTGGAACTCTCTGTGGCACTCCTTTGGAACTCCTTTGGAACTCCAGTGGCACTCCCTTTGGAACTCCCTTTGGAACTCTCTTCGGAATTCCAGTGGCACTCCAGTGGCACTCCTTTGGAACTCTCTTTGGAACTCCAGTGGCACTCCTTTGGAACTCCTTTGGAACTCCTTTGGAACTCCCTTTGGAACTCCACTGGCACTCCATTGAAACTCCAGTGACACTCTCTTTGGTACTCCAGTGGCACTCTCTTTGGTACTCCAGTGGCACTCCTTTGGAACTCTCTTTGGAACTCCACTGGCACTCCTTTGGAACTCTCTTTGGAACTCCCTTTGGAACTCTCTTCGGAACTCCAGTGGCACTCCATTGGAACTCTCTTCGGAACTCCAGTGGCACCCCTTTGGAACTCTCTTTGGAACTCCCTTTGGAACTCTCTTTGGAACTCCAGTGGCACTCCTTTGGAACTCTCTTTGGAACTCTCTGTGGCACTCCTTTGGAACTCCTTTGGAACTCTCAGTGGCACTCCTTTGGAACTCTCTTTGGAACTCCCTTTGGAACTCCAGTGGCACCCCTTTGGAACTCTCTTCGGAACTCCACTGGCACTCCATTGGAACTCCAGTGGCACTCTCTTTGGTACTCCAGTGGCACTCCTTTGGAACTCTCTTTGGAACTCCACTGGCACTCCTTTGGAACTCTCTTTGGAACTCCAGTGGAACTCCCTTTGGAACTCTCTTTGGAACTCCAGTGACACTCCTTTGGAACTCTCTTTGAAACTCCACTGGCACTCCTTTGGAACTCCAGTGGAACTCCCTTTGGAACTCTCTTTGGAACTCCAGTGACACTCCTTTGGAACTCCAGTGGAACTCCTTTGGAACTCCAGTGGAACTCCTTTGGAACTCTCTTTGGAACTCTCTTTGGAACATCTGATTGGACATCACTTTGCAAAAGGCTAGAATTAGAATGGGTTTTTACCCCTGAACTCAATAGCTATTAACATTCAATAATTAGGAGTATGTACATTCCTTCGGCCATGACATGCTTATTAATAATTGTTTTTTTTGTATTTATCTGAATTCGAAATACAGGTGGGTAAAATAGCCACAAAGCCAAGAAATGTCTGAGACCCAGTCAGCCACTCGGCTGGTATCGATTTGTATTTGTGTTCTGACATTATTTCTCACAGGTTTGACATTTTACTTTACCTAAATCAGAAAGAAAAAGGAGCATGTCATGCTTAGTTGTGAGCTAGCAGTATTACAGTTATAGAGACCCAGAACCTGAACTAACAAGAACTTCAATACAGGAGAAACAGAAAGAACAAAGTACTCTGTACTAACTAGCAATTTCATACATGGCTTTATGGATGCCTGTATTTTTAATCAACCAGTAGTTATCTCATTTTCCCAAGAGCGAGTGCTCATCTTGGTTTGGACGGGTGATTCTGTTTTCACAGAGGAAGCCCCTACATTGCAGCCTCTCAAAGTACACCCCCCAAAATAGCACCAGACATTTTCCTTAGCGGGTGATATTACTTCAGAAATGTCAAATCACCAGATTTTAATAAACCCCTGACCTTTCAAAATTCCATCCTAGATTGTCTGTCTTACACTTCAGGTTATCATCATTTTTTTCTTGTTTAGCCAAGCAAGCCGTCCGTGGAGACCAGTACAGTTGTGTTTCAGAACTGGGATGCATTCAGCTTCCTCCTAATCATTTTAGGTAGCTCGACTGAGCTGCTGGAAAAAAAAAACAGACTTTTTTAGTTACAGGTCTCACTGTGGATTATTTGGGTCATTTGGTCGTGTTTGACTCGGCATGGAGCACGATCTGTCTTTTGATTTATTGTAGCTGTAGCTGTAAAGAAGTAGACAAATATGTGCTTGTTGACTTCCAAAATCATTGGCAATTGTCTGAAATTGGTTCCCCTTTACTTGTCTCCAATGTCCTATATCAGACACCTTCCAAAAGCTCTAGACTTCCACAGATATGCTCCAAAATCATCTTGGATGCCTTAAAAAATGAGTGGAGGCTGTTATAGCTGCAAAAAATGACGACTCTATATTTAAATCCATGGTTTTGGACTTGGGCATCTGGTTTAACATTTATAATTGCAGATATTATTTGGGTGGTGGATCATTCTCAGCACTGCAGTGACACTGACATGGTGGTGGTGTGTTAGTGTGCGTTGTGCTGGTATGAGTGGATCAGACACAGCAGCGCTGCTGGAGTTTTTAAATACCGTGTCCACTCACTGTCCACTCTATTAGACACTCCTACCTAGTTGGTCCACATTGTAGATGTAAAGTCAGAGACGATCGCTCATCTATTGCTGCTGTTTGAGTTGCTCATCTTCTAGACCTTCATCAGTGGTCACAGGGCGCTGTTGGCTGGATAGATTTTTTGGTTGGTGGACTATTCTCAGTCCAGCAGTGACAGTGAGGTGTTTAAAAACTCAATCAGCAGTGCTGAGAATGATCCACCACCAAAATAATACCTGCTCTGTAGTGGTCCTGTGACGACCTCTGCTAGCTGATTGATGGCACCTGCACAGAGTTGGGGAATAATGCTGATCAGGGCGTGGCTCTCCATGCACAAGGCTGGCCCTTGGTACTGCACACATGTCGGAGGGGGCGTCTCAGTTGCGAAGCTACTCAGTCAGCAGTGAAGGGTTGTATCGGTAGTGGTGAAGCGTAACACAACCAGGGTAATTGGATACGACTAGATTGGTGGGGGGAGGGAGTGGTGAAAAAAGTAGATCATTCTTTAACCAATGAGATCACTTAGTCTGAGCTAT
Source organism: Trichomycterus rosablanca (assembly GCF_030014385.1). Lineage (NCBI taxonomy): Eukaryota > Metazoa > Chordata > Actinopteri > Siluriformes > Trichomycteridae > Trichomycterus > Trichomycterus rosablanca. The sequence goes on from NC_086003.1 coordinate 20,917,262, forward strand.
ACCTGTATAGAAACAATCATTTTAACAACCAATGCCTGCACACCTCCCACAGTTCCTAGCACACTATACTGCGCCATAAACAACAGGCTATAAAGTTCCAGAGCTATATAAAACATCACAGAGCACAACAGAGCCCCAAATGCCCCCGGATATAGTAACATATGAGGCTGTGGATCGTCTTTAAGGGAGCACAAATAACTGCCGAAAGATCAAAGAAGAAAAAGGGGCACTTATCACCCCTCGGAGTGGTTTGAGCATCTTATAAATAAACGCTAAAGCAGGACATGACCCTGTAAGATCCTCTGTGCTTGGAAATACTCAGCAGAACATAACAGCGCTCAGAAGCTGAAAAAAATGGGTTCAAGCGAGATTAAATCCTTTTTAGGATGTTTTGGGGGCTAGTCCTAGCCTCAACAGATAGCCGTATTAAAGCTTTAGGATAAACTAGGGGGGTTATGGTATGTGGCGAGCTGAGCATGAGATTGTTGGACATCCCATTACCAAAGCATGGGTGATAATATATATATATATATATATTTATATATACACAGATCAGCCATAACATTAACACCACCTCCTTGTTTCTACATACACTGTCCACTTTATCAGCTCCACTTACCATATAGAAGCACTTTGTAGTTCTACAATTACTGACTGTAGTCCATCTGTTTCTTTACATACTTTTTTAGCCTGCTTTCGTCCTGTTCTTCCATGGTTAGGACCCTCACAAAGTAGGTACTACTTAGGTGGCGGATCATTCTCAGCACTGCAGTGACAATGACATGGTGGTGGTGTGTCAGAGTGGACAGTGAGTGGACACGGTATTTAAAAACTCCAGCAGCGCTGCTGTGTCTGATCCACTCATACCAGCACAACACACTCTATTAGACACTCCTACCTAGTTGGTCCACCTTGTAGATGTAAAGTCAGAGACGATCGCTCATCTATTGCCGCTGTTTGAGTTGGTCATCTTTGAGACCTTCATCAGTGGTCACAGGACGCTGCCCACAGGGCACTGTCGGCTAGATATTTTTGGTTGGTGGACTATTCTCAGTCCAGCAGTGACAGTGTGGTGTTTAAAAACTCCAGCAACGCTGCTGTGTCTTATCCACTCATACCAGCACAACACACAGTAACACACCACCACCATGTCAGTGTCACTGCAGTGCTGAGAATGATCCACCACCTAAATAATACCTGCTCTGTAGTGGTCCTGTGGGGGTCCTGACCATTGAAGAACAGCATGAAAGGGGGCTAACAAAGCATGCAGAGAAACAGATGGACTGCAGTCAGTAATTGTAGAACTACAAAGTGCTTTTATATGGTAAGTGAAACCATATATATACAGTGTATCACAAAAGTGAGTACACCCCTCACATTTCTGCAGATATTTAAGTATATCTTTTCATGGGACAACACTGACAAAATGACACTTTGACACAATGAAAAGTAATCTGTGTGCAGCTTATATAACAGTGTAAATTTATTCTTCCCTCAAAATAACTTAATATACAGCCATTAATGTCTAAACCACCGGCAACAAAAGTGAGTACACCCCTTAGTGAAAGTTCCTGAAGTGTCAATATTTTGTGTGGCCACCATTATTTCCCAGAACTTCCTTAACTCTCCTGGGCATGGAGTTTACCAGAGCTTCACAGGTTGCCACTGGAATGCTTTTCCACTCCTCCATGACGACATCACGGAGCTGGCGGATATTCGAGACTTTGCGCTCCTCCACCTTCCGCTTGAGGATGCCCCAAAGATGTTCTATTGGGTTTAGGTCTGGAGACATGCTTGGCCAGTCCATCACCTTTACCCTCAGCCTCTTCAATAAAGCAGTGGTCGTCTTAGAGGTGTGTTTGGGGTCATTATCATGCTGGAACACTGCCCTGCGACCCAGTTTCCGGAGGGAGGGGATCATGCTCTGCTTCAGTATTTCACAGTACATATTGGAGTTCATGTGTCCCTCAATGAAATGTAACTCCCCAACACCTGCTGCACTCATGCAGCCCCAGACCATGGCATTCCCACCACCATGCTTGACTGTAGGCATGACACACTTATCTTTGTACTCCTCACCTGATTGCCGCCACACATGCTTGAGACCATCTGAACCAAACAAATTAATCTTGGTCTCATCAGACCATAGGACATGGTTCCAGTAATCCATGTCCTTTGTTGACATGTCTTCATGTGGGCTTTCTTGTGTAGAGACTTCAGAAGAGGCTTCCTTCTGGGGTGACAGCCATGCAGACCAATTTGATGTAGTGTGCGGCGTATGGTCTGAGCACTGACAGGCTGACCCCCCACCTTTTCAATCTCTGCAGCAATGCTGACAGCACTCCTGCGCCTATCTTTCAAAGACAGCAGTTGGATGTGATGCTGAGCACGTGCACTCAGCTTCTTTGAACGACCAACGCGAGGTCTGTTCTGAGTGGACCCTGCTCTTTTAAAACGCTGGATGATCTTGGCCACTGTGCTGCAGCTCAGTTTTAGGGTGTTGGCAATCTTCTTGTAGCCTTGGCCATCTTCATGTAGCGCAACAATTCGTCTTTTAAGATCCTCAGAGAGTTCTTTGCCATGAGGTGCCATGTTGGAACTTTCAGTGACCAGTATGAGAGAGTGTGAGAGCTGTACTACTAAATTGAACACACCTGCTCCCTATGCACACCTGAGACCTAGTAACACTAACAAATCACATGACATTTTGGAGGGAAAATGACAAGCAGTGCTCAATTTGGACATTTAGGGGTGTAGTCTCTTAGGGGTGTACTCACTTTTGTTGCCGGTGGTTTAGACATTAATGGCTGTATATTGAGTTATTTTGAGGGAAGAATAAATTTACACTGTTATATAAGCTGCCCACAGACTACTTTTCATTGTGTCAAAGTGTCATTTTGTCAGTGTTGTCCCATGAAAAGATATACTTAAATATCTGCAGAAATGTGAGGGGTGTACTCACTTTTGTGATACACTGTATATATTTATGCTGGACAATATAGCCTGGCTCACAATTAACTTTTATCCCATGTCATTTCATCCCATAGATTGTGCTCTGGTGGCACAGCTGCCTATTACGCCCAGTGGTGCTATTGGATGGCCAGGTGTTCACACAGACATGTGGGGTGGTGGTGGGTTGCTAAAAGCAGACCTGCAGAGACCCTGACCAGACAGATCAAATTTTAGATGTCCATGACTGTGGTGTCCACCTAGTACCTGCCTAGAAACAAGTATCTACAGTGTAAAATTGGGTCATCTGTGTTTTAGCTGACCTGGTGTAGGGTTCTGATCCTGATGTTGAGCTGCTATGGCTCTGATGTTGACCACAGCTGGCCAAACACTGCTTACATCAACACAGAAACGAGGAACTTATTCAGTATCAGCAAGGCCGCCTCGCAGGCTGATTGCACATCTGGGAGCTCACAGCTACGCATCGACGGCGGAACAAATGAGGCATAAAGTGCTGGTCTCAGAGTAAGAATTCAAATCTGCACTTCAATAGTGTCTCATCTGACAGAGCTTCTGCACTGATGAAATATAAAAGATGTTTTTTTATGTACTATAATCCCCATCAATGATTCTGTGTACGGGTGAAGCCGCTGACTTTATTTACATAGACGATACAGATACTACAGTTACTACCCCGTCCGCAGGGATCTCCAGTCGATCTCTATTTTAATCTCCTTTTATATTCCGGCTCCCGGTGCACCTGATCAGCGGCAGCACCGCGTTGATTAGCTTGTTGAATTGGAAGCTTGAATGGAGTGGGGACTGCAATCTCCACTCGGTAACAGCGAATCAGCTCGTTCTTCAACCTGAAAATGGCTTGTGTCTTTATTTATTTTTATTTGAATGCAATCTGCTCTGTATCTAATGCCTTCCCTGTAGCTAATGTGTCTTTTTAGATGCAAAGTACCTTATAGAGCTAACTCACTCGCTCCAGTGAAAAGAGACAGGTAGAAATAAGAAAAGACAGAAGTCAAGGTTTGAACCCAGGTCTCCAGAACACACTGTTTTGAGACATCTACTCTACCAGCTGAACAACCAAGCTACCTTGAAACAAATGCAATTAATTGATGTATTTAAATATTCACCGATCAACCATAACATTAACCCACCTCCTTATTTCTACACTCTGTCCATTTACCATATAGAAGCACTTTGTAGTTCTTCAATTACTGACTGTAGTCCATCGGTTTCTCTACATACTTTGTTAGCCCCCTTTCATGCTGTTCTTCAATGGTCAGGACCCCCACAGGACCACTACAGAGCAGGTATTATTTGGGTGGTGGATGATTCTCAGCACTGCAGTGACACTGACATGGTGGTGGTGTGTTAGTGTGTGTTGTGCTGGTATGAGTGGATCAGACACAGCAGCGCTGCTGGAGTTTTTAAATACCATGTCCACTCACAGTCCACCCTATTAGACACTCCTACCTACCTTGTAGATGTAAAGTCAGAGACAATCGTTCATCTATTGCTGCTGTTGAGTTGGTCATCTTCTAGACGGGGGTCACAGGACGCTGCCCACGGGGCGCTGTTGGCTGAATATTTTTGTTTGGTGGACTATTCTCAGTCCAGCAGTGACAGTGAGGTGATTAAAAACACCAGCAGCATTGCTGTCTTATCATAACGGTCCTGCGAGAGTCCTGACCATTGCAGAACAGCATGAAAGGGGCCTTAACAAAGCATGCAGAGAAACAGATGGACTACAGTCAGTAATTGTAGAACTACAAAAAAATGCACTGCTATCCGTGAATCAACCATCTCTCATTCACACACCAACCCGCCAGCAGAAGCAAAAATTGCAGCAGAAATGAGGAACCCAGTCGACCAGCTCACCCACAGACACAGCCACAGCCAATCATGTATAGGGAGCCTGGCTGGTTCATAGCAGAGCTGAGATTAGCAAAGTTAGGCTTAAGAATTAGACCTCTGGGTCACCTGAGTTCTTAATTTGTGATATGAACAGTTTCGGTACTTGAAGCTTGCCTGGGAGGTATGCCTTTAAACAAAATGTATGAATTTGAATACAACATCTGCACATCTGTAATCTAAATAGCAAAATGTGTCCTCTAGTTGATATTTTGCTCAGAATTAAACTGTGTTGTGTTTAAGGGAATAAAAATACTGAGCAGACTTCACAGATCCAGTTTTACTACAATCATACATCACATGCTTGTCACAAGATCTTGTACATTCGCCAGAAAATAAAGAAACCTTGCAAACATCTAACATAACCGAGGAGGACGACTAGTCGTTTCACTTTCGACTGATGCTAATCTGGATACAGACAGCGCCGCTAGTGTTATCCAGCTTTGAAAAATGGCTGTACGTGCAAAAAAAACAAGGTTGGCTTGCACAGAGTTGCTTAGCAGAGTGTCATATTTTAGGCTGATAGGGAAATTCTGCCGTTAGTGTATAATTTTACACGCTAGATCTATATTCATTGACTTTTATTGATCGAAAAAGACCGAAGTTTACACTGCAGAGCAAATCCACTAAAGAAAACGTTTAAAGAGATAAGACTTATTTTAATTTAAAGGTTTAGATTTTATATTTATGTGGCATTGTGTTTTTCATTATGCCTTTATACAGAATAAAAGCAGCTACATATTTTTAATAAACATAAATACACAAAATTAAAAAGAAATTAATATTAAAAATGAACATATTGTCGCTCAGGTGGCGCAGCGGTAAAAAGACACGCTGCAACCAGAGCTGGATTCTGAGTACATTGTATCGAATCCAGCTCTGCCTTACCGGTTCGAGGCTGAGTGGCTGTATGAGCAACGATTGGCCGGTTGCTCAGTTGGGGGGGCGGGACAAACAATCGGATGTGGGTCTCTCTCTGTCAGAATGCGATTACGACCTCTGCCGGCTGATTAGAAGCGCCTGCACAGAGATGAGGAAGAGTGCCCTTAGGGTGTGTCTCTCCGCATGCAACGCTCATCAATGTGTGGGTGGCAAAGATGCATCCGGCTGCTGCCCATGTTTCGGAGGGGATATGGGTTAGCTTCGATCTCCTCGGTCAGGGCAGGGTTCAGCATAGCCAGAGAGGAAGCACGATGCAAATTGAACAATTGGATGCGATAAAGGGGGAGAAAAAGGGGGGGAAAAAAACAAAAAAAATGAACATATTGCCACTCAGGTGGCGCAGCGGTAAAGTACGCCAGCACAGCACAGTTGGGGTTTCGAATACATCGTATCGAATCTCAGCTCTGCCTTCCGACTGGGCTGGGCGGCAGCATGAACAACGATTGGCTGTTGTTCAGGGTTAGGGGTAAGAAAGTCGGATCATAGGTCCTCATAACTGGTGCAACTGCGGCCCCTGCTGGCTGACTGATGGCGCCTGCACAGGGCTGAGGAATACTGCTGATGGGGGTGTGGCCCTCCGTACACAGTGCCCGTCAGTGTATGAACTCGACTCGTGCAGGTGAAAAATGCATTTTGCTGATATCAAATGCTTAAAATTGATATTTAGTGTCACTCCAGACCTGAGACTTTCAACAATGCTCCATTTTTACCCAATCAAATTAAAGTAAAAACAATATTTGCAGTAAACTCTTCAAAAATAAAACCCCAGAGCATTCAAAAGTCATAGTAATCAATGTTCTGTAGACATTTAAGGTCAAACTTTGTCAATTGTTTTAGTTCTGGATCTTTTGATAATGTCATGTACTGTAGATGGGAGAATCCCTATATGTAATGCTGTTTTGCCATAAGAAATGTAGCATTTTTTTTTTTTTTTTTTTGACCCATCCTTGCTTATCAATAACTGGGACTTTTATTAATGCATTTTATCCAGTCATGTTTTGTTGATTTTTAAATAAATAGAAGTAAAACTATTCAAAGTAAACTACTCAAAAAAAAAAAAAAAAAAAAACTGCAGTTATGTTATATGTTAATATCTTCATTTGATTAACATATTCAAATATATATACACCGATCAGTCATAACATTAAAACCACCTCCTTGTTTCTACACTTACTGTCTATTTTATCAGCTCCACTTACCATATAGAAGCACTTTGTAGTTCTACAATTACTGACTGTAGTCCATCTGTTTCTTTACATACTTTTTTTTAGCCTGCTTTCATGCTGTTCTTCAATGGTCAGGACCCCCACAGGACCACCACAGTGCAGGTATTATTTAGGTGGTGGATCATTCTCAGAACTGCAGTGACACTGATCAGACACAGCAGCGCTGCTGGAGTTTTTAAATACTGTGTCCACTCACTGTCCACTCTATTAGACACTCCTACCTAGTTGGTCCACCTTGTAGATGTAAAGTCAGAGACGATCGCTCATCTATTGCTGCTGTTTGAGTTGGTCATCTTCTAGACCTTCATCAGTGGTCACAGGACGCTGCCCACGGGGCGCTGTTGGCTGGATATTTTTGGTTGGTGGACTATTCTCAGTCCAGCAGTGACAGTGAGGTGTTTACAAACTCCATCAGCGTTGCTGTGTCTTATCCACTCATACCAGCACAACACACACTAACACAGTGCTAAGAATGACCCACCACCTAAATAATACCTACCTCTGTGGTGGTCCTGGGAGAGTCCTGACTATTGAAGAACAGCATGAAAGAGGGCAAGAAAGTATGCAGAGGAACAGATGGACTACAGTCAGTAATTGTAGAACTACAAAATGCTCCTATATGGTAAGTAAAGCTGATAAAATAGACAATGAGTGTGAAAACAAGGCGGTGGTTTTAATGTTATGGTTGATCGGTGTATTTAATAGTGACGTGTGCAAAAGTTTGGACCCCCTTCTAAGTCAAGACTTTCAACATAGCCTGCAAATACCTCTTGCGGCCAGCTATGATTCATCCTTTCTTCCTTGTATGATTTTTTTGCTAAAGAACACGTCCAGTTCTTAGATATCCCTGGGGCATCTGGCATGCACAACATTTTTAAGATCTACCCACAAATGTTAAAGGCATCAAGAGAGGAGAAAACAACATGAAAAGAGAAGACAAGACGATACTGGGAATAAAAACGAGTCCGGCAAACCTTGCGGTTTTATAAATGAGCTGAACAGAACTGCACTGAGCACAAACAGCACACCACTGGGTGCAATCAAAGCCACGCTCCACAAGTCAAGGTTAACTTCTACGTGAAGAGAAGAAAATCACTCCATACCGGCTGCTCCATATGAACAATGAACTCTCGTCACCAAAACAGGCGTCTCTCATATGGGCTGTTTGGTCAGCGCATGATCTCATATTCCTCGCTGCCGGGCTTCTGCTTCTCGTTTCTAAAACTCCTAAAAACGAGGCTGTAGTGGAATATGAATGAGCGCATCACCAGCAGTCCGACTCCATCCATATCACAGGCCAAACGCTCGACGTACCTCTGAAGTGTCTGCCAAATGTCCCTCCCCACAAAATGATTGTTAATAGTGAGTCATATACTCCTGCATTTACATAATAGCGCCGGGTTTAGGAGGGAATAAACGAGTTGCATTAATGCATAATTTAATTTTCAGGGCGAGTTTGAGAATACAAGCATGAATATATTACAGCGGTGGTCAGCTTTAATAGCCACTAGCAATAAAATAAAATAAAGTTCTATCAGGAGAGTTATTAAACGAGTCGCATTTACTAAAGCATGAAAGTAACGGATCGATCGTCACTTCCTAACCTAAACAAAGGTGAAATCAAAACCATGTGCTAGCTGTTTATTAAACAAGATAAAATGATTTATAGAATGGCTGCTGATGTAAAGAAGGGCCAAAGTCAAACCTACTATAAAATCAAACCAAAATTAGGTAGACAACCTTTTCAAACTATTCTATACACCAATAATGTTCAAAAATTTTTAAGGCTGTGTTGAGTCCAAATTATTCATCATTTGCCCGGCTAGGTTAACAGGACCGCCTGGGTTAGGAATGTGATAGTTTGAGAACTTTAAGTACAGTAGCACTGTGTAGAAGTAGATTTTTTAAATATTGCATTGGTGCTGGTAATCAGTGTACTGTATTCATTCAGAATCCACATTTACCAATTGTTTTAGTTCTGGATCTTTTGATAATGTCATGAACAGTAGATGGTAAAATCCCTATTTTTCATTCTGTTTTGCCTTGAGAAATGTATCTTCTAAACTGATGGTTAATTTACTCACACAATTTGTCTTTCGCAAACCTACTACAAAAATCAAACCAAAATTATATAAACAACCCTTATAAATCATTCTACAGCCCAGTGATGTTCAAAATGTTTGACGCCATGTGTCCCAAGAGCCAAATTATTCATCACCTGTTTGGACACCCGGCTAGGTTAACAGGACCGCCTGGGTTAGGAATGTGAGTGTTAGAGAACTAAGTACAGTAGCACTGTGTAGGAGTAGATTTTTAAAAATATTGCATTGGTGATGGTAATCACTGTTCTGTAATCATTCAGGATCTTGTTTTGATTCTGAATCTTTTGATAATGTCATAAACAGGAGATGGTAAAACCCCTATTTTTCATGCTGTTTTGCCCTGGGAAATGTATCTCCTAAACTGATGGTTAATTTACTCACACAATTTCTCTTTTGCAAACCTACTACAAAATCAATCAAACCAAAATTTATACAGACAACCTTTTTAAACCCTTCTATAGACCAGTGATGATCAAAATGTTTGAGGCCGAGTAGTGTACCGATTAGCGCATTAGTGCCACCCAAGAACCCCATAGGTTAGATTTTTTTATTTCATTGGTGTACCATCGCTATCCTAGTTAGGGACATGGTGAACCACTAGACAATGTGTAGTAACACACCCTGAATAGGATCTAGCCATCCCCACAACCTCAGACATAGTCAAATAAGTCTGTATCTGGAAGCTCAACTGGCCGATAGCTTTGTTTGGGATTCGGACGCTGGATCCCAGCAATGGTGGGCTGGCATAATTTACAGCTAAGCCACCTGAGCGCCCCATAAATTATTAGTGTTAATAACTTAGTCGATTACTCAATTCCTATTGGACTGCTTTCAAAACTTGAGTTTAAATCCATTGTCTTCTAGCATGACGATGCCTTGGGCACAAAGTAAGGTCAGTTATTAAATGGTCTGCTGAGATATATGGGTATGAACTTGACGGGCTTGCATAAAGCCCTGACCTTAAACACCTTTGGGATGAATAGAAACACTGACTGTGAGCAAGGCTTTATTTCCAGAACTTAATAAACCTAAATCCCTGCAGTCATGTTATAAAATCTAGCAAAGGGACTTTCTAAAATAGTTCATGTTTGTGTATTAGCAAATAGGGAACAACAAGCCAGAGAGGACAGGGAGGCAGTAAACGAGTGGCAATCTAAGCCCTATCCCACCAAACAAGTGCTGCAACACCAACTGAAACAAACCGGACTGGATCAGGCCCAGCATCAAAGTTCTAAGAGAAAGGCAGGTTTTCCAACAGAGGAGCTGGCAACTCAGTGAGGAGGAACCTGTATTAAAAAGAAACACTTCCACCTGGAACGAACACTTCACAAAGCACAGGTGACCGTCACTTGAGAGGAATGCTTCCTCTGGCGACTATATATGGCAAAGCAGAAATGCATGAATCTGTTACAGTGACCCTCCTGCCAATCTCCACAGCAAGTGGACCCTTATATAAGATTTTTTTTCATTCAAACTAATGAATATGGACCAAATTTACTCTAATGACTGTGAAAAATATTTGCGGTCAGCAATAATAATTGAGGTCAGTGCAAATATTTACAGCACACCCAATCATCACAACAGGCCTTCTTGACCAAATAATGAAATTTTCTGCCTCATCTGCCACACAGTTTTCTTCCAGCTCTATCTAACACTCTCCTTCTGATTCAGTGATCTGCTATGGTTGGCGGTTTGGTAAGGCCTCGGATTTGGGGAGGTAAATGCCACGCACCAGATGCTGCAGAACCACAACACGACCTAAAGGGGAGTAAAGGGAGCACTTAGAGCGTCTGAGAAGCACTGCATTTCACTTCCACATGCAGACTTTATGAGCATTCAAGGACCTTTCCACCTCCCTACCCATATGGGCTCCACTGATACAGGAGCCTTGCCGAGTCGGTCATGGCCTGCCGGACTAAATCTGCCTGCACAGATTTGAATTTCTCCGTCAGCCATCTGAGAGCTAATAGGAAATTAAAGGGAGATGAGCAGGATGCTGGGCAGCTTAACTGGATATGAAGCTTTCAAAGAGGGTGGCGGATGCTAGAGCTGGTGGCCAATAATGATTTACATCAGGGTTTTTCCAGGTTTTTTTCAAGCGACCCACATTTTGTTCATGATTTTTAGCGCCACCCAAGCAGTACAAACAATGCATCAAAACAAAACACAAACGAAATTTACTTAATTAATAAAAATTGGGGCAGCTCAGGTGGTACAGCGATAAAACACACGCTGAACACCAGAGCTGGGATCTCGAATACGTCGTATCGAGTCTCAGCTCTGCCTGCCGGCTTGGCTGAGCAGCCACATGGACAACGATTGGCCTGTTGTTCAGATAGGGGTGGGATTAAGCCAGATAGGGACTCTCATAACTAATGCAATTACAACCTCTGCTGGCTGATTGATGGCGCCTGCACAGAGACAAGGAAAGAGTACTTTCAGGGTGTGTCTCTCCGTACACAGGGCTGATCCGCATTGCACTCGTCAAAGTGTAGGTGACAAAATGCATACGGCTGCTGCCCGCATGTCGGAGGGGGCATGGGTTAGCTTCGTTCTCCTCGATCAGAACGATTGGCCTGTTGTTCAGATATGGGCGGGCCTAAGCCGGATGGGGTCTCTCTCCCATGACTGGTGCAATTACAACCTCTGCTGGCTGATTGATGCCACCTGCACAGAGACAAGGAAAGAGTGCTCTCAGGGTGTGTCTCTCCGTACACAGGGCTGATCCGCATTGCACTCGTCAAAGTGTAGGTGACAAAGTGCATACAGCTGCTGCCCACACGTCGGAGGGGGCGTGGGTTAGCTTCGTTCTCCTCAATCAGAGCGAGATAGCCATTGGTGGAGAGGAAGCATGGCGCAACAGGTCAATTGGACATGCTAAAAGGGAGGAAAAAAAGGAGAGAAAATGCATAAAAACACAAATATAATAAAAAGAATCCTGGCAATCTGGTCCCACTGTGGTTTAAAAGATGTAACAAAGCCTCCACAAGGGGACAATGATATACAATTTTTTTTTTCATTTTAATGCACTTTATTTTGGCTCAAAGCCTGATTTACATAACAGTCCAAACTGGCACTGAAACTGTATAGTTAAAGGTATTAAAATGCAACATCAAAACTAAAAGGCACCAATGCATAGAGCTGGGTTCAAGTCTCAGCAGCGTTTCTGGCTTGGTCGAGTGCTCTACAGACTAGTGAGGAGCTGGCAAGGCCCCTAAGGCCCTCAAAGAGTGCCTAACGTATTAAAAAAATTATATAATATACACAATAATATAATTAGCAACCAGTTCTTATTATCTCCTCATAATTCCCCAATGTTTAAGCAAATAAATCCTTCATACCTGCCTATTCAATTTGTGCTGGGATGTAAAGGGTTAGATGAAAGAAGCCTCTTCATCACCCTATGCTACTGCTAAAAAAAATGTCTTGTTATAATTGGTGGTCCAGCTATAAATTCTCAGAGGGCTGAGCAACAGCAAGTAATTCAACGAGAGACCGATTTTAAATAACAGTTAAATTGATATCATCCCTGCAAAGCTGCAGACAGTATGTAGCATTTAAAGCCTAGCGGTTAAGGTACTGGACTAGTAATCAAAAGGTTGCTAGTTCAATCCCCGTCATTGCCAGGTTGCCACTGTTGAGCCCTTGAGCAAGGCCCTTAACCCTCAATTGCTTAGACAATATATTGTCACAGTACAGAACTCTGGCTTGTTATCTCTATAGTTCCTCTGAAGTGCAAACAAAACTTGCATAATGATGTGTGATTCCATTTCTACCCTAAGATTGTCAATTGTGTCCGTGGGAATTTGTGACCAGGAACAAAAGAGCATTTTGTTAAGGCAGGAGATGTGATGTCTGGGATCTGTGCAGGTTATTAAAAATCATTCACACCAAACTTGTCAAACACTGCCTTTATGGACCCCAGTCATGCAGTCCTTGTGGAACAGGGAAGGGATTTTTCTAAACTAATGCTAAAAGTTCTCAGCTCTGCCACCCAGCAGGCTGGACGCCTAAATGAACAACGACTGGCTTGTTGTTCTGTGAGGGTGCTGGAGGGGATTCCTCATAACTGGTGTGATTAATGGCACCAGCACAGAGATGAGGGATATTGATAGGGGTTTGACTCTCTGTACAAAAAGCTGATTTACATATGAACTCACCTCATGCTTGTTTGTTTGTTTATTAGGGTTTTAACGTCATGTTTTACACTTTGGTTACATTTATGACTGGAACGGTAGTTACTCATTACACAAGATTCATTAGTTCACAAGTTTATATCAAACACAGTCATAGATAATTTTGTGTCTCCAATTCACCTCACTTGCATGTATTTGGACTGTGGGAGGAAACCGGAGCACCCGGAGTAAACCCACACAGACACGGGGAGAACATGCAACCTCCACACAGAAAGGACCTGAACCGCCCCACCTGGGGATCGAACTTGGGACCTTTTTGCTGTGAGGCGAAAAGATGAAGTGGGCTACTGCACAAGTGTCGGAGGGGGCGTGTGTCAGTCACGGCTCTCCCCAGTCAGAGTGGAGGTCAACATCAGTTGAGAAGAACTGTAATGCAATCAGGTAATTGGATACGACTAGACTAGGAGGAAAATTGGGGGGCAATGGGAAAAAAAATATAAGTTTAATAATCAACAATCCTGCTTCTGCCTCTCTTCACACCCTCATGTGCACCACTGGTCCTCCCAAGTAGCCATCCACTCGAGAGCAGAGTCAATCACAGTGAGAGATATATCTTAGTGCCAGCTAGCTGCTCTATTTCCCCGCTGCTACAGTGGGAGACGAGGAAGACAAGGTCGCACCTTGCTTGAGGGAGATGGAGATTTTCTGTAATGAGATGGAGCTCCGGTAGCGGAGCGTGTTTCATCTCTGGCAACATAACTCCAGACTTTCTGCTGCATCTGATTAGAGTCAGTGTCTATGTAAATCACAGCTATCCCAAAGAAAGTGTACGTACAACAGTAAGGCGTTTCAAATTCAGAACAGACGAAGTAAAGGAGCAGGGTGGAGTTACATTATTTCACTGTGAGGAAAAAGACTAAGAATAGGGTCAGACAAACTACAGACATGAAGAAGAATGACTTGAGTCATACACAGTCGAGTCACATTATTATGACCACTTCCTACTTTCGAAGGTGGCAGCACACAGCTCATGAAGTTTTGTGAGCTGGCTTGGTGGGTATATACACTGATCAGCCATAATATTAAAACCACCTCCTTGTTTCTACACTCACTGTCCATTTTATCAGCTCCAATAGTTCTACAATTACTGACTGTAGTCCATCTCATGCTTTGTTAGCCCCCTTTCACCCTGTTCTTCAATGGTCGACCACTCCCAGGACCACTACAGAGTAGGTATTATTTGGGTGGTGGGTCATTCTCAGCACTGCAGTGACACTGACATGGTGGTGGTGTGTTAGTGTGTGTTGTGCTGGTATGAGTGGATAAGACAGCAGCACTGATGGAGTTTTTAAACACCTCACAGTCACTGCTGGACTGAGAATAGTACAACAACCAAAAAAAAAATCCAGCCAACAGCACCCTGTGGGCAGCGTCCTGTGACCACTGATGAAGGTCTAGAAGATGACCAACTCAAACAGCAGCAATAGATGAGAGATCGTCTCTGACCTTACATCTACAAGGTGAACCAACTAGGTAGGAGTGTCTAATAGAGTGGACAGTGAGTGGACACGGTATTTAAAAACTCCAGCAGAGCTGCTGTGTCTGATCCAATCATTCCAGCACAACACACACTAACACACCACCACCATGTCAGTGTCACTGCAGTGCTGAGAATGATCCACCACCTAAATAATACCTGCTCTGTAGTGGTCCTGTGGGGGTCCTGACCATTGAAGAACAGGGTGAAAACAGGCTAAAAAAAGTATGTAGAGAAAGAGATGGACTACAGTCAGTAATTGTAGAACTTCAAAGTGCTTCTGTATGGTATAATGGTATAATATGGACAGTGAGTGTAGAAACAAGGTGGTGGTTCAGTTTATTTATATACGTGTCAGTGGCACAATATAAATTGTATAGGAAACCCACACAGACACGGGAAGAATATGCAAACCCCACACAGAAAGAACCTGGACTGCTCCACCTGGGAATCGAACCCAAGACCTTCTTGCTTTAAGGCGACAGTGCTACCAGTCCAGCACATTATAAAAGACTCAGCAGGATAGAAAGCCTACAAAGCCTTTTGGGGTGGGAACACTTTTTACAACCCTCCCATGAAGATATACACACACATACACATTAGCGCCAGTCTGTCATTGATAATCATTACCCCCCGACCCATTCAGCAGTGCCTCCCCGGTGAATTCTTCATGCAGTTTTGGACTATCCTGGCGCCATTCGTAATAGATCAGTAACGATCGGTCGAAATCAAAGTTAAAAGGCTCCCCACTGATCTAAATACAGCTGCTATTTCACCTCACTTGAAACCCAATAGAGACCCCACCTTACCCCTCCAGCTAGCATCTCCGATCATTCATTAACACTGACACTAAATTATTAGGAAGGCAGGAGCTGCCAGAATGGAACCCCATCCATAATTCATCCTGATAAAAAAATAAAACAGCTTCATTATAAAAGACACTCATCCACTAATATGCACAGAGTATTCAACCCACTGCATTACTCATCTCTCAAAAACTTCTACACGATTAGAGTCCCAAGGAAGGTTTTAAATCAAGTCAACACCCCTCCACTCCCAAAAAATAAACTCATTATCAATGATCCCTGCTCAACCAATCCCCATCTGCTTCAAATCCTTGGGGTTAATTATCTCCCAATTATCTAAGAAAAATGTAATATTAAATTATGTATGTGGACACCTGAACATGAGCTTGTTCCACATCCCATTCAGGCCAAAAACCACGAGCATTTCTATGGACTTGTAACCCCCCTTTGCTTAACACATGAATCACATCACACTTCACATCACACTTTTATTCTCTTGAACAAATTTATATGTACGAGGGATCATCAAAAAGCTTCTTTTATATTTTGGATGGAAACTGTAAGGGCAGGAGGAGTAGTAATTGGGCATGTCAGAGTTTATTTAATTTATTATTATTTTTTTTAATAATAAACTTTGAAAAACACTGGTTTAGGATGTTGTTACCCTTATCAAAATACTATAATGTATTAATATGGATGAATATAAATTTAAAAGCACTCCCTTTGTCCATTACATGACTATTTGATAACCAGTCAGCTTTTTATGGTAGCTCACATTTATCACAGGTAAACATACAGTAAGTGTGATTTTAGTACCTGACTCTTAATTTATTAATTGCAGCAATTTTTTCAACCGTTACCAAAGCTGTCAAAACACATTTGCAATTATTACATTTAGCAGGTACTCTATCAGTCTCTCAATCCACCATTCTACTGTGCAAAAAATATGTGAAATAGTGTACTACCAGAGGTAACACTTTGTAGTATACAGTGGTGGGCAGTGGTAGCTTGGTGGTTAAGGTACTGGGCTAGTAAATCAGAAGATTGCCGGTTCAATTCCACCTTCTCCAAATCGTCACTTTTGGGCCCCTAAGCCCTCAATTGCTCTAATGTTAGTCGGTTTGAATAAAAGCGTCTGCTAAACGCCACAAATGTAATGTAAATGAGAGCTTATAGTTTGGATTCAGTGCCATCTGAATTCCACCTTTTTGGACGCTCAAAGAAGCTTTAAGGGGAAGACGGTTTTCATGTGATGATGTGAAAGCAGTGGTTACACCGCTCAACCAAAAACATTTTTTGCTGATGGCATTAAAAAGTTGGTACGACGCTGGAAAAAGGCATCAGAAGGTGACTATGTAGAAAAGTGATGTAATTTTTTTTTTTTTTTTTTTTTTATTCCTAATAAATAAAGTTTAAAAAGTGCGGAAACTTTTTAAAGATCCCTCATATATATATTTATAAATGTATTTATTAGGATTTTAATGTCATGTTTTACACTTTGGTACAATTTTGTATCTCCAGTTCACCTCACTTGCATGTCTTTGGACTGTGAGAGGAACCCAGAGCTCCCAGAGGAAACCCAGACGCAGGCCCAAGGAGAACATGCAAACTTCACACAGAAAGATCCTGGACCATTCCATCTGGGAATCGAACCCAGGACCTTTCTTGCTGTTGGGCGACCGTGCTATCCATCGAGCCACGATGCTGCCCCATCACGTATTAAATTACTAAAGTAGACACCTGAACAAGACCTTGTAAATCATCCCATTCCAAACCCCTTTTCATTAATCTAGAGACTGGAATCGCTTTTGCAGCTATAACAGTCTACACTCTTTCCTGAGAAGGTTGTTTTCAGTATTTACAGGCGCTTTATTTGAAACCACACATGACTGCAGTGCAAAGCAATATAGAACTGAACTGATTTCAAAGAAAAAACTAAAGTGAAATGTGGATTAGAATGTAGTTTGCACTCGTCATTGACGTTTACAGACTTTTCTGAACCTGTCTGATTGAGAAAACGAGCAGCATTATTATTGATTCGACTCTCCTCGGGCGTTCACTCCCACAGCCTTCTCTGCATCACTGTGTACCTGGTATATAGCACAGCTATACTTGTTTATTTCAAGTTATAAAGTTATCAAGATAGATTTCCTGGCACTGTGAAATTTTCATTTGCAGCTATTGAGAAAATCTTATTACCAGCGCATTCATAAATAAGCATTAATGGATTACACAGAGATACAATCTAATTACGCCAGCATTTGTTTTAAAGTTTCTATTAGTCAGAGTAAGAGCGGAGTAAGAACTCTGTGCTCCAGCACTGTTTAGTCACAACTAGAGTAAATAAAGTGAACGCAAAGAAAATCGAATGCAGATGAACAACTGTGCTGCAATTATTCTGCTGCTTATTTCTTTCTATTTTGAATGTGTGTGTTAAAATCACCTCCTTGTTTCTACACTTACCGTCTATTTTATCAGCTCCACTTACTATATAAGAGCACTTTGTAGTTCCTTACATGCTGTTCTTCAATGGTCAGGACCCCCACAGGACCACTACAAAGTCAGTATTATTTAGGTGGTGGATCATTCTCAGCACTGCAGTGACACTGACATGGTGGTGGTGTGTTAGTGTGTGTTGTGCTGGTATGAGTGGATCAGACACAGCAATGATGATGGAGTTTTTAAACACCTCACTGTCACCGCTGGACTGAGAATACTCCACCAACCAAAAATATCCAGCCAACAGCGCCCCGTGGGCAGCGTCCTGTGACCGCTGATGAAGCTCTAGAAGATGACCAACTTAAACAGCAGCAATAGATGACCGATCGTCTCTGACTTTACATCTACAAGGTGGACCAACTAGGTAGGAGTGTCTAATAGAGTGGACAGTGAGTGGACACGGTATTTAAAAACTCCAGCAGCACTGCTGTGTCTTATCCACTCATACCAGCACAACACACACTAACACACCACCACCATGTCAGTGTCACTGCAGTGCTGAGAATGATCCACCACCTAAATAATACCTGCTCTGTGGGGGTCCTGTGGTCAGCCATTGAAGAACAGGATGAAAGCAGGTTAAAAAAGTATGTAGAGAAATACATGGACTACAGTCAGTAATTGTAGAACTACAAAGTGCTTCTATATGGTAAGTGGAGCTGATAATATGGACAGTGAGTGTAGAAACAAGGTGGTGGTTCAGTTTATTTATATACGTGTCAGTGGCACAATATATTTATGTATTGATTTATTATTTTATTATTTAAGTCACAGCAGATTATTTTACAACACACAATATGCCCAAAATGTAAGTGGACATTCCAGACTACAGAGTTCAAAAAGGAATTGTAATTGATTATAAAATGAGCATAGAAACCAGACAAATTAACTGTGTTAAACTGGAACGCTAAATGTGAGCTAGTCCTTAATATTTTAAGTGGCTGACCTCACAAATGTGAATAAAAGCCTTCAGAGAGAATGTTTTGATGATAATAATGTTTTTGGACCTTGAAGAGGTTATAATTAATAATTAATTTTGGTTAAAATTCTAATCTACAAATAAATAAATATTGTGGGAAAGTAACTGTTCCCTTGATTACTTAATTAACCAGTTCAGCAAATTTAATTAGTAAGCCAATTTAGCTGAGAAATCTTTTATTATCTGGAACCCTTCCATCAATGTCAATCAGCGTTTTATAAGGAACAATATTTAGCACTCTGTAGAAATTTTAGATGAGCTACAAAAACATTTCAGCCTACTAAAGATTACCAAGGCATTTGTTAAGACTCTAGGACTCCACCGAACCACAGCGCCGAGATTCTGAACTCCTCGGTTCGAAACTCGGCGTTGCCACCGGTCGGCTGGCCGCCATCTAGCGGGCATAATTGGCAGTGCCTGCAGCAGACACGTTTCTGCTAGGTCGGGATGACCGGACTATGTGGGTGGGGTGTTCAAATGCTGTGTAAGGACCCTGATTGGCAGATAGAGAGGCGCCTGTGCAGAGTGCAAGGGTGAAAAATGGTTCCGCTAAGAGCTGCGCAAGGGTCGGAGGAGGCGTGAGCAGCAATATACCGAACAGTCTTGGACAATTGTGTCTCCAATTCACCTCAATTGCATGTCTTTGGACTGTGGGAGGAAACCGGAGCCCCCGGGGGAAACCCACGCAGACACTGGGAGAACATGCAAACTCCACACAGAAAGGACACGGACCGCCCCACCTGGGGATCGAACCCGGGACCTTCTTGCTGTGAGGCGACAGTCTTACCCACTGATTATTTCACCATAAAGGCATTTGTTAGCAGAGTAGTTGCTTTTGGTTAAAGTTCAATAATATAGTTGCATTATTGATGCATTAGTCAAATATTTGAACCCCACTGTATACACATTGCCATGGTGTATGGTGTCTGTTTGCCTGATCTCACCACAAGCGTCCTCTTGTAATACTAGTAATCCTAGTAATACTACACTGAAATCTCAAATACCAGTGTTTGAACATTATACTATTCAGACTATTGTTACAGTGAACAATATCACTAATATCACCATTGTCACCAATATCATAATCCAGACCCTTCTTACCTTGCGTGACGTATTCGACCGTTCCAGACGCATAGTTCATCCGTGGATCCTGCTCATATGCCTGCAGCGTCTCGCTGGAGCTGTAGCATCTCTGTACGTCCACAGGAGACTCGTCTGCACCCAGAGAGGTTGTAGCGTAGTGGAACTCCTTCCTGGACCTGGTTTGCGACAGGGAGCCGTTTTGCTTCTCCTTCAGGTCCATCCTGATTAGAGCCAGGTAGCTCACAGGATGCAAGGTCAACTGTGTCGATCACCTAAAAAAAGAGGAAACGAAGCAAATGAAGTTCAGGGAAGAGTGGAAGTGAAGACCTGATCATGAGCTCATGTTTCAAACCATGGGCATAATTATATGGGCGTTGCACCTCCACAGGATTTTGAAGTGTCTGGCTTAAATTCAGCATTAAAGATTATTCCAAAGATGTTCACTGGGGTTGAAAAGGTCCTTTACACAAAACTCAAAATTGCTTTGCATCACAGTCATGCTGGAAATAAAAGAGACCTTTTTCAAACTGTTGTTAGCATGAAAACGTATCTAAAAATGTAAGTCTTTGTGTTTGCCCTTGTTTCGAAATGGGCATGGACACAAGATGATGTCCTTTGCCAGCTTCA
The DNA here is from genome assembly GCF_030014385.1 of Trichomycterus rosablanca. NCBI lineage: Eukaryota > Metazoa > Chordata > Actinopteri > Siluriformes > Trichomycteridae > Trichomycterus > Trichomycterus rosablanca. Next base: position 20,938,074 of record NC_086003.1, read on the forward strand.
TAAATACAGACCAGCTTTCCAAAGCTAATCTGGAGGACCAAATCAGGTCACGTGTGTGTATACAGTGCACATATATGGATCACAGTGTGTAATACGATATGCTGGAAGCCCAAAAGTCAAGAGTCAAACTAAGCTAGCAAATAGGAACAGTGGTCACAAGCTCACTAACAGGGAATACACAGCACAATACAGTACAGGTGTATACAGAACTGAACAAACTCTATAACCCAATCTCAACAAACACCATGAGCTTGTGAAATCTGGAATGCATAACCGGGCTACAATTTAGAACTCATGCATAAATATGCATACAGTGATATACAGCACACAAAACCTGGATCCCTGAGAAATAAATAAAAATATACATGCTGATGATGAGTCCATATGTCCTACAGAATTCAACGCAAAGGTGACCTATGGTATCTCTTCTGATGGTCACATATGTCCCCAATATACTAAAATAATTGTAGTTTGATAAACAGCAGGTTCATGACTCCAATCACAGATCAATAAATCTAAATGGAAAGTTCTAGACTGCAAACTGTGAGGTAGATCCCGACCTGCTTCGTCACTCCACAAACTACCCTGGACCAAGAATTAAAGCTGTTTTTGAGACACGGCCCTAGTGCATCTGAAGTTGTTCTCAAACTTTGGGTCAGGACCGTTGATGTGGATCACTTTTTAAGGCAGACAAATAAGTAAAAAAAGAAAAAGAAAAGAAAAGAAAAGCTTGAACCAAGCTTTTAAATAGATATCATCATCGTATTAAGGCTATATGTGGGGTCTGGTGGCACATAAATCAAATACGCTGGGTCTATGAAAAAGCTTTGGTCGCATCCACTCAATCAATGACAGATCATTACACAATAAAATGCCTAAATATCATCATCCAAAAACAAACGGAACCTGATGAGTGCAGATCAAACCCAGGCTGAGACACGCCAGCAGAGGGGAGGCGAGCGGAGATTAAACCCTGCCATCTTATTATCACCCACCGAGAGTAAAGAGAGGAGATGAGAGAGAGAGAACAAGAGAGAGAAAGATGGCCATTCACCCTATTTAACAACCTCCCACTCTGCATCTGTGACTCGCTGGTGATTCATCACAGGGGACTCTCGTCACATCGGCTCTTACTGGCTGAGCAATCAGGAACCATTCACACACGCATGCACACACGCATGAACACACGCACGCACACACACGCACGCACACCAGATACAGTCATTTAAATGATTATTTACTATACTGCCAAAAGTTTGTGAAGACACCTTTATACTACTGTAGTGCCTTTGTCTATTAGACACACTTACGCTAACAGGTATATCAAGTATAATAATAATAATAATACCAATAAAAAAACAATAATAATAGTAGTAATAATAATAGTAATAGCAATAATAATAATAATGATAATAATAATAATAACAATAATACCAATAAAAAACAATAATAATAGTAGTAACAATAATAGTAATAGTAATAGCAATATTAATAATATTATAACAATAATACCAATAAAAAAACAGTATTATAGTAATTACAATAGTAATAACAATAATAAAAATAATAATGGACAATAATAACAGTAATAATAATAACAGTAATAATAATATTAATAATAACAGTAATAATAATAATGATAAAAGAAAATAATAAGTTATAATAATAATAATAGTAATAATAAAGTAAATAATGATAACAGTAATAATAAAAATAACAGTAATAATAATAATGATTAAAATAATAACAGTAATGATAATCGTAATAATAATAAAAATAATTATTAAAATAATAACAGTCATGATAATACTAGTACTATTACTACTCATAATAATAATACTAATAGCTGTAATAATAATAAAAATAATATTATTAATAAAGAATGCAGTAATAAGTAATAACTTAACTTAATGTAATACTTATAATAGTAATGATAATACTAGTAATAATAATGGTGATACTAGCAATAATAATAATAATAATAATAATAATTATAATAATAGCTGTAATAATAATAAAAAATAATATTAATAATAAAAAATAATATTATTAATAAAGATAGCAGTAATAAGTAATAACGTAATGTAATACTACTAATAATAATCATAATACTAGTAATAATAATGGTAATAATAATAACAGCAATAATAATAATAATAGCAGTTAAGCTAAAAATTCAATGTTTTAAGTAGCATTTAAAATTCTCTATTTTTGAGTCAAATACACAAACATCTACACATACATATATTAAAACCTCACTAAAGCTTGTGGAGCTGAATGTTTAACATATAGCATGAGGATTAACCAAAAGAATAATGGCTGTTATAGCAGCAAAGCAGAAATCAGCCCCAACTGATGGTAAAATTGATGGTTTTGGAGTAAGATGCTGAACAAGTGCATTCAGATTTGACAGTCAGGTGTCTAAATACTATTGTCCATGTAGTGTATGAGAGGAAAATGTTTACCTAGCAGTGATTTCAGTATCTTCTGAATCAGATCTATTGTGTAGCACTCTGGGCTATGTGAGCACATAAAAGCTGCACAGCAGGTACAAAGCAAACTGCACAACATTACAGCAGAGTGAACAAGCTGCTGGGAAAGGCTGGCATAAACACCGGGCTAAATACACTGAGCTTTTGTTTGGAGAAAAGACATCCGAGTTCAGTTAAACACTCACTCAGAAGTATTCAGACAAGACAGTCAAGAGGCAATTACATCATATTCAGTGGTGTCGAACAAAAGAGAATCGATGAACAACATCTGAGCAACTGAGCAGTGAAAAGCAGCCCATTACCATTCGATAACCATATAGTACTCACTAATGTTTATACTGGTGGAGGTGATGATTACTGATCACATATTAAAGCTGAACTCGTCTTGGCAACTCTATCATGTCACTTACAACCTCTGTTCAGTTAAGCTCCACAATGGGAAAACACACAGATGCCTCCTGCAAAGCTTGACTTTTGAAGGGTCTTTCCAAGCACCAAAAGCTCTACAAGATTTAAATGTACCCAGCTAACATGTATGTTGATTAACCTGAGGCAAATATGTACAGTGGTACCTTGTAACTCAACGCCAATTGGTTCTGGGATTATAGTTGATAGTGGAACGATCGATCGGCTATAAATCGATATCGGCCAATTTTTAATCAAAATATGCTATCGGCGATATTTCCCAAATGTAGCCGATCCGATCGTGTGATATATAAAGATCACCTCCATGTTAAGCTTAACAGCTCAGTGGATTGATCCAGACTGAGCTACAAAGCACCAATCATCACATCACCATTCATCAACCATCGTACAGAAACCATGGTGAAAGCTCTTCACGACCTAAAATAACATCATTAACGTTGTGCATCATACATAGTTCAGGATCATCTGCTCTAACTGACAGAAAACTTTTAGCTCCACAGACGGAACGAGTCTGACTCGGTTACAGATCTGTGGTAATAGCAGTTTAATGAAGCTTTTTAATGTAAGAGAGTCACACAGAATGTTCTGTAGTAGCTGGTGTTTATTTAAAACCACGACATTAATTAATAACAGTAAACACGGAGAGATAACTGAGAAGAGAAACTTACCTTTCGCATAAAATGAACCGACTCATGAATCACTTATATCGATACTGTGAACAGAGCGTCTCTCTTAAAGGCACACACACGTCAATGCTTCGGTCACCGGTTTATCTTCACTGTTCGTCCTATTTTTAAGGTTTTTTCAGACTGAACTGTATAACATCTGACCTGCGTGTGTGTGTGTGTGTGTGGTCAGTTAGACTAATGAGATATGTCTCACGTGGGTGAAAAATGAATTGCTTTAGTTTTAGAAGTAAAAAAATCTCGCAATGCCGCCACACCCCCTGGTCAGTGTTGGGAAAGTAAGGGGTTAATGTTTTGAAAACACATGGCATTATGGGTACTGTATTGCATGTTGTTGTAGTCGCTGTGTGCTGTAGCCGGGGGCAACACGTGAAACTTTCCCCGCTCGCTCCTTCACTCTGTTTATATTTATTTTCTTTTATTTATCGCTCTGAAAAGAAATCGGAGATCGAAATCGGTGTCAAAAACCCAGATCGGTACATCTCTACATAAGATTGTATGGAAAACCTATTAATGTGTTCCAGGGTCCCGTGGAACTGCATATATTTTAGGCTAATGTATAATAATGGGGTTGTTTGACACTTATACACTGAAAATAACACAAATATAATATAAAAAACACCTGCTCCTTACCTTTACTTCTTTATTGTTTTCTTACGCTTCTTAATCGTGGAGATGCTTGAATCTTGGAATACCGTATTCCGTTCAGTAAAGGTGCATTCACATAAGAAGTGACAACCGCTTTTGCACTGGCTGTGCTGTTATTTCCTACATTAAGCTTTTTCTAACGATACACGTTTTACACTCTCTCGGAAAAGCTGATTCTTACAATTTCTCAGCATCCCAAGCTATAACGAGTTTAAAAGTCCGGCTAAAGACAGATACATGTGGACGCTTTTCACACAAACGCATATTTGTCTCATAGTCACACTTTGAACAAAGCAACAGTCGCACACACCGAGTTTAAGGGTACAAATTTTACGACGAAGGGTGTCAAGTTTCAAAGATTGAGTACAAGGTACCACTGTAATTTTAGTTTGTTAAATAAGAAAGTAATGATAAGCCGCTCAGGTGGCGCAGCGGTAAAGTACGCTAGATCGTATCGAATCTCAGCTCTGCCTTTCCGACTGGGCGGCAGCATGAACAACGATTGGCTGTTGTTCAGGGTTAGAGGGTAAGAAAGTCGGATCATAGGTCCTCATAAATGGTGCAACTGCGGCCCCCGCTGGCTGACTGATGGCGCCTGAACAGGGCTGAGGAATAATGCTGATGGGTGTATGAACTCGACTCGCGCAGGTGAAAAATAGGGGGTGTATGTCAGTTGAGAGGCGTCCTCAGTCAGCGCTGAAGGGTCAAATCAGTATAGAGGACGCAATCAGGGTAATTGGACACGACTTGATTGGGGGGGCGGATTGGAAAAAAAAAAAGAAAGTAATGATAAACCATTCAGCCGACAACATACAAATAAGTCACTGTTGGATTATTATTGCCTGGTAAAAATCATGTAAATTCATTCCTAGTGCTAATAGTTCGTTTGAACTGAGGGCAGAGCTACAGATCTCAGACACGAGTGGTACAGAGTGAGAGTTCAGGCTGCTGATTTGTAACTCACCCTCACCCACTCTCAGTACCAATTCTGTGTAAAAACTCATTCAGAGAAAGAGCACTGTCCTTCTAATCCCAATTAAAATTTGAGTCAATATAGAGTCAGACTCCATGTTAACCCATGTAGCTATGTGAGTATTTATTAAGAGGATGCTGTGTAGACTTGGCACCAGCTACCGTCTCTACATTCAGAATGCCAAGTTGGTTAACCTCACACTGTTTATGTTCATCTACAATACTGCCATGTTCACTACCTTATGCCGGTTAGGGACATAGAAACAGTGGTAGCCTCGAGGTTAGAGCTTTGGGCTATAATCAAAAGGTTGTGGGTTTAAATCCCAGCTCTGCCATGCAGCCACTGTTGGGCTTTTGAGCAAGACCCTTAACCCTCTTTGCACCAGGGACAAGGGCTGATCCTGCACTCTCACCCCAGCATTCCATTCTTTTCCATTTAATAAAATACACAGTTTTGGTAATATTAAACTGTAATATGTTTTATATTTAATGGGATTCTATGAGCGTTGACTCATGAAAATCATTTACTGGTTAAAAAATGGAAAATTTGCATCTCAATTGTTAACAGTATAAGAAAGCATGTTTATATGAGGTCATACATCTAAGACCGTCCAAACTTTCCATTTGGGAATCGTCAGTTTAAAGGGTGTTTTTATATTTAATAAAGTTTAAAAAAAAATCAAGAGTTATGACACTTGATCAAACATGCCATTACGTTAACAACAATCAGTATAAAAAAGGCTCTAGCTCTCAATTTTATTAGTGCTATCAACATGGCCAGGCATCCAACAGGCACACTTGGCTGTATTAGAAGGAGGAAAGTAAGTAAAAATACAATTTCTGTGGTCTGGCTGAGGCACCTACATAAGTGGTAGATGATTTATAAAGGCAATCCGCTGCTGGAAGGTAAAAGGAAGTGTGTAGTGACCGCACGATTAATTACCTAATTTACATAATGACACATTTTCATCCTGACAACAACAGCATCTTCAGAGATCATCATGCTCATTTCAGATGGCACAAGCATATGATACTATAAACCACATGGACCTCAGTCACCAGACCAGACACCAACAGAACATCTATGGACCAACATGTTAGACAGAACATCCAAGATTCCGGACTGACGTGTTGGACAGAGCTCTTTATTACCATAATGAAAACACCAACTGGTGCATATTCTGGATTAAAGCACAGCCAGTGAAAATAATCAATTCCAAGTGAATCAAAGTTGCTTGTGCTGGCCACATCTGCATACGTGTGGTCAATGATGAGTGTTAGCCTAGTGGGTGGAGCTTTGGGCTATCAACCGGAAGATTGGCGGTTCAAATCCAGGCTCTGCTATGCAGCCACTGTTGGGTCCTTGAGCAAGGCCCTTAACCCTTGTCTGCTCCAGGGGCGCCGTACGATGGCTGACCCTGCGCTCTGACCTCAGCTTCCAAACAATCTGGGATATGCGAAGAAAGAATGTCATTGTACTGAACACCTGTATATGTACAGTATATATGACATATAAAGTATATCTTATGACAAAACGGCCTTATAGAATAAGAAGAATGTATTAAGTTGTCATATATACATATACAGGTGTACAGCACAACGTAATTCTTGTTTTACATATCCCAGATTGTTTGGAAGCTGGGGTCAGTGCAGGGTCAGTCATTGTACAGCACCCCTGGAGCAGACAGGGTTTAAGGGCCTTGCTCAAGGACACAACAGTGACCGCAGGGCAGAGCAGGATTAGAACTCAACCTTTCAATTGATAGTCCAATGCTCTACCGACTTGGCTACCATTGTCCCTCAAGTCTTAGGCTTATAAGGGCAAAAAAATATGCAAAACACAACATTTGGACAAAAGTATGTGGACACCTATTATCCACCATTGAAGCTCTAAGTGTCACGTCGATTCCTACTCCTGGCGACCCTAACAATAGTGTTTCTCCAGAACATCCTGACTTCTGTTTGGGTCTTCATTTGTGGCATTTAGTGGACGCTTTTATCCAAAGTGACACAGTTACCAAGCAATTGCGGATTAAGGACCCTGCTTAAGGGCCCAACAATGGCGGGGCTTAAACCAGCAACCTTCGGATTACTAGTCCAGTACCCTAACCACTGAGCTACCACTTCCCAGTTTTCAGGTTTCATGACTCATTTATTGTTCCTCTAATTGTATCCATCCATCTAATCATCTTGTTGCTGGTTGTTCATACTGTGTCCAATATAAAAGGTTGGACATCTGGGCTTCAAATAAGAGGTTAGGTTTGATTTTGTCGGGGTCTACTTTGCCGCCAGAGGTATTCTCAAAACACTTTACAAGCTCTAAAGGTCAGGAGCATTGATATTCTTCCTGTCCTGCTTTCACATCCATAAAGGACCACAGAGAAGACCAAAGTCTGGACAAAGAGAGACATATCTTTACATCTGAAGATCAGCTAAACATTATATTAATAAGAAAAATTGTGCAATTCATTTTTGGCTATAAAATGTATACATTTTACACAGTAGATGGGCAGTGGTGGCTCAGCAGTTAAGATACTGGACTAGTAATCAGAAGGTAGCCACACCATTGCCAAGCTGCCACTGTTAGACTCCAGAGCAAAGCTGTTAACCCCTTAATTGCTCAAACTGTATTAGACATAATTGTAAGTTGCTTTGGATTTGACATTCTATCATAGTGCTGCTGAAGGATAGCTGGTTCTCTCAGAGCTCCATCAACAAAAAATACCCAATACATCACACCAACATCCTACAAGATTGTTTGGCCAGCCGACAAGTCTATGTATCTTATATAATGGCGTCCCATGTACCGTTAAGGCGCAAAGAGGTGGAAGTGTCACCTCACAGGTCAAAAAAAATTTGCAGAGGGGAGGGAAATAGCCACTCGAACAGAAACGTCAGCGAGAATTGCCCTCAGTATCAATAAATGATAATCTGGCTGAGCGGTCATCTTGGCAAACTGAGGAAAGTTCTGTCACACAGCTCCATTAAAATTAATCCTCGAAAATCCACCTCGGGCAAAGCCAAGCACGGCTCGAACCACTGCATGATCCGTTCTGTCACTGAGCAGCAAACGCCTGCCAAAGGATGGACTCCGGCTCTAGTAAGGACCAATGCGGGGAAGTGCCTGTACTTTACACCTGTGGTGTAATTCAGGCATGGTTACAGGTGTGTAGTAATGACTCCTAGAATGAATGAATGTATCAAAACTTGGCTATATAAATGCTAAAACTTCCCTTAAATGAAAACACATTAAAAGGTTTTTGGGCAATCATTTTATCACACATACAAAAAAAAGATGTAAAAACATGCTGCAATGGATTGGCACCCTGTACCACACCCAAGATACACTATATTGCCAAAAGTATTCACTCACCCATCCGAATAATTGAATTCAGGTGTTCCAATCACTTCCATGGCCACAGGTGTATAAAACCAAGCACCTAGGCATGCAGACTGCTTCTACAAACATTTGTGAAAGAATGGGTCACTCTCAGGAGCTCAGTGAATTCCAGCGTGGTACTGTGATAAGATGCCACCTGTGCAACAAGTCCAGTAGTGAAATTTCCTCGCTACTAAATATTCCACAGTCAACTGTCAGTGGTATTATAACGAGTGGAAGCGATTGGGAATGACAGCAACTCAGCCACGAAGTGGTAGCCACATAAAATGACAGAGCGGGGTCAGCGGATGCTAAGGAGGATAGTGCGCAGAGGTCGCCAACTTTCTGCAGAGTCAATCGCTACAGACCTCCAAACATCATGTGGCCTCCAGATTAGCTCAAGAACAGTGTAGAGAGCTTCATGGAATGGGTTTCCATGGCCGAGCAGCTGCATCCAAGCCTTACATCACTGAGCGCAATGCAAAGCGTCGGATGCAGTGGTGTAAAGCACGCCGCCACTGGACTCTAGAGCAGTGGAGATGTAAAGTTTGGTGGAGGGGGGATTATGGTGTGGGGTTGCTTACAGGAGTTGGGCTCGGCCCCTTAGTTCCAGTGAAAGGAACTCTTAATGCTTCAGCGTACCAAGAGATTTTGGACAATTTCATGCTCCCAACTTTGTAGGAACAGTTTGGAAATGGCTCCTTCCTGTTCCAACATGACTGCGCACCAGTGCACAAAGTAAGGTCCATAAAGACATGGATGAGCGGGTTTGGTGTGGAAGAACTTGACTGGCCTGCACATTAACCCAATAGAACACCTTTGGGATGAATTAGAGCGGAGACTGAGAGCCAGGCCTTCTCGTCCAACATCAGTGTCTGACCTCACAAATGCACTTCTGGAAGAATGGTCAAAAATTCCCATAAACACACTCCTAAACCTTGTGGAAAGCCTTCCCAGAAGAGTTGAAGCTGTTATAACTGCAAAGGGTGGGTCGACATCATATTAAACCCTATGGATTAAGAATGGGAATCACTCAAGTTCATGTGTGTGAAGGCAGTTGAGCGAATACTTTTGGCAATATGGTGTATTTCATGTTTTGTCTCTTCAACTTCATTTAATTTGGTACATACATTTCAGGGCTGCAACACATTCCAAAAAAGTTGGGACGGTAAAGCATTTACCACTTGTAAATTTATAATTGCAACTGTATCGTAGTGCTTGACAAAGGTTTGCCAAAGTAATCCCTCGCCCATGTGGTTACATCAGCTATTGATGAACGACGGTTCTTGATGCAGTGCCGTCTGAGGGATCAGAGAACACGGATGTTAAGCTTGACGCATTAAAATTATCAGATTCCTTGAATCTGTTCATGATATTATGCACTGTCTCACACATCTGTTGACAAACTGGAGATCCTCTGATCATCTTTGCTTCTCAAGACCTTTCGTTAAGACTGCGTTGGTTCCAAATCATGATTACAATCACCTGTTAACATTACCTGTATGAAATCACAACATTATTTATTTATTTTAATTAAAGATGGAACGATCGATTGGCTATGAATCGGTATCGGCCGATTTTTAATCAAAATATGCTATCTGCGATCGGCCGATATCTCCTAAAAGTAGCCGATGCGATCGTGTGATATATAAAAGATATAATATTTGTAATATTTACTTTAAAAAGATAATTCAACCCGGTCACATCTGAGTCGATTCTATCAGCACGTTATATAAACTCCTGGTTCACTTTGGTAAATCGGAAGCGGTTCTTGCTTGTGATGTAGATGAGAACAGAAAACGTTACAGAGCCAATCAGAGGCAAAAGTTTATTCATTACCAAATTCGTTAGTTCAGGATCATCTGCTGAACTTCATCATCAGATCATCAGAAAACTTTTAGCTCCACAGACGGAACGAGTCTGAGTCGGTTACAGATCTGTGGTAATAACAGTTTAATTAAGCTTTTTAATGTAAGAGAGTCACACAAAATGTTCTGTAGTAGCTGGTGTTTATTTAAAACCCCGACATTTAATTAATAACAGAAAACACGGAGAGATAACTGAGAAGAGAAACTTATGCTTCACATAAAAACGAATCGACTCATGAATCAATGAATCACTTATAGCGATACTGTGAACAAAGCGTCTCTTCTAAAGGCACGCGCGCGCGCGCTGCTCCGGTTTATCTTCACTGTGAGGCTCTTTTTAAGTTTATTTACTTTATTTACTGCTAAACCCCCCAACCTCCCCCCCCGATCGGAATCGGCTATCGGCCGATATCCCTGAAAGGAGATCGGAGATCGGAAACGGTGCCAAAAACACAGATCGGTACATCTCTAATTTTAATGTTTAATATTTTTTTTACCTAACTGGTAGCCCTAAATAACCCAGTCTTAACAAATGAGCAGCAGGCCTGAAACTAATTAATAGATGCATATTAACAAATAAATGGATAATGTCTGCAATGACATAAAAGTTTAAGCAAAAGGAAGAAAAACAAGAAGCATTTTCCATACTGTCCCAACTTTTTTCTAATTTGGGGTCGCTGTAGCACCGCATGCGAGAGTGCTACAAAATCTTAGACTAATAAAATACACAGATGAATCAATTTATTTTATTTGTTAGATTCCTTACACCAGGGGTTTTTAACCTGTGGGGCGCGCCTGTCCGGGGGGGCATGGCATTACGAGATTTTTTTACTTCTAAAACTAAAGCAATTCATTTTTCTTATACAGGAGACATATTTGATTAGTCATGCTGACCACGCCCACATGCACGTATAATGTTATCCAGTTCAGTCTGAAAAAAAAACCTTAAAAATAGGGCGAACAGTGAAGATAAGTGACAAAAAAATAACTGCTGTTATAGGACGTGTGTGTGTGTCTTTAAGAAAGGGAATAGTGGGCGATGCTCTGTTCACAGTATTGATATAAGTGATTCAGGAGTCGATTCATATGAAGCAAAGCGTGAGTTTCTTTTCTCAGACAGCTCTCGTTTTTACTGTTATTAATGAATGTTGCGGTTTTAAATAAACACCAGCTACTGGAACATTTTGTGTGACTCCCTTACCCTAAAAAGCTCAGGCTTAATTAAACTGGCTGTTACAACAGAGCGGTAACCGAGTCAGACTCGTTCTGTCTGTAGAGCTAAAAGTTTTCTGTCAGTTAAAGCAAATTATCCTAAACTAACAAACTTAACAGTTGATGTACTCTTGCCTCTGCTTGGCTCTGTGAAGTAACGTTTTCTGCTCTTATCTTCATCAAAAGCAAGAACCGCTTACGATTTCTGAAAGTGAACCACGAATTTATATAATGCGCTGATAGAATCGGCTCAGATGGGATCGGGCTGTATTATCTTTTTGAAGTAATATTTTCAAGCAGCAAAATCGCATCGTATGTACGATGTGCACAACGTTAATTACGTTATTTTAGCTTGTCAAGATCTTTCGCAATGGTTTCTGTGCGATGGTTGACGGGGGTGGGGGGTGTGAGGCACGAGTTCGAGTTGGGGGTGGGCAGAATCGCGGTCGGTACATGGAGGGGGACGCATGTCCAAAAAGGACCCCTGCCTTACACAACCACTCAGACTGAAATCCACTTTCCATAGTGCTATAAGGGTTCAGAAATGGCATCAAATGGCCATTCAACACAATTTCCCAGTGTACCCACGCCCATGTCAGTTTTTCTCCCTACTTACAAAGAGTAGACTTAGACTTATCTAAAAGTTTTGGTACTGAACAACTGATATCTATTTTTGATGATATGAAGGGTGTGGAGGGTTCTTCTGGGAGATTTTGAAGGTATAGTCTGGTAGAGTCTTTATTAGACAAGGTAAAGAGTAGCTGGAGAGCTAAACCCCACAGAGAAACCACAGTACAGTTCACCTTTTACTACAGTCCTGAGGCAAGAACATGTTCAGTCTCCTGAGCTCAGGGGGAACAAGACTGTGACTGCAATGATCCCTGAACGTTTCTATTAGTGGCTGTACTAGTCAATGAGAATCAGCTGGGTCATTTTTACACTTGGTCCCAATATTTGGGTACCAAATCAAAGACGTTTGAGTTTGCACGATTTCTATCAAACCTGCTTCTAAATGTTATTGGTAACCTTCAGAGAAATGTTGACGAATGGGATGAATTAGAAAGATCAGGGTCCAAACACACATTTTTCTTGATGCAGTGGTGTCTGAAGGATTGGAGATCACAGAAATTCAGCTTAGGTTCTTCAGATTTCTTAAATCATTTAATAATATTATGCACTTTAAAGGGAGAAACATGCAAATCTCTTCCAATTACTTTGTGAAAAATTTCATAATTGTCACGCAACTGTTGACAAACTGCCCATCTTTGCTCCTCAAAGCCTTTTGTAGATGTTTCTATCAGCGGCTGTACTAGTCAATGAGCATTAGCTCGTTTTTACATTTGGTCCCAATTTTTGGGTACCATATCAAAGATGTTTGTGTTTGCACGGACGAGTTCCTTTCAAACCTGCTTCCAAATGTCATGGGTAATGTTCAGAGAAATGGTAAAAAATGGGATGAATTAGAAAGAATGCAACAAAAAAATCAGGGTCCAAACACACATTTCTTGATGCAGTGGCATCTACAGGATTGGAGATCACAGGAATTCAGCTTAGTCTCGCACCCTTACCCTTTACACACTGAAATTTCTTTAGATTCCTTAAATCATTTAATAATAGTATGCACTGTAGAGGGAGAAACATGCAAATACCTTCCAATTACTTTGTGAAAAACGTCATTTCAATCATATCAATAATTGTCACGCATCTGTTGACAAACTGGAGATCCCCTGTCCATCTTTGCTCCTCAAAGCCTTTGGTTTGTTTGTTTATTCAGATTTTAACGTCATGTTTTACACTTTTGGTTACATTCATGACAGGAACGGTAGTTAGAAGATTCATCAGTTCACAAGGTTATATCAAACACAGTCATGGACAATTTAGTATCTCCAGTTCACTTCACTTGCATGTTTTTGGACTGTGGGATGAAACCGGAGCACCCGGAGGAAACCTACATGGACACGGGGAGAACATGCAAACTCCACACAGAAAGGACCCGGACCGCCCCAAGACCTTCTTGCTGTGAGGCAATAGTGCCTCCCACTTAGCCACTGTACCGTGAAGCCCCCCCCCCCCCCCCCCCCCCCCCCCAAAAGCCTTTGGTAGATGTTTCTTTTAGCGGCTGTACTAGTCAACAAGCACAAGCTGGGTCATTTTTACACTTGGTCTAAATATTTGAGTACTGTATCTATGATGTTTGTGTTTGCACAGACAACTTCCTTTCAAATCTGCTACCAAATGTCATGCGTAACGCTTAAAGAATTATTGAAGAATGGGATAAAGTACTGTAGAATAAATGCAACAAATCAAGTCCCAAAACGACATGGACCCAGAACATAAATGTAAACTTAAAAATACCCTTAACATACTCTAATAAATAATTAAAATGGCTTTGTTTACTTTATATGTGCAAAAATATGCAAACTTGACACAAACTACATATCCGTTTTGCAGGTTCTTTAATTCATATATAATTTTAGGTGCCTCTAGCTAAGTGGGTCCAATAAATGGTGTAGCAGCATATATTTAGGTAAATTATATCCTATGTGATTGCATGGCAGCTGTAATTAAACTAAAATGTTTACCTAATTACCTGTAAATAATGAATTTGGACAAATACATGAGTACGTTTTTTGCAAAGTAAAAAAAAAAAATTTTAATTATAGCTTTGAAACATCCAGCGTAAGTACTGTGGCTAAATTTTGGTCCAGTTGTCTCCACACACAGCAGGAAACTATTACTAATGTACACAGTGTAAACAACATTCAAATGCTTTTTTATTATTATTCTCTCTTCTTTTTTTTTTTTAAACAAAAGCAGTACTAAATAGGGCAGCATGGTGGCTCGATGGGTGGCACTGTCGCCTCACAGCAAGAAGGTCCTGGGTTTAATCTTTCTGTGTGGAGTTTGCATGTTTTCCCTGTGTCTGTGTGGGTTTCCTCCAGGAGCTCCAGTTTCCTCCCACAGTCCATAAACATGGTCAGGTTAATTGGAGACACCAAATTGCCCTATAGATGAATGGGTGTGTGTACGTGTGCCTTGCACCCATTGAAACGCTGGGATAGGTTCCAGCACCCCAGCGACCCTAATTAGATAAGCGGTTAAGAAAGTGAGTGAGTGAGTACTAAATAGAACTGTGTTTAAGAACAAACCATTAATTCACACAAATTGCATTTGAAGACCCTACCTGACGATACAACTTCAAATATGTTAGATATAGTTGGTTTATGATTAGATAAAGTAATGTTGGTGGCATCTGGCTAAACAGGGCCCAACTTTATCACTAACCAGATTCAAAGGCTGTAGGTAATTGTGAACGATTTTGACTCAAATCCAAAACAGAACAAATAAAGCTCTTCTTACTGCCATTTGTATTTTACACAAAACATTATTGTTTAGCCAGCCGCTCTAGTGGCGCAGTGTTAAATTACGGTAGTGCACTACCAAATCACCAAAGGTTTGAATCACCAGTGGTGTTTTCAGCCAGTCAAGTGTCCACATAGAGACATGATTCGCTATGTTTGGAAAGGGACGGCTTGGAGATGGATTGGCGTCCTGTCTGGGGTTTAGTCTGTTCCTTTTGGATTAATAAATGGGTGGAGACAAGGTGTAAAGAGGAACAGATAGACTACAGTGAGTAATTGTAGACCCACCAGGTTCATCTGTATGGTGGGTGCAGGTAAAATAATAAACATACAGATGTGGTAACTGTTAAAAAAAATCACATTTAATGAAAAAATGTTAATAAATAATGGATATCAGTGATCTAAATTTTGTTTGATACCTAAACCTGATCCTGCACTGAAATCACTGCAAGCAAATTATCTCCGTAAACTAAGCTTACATTACCAAAATATCTAAAACCAGGCTGATAAACACACAGGCTGATATTTCACACAATATTCATCTTTCACATATTTTCCATCTATGTTCCATTAGTCAACATCACATCAATTCATAGAATAATATGTTGCTAAAGAGATCTGACTTTGTTTAACTAAAAAACACATTTATTTATTAGGACTTTAACGTCATGTTTTACACACTTTGGTTCCATTCATGACAGAAACGGTTGTTACTGGTTACACAAAATTAATCAGCTTACAAGTTCAATATCAAACACAGTCAGGGACAATTTTGTATCTCCAACTCACCTGAGTGCACGTCTTAGGACTGTGGGAGGAAACCAGAGCACTCGGAGGGAACCCACACCGACAAGGGGAGAACACGCAAACTCCACACAGAAAGGACCCTGTGGTCCACAGTGGTGCTTTCAGCCGAGCTACACATACAGACATGATTGGCTATGTTTGAAAAGGGATGGCTTGGAGATGGATTGGCACCCTGTCTAGAGTTTAGTCTTGTCCCTTTTTATTAATAAATGGATAAACACAAGGCATAAAGAAAAACAGATGGACTGCAGTCAGTAATTGTATACCCGCAGGGTTAATCTTTATTGTGGTTGCAGCTAAAATAATAAACATACAGACATGGTAACTGTTTAGTCTTAAATCAGTGATCTAAATTTTGTACTGACATCACTGCAAGCAAACCATCTCTGTAACTATGCTTACATTACTAAAATATCTAACAGGGTTGATGAATGCAGGGTTCAGTGCAATATTCATCTTACTCTGTTCCATCAGTCAACATGACATGAATTCATAGAATAAAATGTTGCTAGAAAAGACATTTGACTTTAACTAAAAATAAATAAATATTTTTTTGACAGAGGGTTACTCATGGAGCATTTTCACTAGAGACTTTTGCTCGAGCCCACCAGGGTGAAGACCGAGGTTAAAGCCACTGGACCTGGGAGGGAGGTACAAATGGAGGGAGCTTGGGAAGCCTGCATTGCAGGAAAGAAAAGACCAGATGAGCAGCAGAGCAGTGAGGTGCTTAGCATCTCTCACCTTAAATGTTGAGGTAACAAGTGCAATCAATGGGAAATTGGCTAAATGTCTAAACTAGGAAATGTAACTAAAATAGAGAATCTAAAGTGTACTTGTCAGGCTGTTAAAATACAGCGGTGTGGAATAAAGTTATACTCTTCAAATGATTGTTATTCAATGTTAATCTCACTATGGACTAGGTGTTATTACCAGGTGCATTGTGCCTCGTGTATAAGAGGTTGAGAGCGCAATGAAAAATGTGCTTCCTTCCATAATTTATTTATTTATTAGGATTTTAACGTCATGTTTTACACTTTGGTTACATTCATGACAGGAACGGTAGTTACTCGTTACAATGGACAATCTCCAGTTCACCTCATTGCACATCTTTGGACTGTGGGAGGAAAACGGAGCCCCCAAAGGAAACCCACACAGACAAGGGGAGAAAATGCAAATTCCACACAGAAAGGGCCCGTACCACTCCACCTGGAAATCAAACCCAGGACCTTCTTGCTGTGAGGCAACAGTGCTACCCACTAAGCCACCGTGCCACCCCCACACCTTCCATAAAGATGTTTTATGTGGGTGTACAAATAGGGCTCTGTACAATGTCAACTCCTGTATGGCATTTATCAACCAAAAACGACCCCCTGAGGACCCTCACTGATCAGATGTCTGGGTGGTGGACCATTGTCTTATTGGGATCCCTTTAAATTGGTAAATGGATGGACACAAGGTGTAAAGAAGAACAGGTGCATTACAGTATTTGTAGAACCAGAGGGTTCATCTGTACGGTGGGTGCAGCTAAAATCAAGGAACGTACCAACCTGATGTGTCTAAATACAATGATTGGTACAAAATTCATAAAAAGAATGACAATTACCAAAAAACCTGAATGATATGGTAGAGTGACGCCCTTGTGGACACAAGGTGTAAATAAATACAGATGGGCTTCAATCAGTAACTGTAGGCACCCAAGGTTTATGGTGAATGCAGCTAAAATCAAGGAACGTGGTGATGCTCAGGTGGCGCAGCGGTAAAAACACACGCTGGAACCAGAGCTGGGATCTCGAATACATCGTATCAAATCTCGGCTGAGGGGCCACATGAACAACGATTGGCCTTTTGTTCAGACGGGCGGGACTAAGCCGGATTGAGTCTCTCTCTCATGACTGGTGCAATTACGACCTCTGCTGGCTGATTGATAGCGCCTGCACAGAGATGAGAAAAGAGTGCTGTCAGGGTGTGTCTTTCCATACACAACGCTGAGCTGCACTGCACTGCACTGGTCAAAGTGCAGGTGATAAGATGCATACGGCATGCTGCCCACGTGTCGGAGGGGGCGTGGGTTAGCTTTGTTCTCCTCAATCAGAGCAGGGATCGGCATTGGTGGAGAGAAAGCATGAAGCAATCGGGCAATTGGACGCGCTGATAGATAGTGATGGTACAAAAAACCTGAATGATATGAAAGAGTGACGCCCTTGTGGACACAAGGTGTAAATAAATACAGATGGGCTTCTGCAGGCACCCAAGGTCTATGGTGGGTGCAGCTGAAATCAAGGAATGTACCTACCTAATGGGTGTCTAAAGAAGTGCTTGGTACAAAATACACAAACCTGAATGATACTGGAGAGTGACGCCCTTGTGGCTGTTTGCTCACAGGTTGGTTCCCTCTCAGCTAAGCGGCAGAACGTTTTCAGAACAGCTACTAATGAAGCTGGAGCCAGTACTGCAAATCGTCACTCACATAAATACACATGTTCTCTCTCTCTCTCTCTCTATCTCTCTCTCACACACTCACACACACATACACCTGACTAAAGGGTTGTTTCATAGGCCATTTCATCTCGTTCCCCCATGCCTGGATAATGGGCCGACTCTCCAAACACATTATATTCCATTGCCAACAGGCTGCACAAGTGGCTAGAGAGGATCCCACTCTTCACTCGCAAGTACCATAAAATTAGAATGCAGGCTACACAGCGCTTCAATATCAGCTCTTAGAATATCTCCACCTCTCACGCCGGCTCATTATTTGCTCTCTTTCCATTGTGGAAATCAAGTAGATTCAGTGTATTTTTTTAAATCAGTAGGAATCAAATACTTTTGTTTCATTTCTCTTTCGCTAGCACTCGACAGAAAGAGGGCATTCCAGGTGACGATGAGTACGTGGCATAGCAACCTGACCGCTACCGTGGAAAAGGGTTTGTTTTGGATGACTGTCACACCCAGCCTTAACTTTAACACTCCTGGTTGCCAGTTGCATAGGTGCACCTACTATAGAGGTTCTATTTGTTGGTAGAGTTATTGAACTGTAGTTGTTTGAAAAGACCACACCTGGCGCCCAGGTGGTGCAGCTGGATATTCCTCTAGCACACCAGCACCGAGATTCTGAACTCCTCGGTTTGAAACTCAGCATTGCCACCGGTCGGCTGGGTGCCACCTAACGGGCATAATTGGCAGTGTCTGCAGCAGACACGGTTTTGCTAGGGCGGGATGACCGGACTATGTGGGTGGGGTCTTCAAACGCTGTGTAAGGACCCTGATTGGCAGATAGAGAGGCGCCTGTGCAGAATGCATGGGTGAAAAAGGGTTCCGCTAAGGGCTGCACATGGGTCGGAGGAGGGTTGAGCAGCAATATACCCACCCAACAAATTGACTAGGCTAAATTGGGAGACAATGGGAGAAATGCATAAATAAAATAGAAAAAAGAAAAGACCACATCTGAACCGCTACTGACTAGATATTAAGTTGGTGGATCATATTGTGTGTGGATGTTGCTGACTTTTATATGGACAGACCAGGACACAGGCAGCGAGAGACAAGGCAGCCAATATGCAAAGGAGCATTCGGATGATTATTGTTCTCTATGTATATAATTGTCGTTACTGCTGCTTTTAGGTCATCCTGCAACAATTTTTTAAGTGACTGAGAAGACCTTGTGAAAACGTACATGGCACACCAGCCTAGAGATTGAATAACTGAGGTCAAATAATCTTTCCACTTCTAGTTTATCAAACCATTAGCCCAGACAGGAATGTTACGGCTATGGCTTATTGACTATCAGGTACTTGACATACTTACTAAACAATTACATTTTCTGGCAACAATACTTATGTACTCAGTGCCTCCCACTTCAAGGACAGGTGAGAATTTTAGGCTAAGAACACTCAGTCTGAAAGTGGTCAGCCAAATGCTTTCAAAAATATATGCTAATCACACCCATGTCCTACTTAGTTTATCAAACCATTAGCCCAGACAGGAATGTTATGGCTATGGCTCATTGACTATCAGGTACTTGACATACTTACAACACAATTACATTTTCTGGCAACAGTACTTGTATACCTCCCACCTTTCACTTCAAATTTAACTCAAAAAATGTAAGGATAGGTGAAAAAATTTTAGGCTAAGAACACTCAGTCTGAAAGTGGTTAGCCAAATGCTTCCAAAAATTGATGCTAATCACACCTACTTATATGTAGCTGAGCTTATTTTTAATGGTTTAGGTCAGATTTCAGTCAGTTCAAATGAACATTCAGTTGATAATTGTTCTCTACATATATAATTGTTGTTTCTGCTGCTTTTAGGTCATCCTGCAACTCTTTTCAAGAGACAGCTGGGTTCTTCCTTGACTGAAAAGACCTTGTGAAAACTTACATGGTGCACTAGCCCAGAGATTGAATACTTGACGTTCAATGAACTTCCTACTTACAGTTTATCAACCCATTAACCCAGACAAGTATGTTTGCTATGGCTCAATAGCGTTAAAAATTTTAGGAAATTTAGGTAGCTTCATCCCCTTCCACATCTTTATTGCTACTTGTTGAGGATTCTGTACTGACGTTTTTTCAAAATATATATATTTTTATTACAGCATGGGAACCAAAATAAACCAGTGAACTAAATGTGATGAGAGAATGTACTTACATTTTTTAATAAACCATTATCAGATAATTGACATACTTACAACACAATTACATTTTCTGGCAACAGTACTTGTATACCTCCCACCTTTCACTTCAAATTTAACTCAACAAATGTAAGGATAGGTGAGAATATTAGGCTAAGAACACTCAGTCTGAAAGTGGTCAGCCAAATGCTTTTAAGTATTGTATGTAAATTACACCCTCTTATATGTATATGAGTTTATTTTTAATGGTTTAGGTCAGATTTCAGTCAGTTTACAGAAGCATTTGGTTGATTATTGTTCTCTACATATATAATTGTTGTTTCTGCTGCTTTTAGGTCATCCTGCAACTCTGTCTTTAAATTCAAGTCAACAAATGTAAGGATAGGTGAGAATTTTAAAAGGCCCTAAACAAGTTTCAGGTGTCCTTAAATAATGCCTGGGGAAGTTCAGACATGCTCAGTAGACCCCTGTTGGATTGGTCCATTTGTAAAGGGGATTCATATGTCATACATTTCATACATTTTCTTTTATTTAACTGAACTTTTGATGGTGGTGTGTGTTTTAGCTTGTTATGCTTCAAGTTATGCTTCAGCCATCTTAAACAAGTCTATCTGAAATCTGTATTGATTTAATCTGTGGTTATAAGTAAGTGTCTCCCCCTGCAGAGAGGAAGTACTGGTATGTTCTGGGTTGAGTAGACCAATTAGAGTCTATTTAAGAGCTCATTTAAACTCTACAGTGAATGAACAGTCGGCTGAAAATAATGCACCTCACATTTTTTTTCCCACAACCTTGCTGAAGTTTATCTACCTTCACCTAAGCAAGGTATCACATTGGGTGTGTTCAAAAATTTAGTGAGCTCTCTACATAGGCCCATTGTACGTAATCCTACGCACGCTCCTGAGAACAAGGCTGTTCGAGTTCTTAGATGCCTTAAAATGCTGCCTAGTAAGGTACCTTAAATTTGAATGGTGTTTTGACTGAATAACAAGGGAGCATCCGATGCTTCCTTAGCGGTGAAGGCAATCCCAGAATTCAGTGCAAAAAAAAAAATGACAAAAAAAGGATAGACGAATGCGAGGCAACGAACAGTTTTTTTTTTTTTTTTAAATATACAAACATGATTATTGATTTTTAATTTGTTTAAACGTGTACAAGTGTCATTTATTTGCAAATTCGGGCTTGTCAGTGACAATTTAACCGTCTTCAGTACACGGAGAGAGACGTTAGTTGACTTTCTAGTGTGTTGTGCCACCTCGGCCCATTGGTTTAAATGGAATGAGGCTAACTGTGTTAGCTTAGTAAGTGAAAACTGATGTAATTGCTGTCTAAGTAGTGTGTCTAAATAACCTGACTTAAGTCGATGACTTGCTAGAATCCTCTCTACTGAGGCAGCTCACTAGATTTTCGAACACACCCTTCACTCACTTTAGTCAATAAATCTGTGCATGTTTGTCAATGGTTTTCTTAAAAAATCAATTCATACTAAGAAGCAAAGGAACATTTGGTTGATTGTTGTTTCTGCTGCTTTTAGGTCATCCTGCAACTCCTTTCAAGTGACTGTTGGGTTCTTTCTTGCCTGAGAAGACTTTGTAAAAACATACATGGCGCACCAGTCCAGAGATTGAATACTTGAGGTAAAATAAACTTTCCACTTGTAGTTGTTGCTAGTTGTTGTGGACTCTTACAAGTGTAATCTGCACAAATGTATTTTTACTGGTGACCTGAACATCTCCATGTTCAAAATGTGAAGAGAAAATGTACTTTTTTTAAATATCCCACAACCTTGCTGGAGTTCATCCACCCTCACCTGCAAGTAAGATGTGACTTTAGTCACTTTAGTCAATAAAACTGTGCATGTTTGCCAATGTCAATCTGTTTATTCTGAATAGGAAATGAATTCATGCTAGGAAATGAAACTTTGTTGCCCTCACTCAGCGCATCACTCAAAACAAGGTTCAGTCTAGAAACACAGTTCTGAATATATATATATTTATATATATAGAGAGATATAGATATAGATATAGATAGATATATATATAGTTCAAACATTCATTACACCCAGTCATATCCAGTAGGTTAGGTTTTACAAAAATTCATACATTTTATAAAGTACAACATTACTTATCTATTATTTCTGCTGTTTTGGGGTTGGATAGACAGTAGTCAAGTAATTTGGTTAACATGTTTATTAAAATTAATGCTAACATTGTCAGAACTGGGAAACAATGTGACTTAAGTAGAATGATATGCTGGTTTAAGTATGTCAGAAACTGCAGATCCTCTGAGATTTTTAAGCACAACCACCTCAAAAGTTTAAACAAAGTAGTTTAAATAACAACAACAATCAAGTGAGTGATACATTTGCAGGTGAAAACAGTTTGTTGAACACAGAGGTCAGAGGGAATGTCCAAACTGGTCTGAGCTGGCAGGAAAGCAACCTAAGAAACACTAAAAAAAAACCTCTTCTTTACAATGAGGGAGATGGGCTTCACGTCTTCATCTGCAGAATACCAGATAACTTGGTTTCCAATCTTATTAGAAATAAAAACATGCTGTGTATGGTAAATTTTTACCCTACCATCCAAAAAATAACAAGATTTCTTAGACCAGGTAATAGGGTTGGGCGGTATGACGGTATTGCGGTATACCGCGGTATTTAAAAATGTTGACGTATTTAAAAATGGTGACTGTATTTAAAAAAATGTGAAGCGCCTAATTTCTGCTTCAGGTTTACCTTGAAAACGGAGACTTTAAGACCTTCGTGCATCCACAATAAGGGAGGGGCGGGAGTTGTAGGTGGATGGAGCTCACTGATTGGTTGTGGGGGTGCTCACTTTTTGAGGTGATAACACAAAAGCTAGGGAGCGCTCTGCATAGGGTGTGTTCAAACACCTAGTGAGCTGCCTTGCTGTCTTACTGCCTACATAGGCAGCTGCCTCAGTAGAGAGGATTCTAATAAATCAATGACTTATTATAAGGCAGGTTATTTGAACGCGCTACTTAGACAGCGATTCCATCGGGTTTTGCTTGCTAAGCTAACAGTTAGCATCTTGCCATTCAAAACCATGGGATGGGGTGGCACAACGCGCTAGCATGTCACTATAACATCTCCGTGTACCGAATACAGTTACGTTCACTGACAAGCCCGAACTTGCAAAAAAACACACTTGTGCAAGTTTATACAATATAATATTATCTCTGTGTGTGTGTCATGCTCACTCTTCGCGATACTAAAAGTGTTTCGGATTTGAATTCCGACAATAAACAGCTTTTATTATGTTTGATTAATTCCCCGTACTGATGTGAAGCACAATGGGTGTATTACAGCTGATAAGAACGCCGCAAAAATGAAAACATATATATATATTAGGGCTGTCGTTAATCGCGTTAATTAATGCGATTAACGCGTTCAAATTTTAATCGCGATTAAAAAAAATTATCAAGATTAAAAATTTTTAGCTAACTATTTTTATTTGGCTGTTTGTGCCACATACATGTGTGTCTCTGTGGTAATTAACTGTATTTCAGATGAATTAGGATGTAAAGCGCATGAACTGTCCGATGATAAACTACTTTTAGCGGTTTTCACTTTTTTTACGTGTTGAAAAGATGAATGAAATCACGCAAGCTCTAACGAGTATTTCCATTGGCTGCAAGAGCTGTCCATCAAAACCATGTAGCTCCGCCTTCTCCCCCTCCGGTAAAAAGTGAAACTGTGTGTGATGTTTCATCTCTACAGTTTATTCAGGTTATTCTATCACATGGTTATAAACATGATTTATATTTGTGATGTTTGTAGTTTTCTAAAAACACATTCGTATCTGATATTTATATGGACTAAGCGTTTACATGGACTGTTTTAATTAACACTTTTTTTTATATAGCTATAGTCAATTACTTACAGATAATGCTAACTTGACTGTTTCAGGTATTTATAGATGTTTAAATGGTAATTTAGAACAGTATTTCCCAGTATTCTTTCTGCATAAACACAGTATTAAAGGGTTTTCTTAATAGATCTATGAAATAATCATATCTGTGTTTTGATGCTTTATTGATGTCTTGTATTAGATCAAAACATTATGGTTGGTGCACCTGTTTTCAGTGTCAGGGTCATGAACAGGAAAAGATCCTCACTTTTGTCAGATAATGTGCTTTCTACAATGAATTTAGATTTAATAATTTTATCATATTTTATGAATGTTTTATTGGTAAACGTGTTCTTGCAATAACAATGTGCATAACTGTTCAAATTTTGCTTAATTTGCGATTAATTGAGATAAATACTGTATATTAGGGCTGTCACAAGAGAGAATTTTTTAATCGCGATTAATTTTGTTCTTTAATCACGATTAATCTCGATCTCAATCGTGTGACAGCCCTAATATATATATATATAATGGCTCCCACAGATGCGACTCGGTTCATTTGAAAGACGTCCGCAACCAGCCCATTATGAAAATCGGCAATATCGCCCAACCCTACCAGGTAATATGTTTACAGTCTTTAACTGGCCTGAACCTGTGCCCACTGTAACCTGAGCTTCCAGTTTAAAGCTTATTTAAACTAAAGCATGTGGTCTTTTGCTGATGTAGCCCACGTTCCTCAAGCTCTGACCTGTTACCACCCACCACAGTGATTTAGTTACTACAGCTTTGTCATCAGATTAAACTTTTCACCGTTCCTCCCTGACCTCTGTCGCCAACAAAGCCTTTTGACCTGCAGAACATCTGCTCAGTGAAGGAGTTTAGTTTTTTACACCATTTGGTGTAAACTCTAGACAAGGTTGTGCATAAAAATTCGAAGAGATCAGCACTTTCAGCTTTGACCGTGCCAAGGTCAAAGTCACCGATTACATCTTCTCCGTTCTGATGTTTCATGTGAAGATTCACTGAAGCTTTTGAACTGTGTCTCTGTATTAATATAAAGGAGCTAATTATAATGTAAAGTCATATTCCTTTGTTAATCCTTCTTAAAAAGGATTTCATACAGGTCCTTGGTGTATTGTTGTGTACTGTTTGCATCAAGATTTGCATCTTTAGACATTGGCAGGGTTACGAATGGCAACATTGTGAAGCTCTTGTCATGGAGTTATTTATTTTTATTAGGGCGGCAAGTGGGTAGCACTGTCGCCTCACAGCAAGAAGGTCCTGGGTTCGATCCCCAGGTGGGGCGGTCCGGGTCCTTTCTGTGTGGAGTTTGTATGTTCTCCCCGTGTCCGTGTGGGTTTCCTCCGGGGCTCCGGGTTCCTCCGACAGTCCAAAGACATGCAAGTGAGGTGAATTAAAGATACAAAATCATCATTGTGTTTATACTGTATAATGATAACACCGGTCTTTTTCCAGTTTGCGGTCATGAGCTGCTGCTGCTACATATTGTGAACTATAGAGTATTTTAAATAATCATATAAATAAAAAAGCGGTAAAACACACGCTGTTCACCAGAGCTGAGATCTCGAATACATCGTATCGTATTGACGGCTTAGGCTGAGTGGCTATATGAACAACGATTGGCCTGTTGTTCAGATAAGGGGCGGGACTAAGCTGGATGGGGACACTCTCTCAGACTAGTGCGATTACGTGCATGGAGATGCATGGAGATGGGGAAGGGGTGCGGTAGAGGGTGTGGCCCTCCGTGCACAGCGCTGTACCGCACTGCACTCGTCAAGTGTAGGTGATAAGATGTTCGATTGCTGTGCACGTGTCGGAGGGGGCGTGGAGCAGCATCGTCCTACCCATGGCTGGATTACTGACCGGGCCAGTGGGGCCAGCGCCCAGGAGCCCTTGAGGTCAGGGGGCCCCGGGGGGGCCCTGGCCCAAAACATTTTGCGATGCCTATCAACATATATGATACAATATATTTTTATTTCCGAGGGCCCTCCATTTTAAGGATCCTCTGACTATTAGGGACTTTGACCCCAGGGCCTCTTGGGGCCCCTAGCCATGCTTTTGGGGCCCCTAGCCATGCTTTTGGGCCCTAGCCATGCTTTTGGGCCCCTTATGAAAATGGATGAGGCGTTGTGGCACTGCTCTGACTTCGACTTCTGGCTATTAGGGGTCCTAGGAAAGAGGGGGGCATATTTTTAGAGGGTCCTGGTTATGAGAGCCCCTACCAGGGGGCCCTAGAGAAGAGCAGGGCATACCATTAGAGGGCCCTTGATCACGAGGGCCCCTGCTATGGGGCCCTTGACTTCCATAGAAGTCGTTTACCATGGCTCCTTGACTTTCTAGGGACCTACAAATTGCCAGGCAAGCTACCATATTTCATAACAGACGTTTTGTTGCAAATATGCGATTCAGGCCCTTACTTAATGTTTCTGAATTTGTATTGTTTCAAAATTATGTTCAATTTCTCTTAAGCGCAGAGACACAAATTAATTTAGCAATTTTGCAATTATTTAAATTTAAGACAAGCAATTTCAAGCAGTTTGAATGCATACACACACTTAACTGAGCTATTTGATGTTCTTTTCATGCCTGACAATATGTCCAACAGTGAGCTCACTTTAAAGGCTAACTCACTCGCTGCAGCATATCCTTCAGATCTGAACATGAGCCTGGCAGATGAATTGATACAATACAAATCATTCATAACAAAAAAAGAAAAATGTCCTAGTAAAATGCTCAAAACCATGATAAATTTGAATTAACAGTCAACCTTTCCAAATGTCTACATAGCACTTAGACTTTTTTTCACTGTGCCTATCACAAATTGTGAAGGGGAGCGTTCATTCTCCAAACTGGCTCGTATTAAGAATGAACTCAGGATTAGGATGCGCTAAAACCGCCTGAAGTCACTGTCACTTCTGGCCATTGAATCAGATTTGGTCAGACAGCTTAATTTTGATGAATTAGTGGATGACTTTGCAAGAAAGAAGAGTAGAAAGAAACTTATATAAAATAGATTGTGTTAGGGTTAGTTATTGACAGGTTGTTTAATGTATTAATTTATTTATGTTTTTGGAGGAGGGGGGGGGGGGCAGACTATCCTTAATCCGTCCTTGGTCCTACCCAATCAGGAGCAGGAGGAGTGAGAGGATGATTGACGGGTAGAAATTGGATGCACTAAAGTGGGATAAAAAGGGGTAAAAAAAAGAAAAAAAAACCATGAGAAATCATCACTAGATAAAATTACAGTTATTAATTGACGCTTTAATATCATCTTAGATCAGAGCACGCCTTTGTCTCGTCAGGTGTCTGTGCACACGGATACACGTTACAGGCAAAATGAGCTCAGACTCAGTCTAACTTTATTTAAGAAGAATTTGGATGGTAAGTTCATGGACTGTACACGTCGTGGGAACATTTAACACTGGTGTTAAATGGATCACAATAGACTGTAGACGCTTTAACGTAGTTAACGATGTGGGTCTACATGACGTTATACGTGTTGCATCTAGAAATGGTTCATATTAGTACCCCGAGCGCCTGTTTTTAGTGGCAGGGTTATGAACAGGAAAAGATCCTCACTTCTGCCAGATAATGTGAACAGACTTGTCATTTTAAATAACTGGCTGTAAGATGGGTAGCTGTTAGCAACTCTATATAGGCATTGACTGGCTTTCTAAAGATAATTTAGATTTAATCATTTTATCATAATTGTATTAATTTTTTTATTGTTAAACATGTTCTTGCAATAGAAATGTGCATAACTTCAAATTTTGCTTAGTTATTTTTGCAGTCGATTAATCGATTACAATTTTTTATCCTAAAACATTTAATTTATATATATATATATATATATATAAAATGCATTTTTTCCACTTTTTCTCCCTTTTTAGCATGTCCAATTGCCCGATTTGCGTCATGCTTCCTCTCCACCAGTGCCGATCCCTGCTCTGATTGAGGAGAACAAAGCTAACCCACGCCCCCTCCGACACGTGGGCAGAATGCCGTATGCATCTTATCACCTACACTTTGACTAGTGCAGTGCAGCTCAGCGTTGTGTACAGAGAGACACACCCTGACAGCACTCTTTTCTCATTTCTGTGCAGGCGCCATCAATCAGCCAGCAGAGGTCGTAATTGCACCTGTCATGAGAGAGAGACCAACAACAACAGGCCAATAACCTTAGCCGGCAGGCAGAGCTGAGATTCGATACGATGTATTCGAGATCCCAGCTCTGGTTCCAGCGTGTGTTTTTACCGCTGCGCCACCTGAACGGCCTTATTGTAGTAATGTAATTATTTGTCCATTTTTGTAGCTGTATGTTTACAGCACTTAGCAAGTACCCTATCAATTTATCGTCACTTGACAGTCAGTCTATTTTTTCTGTCAGTTCTGTCAGTCATTACATCCATTTCTAGCATCCAGAACCCAATCGAATCCCAGATCTGCTTATGTATGCCAATTGCTGTGATCTTTGTGCTGAGCTGGCGCCTCCTCACAGTCCTTCCTCACCATCCAGTAATTATCAGCAAGTGATTATTGCCAGTTTGTCATTGTGTGCCAAAATAAAAAAAAACTTTCAGGATTTGTGTCAGATCCGAGGTTAAGCGAACACGCCAAGGTCAGAGACAAAAGAGCTAATTAAGGAATCATTCGGTTGGCATTATTCCTGAACAGACGGCTAGAACAAAACACAGTGCTACATAAGGGGGAAAAAATGATCTAGTCTGGGTGCTCGTGATTGCCAGACACACAAAAAAAACCCTCTTTGTGCAATTTTATTATTAAGATTTGAACATAATTTTAGAATAAGCAAAACAGAAGGATAAAGAGATTCAATTCAAGTACAGAGGTACCTTGAAACTCAACGTCAACTGGTTCTGGGAGTGACGCTGTGTTTTCAAAGGCGTTGAGTTTCAAGGTATTTTTGGGAAACCTGTTGATGCGTTCCATGGTCCAGTGGAACTGTATATTTTATTTAATGAACAAACTTTTTTTAAACGAATTATTCATTGGAATCGAATCAGGGAGATGTGCTCTTATCTATGGTAAATGGTCCATATTTCATTATGGTGTTGTGCGTAAACAACTCCATGAATCAGTGCATTTGATTCAGAGATTCACTCAAAATTCAGGCTTTGAAAAACAGCTGTATAAACCAATCAGAGCTTCCGAATTTAGATTTTGGGTGGATTTTCAGTTGTTACTTTAATCGTTAATTAATGTAATCGTTAGTTAGGTGGACAAACACAGTTGAATATGGATATATATATAGTCTGGAAATATTCTGAGAATAATATGGAAACATACAAGATGGCCACCAAGAAGAAAAACAAGTTTTTATATATTTCTAATGAAATAACACTAGGATATAGATTTGGTCACAATTTGAAGAAGAGAAGTTCAGGTAAGCAGCGTTTATGATTTTAAGCTGCTGTGTTTTTGATCTGGGTCGCAGTGCTGCTATTTACTGTGCGCTTTCATTTAGCAATGATAGCAAAGCATTATCAAATATTGAACTACTTCTGGATTTGTATGCTTATTTATCTGAAGTAAAACAAACAGCATAAATGTGAACAAAGCGACAGTCACACACACTTCAAGTTTAAGGTAAAAGTCGAGTTTAAAGGTACAAATTTCTCGACAAATATAAATATATCAAATATTTCTAGTTTAGGTGACGTCGAGTTATAAAGTACCACTGAACTTGACTTTTTATAAGTGGAAGAAAACCAAAGATTAAACCTTCTTATTTAAGGCGGTAAGTATCTCCTTCTGCTTTTTGTGTTGCTGAATTTAGCCTTTGGTAGGAAGCAGATCTGGGCTGCTTAACAAAACTTAACAAACAGACTGAGTCACAGTGTTGGTAAACAAAAGGCTGGAACTTACGTCAAGCTCTGAAATATTTTTGGCATTTGGTAGATGGTTTTATTAGAAGCAACCATCCGGCACACTGACAATCCAAGCAAGTGAGAATTAAGGGCTTAACAGGGGCAGCTTGGTGATGGCAGTGCTTGAACCTGCAACTTTCTAATCAACAGTCCAGTACTTTAAATCATAAGCTACTAAATATCTAAAGCCAAACTATTAAATTAAAACATCAACCTGAAGGACTTAATTGATCTGCTAGTAAAGTCTTGTTGTCAGATATCACATGACACCTTCAGAGGTCTCGTTGAGCCATAGTATGGCGCCCCTGGAGGCAAGATGGTTAAAAGCCCGACAGTGGCAAGGTGGTAGAGCTAAGGTTAAAACCCTCAAGCTTTCAATTGACAGCCCAAAGCTCTACACACTAGTCTACCACTGTCCCAAGAAATATTGTTTTTGTTAAAATTTGGCAAATAGGCAAATACAGCAGACCCTTGACTTACGAATTTAATTGGTTCCAAAGGGCTGTTAAGTCAAAATGTTGGTTAGTTAAACCTATTTTTCCCATGAGAAATCAAATAGAATGAATCTGTCTTTTTTGTTATGAATACAAGTATATTTTCCCTTAAATCTTAAATTATAGAATAGACATTACAGTAATAAACAATAATAACCAACAACCAACAATACATAGTACTACTGTACTGTACATAAAACACACATTTCAGTACAGTACGTGTGCTGTAACATACACCATAATACATTTTCTTCTTTTTTTTCTTTTATATAAAATGTATCTACCAGAAACAACAATAACTCTCATATTTCTCTATTATTTCCATCTTTATTTCAATAGTGTTGTATTTTGTAGGTGTAATTGCACGAAAGAAAGTCATTCACTGTCCCCTCTGTCTGATACACAGTGGCAGCTACTGGCAGGAGTAATTATACAACAACAAATAGTCATAGATTTTATTAGAAATAGAATAGAAAACACCGGAAAAAAAACGCCCGCTGTCCGAATGTTCGCTCACTGAGTGTATATATATATATATATATATATATATATATATATATACAGGTCCTTCTCAAAAAATTAGCATATTGTGATAAAGTTCATTATTTTCCATAATGTAATGATAAAAATTAAACTTTCATATATTTTAGATTCATTGCACACCAACTGAAATATTTCAGGTCTTTTATTGTTTTAATACTGATGATTTTGGCATACAGCTCATGAAAACCCAAAATTCCTATCTCAAAAAATTTGCATATCATGAAAAGGTTCTCTAAACGAGCTATTAACCTAATCATCTGAATCAACGAATTAACTCTAAACACCTGCAAAAGATTCCTGAGGCTTTTAAAAACTCCCAGCCTGGTTCATTACTCAAAACTGCAATCATGGGTAAGACTGCCGACCTGACTGCTGTCCAGAAGGCCATCATTGACACCCTCAAGCAAGAGGGTAAGACACAGAAAGAAATTTCTGAACGAATAGGCTGTTCCCAGAGTGCTGTATCAAGGCACCTCAGTGGGAAGTCTGTGGGAAGGAAAAAGTGTGGCAGAAAACGCTGCACAACGAGAAGAGGTGACCGGACCCTGAGGAAGATTGTGGAGAAGGGCCGATTCCAGACCTTGGGGGACCTGCGGAAGCAGTGGACTGAGTCTGGAGTAGAAACATCCAGAGCCACCGTGCACAGGCGTGTGCAGGAAATGGGCTACAGGTGCCGCATTCCCCAGGTCAAGCCACTTTTGAACCAGAAACAGCGGCAGAAGCGCCTGACCTGGGCTACAGAGAAGCAGCACTGGACTGTTGCTCAGTGGTCCAAAGTACTGTTTTCGGAAATCAAGGTGCCAGAGTCTGGAGGAAGACTGGGGAGAAGGAAATGCCAAAATGCCTGAAGTCCAGTGTCAAGTACCCACAGTCAGTGATGGTCTGGGGTGCCATGTCAGCTGCTGGTGTTGGTCCACTGTGTTTTATCAAGGGCAGGGTCAATGCAGCTAGCTATCAGGAGATTTTGGAGCACTGCATGCTTCCATCTGCTGAAAAGCTTTATGGAGATGAAGATTTCATTTTTCAGCACGACCTGGCACCTGCTTACAGTGCCAAAACCACTGGTGAATGGTTTACTGACCATGGTATTACTGTGCTCAATTGGCCTGCCAACTCTCCTGACCTGAACCCCATAGAGAATCTGTGGGATATTGTGAAGAGAAAGTTGAGAGACACAAGACCCAACACTCTGGATGAGCTTAAGGCCGCTATCGAAGCATCCTGGGCCTCCATAACACCTCAGCAGTGCCACAGGCTGATTGCCTCCATGCCACGCCGCATTGAAGCAGTCATTTCTGCAAAAGGATTCCCGACCAAGTATTGAGTGCATAACTGAACATAATTATTTGAAGGTTGACTTTTTTTGTATTAAAAACACTTTTCTTTTATTGGTCGGATGAAATATGCTAATTTTTTGAGATAGGAATTTTGGGTTTTCATGAGCTGTATGCCAAAATCATCAGTATTAAAACAATAAAAGACCTGAAATATTTCAGTTGGTGTGCAATGAATCTAAAATATATGAAAGTTTAATTTTTATCATTACATTATGGAAAATAATGAACTTTATCACAATATGCTAATTTTTTGAGAAGGACCTGTATATATATATATATATACATATACATACATACATACATACAGAGAGAGACGGTCGGAGTCAACTTGTTCGTGATGTCATGTGTTTCTGATCGCTCGTAACCCAAAATGTTCGTATGGTAAACGGTTCGTAACTCGAGGGTCTACTGTAGTTTAAAAACTGGCTTAAGCTAGGTTCAATAAAAACGTAACTGCTGCTCATTCATTGCAAACTGACCTTCAGGATAAAAGTGCTGCATCCCAAACTACATGAATCATCTTTATATAAAGCTGGAATCATTTATTGATTTTATAGACCTGTTGGCAATGAGTGTATCTGAACCACTTAAACAATAGGTACAAGAGGTGTCCACATACTTTTGGCCAATTCTCAAGTCATCCTTCCAGGATTGTTATTATCTTCTAGAAATTCTGCATCGGTTCAGTTAGAGTGAAACTGAAGAGTCACTAGGAATTCTATAAAGGTTATCAGGCCAAAGCACTTGCATAGATCATGTGAGTCACACTATCCAATCAGAACCACAAAGCAAAGAAAAGAAATAAATAAATAACACAGTTCTGTCATATTCGCTCGGATTGCTTTTTAATGCCACAGAGACTCGAGGAGGGCTTTGTCTGCACCTGGCATCAAGACCAGCGTTCGTCTTCGGCTCGTCCTCTTCAGAGAGCGTACCCCGAGCAATGGAAATGAAACGCATCGTGGTAATGGAACAAAATGCCATTAACGCTGTCTCGAGTCCCGCGCTGAAGTTCAATTTAAATATGTATGATCAGACCCTCATCTGTACTGTGGAGTAATACCGGGATGTGAGAGGAACCAGAGAAAAATGTCTGCTCAATTAGCTACGGGTCATTTACTTCTCAACCATTATAATTCAAAGAAGGTTGAGTGAGAGCTCTGAGGCTTCTGGGAAAAAACCTGATGATGCGCACCAGTAAACACAAACATCGACTAGTGTTTAATTCTCACAATTTTCAAGAGACACCAAAAGCATAAAATATACACTGATCAGCCATAACATTAAAACCACCTCCTTGTTTCTACACTCACATTCCATTTTATCAGCTCCACTTTGTAGTTCTACAATTACTGACTGTAGTCTATCTGTTTCTCTGCATGCTTTGTTAGCCCCCTTTCATGCTGTTCTTTAATGGTCAGGACTCTCCCAGTACCACTACAGAGTAGGTATTATTTAGGTGGTGGATCATTCTCAGCACTGCAGTGACACTGAACATGGTGGTGGTGTGTTAGTGTGTGTTGTGCTGGTATGAGTGGATCAGACACAGCAGCGCTGCTGGAGTTTTTAAACACCTCACTGTCACTGCTGGACTGAGAAAAATCCACCAACCCAAAATATCCGGACAACAGCGCCCCGTGGGCAGCATCCTGTGACCGCTGATGTAGGTCTAGAAGATGACCAACTCAAACAGCAGCAATAGATGAGCGAATCTCTGACTTTACATCTACAAGGTGGACCAACTAGGTAGGAGTGTCTAATAGAGTGGACAGTGAGTGGACACGGTGTTTAAAAACTCCACTCATACCAGCACAAGACACACTTGATCCACCACCTAAATAATACCTGCTCTGTGGTGGTCCTGGGAGAGTCCTGTAGTAATTGTAGAACTACAAAGTGCTTCTATATGGGAAGTGGAGCTGATAAAATGGACAGTGAGTGTAGAAACAAGGAGGTGGTTTTAATGTTAAAGCTGATCAGTGTATTTTTCACTAATTAGAAAAAGTGTTAGATATAAGACCATTAGTTCATCACTGCTGTATGTCTGAGAAAGTGAGTAGTATCTCATTAATACTGAAATTTTTCATAGTTCTCCTCTCATCATCAATTCTGCTGCTTCTTAAAACACGGTACAGTATATTTCTCATCCCATTCCCTAATCGCGCTTCCTTCAGAAAAAGCCGTGACGGCTCGACGCCCCCGCCGTCTACGAATGAAAAATTAAGAAACTCCAACAGCAATGTCAGACTCCATATTTCACTTCCATCCATTCACCCAGCTGGAAGGAAGCAAGACAGCAAGTTGATCAATGAACTTTAAAGGCTGTAATAAAATAGCGCAGGCGTCCCATCTTCACCTGACCTTCCATCAGCCGGCCTCTCAGCCTCCCTCCCTCCCTCTCCCCTCTGTCCTAATGGAGTCTTTCACAACTGCGCCGGGATGGACGGACTCTGCGCGGACGATAATCAGATTTGTCCGACCAGCGAAAGTGCTCGGAGATAAAAGTGGCGTAGACTCCGGACCATGAGGCATTACTGAGACTGAGAGAAAGAAAGTAAGTGAACACCGTCATCATGAGTGCAACTGTGTGTCTTGATGCAGTGGCCAAACAGGCATTAAAAGGGATGCTAACTATTCTGCTTAGCAGGTGCAGCGTCAGGAGGATCTGTTTTGCACAGATAAACAATAGCAGAAGCTCCTGTACTGTAGAAATAAAGTGTCCTCTTCAGCTTTAATGGAACAGACTTAGCATAAAAAAAGCATTTTCATTATAAAATCCTTAAATACACACGATAGTAGATCAGTGCTGGAATAAATGGCCAAAAAAGTACAGTGGTACCTTGTAACTCGACGCCCTTCGTCGAGAAATTTGTACCCTTAAACTCAACGTTTCCCTTAAACTCGACGTGTTCAGTTTGTTTTTAAAAAATGTATTTAAGCCGCTCAGGTGGCGCAGCGGTAAAGTACGCTAGCGCACCAGACTTGGGGTTTCGAATACATCGTATCGAATCTCAGCTCTGCCTTTCCGACTGGGCTGGGCGGCAGCATGAACAACGATTGGCTGTTGCTTAGGGTTAGAGGGTAAAAAAAAAGTCACCATAACTGGTGCGACTGCGGCCCCTGCTGGCTGGCTGACTGGCGCCTGCACAGGGCTGAGGAATAATGCTGATGGGGGTGTGGCCCTCCACAGTGGGCCTGTACACAGTGCCCGTCAGTGTATGAACTCGACTCGTGCAGGTGAAAAATGCAGTCTGTACTGACTGTACGTGCCGGACGGGGCGTATGTCAGTTGAGAGGCGTCCTCAGTCAGCGGTGAGGGGTCGAATCAGTATAGAGGATGCAATCAGGGTAATTGGACACGACTAGATTAGGGGAGAATTTTTTTTATTTAATTTCAAATTAACAATAAACAGCCGCTTTGTTCCGCGCTCAGCTTGAACGGTGCGGGACGAATCTGCATTTGTGCGGAATAACCATCAAATTCCCTCTGAAAGCTCAACATGTATCTGTGTTTAGCTGGATTTTCCTCACTGTTTCACTTTTAAACTTGTGTTACAGCTCGGGGGTTCTGAGAAATTGTAAGAATCAGCTTTTTACTTCAGTGTTTTATATTATATTTGTTATTTTCAGTGCATGCGTGTCAAAAACAACTCCATTATTTTACTTTAGCCTAAAATAAATGCAGTTCCACAGGACCATGGAACGCATTAACTGGTTTCTCATACATCCTTATGGGAAAAATACTTTGAAACTCAACGCCTTTTAAACATAACGCCAGTCGGAGAACCAACTGACGTTGTGTTTCAAGGTACCACTGTATCTAAATACTGGTTTTCAGCCTTCAAACTGGCCTTGAAGTGCAAAACAGAAGAAAAAAGCACAACATTTAGAATTTTTACATTTAAATTTGTAACTGGGAAGATTTTTGCGCTAAATGGTCTAAATAGTGGGTCAAAAAATATCGAGGTATTTTCGAAGGTGTTTTTAAAGTTCATCTTGTAACTGAGGTGCTCTAGTGGTGCAGTTTTACACACTTCGGTTACATTAATGACAGGACAGGTAGATACTGTGATAGCTGTGGTAAGGGCAGCTGTGAAAAGGGCAGTGGTAGCTCAGTGGTTAAGGTACTGGACTAGTAAACAGAAGGTTGCCGGTTCAAGCCACGCCACCACCAAGTTGCCACTGTTGGGTCCCTGAGCAAGGCCCTTAACCTTCTAATGCTCATCATGTTCAGCTCATTGTGTAAGTCGCTTTGGATAAAAGCGTCTGCTGAATACTGAAAATATAAATGTAAACGTAAATCCATCAGTTCAAGTCTAATGTCAAACACAGTCATGGACAATTCGCCTCACTTGCATGTCTTTGGACTGTGGGAAGAAACTGGAACTCGCAGAGGAAACCCACACAGACTAACTCCACACAGAAATCTGGAAATCGAACCTAGGACCTTCTTGCTGTGAGGCGACAGTGCTACCCACCGCCTTCTCTACACATACATAATTGGCGATGTCTTGGGGGTTGGGATGGCCGTGGTCCTGCAATGGTTTGGCGCCTTGTCCAGGGTGTTCCTGCTGTGACCCTGACCACAATAAAGTGCTCAATGAAGATAAAATAAAATAAAAAACAATACACAGGCTGCTCAGGTGGCGCAGCGGTAAAATGCACGCTGAACACCAGAGCTGGGATCTCGAATACATTGTATTGAATCTCAGCTCTGCCTGACGGCTGGGCTGAGCAGCCACATGAACAACGGTTGGCCTGTCGTTCAGATAGGGGTGGGATATTAAGCCGGATAGGGACTCTCGTAACTAATGCAGTTAAGACCTCTGCTGGCTGATTGATGGCGCCTGCACAGAGACGGAAAGAGAGCTGTGAGGGTGTGTCTCTCCGTACACAGTGCTGATCCGCATTGCACTCGTCAAAGTGTAGGTGACAAAATGCATATGGCTGCCGCCCACGTGTCGGAGGGGGCGTGGGTTAGCTTCGTTCTCCTCAATCAGAGTGGGGATCGGCATTGATGGAGAGGAAGCATGACGCAATTGGGCAATTGGACGTGCTAAAAGGGAGAAAAAGGGGGAGAAAATGCATAAACATAAAAATGTAAAACAATGATACACAGCACTGTGATGGGCTGGCGCCCTGTCTAGGGTATTTCCTAGTAAAAACAGATCTGACCCAACGCTGACCAAAGTAAAGCAGTTGATAAAAATCAAATGAAGTCTCGTAACTCGTACTTAAAACCATTTTCACTTAATGCTCAATATCAGATTCAGATTTAATTATCAGCATGTCTTATTTTAGATAACGACGCCTCTCTGTATTTTTGTATTTCAAAGCCAGATAAGATTTTATCTATGAACTCTCTATAGCTCACTGTTTCTCTTCCTACACTCCTGTTCGCTCTTGTTCTCATTAATATTTTGTAGGACAGTGGTATCGTGCCACGGGAGGAACAGGAGTGCGGTTCCCTCAGCATTGATCAAATAGGTTGGGGGATAAATAATTCAAACGCTCCCACTCCCCAGACTAAAGCAGCTGGGCTTTCTGAACTGCAGCATGGTAGAAACGTTCAGACCCCATCACACCTCCAGACACCTGCACATGTGCTTTATTGCCCCGTTTTGACACTGTGATACAGGTTGTGATCTTAAAACTAACCCTAGGTGAAGTATTTCCACAGACTGATGGCGCTTTTCCACCAAAAGAACTCTGGTTCTTGAACCGGTTCTGTTCGGGTTTCTTCAAACCTTGGTGTTTTTTAGAGAACCGACCCGCATTTCCACCAGTTTAGGGAGCCAGGCATTCGTCATCAACATTAGTCACTGTGAAACGTATGTAAAGAGTAGTAACATGATGGTGGAGCGTGTACGAGCTGCGAGCAATTTTATCAGCTCCACTTACCATATAGGAGCACTTTGTAGTTCTACAATTACTGACTGTAGTCCATCTGTTTCTCTGCATGCTTTGTTACCCCCTTTCATGCTGTTCTTCAATGGTCAGGACCACTACAGAGCAGGTATTATTTGGGTGGTGGATCATTCTCAGCACTGCAGTGACACTGACATGGTGGTGGTGTGTTAGTGTGTGTTGTGCTGGTATGAGTGGATCAGACACAGCAGTGCTGCTGGAGTTTTTAAATACCATGTCCACTCACTGTCCACTATATTAGACACTCCTACCTAGTTGGTCCACCTTGTAGATGTAAAGTCAGTGACGACCAAGTTGCCACTGTTGGGTCCCTGAGCAAAGCCTTTAACCCTCAAT
Organism: Trichomycterus rosablanca; assembly: GCF_030014385.1. Lineage (NCBI taxonomy): Eukaryota > Metazoa > Chordata > Actinopteri > Siluriformes > Trichomycteridae > Trichomycterus > Trichomycterus rosablanca. The sequence goes on from NC_086003.1 coordinate 20,976,978, forward strand.
TGCTCATCATGTTCAGCTCATTGTGTAAGTCGCCTTGGATAAAAGCCTCTGCTAAATGCTGAAAATATAAATGTAAACGTAAATCCATCAGTTCAAGTCTAATGTCAAACACAGTCATGGACAATTCGCCTCACTTGCACGTCTTTGGACTGTGGGAAGAAACTAGAACTCACAGAGTTTTTAAATAGTGTGTCCACTCTATTAGACACTCCTACCTAGTTGGTCCACCTTGTAGATGTAAAGGCAGAGACGATCGCTCATCTATTACTGCTGTCTGAGTTGGTCATCTGCTAGACCTTCATCAGTGGTCACAGGACGCTGTTGGCTGGATATTTTTGGTTGGTGGAGCATTCTCAGTCCAGCAGTGAAAGTGAGGTGTTTAGAAACTCCAGCAGCGCTGCTGTGTCTGATCCACTCATACCAGCACAACACACACTAACACACCACCACCATGTCAGGGTCACTGCAGTGCTGAGAATGATCCACCACCTAAATAATACCTGCTCTGTGGTGGTCCTGTTGGGGTCCTGACCATTGACGAACAGCATGAAAGGGTGCTAACACAGCATGCAGAGAAACAGATGGACTACAGTCAGTAATTGTAGAACTACAAAGTTCTTCTATATGGGAAGTGGAGCTGATAAAATGGACAGTGAGTGTAGAAACAAGGAGGTGGTTTTAATGTTATGGCTGATCGGTGTAAGTGCTCTGTACTTCTTTAAGTTAATCGGTCATTGTTTTAGTACAACAATCCACGTTAAGCTTTAATTTTCATGTTAAACATTCAGTACAGTCTTGGTCGCTTTTAACATGTCATATCAAACAGTTCATCTCATTTGAGGCGCTTTGAAAATATCAGCGGCAAACTGGTGAACTTTAAAAGATGGAAGTGCAGCATCAAGCTGGAAACAGCACAGCAGCACAAAAGCGGTTTTGCAGCTTCTCATGTGAAAGCACCCAAACCTCCACAACTTGACACACCCACAGATGACATCACGGTTCGCACTGAAAAACCTAGTATTTAGTGGTGTCAGGTACGAAAGCAAGTTCGCTGTTTGGATCCTCTTTTTTTTGGTGGAAACATGCTGAACCAGTGCAACATCAAGTTCGCGAACCAGAACGGAGCCCGTTCAGCATCTGGGGAAAAGGGGTACGAGAGTCTAAACTGTAGATGAGGGCGGACTGGGAAGTGGACGGCTCTAACATGAGGACCAGTACAGAGGCTAAGTCGGTGCTCGGGTGAGTCAGACGGGCACAGATATGTTTTGGTAAGCAGATCACACACTGGCCACGGGAGCCGACAGATTCCGTGTTTTAATCAGAGAGGAGAAAGACTCGCCTCAGAACACTAATGAAATGGGGAGACAGCTGTGCTCGGACAGGGGCGCCAAGCGCACGTGTCATTCTACAAAAACGCTACCAAGAAAAAGGTGAACGTTGGACTGGTTACACCACACTGTCATGTCTTCCTCTTAATATTACAAATATTAACATCTTCCCAGCTATTCAACAGCTGTAAAAGAATTATGAAATAGAAGCAGATGTTTTAATATTTATTTAACCTTGAGGAAGGATTTTATGAATAACCAATCAAAGAATATCATACTCACACACCTTATTTAATTTAAACTGCATAGATTTAGTAAAGCAGAGTAAGAAAAATCTATGAATCCTTTTTATCCAAAGCGACTTACAGTATATTGTCTAAAAAGTTGAGGGTTAAGGGCCTTGCTCGAGGGCCCAGCAGTGGCAACCTGGTAGTGGTGGGGCTTGAACCAGCGACCTTTCTATTACTAGTCCAGTACCTTAACCGCTAGGCTATGGCTTGCCTGGTGTTTGCTGTATCCCTGAGATGTGTCTAGTACCTAATCTGACTCTAGCTGTTGCCATTCTATTTACTGGACATCATTTTGATTTAAAACCATGTACAGTGATACCTTGAAACTCTACGTCAATTGGTTCTGGGAGTGGGGTTTAAAAGGCGTCGAGTTTCAAGTTTTTACCATAAAGATGTAAGGAAAACCTGTTAATGTGTTCCACGGTCCTGATTCGTACAATTTCTCAGAACCCAGAGCCATAACACAAGTTTAAAAGTGAAACAGGAGGAAAATCCAGTTAAACACAGATACTTGTTGACGCTTTTAGAGTAAATCTGATGGTTATTCCACACAAATGCAGATTCGTCTCATATTCGCACTTTGTTCAGCGCTTGACTTAAGCGGTGTGGTAAAACGTCATCAAAGCGGCTGTTTATTGTTAATTTGAAGTTAAATAAATAATTATTTTTTTAAAAAGGCTGAACACAGCGCCCAGGTGGCGCAGCGGAATATTTCTGTGTAGAACTCCTCGGTTCGAAACTCGGCGTTGTCACCGGTCGTCTGGGCACCATCTGGCGGGCATAACTGGCAGTGCCTGCAGCAGATACTAATTGGCCACCGTATCTGCAGGGTGGGGGCCGGACTATGTGTGGGTGGGTGGATCTTCAAACGCTGTGTAAGGATCCTGATTGGCGGATGAGACGCCTGTGCAGAGTGCAGGGGCGAAAAGAGGAGGGCTGTACACGTGTCGGAAGAGGCGTGTACTGCGACGTGCTCTCCTCGAATGCAATCAGGTATCTCTCAGCAGCGGAGGACAAATTGAGGGAGAAAATGCATTTAAATAAAGGGCCCAACAACAATCTGGCAGATGTGGGGCTTGAACCTGCAAGCTTCTGATCACTAATTGAGTACCTTAACCACTAAGCTACCACTCTCTTTCACAGTAATACATGCTGGATTTAAATATTCTTTGGTTGGCAATAAAATGATCACACACTAAACAAGTGCACTTAATTCAAGCAAACTGTGAGGATTGTAATTTAATAAGTGACCAAAACACTCAGTAGAGCACCGGCAGCCCTATTAAACCTAATGAATGAAAAACACAGAGAAGAAAAATCCAGAAGAACATTTTCTAGCCCTGTGACGTCAGGCTAATTGGCTCTATAGAGTTTGGCTCTGAATAATTCACTAGGCCGTTCAATCACTTGCCCCGAATTTAATTGCACAGCATAGGCTGCTTACTGTATGTAATGTTCATTTTATTTTAATGAACTTTTTTAATTAGGCTTTATAATGAAAGTTTTGTTCATGGTCAGCTGTGATAATGAACCGAACTCATTTCTTATGTACATGAAGTGACCTTTTTTTATTTGATTGATCGGATTCATTAAAAGTCTCGAGATGACAAACTTCAGACTTCCATGGAAAACAGAGGGATGGAAGCTTTCCATATATGGCCAGAAGTGTGTGGTAAAAACACAAGAGCGCTGGAGTTTGAGTCTCGGCTCTTCTATCGACACGCCTGGCGCCTATACAGACAATGCTTGGCTCGTCCGAGGGTGGGATTCCACATAACCGCTGTGATTACGACCTCTCCTGGCTGATTGATGGTGCCTGCACAGAGACGGGAGATAATGCAGATCAGTGCGTGACTATGTACATGATGCTGAGCCCCATAAGAACCTCCCTTGCCAGTGAAAAGAAGCGGTCAGCTACTGTCAGAGATGGGGACTAGAGTCTGCACACACAGTGACTTTAGACTCGACTCATGACTCATGACAATTATATATTGTCATGATTATATATATTATATATATTATTATTATTATAAATATTTTGCTCTCTAATAACGCTCCGGCCGTCTTAACCCGCAACTCACAACAATGGGTAAATGTTATAGCCAGCTTCCGGCGTAGTGATGAAGCATCGCTCCCTACTATCTACACAGTTTGAAGTTCACTTCATTTGAACATTTTCGTTACCTTTGAATTGAAATCTCACTTAAAATGGTGGAATACCCTACGTCAGGGGTGTCAAACTCACGGCCCGCGGGCCACATCCGGCCCGCCACGTCATTTTCTGTGGCCCGCGAGAGCTTAAACGACTGTACGATAGTTGTGATGGTTCGAGTCGTTACAGAGACGCACTTATGATTTTATGGGATTCCTGCGCCTTTAAATTCAACTGTTGACATCGTAGTCATGGCAACTAACTTTGACCTCGCTGAGTAGCCATGTGACTTTTACTGCAAAAGAACGCGAAGTAGCGTAGTCAGTAACGTAAACAATAATAAATAAATACAGATAATTATCTTGCAGTATAATACAGAAGCATCGTCTGTAAGTAGTGGCGTTTATATTCTCAGTTGTTTGTAAATGTTTAGTGAGTATATCACAGCGTTTTAGTTACAAACTCATTAGCGCTATTTTACGTTTGGTTAAATCTCATATTGTACCAGATGTAACACTTGACTACAGCTGTGTGCTTTTACTGTATTAGGTTCTTTATTGTTTTTATTGTTTGTATTTTTACTTCATTTTGATGCACACAGCTGGGGAGCAAATAAACCGACTATTCTGAAGGGAGCTGTCTGTCTGTCTCTGTCTGTCTGTCTAGCTGAGAAAGAGGGATAAACTATTAGTGAGGGCAGAAGGATTGTCTTAAAAATACACTGTAAAATCCTAAACAAACTGCATCTTTCAAAATGCATGCTGATTTTGTGACCTGCAAAGTGACACATCCCGCCAGTAGATGATGTTACACATATTTACACATGATCCTAAAATGTACAAGAAGATAAGTAAGAAAATTAAGCAGAAGGAGGAAATGTAATGAAAGTGAAAACAAGTTTGTGCTTCAGGAAGAGAAACAGGTGCGTCTCTTGTGTTATGAGGCCGTGTCTGTGGTAAAGTAGGACAATATAAATGCAGAATTCAGCCTCCAAGAAAAACAGCAGACTGCAATCACAGCAGGATACGTTACAATCGGCCCTTTGAGGGCCACCATAATGCTGATGTGGCCCTCGGTGAAAATGAGTTTGACACCCCTGCCCTACGTAGTGCACTTTACAGGAACAACTGGGTTGAATGGAACGCTCCTACAGAATTGGCACTAATGGTTGAAATGCTTGATTGGCTTTCTAACGAGTTTGGAGGTTTTTAATTATAAGCACACATTTACAAAAGAACGGATTATATTCCTAATGGGACACACGCTTATAAATGTAATAGCATCTGGAAGAACATAAGCTAAGGTAAGCAGTGATTATGATTTTTTTGCTGTGTTTTGGATTTTGGCCGCTGTGCCGTGATTTATCGCACGCTTTTGTTTTGCAATAAAAACAAAACGTATCAGTTTAAGCTTTTAACTGGTACCTTCTTGTTACAGAAATTACATTCATTTGCACAATGACTAGGAAAGTAAAGGCACCAAGTAAAATTGCAAAATACAGTCGCTAATCTGTTGTTGTTTTATATCTGAACTTACATATTATTATTTGTTTATTTCTACGCTACATTTCCAATATATGTTTTGTGTATATTATATTGACTCGTGACCTGACTTGGACTCTAGTGTAAAGACTCGTGACTTGACTCGGACTCTAACCTAAAGACTCGTGACTTGACTTGGACTCTAGTCTAAAGACTCGTGACTTGACTTGGACTCTAACCTAAAGACTCGTGACCTGACATGGACTCTAACCTAAAGACTCGTTACTTGACTTTGACTCTTACCTAAAGATTCGTGACTTGAATTGGACTCTAACCTAAAGACTTGTGACTAGACTCGGACTCTAACCTAAAGACTTGTGACTAGACTCGGACTCTAACCTAAAGACTCATGACTAGACTCTGACTCTAGCCTCGGACTCCAGTCTAAAGACCCGTGACTTGACTTGGACTCTAGTCTAAAGACTCGTGACTTGACTCGGACTCTAGTCTAAAGACTCGTGACTTGACTCGGACTCGTATTTTGGGACTTGTGAACATCTCTGGCTACTGTACAGTTTGTTAGTCACGACTCTCCTCGGTCAGCACCCGTAGAGGAAGTGAAATGCAATCTGGTAATTGGATACGACTAAATTGGGCAAAAAATGCTGGAAAAAAATACTGTATTTGCAACACCTGACCATAAGCTTATTGGAAATTTATTTATTTATATTCATTTATTGGACATCTATAAGACATTTATTGGACATTGGGAGGGTTTTGCTTAATATTTTAGAGTGCATCAGTGAGAATTTGTGCCCGCTCGATTAAAAAAATTGAGACAAACGGGTCTGACTCATTCCTAGCTCATTCTAACCCAATGGAGGTCAGGAATCATTGGGTTTCCTCTCTGGTGGCCTGTACCAAACCGTGCCTTAATAACCAGGCCTTTGTTAAGTTAAGTCTTAGGCCTTTCCTAAACTCTTGGAATACAGTGGTACCTTGAAACTCAACGTCAGTTGATTCTGGGAGTGGCGTTGAGTTTAAAAGGCGTTGAGTTTCAAGGTATTTTTTCCCATTAGGACGTATGAGAAACCTGTTAATGCGTTCCATGGTCCTGTGGAACTGCATATATTCTAGGCTAATATAAAAGAATGGGGTTTTACATGGGGCAAGCATCTCCACAATTAGGACGTCGAGTTACAAGGTACCACTGTAGTTATTGTTTAATATATTGATCGTCGGGTGTCTGCTCAGTGTGTTTGTATGCAACAGGTGGAGTACGTGGGCTGATTTCCTTGCAGTGTGTGTGTGTGTGTGTGTGTGTGTGTGTGTGTGTGTGTGTGTGTGTGTGTGTGTGTGTGTGTGTGCACGCGCTCTGACGGCTGATTATCCCCCTTTCAGAGTGGGCTTGTCCTCTCTGTGCTCATTAACTCACTGTTAGTAATCTACTCGGAGCTGTCCGCCATCAGCCGCCGCTTTCTATGAAAGCTAAAGCCAGACTAGCGGGAGGAAATGAAAGCAACAGATTGCGGCAGATTGAAATGTATTTCTTTTGAGTCGGTCTTGAAAGGCCGGTCCTTTTATAGAGCGTAAAACATACCAGCAGTAAACGTGCTGGAAACAGAAAAGCCGGGGTAAACGTGAAATGTGGCCGCCAGGATTAAATATGTAGCTTAACTAAATATGCTCCTGAATATACCAAGTGCACTAGAAATACATCTAGGGCCCTATGAAAATACTTCAGGGAAGGCTTTTGGAGTGCACATGTGGCAATCTGTGCCCATTCAGAAAGAATATTTTTGAAGTCAGGTACTGATCTTGGATGAAAAAGGTAATTCCAATTCATCCCATATGCAATTAACAGTGGGTTCATTTGAATGTTCATTTTCAGCACGTAGCAGACACCTTTATCCAAAGGGACTTACAGTTGTGACAGTATACTGTCTAAGCAATTGAGCGTTAAGGGCCTTGCTCAAGGGCCCAACAGTGGTAACCTGTCAGTGGTGGGGCTTGAACCAGCAACCTTCTGTTTACTGGACCAGTACCTTAACCATTGGACTACAACTGCCCCCTATAGTACTGTGTCTATAGTACACTGTCTAAGCAAGTGAGGATTAAGGGCCCTGCTTAAGAACCCAACAGTGATATCCTGGCAGTGGTGGGGCTTGAACCAGCAACCTTCTGATTACTGGACCAGTACCTTAACCACTGGACTACAACTGCACCTGAACTCAATAATTAAAAGTGCTCTATATATATGTTTGGCCATAAAAAATTAAAATATGAATATATTCCCCTACGTTTTATCACTTCTTATGCTGGTCAGGGTTGTGGTGGGTCCCTTCGGCTGCCCCAATTGGCTTTCAGGAGACTGCAAATATGTAAAGTACGCTAGCTCACCAGAGTTGGTGTTTCGAATACATCGTATCGAATCTCAGCTCTGCCTTTCCGACTGGGCTGGGCGGCAGCATGAACAACGATTGGCTGTTGTTTAGGGTTAGGGGTAAGAAAGTCGGATCATAGGTCCTCATAACTAGTGCGACTGCGGCCCCTGCCGGCTGACTGATGGCGCCTGCACAGGGCTGAGGAATAACGCTGATGGGGTGTGGCCCTCCGTGCACAATGCCCGTCAAGTATATGACTGTGCGTACTGGAGGGGGCGTATATCAGTTGAGAGGCGTCCTCAGCCAGCGGTGAAGGGTTGAATCAGTATAGAGGACGCATTCAGGGTAATTGGACACGACTAGACTTGGGGATAAAAATTGGGGGGAAAAAAAATATTCGGAATTGTTGTACTCTCGAGTTCGAACCTCAGCAGCTCTATTAACCTGTCCGGGCATTTTGGGTTTGCCTGAGGTAGAGGTGGTCAACTGGGTCTTTCGTTGCCTCTAGAAATGTGCCCTCTTTTGGCTGGTTGAGGTACCTGCATGAGCGGTGGATGATTTACAGAGGGCATAGCGTGACTCTCCAAAATGCAATATGGCTTGTTCAAACTCCACTACTGATGGTTGTTACGGTCAACTGTGTTAGCTCGCGGCTGACTACCTGAATATACTGAACGAGCAGGTTATTCCATCAATGGATTTTTTTCTTCCCTGATGGCACGGGCATATTCCAGGATGACAATGCCAGTATTCATCGGGTTCAGATTGTGAAAGAGTGGTTCAGGGAGGATGAGACATCATTTTCACACAGTGATTGGCCACTAGGGGTGGGCGATATGGCCTTTAAAAAATATCACGATATTTTGGGATATTTTTGCGATAACGATATTCACTCGCGATATATAAGAACACTTTTTAAAACGGTTTATTTTAAAAACACCTTTGTTTGACGCAGAAAATCCAAGGTACAAATGTTACTAAATGTACGTTAAATTAAGCATCACTTCCAGTAGTGCTGGGCGATATGGCTAAAAAACTCATATCTCCATATGCTTTTGAGAATTGGTGATATACGATACGATATAATGTAAACTTAAAGTACAATGGCAGGCCACCGCCCGTATTTTACCTTTTATTGTTTATAAGTTCTCTTAAAAACACAAAACATTGTAGTTCTGATCAATTCTGGCTAATTACAGTGTTTTGTATTATTATAAGGCTGTATTTGTATTCATATTGATAACATTTATATTAAACAAACCAGCAGAATCTCACAATCACATTTATACTGTCCGTTTTACTTCAAAAAATCCCGAAAACGTTTAACATTTGATCATGATTTGCTATCATTGTACTGTTTAATGAAAGCCTGTCTGTCAATTATACAACAACCAATGAAGAGAGAGCTTGAAATTCCGCCCCAAGTCTAAATTCGAAGCTCTGATTGGTTCATACATCTGAATCATTTGAATCGGAGTTGTTTGCCCACAGAGTCAGCAACACGAATGAATCTTTCTGACTCATTGACTCAGTGATTCAGTTTCCATGCTCATATGTGAAGGAAAGCGTTCCGCTTAGCGCTTTTGTGTTTTAAACGTTCTCAGATGGTAACCTGTGTGGTAACCTGTGTGGTAACCTGTGTGGTAACCTGTGTATTCTGTGTTCGTTCACCGACACCGTTTTTGTTTTCACATCATTCTCGGACTCACGCAGTGACCGACACTCCTCGTACTCAGGCGGGTGCTTTTGCTTTAGGTGCTGAAATAAATGTGATGTCGCCTCCGTTTGTCGTCATCGTGTTTTTTGCACGTTTTGCAGATTACAGTCGTTTGTTTGGAGTCTGACCTTGTGTATCTGAAAACCTTCCACACTAGTGATGTAGCTCGGCTTTTAGCGACTAGTTCATCCTCAGTGCTACTCTCTGTCCAGTATTTCACTGTTACGCGCTTGAGAGTGAGTGACGCGCGTTTGCTAACAATATCGCGATATGGCAAAAAGCATTTCGAGTTTACAACTACACCGGTGAACCCCACTGAGAATCTTTGGGATGTGCTGGAGAAGACTTTGCGCAGTGGTCCAAATCTCCCATCATCAATACAAGATCTTGGGGGAAAAATGAATGCAACTCTGGACAGAAATAAATGTTGTGACGTTGCAGAAGCTTGTGGAAACGATGACGCAGTGAATGCGTGCCGTAATCAAAGCTACAGGCGGTCCAACCAGATATTAGTGTATGACCTTTTTTTTGGCCAGGCAGTGTATGTATTTATTTTTGCTATTTATTAAAGCAAAAGTATTTCTTGTCCGATAACTCGATTAATCGTTGGAATATCGATAGAATACTCGATTACGAAAACAATCAATAGTTGCAGCTCTAATACAAACCCACTCTTTTAACCTCCACGAATGACATGAGTCACAATCTGTGATTCTTTTAAAACCTTCTTTACATGCGAAAATAAATAAATAAATAAATAAAATAAATAAAAATCGCCCATATCACAGACCTTCTCATGCAGCAAACAGCATGTACATCACCTGCTGGCATTTCCACTGAAAGAAATATGAAGCGACTTTGCTTGGGTGATAAGACGCATATTAAACATTAGGGATTGCAGTGTGAAGCGACAGGTTTTATCACCAGCACAGGCTCAATTTAGCGAGCAATCTGGGATTAATGTCGGTCCCTGTCTATAAATCAGCATTTCTATCAGGCTCGAGACCCCCTGCGCATGCTAATGGACGGCAACGAGAGCGAAGGCAAGGCTGGGAGGAAAGAAGCCTCTGTGGTAATTAGAACGCCCCCCTCCTCCCCCTCCCCCTCACGGGTCACAGAATGAGGGCTTGTAAGGGAGACGGAGTGTATCAAGCAAATGCCGGTTCAGTGTTACTTAAGTAGTGAGGGCTTCAGAGGGTGACAGATGAAAATCAATCGACTTTATTGCCTTCCAGCACCAGAGCGGTTCTATCCAGCTTCAACGTGCCAGGCTGGAAAACCATCCATCAGGAGATATCGAAAACGTTCAACCAGTGGTACTCAATTCAACCAGGGAAATTCCACACATTGATTTATATGTGTATTTATTAAATCCACTTTAGTAGCCGCTATTAAAGCATCAGGGTCACACAGGGTCTGGAGCCGGTCCCTTAAACCAGTACATTGCTGGACATCACACACTGATGACACCAGAGCAGTTCAGGTGATCTTTGCATATAGCTTCATTAATCATGCATACATTACAGGGCTCTAGACTAACTTTTTGCACTGGTTGCACTGGTGCGCCTAACTTTTTTTCTTAGGTGCACCAGCACAAAAGTTAGGTGCACCCAAATTTTCGACCGCATCGCATTTAACACCGCAGTTTTACAGGTTCACTTTTTTTTTTTAAATCACTGTCCACACAGGCAATATTGACTTGTAAATAACTAACAATCTGGTCAACATGGCCTCATCTGATGATCTGTTTGCTACTGCCTGCCACTGAAAGGCAGTGGGGAGAGGGGGACACTTGGGCAGTGCATTTATCGCGGCATGTAATGTGTTTTATAGATGCATTGGGCTTTTTCAGCCTTTCAATTCAAAATGTATTAGAACCAGTCACAAATACACTATTGCCGGCCATGGTCTTCCCATGCTCTTTACAGTTAATTATAGTATTATAGACTAATTATAGCACACTTATAAAAATTATAAAAATAATAATAGAGTAAATGTGTATGTATGTGTGTATATCTATTTATATGTGTGTGTATATTTAAAATTATATGTATATGTTTGTGTGTGTGTGTGTGTGTGTGTGTATGGGGCTCTAGAGTGTTAGTGTAATCTTAAATGCAGTGCATTATATTATCGGCTTTACTGGATCTTTTACACAGATTCCCAAAATCGCTTGCGGTGCACTCACTGTGTATTTTGACTACATGTATTGTAATATATTTTGGTCTTTTAGTTATTTTTATATTTTACTTAACGAAAATATTGTCGTGTTTTTACTTTCACTATCGCCACACTTTACCGCTAGCATTAGCCCCTTGCTACTGTAGAGGGTCGGCTCACCTAGCCGCTGTCCGGTGGGGATGCTGCGGGTCTTTTGCTGTGCGGTGGTGGAGGTGTGGGAATAAAGGCACACGACAGGGTAGAGTCACTTTAACTGTTTAGTCAGGACTTAAGTGAGCGTTTTTACACCGCCGAGCTCCAGAACCCGAACTTCCATTCTGGGGACATCCGGCGAGTCTCATATACAAAACTAAACTTACTGCAGAACATCTGAACGCACGTGTATAAACCTGGTGCTGCATTCTGATTGGCTGAGCTGAATGTCGCTCACATATCACCGCTACAATAATGTCCCGCCCTTCGCTATCTCTGATTGGTTTAGACCATGTTATTGGCCTAATGTGTGTCTGTTGTTGTTTTTTTCCCTCGGATGCCTGGTCGCACCGGTGCGACCTGAGATTTTTTTTAGTCGCACCATTGAGAAATTAGGTCGCATGTGCGACCAAATTGGTCGCACTCTAGAGCCCTGCATTAGGTCTGTCTAAACACAGACGCCCTGCTGGCCGATAGCACCCCTAAGAGCAGTTGTAGCCTAGTGGTTAAGGTACTGGACTAGTAATCAAAAGGTCACTGGTTCAAACCCCACCACTGCCAGGTTGTCACTGTTGGACCCCTGAGCAAGGCTCTTAACCCCAAATTGCTTAGACAGTATACTGATAAAAGCATCTTCTAAATTTCGAAAATCAAAATGTACAATTCGAACCCGGATCCCAACTGTGGTGGCTTGGCATAATGGACCACTGCTCCACCTGAGCGCCCAAGGTCTACAGTATATATTATTATATATATACTGATCAGCCATAACATTAAAACCACCTCCTTGTTTCTACACTCAATGTCCATTTTATCAGCTCCACTTACCATATAGAAGCACTTTGTAGTTCTACAATTACTGACTGTAGTCCATCTGTTTCTCTGCATGCTTTGTTAGCCCCCTTTCATGTTGTTCTTCAATGGTCAGGACCCCCACAGGACCACCACAGAGCAGGTATTATTTAGGTGGTGGATCATTCTCAGCATTGCAGTGACACTGACATGGTGGTGGTGTGTTAGTGTGTGTTGTGCTGGTATGAGTGGATCAGACACAGCAGCGCTGCTGGACGTTTTAAATACCATGTCCACTCACTGTCCACTCTATTAGATACTCCTACCTAGTTGGTCCACCTTGTAAATGTAAAGTCAGAGACGATCTCTCATCTATTGCTGACGTTTGAGTTGGTCATCTTCAAGACCTTCATCGGTGGTCACAGGACGCTGCCTATGGGGCGCTGTTGGCTGGATATTTTTGGTTGGTGGACTATTCTCAGTCCAGCAGTAAAACTCCATCAGCATTGCTGTGTCTGATCCACTCATACCAGCACAACACACACTAACACACCACCACCATGTCAGTGTCACTGCAGTGCTGAAAATGACCCACCACCCAAATAATACCTGCTCTGTGGTGGTCCTGGGAGAGTCCTGACCATTGATGAACAGGGTGAAAGCAGGCTAAAAAAAAGTATGCAGAGAAACAGATGGACTACAGTCAGTAATTGTAGAACTACAAAGTGCTTCTTTATAGTAAGTGGAGCTGATAAAATGGACAGTGAGTGTAGAAACAGGAAGGTGGTTTTAATGTTATGCCTGATCGGTGTATAATAACTACCATCTTTTTAATCATCAGTAAACCTAGTAACATCAGTCTGCCAAAGGTTCTTACTCCTGTGCACCAAGCCAGCCCTGTAAAAACAAGGTGGGATGAGTTTGGTGTAAACAAACTTCACTGCTCTGCATGATGCCCTGACCCCAACTACTGAAAAGCTCTGGACTGAACTGGAACATAGAATTTTCATCCAGCCTCACAACTGCACTTTTGACTGAAGTGCCGCACTCGCCGACACACTCCAAAATCTTTTAGAAGTCTTACCAAATACATTGAGGTTGTTGCAGCCACAAAGAAGAGTCAGTATGACACAACTCCAAATTACTGCCCATATTTTCTTTAAGAACTTTATACTGAGGTCTAAGGCTATTTTGTTTGTAGTCTAATGTCATCATTTGCTGTTTATATCACAAGAATGGTCTTGACTGCTCCGTCCTTAAAATCCATCAGTTGTGGGTAGGGCTGAAACGATTCCTCGAGTAACTCGAGTAAATCGATTACTAAAAATCATCGATTCAAATTTTTTGCATCGAGGAATCGTTTAATCCGCACAACCATATACAGCTCACGGTGTTTTACACGGACGACTTTCACTTTTGCGCAGCGTGTTCAACGCTGTGTGCAGGTGACGTGAAGAATCTGAGGGCTGCGTCCCAAATATCTTAAACATAAACAGAACTTAACAGGACTTAATCCGGGTTCTTTTTGCGGACAGTTTAATGAACACTACGTATTTGGACACGTTCGCCGCTCCTGCGGACTGAACGTATCAGTTTAGGACGCAGCCGAGATTTGATAGCGCGGACTGCAAAATATAGAGAGAAAATAGCGAACAGGAGGAGACTGGACAGAGAAAACCACAGAAAGTCTGAGATCATTTTAAGCTGATAAAACTAAAACTCAGTATAACATCCACACCATCAGAGCGTCGTGTTTACTTTACTCATGTTTACTGACTTTACTTCCTTTCAACCACCACAGGCTTTTATGAAGATTTAGGCAAACACACACACACATACACACACACACACACACACCAGATCTACCTCATCTAGAGACACAATCCTGACAGATTTTTATCCCCCTACAAACACCACAAAACCTCCCAACAAAATATTAAAGCTTTATGTTCTGCGTGAGCTGTAGCTGAAACTTTGAGTTTTGAAAGTTGCACAAATTACAGGCTTATGTTCATGTATTTTTGTTTATTATTATTTATGACTTGATGACCTGATGTTTCAGGTTGCCTGTTTACATTTTAAAAGTAAATTGATTTATTTTTGATTTATTTATTTTTGCATTTAAAAAATGTTAAACTGTCCTGTATGCAAGGAATACAAATGTACAGTTTGGTTTAAGAAACATGTCTTATTTAATCTAATATGTATTTGTTTTTGCTCTTTGTTAAAGCAAAAGTATTTCTTATCCGATTACTCGATTAATCGCTGGAATAATCGATAGAATACTCGATTACAAAAATAATCGATAGTTGACGCCCTAGTTGTGGGACTTGAACAAGCCATATTGCATTTCGGAGAGAATTTCGCATTTTAATATGTAACTTTTTAATATGTAGCATGTCTTTGCAATCTCCTAAAAGCCCATTGGGGGCAGCCAAAAGTGCCGGATGTGGCCCGGGGGCGTACAATACCCAGGTCTGGTCTAGTCTTTCTTCAATAAGCTTTTTAGCCAGCCTACAGTCAGCACACGCTGACACATTCCAAAATCTTTTAAAAGTCTCACCAGATAAACTGAGGTTGTTGCAGCCACAAAGAAGAGTGAGTATGACGCAACTCCAAATTACTGCCCATATTTGTACCCATTAGCTCATGGGTAAGTGTGGACATACTTTTGGAGATATACTGTATATATGGATCGCCATGATATCAAAATTTAATGAAAAGAGTCATCAATCCAGGATGGGCAATTAAGGGTGTGTTCGAAAACCTAGTGAGCTGCCTTGCTGTCTTACTGCCTACATAGGCAGCTGCCTCAGTTGAGAGGATTCTAATAAGTCAATGACTTAGAAGGCAGGTTATTCGAACGCGCTACTTAGACAGCAATTCCATCGGGTTTCGCTTACAAAGCTAACACAGTTAGCATCTTGCCATTCAACCAATGGGATGGGGTGTCACAGCGCGCTAGCATGTCAACTAACATTTTCCTCTGTGTAGCAAAAACGGTTACATTCGCTGACAAGCCTGCACTTGCAAATAAATACACTTGTGCATGTTTATACAAATTAAAAATCAATAATAATTTATTTACGTTTGAAAAAAACGTAATGCCGCACTGAATGCTGAGATTGCCTTGATCACTAAGGACGCTTCCAATGCTCACTCGTTCTTGAGTCCAAATAACATTGAAATTTTAAGATACCTAACTAGTGAGCTTATTAAGGCATCTAGGATTTCGAACCGCCTCATTCTCGGGAGCGCGCGTAGGATGACGTAAAATGATGTCTATGTAGAGAACTCGCTAGCTTTTCAAACACACCCTAAGTTTCCGCTGTGGAGGGTCGGACCAATAGGCCAAACTTAAATATTAATTTCATAAGCATTATAAAAAGCAGTAAACTATATTTTTATAAGCTGTTACTGCTAAGAGTAAATGTAATGATTAAATGTAACAATTATGCAATGAAAATGTGAAGCAGACCTGGTAAAAACACCAACATTATTAATATTTAATCAACATTCACAAAAACTATGTATGCAGTAAAGAGCAGCACTATATGAACTTTATACTGAGGTCTAGTGCTATTTTGTTTGTAGTGTAATTTCCTCAAATGCTGTTTATCACTAAAATGGTCTTGACTGCTCCGTCCTGTATGTGTAAAGCTAAATAAAAAAAAGCCCTTGCTGCTTTTGCAGCTTAGTTGGCAAAGCTTCAGATGTCTGTGCCCGAGCAGCATCAGTCAAGGTCTCGTATTTGTCTTCGTGTTAAGTCTCGTCATAATGATTCAAACTAATTCTTAAGCACAGTGATCTGTTTTCCACAAATCAAGCACATGGCTTTACCTTTGACTTTAGTGGATGGTTAAAAGTCCATGTATCAAGGCTGAACGAAGGGTTGGGACAAGGAGTCAAGTCTAGAATGGGTTTTCCTTCTATATTAACAAAACAATTGATGGGAACCATGACAAAGGTTAACATTACGCAAAGCCAATGAGTGAAATATGTTTATTTATAGGTTTAAAATCAGTATCCACTATATCTGTCTGTCTATCAGTCTATCTATCTATATATCTACATCTAAACCTACCTACCTACCTACCTACCTACCGTATATACATATATATCTTTTTTTTTTTCAAATACTGGTTCAGTGTTACTGAAGTAGCACTGTTTTATCTGTGTGGATGCCCTGCTGGATGATAGCACCCCTAGAAGTCTATGTATCAATGCCATGGCTTTAAACTGAACGGGCGGGGGTTAGGGGGGTCAAATCTAGTGTGGGGTTTCCTATCATTGACACTTACATATTTTAACATTACGTAAAGCCAGTCAATGGAATGTATATATGTGTGTGTGTGTGTGTGTGTGTGTGTGTGTGTATATATATATATATATATATGTATGTGTATATATATATATATATATTTGTGTGTGTGTATATACACAGAGAGACATGTGGGGAAAGAATAGGGTGTGTTAATTACTACAGTGACTTACACACACACACACACACACACACATATATACTGTATATATATATACAGTATATCTCAGTGGTGATTTCTCTAAGACTGCAAAGGAAGCTCAGCTTCCCCTAAAATGTCAAAAATTTAATGGTCAAATATGTACAGTTGTGTTAACATTTCATTAACTACCAATGCTTTAGAACACGTTCATCTCGAAGACGACTTCGTTCAGAATCAGCTACTTATCACAAATCGTCTGACTCGAACTTCTCATACATTCCCGTAGCTCAGTGCATTTGCCCGCAGAAGCTGAGCGTCTCTTCACTTCTATGGGGCTGCATGGGAGTTTTTTTTTTCATTGCTTCGAAACTCGCCGGTCATTGGATAAATGCCACGATTTTGTCCCGCCCCCGGACACTGAGCGTCTCTGGGGGTGAATGGAGCTGTGGGCGGGTCTGGACGCTGAGCTTCTGCAAGATGATTGGAGGATCAGTCGAAAGGCTGAATCCCGTTTTGATTGACAGCTGTCACTTGAAGCTTCAGTCCCATCGCGGATTTTGCGAGTGAAGTCGAAAGACAAACTGCATCCCATTTCAGGCCATTTTCTTGAAAAGGAACGGAGGGCACAATTTATATATAAATAAATTGACAAATTTTATGATGTAAGCCGACAATGAGCTTCCCCTCTTTGAAAGACCAGCAGCTGCCACTGATGTGTGTGTGTATATATATATATACATACAGTATATATATACAGTGTATCACAAAAGTGAGTACATCCCTCACATTTCTGCAAATATTTGATTATATCTTTTCATGGGACAACACTATAGACATGAAACTTGGATATAACTTAGAGTAGTCAGTGTACAGCTTGTATAGCAGTGTAGATTTACTGTCTTCTGAAAATAACTCAACACACAGCCATTAATGTCTAAATAGCTGGCAACATAAGTGAGTACACCCCACAGTGAACATGTCCAAATTGTGCCCAAATGTGTCGTTGTCCCTCCCTGGTGTCATGTGTCAAGGTCCCAGGTGTAAATGGGGAGCAGGGCTGTTAAATTTGGTGTTTTGGGTACAATTCTCTCATACTGGCCACTGGATATTCAACATGGCACCTCATGGCAAAGAACTGTCTGAGGATGTGAGAAATAGAATTGTTGCTCTCCACAAAGATGGCCTGGGCTATAAGAAGATTGCTAACACCCTGAAACTGAGCTACAGCATGGTGGCCAAGGTCATACATCGGTTTTCCAGGACAGGTTCCACTCGGAACAGGCTTCGCCAGGGTCGACCAAAGAAGTTGAGTCCACGTGTTCGGCGTCATATCCAGAGGTTGGCTATAAAAAATAGACACATGAGTGCTGCCAGCATTGCTGCAGAGGTTGAAGATGTGGGAGGTCAGCCTGTCAGTGCTCAGACCATACGCCGCACACTGCATCAACTCGGTCTGCATGGTCGTCATCCCAGAAGGAAGCTGACGCACAAGAAAGCCTGCAAACAGTTTGCTGAAGACAAGCAGTCCAAGAACATGGATTACTGGAATGCCCTGTGGTCTGACGAGACCAAGATAAACTTGTTTGGCTCAGATGGTGTCCAGCATGTGTGGTGGCGCCCTGTTGAGAAGTACCAAGACAACTGTATCTTGCCTACAGTCAAGCATGGTGGTGGTAGCATCATGGTCTTGGGCTGCATGAGTGTTGCTGGCACTGGGGAGCTGCAGGTCATTGAGGGAAACATGAATTCCAACATGTACTGTGACATTCTGAAACAGAGCATGATCCCCTCCCTTCGAAAACTGGGCCTCATGGCAGTTTTCCAACAGGATAACGACTCCAAACACAACCTCCAAGATGACAACTGCCTTGCTGAGGAAGCTGAAGGTAAAGGTGATGGACTAAACCCAATTGAGCACCTGTGGCGCATCCTCAAGTGGAAGGTGGAGGAGTTCAAGGTGTCTAACATCCACCAGCTCCGTGATGTCATCATGGAGTGGAAGAGGATTCCAGTAGCAACCAGTGCAGCTCTGGTGAATTCCATGCCCAGGAGGGTTAAGGCAGTGCTGGATAATAATGGTGGTCACACAAAATATTGACACTTTGGGCACAATTTGGACATGTTCACTGTGGGGTGTACTCACTTATGTTGCCAGCCATTTAGACATTAATGGCTGTGTGTTGAGTTATTTTCAGAAGACAGTAAATCTACACTGCTATACAAGTTGTACACTGACTACTCTAAGTTATATCCAAGTTTCATGTCTATAGTGTTGTCCCATGAAAAGATATAATGAAATATTTGCAGAAATGTGAGCGGTGTACTCACTTTTGTGATACACTGTATATACAGTGTATCACAAAAGTGAGTACACCCCTCACATTTCTGCAGATATTTAAGTATCTCTTTTCATGGGACAACACTGACAAAATGACACTTTGACACAATGAAAAGTACTCTGTGTGCAGCTTATATAACAGTGTAAATTTATTCTTCCCTCAAAATAACTCAATATACAGCCATTAATGTCTAAACCACCGGCAACAAAAGTGAGTACACCCCTTAGTGAAAGTTCCTGAAGTGTCAATATTTTGTGTGGCCACCATTATTTCCCAGAACTGCCTTAACTCTCCTGGGCATGGAGTTTACCAGAGCTTCACAGGTTGCCACTGGAATGCTTTTCCACTCCTCCATGACGACATCACGGAGCTGGCGGATATTCGAGACTTTGCGCTCCTCCACCTTCCGCTTGAGGATGCCCCAAAGATGTTCTATTGGGTTTAGGTCTGGAGACATGCTTGGCCAGTCCATCACCTTTACCCTCAGCCTCTTCAATAAAGCAGTGGTCGTCTTAGAGGTGTGTTTGGGGTCATTATTATGCTGGAACACTGCCCTGCGACCAAGTTTCCGGAGGGAGGGGATCATGCTCTGCTTCAGTATTTCACAGTACATATTGGAGTTCATGTGTCCCTCAATGAAATGTAACTCCCCAACACCTGCTGCACTCATGCACAAACATACGAATGTATGCTAATTAAAAAAATAGCAGTCTCTTCAAAATAAAAACAATGCGGTTGTATTGTGTGTATGATGGACACTTATTTACATTCCATTCCTAATTACCACTGATCATTGACGCAGGTCATCCAAAGGGCCGGATGTGGCCCGGGGGGCATACAATCTCCCAGGTCTGGTCTAATCATTCCTCGATAAGCTTTCCAGCCGGGTTTAACCCCCCCAGAGCACGGGTATACAAACCCCACTCTTTTAACCTCCAGCACCTAGAGACTGCACGCGTCCAGCACAGTGCCGGTGGAATCAATCCTCAATTTATCCTCTTATGGTGAATTACTGAAATAATTGCATTTCCTAACATCTTAGATTTCATTGCTCTCCACTGCAGTAGAAGGATGTGAGGGAGAGTGTGTATCCGTGTGTCCGGGAGAGAAATCTCCCTCGCACGGTCCCTCAGCATAATGTGAGAAATTGCCCAGGAGAGGCAGCCAGATGGATCCTGCCGGAGTGATCAGGTTCCACTCTAGTAATGAAAGTCAACCACTTTAACGACTCTGAAATTACAGCCAGAAAATGGCCATTTAAATGTCGTGCTTGACCACAATAAAAATGAGATTCTTTCTCCATTATCATGGCTGGATCCTGCATCAAGCGATGATTACACGCTTCTGATTTCATTACTCCTCAGCCAATGTACAATTACGCCGGCTACACATGACTGACTGCAGCCAATAGTGATTTAGCATTTGTCCCATATCATGAACATCATTGCCAGTCAATCTTTATGTAAATTAAAAATTACATTGCTTCCTCACACCTTACAACCAAAAGTATGTGGACGCCGCGCTTAATTGCTGAGTTTGGGTGTTTCGGCCGCACCCATTGCTGGTATGCAAGACTAAATATTTGAAGCAAGATGAAAAACAGCGGGCCTCACAGCAAGAAGGTCCTGGGTTCGATTTCCAGGCGGGGAGGTCCGGGTCCTTTCTGTGCGGAGTTTGCATGTTCTCCTCCTCCGGGAGCTCCGCTTTCCATAAGATGAAAAACAGCGGGCTGCACGGTGGCTTGGTGGGTAGCACTGTCGCCTCACAGCAAGAAGGTCCTGGGTTCGATCCCCAGGCGGGGAGGTCTGGATCCTTTCTGTGAGGAGTTTGCATGTTCTCCTCCTCCGGGAGCTCCGCATTCCATAAATAATTAGTGTATGTTGCTTTGTGAAATTCATAATGGATAAAATACATAAAACAACAATTGACTGATATTTGCCTTAAATACCTGCTGTATATAATCTGATACACTTCTTCTCACAGCAAGAAGGTCCTGGGTTCGATCCCCAGGCGGGGTTTGCATGTTCTCCTCCTCCGGGAGCTCAGGTTTCCTCCCACAGTCCAAAAACGTGCAGTCAGGTTAATTGGAGACACTTAATTGCCCTATAGGTGAATGGGTGTATGTATGTGTGTCTGCCCTGCGATGGTCTGGCGCCCCATCCAGGGTGTTACTGTGTGCCTTGCGCCCATTGAAAAGCTGGGATAGGTTCCAGCACCCCCCTGTGACCCTAATTGGATTAAGCGGTTAAGAAAGTAAGTGAGTGAGGTTTTTCAGGAAAACAATACACCTATTTATGATGTAGAGGTCTCTAAAACTTGTGTATCAAAAATGATACACTTAGCCTTATAGGGTTAAAAAAGGGACTATTGTACACCAGCAAATTTGTCTAAGCAGTGTGCCAAATCTGAACCCACTTTGTAAGACATTTCCCACAGCTGAGTAAGTTTTAAACCATAAGCTACACATCAAATATTAATTCCTCACTTTTAAGGTATGGTTTTGAGGCACTCGAGCAAAAACTGCACACATAAAGCCCTGTGTCCCTTCTGTTTTACTCCGTTTTATTAATTTGGTGGTTGCACTGTGCCAAGGACTCATAACCCAGCCCAAACCAGCTGGCCATCTCACCTCCTCATGTAAAAATGTTTTTTTTAATTAAAATTTGTACCCTCGCCACTTTTAATGCTGAGAATTTGCTAATGAAATGAGGTGCAGCCTGTGAAGTGAGATGTGATTCGGTTTCTACCTTTTTTACACACACTCCATTACTATAGGTTCCTATACGGTTCTTTGCTTGGTATGGACACGTCATGCGGAGCAAGGCAGATTCAGTGGCCCGAACAGCCCTGCAACTGAACCCTCGAGGGTGCCGGCCAAGGGGGCGACCAAAGATGCGATGGCTGGACCGTATCAATGTAGACATGAAGATTGTCATCGCGGCCCCAGAAGACATCCTAGATCGCGCCAAATGGAGAAGATTAACGCCAGGACAGAGAGAGATGGTTCTTTGCTTGGGAACAGATCCAGAAATAGGCTAACTTTCAGTGTTGTAGGCTTTTTTCATTATGTCTGGCAAGATGGCATTGTTCACAAATGTAAAAAATCCCACGTGTTAGCAACCAAGCTAATAATAAAAAATACAGCTTTCTCTTCCCAGGATTCAGGATTGGTGAAGGAAACATCGATAACCCTTGAATCAGGAAGACCTGAAGTCTTTGGCAAGGTGAACCAAAAAGCTGCTAGGTGAGGTTTTATATTATATACTCAGTATTTACTGCCAATGTAAAAAGTGCTAGCACACCAGCGCCGAGATTCTGAACTCCTCGGTTCGAAACTCGGTGTTGCCACGGGTCGTCTGGGTGCCATAGCGAGCATAATTGGCAGTGTCTGCAGGAGACACATTTCTGATAGGGCGGGATGACCGGACTATGTGAGTGGGGTCTTCAAACGCTGTGTAAGGACCCTGATTGGCAGATAGAGAGGAGTCTGTGCAGAGTGCTTAGGTGAACAAGGGTTCCGGGGGAGGTGTGAGCAGCAATATATCCTCCTCGACTGCAATCGGGGACCCCCAGCAGCAGAAGACAAATTGACTACATTCAATTGGGAGAAAATGGGAGAAAATGCATAAATAAAAGTTGCCGTTGCTCACAAATGTAAAAATCCCACGTGTTAGCAAGCAAGCTAATCAAAAAATACAGCTTTCTCTTCCCGGATTCAGGACTGGTGGAGGAAACATTGATAATCCTTGAATAAGGAAGACCTGAAGTCTCTGGCAAGGTAAACAAAAAAGCTGCTAGGTGAGGTTTTATATTAAAAATTTTATATTCTACATAGTGTTTACTGTTAGTGTAAAAACATTGGCAAAGCTCACAAAACATCGATAAACCTTGAATCAGGAGGTAAATGTAAACAAAAAAGCTGCTAAGTTAAGTTTTATATCATATACTCAATGTTTACTGGCAATATGGAACAAAGTTGGCCCTGCTCACAAATGTAAATATCCAATATGTTAGCAAGCAAGCTAATAAAAAAATACAGCTTTCTGTTCCAAGGATTGAAGACCCTTGAATCAGGAGGTAAATGTAAACAAAAAAGCTGCTTAATGGGGTTTTATATTATGTACATAGTGTTTACTGTCAGTGTAAAAACATTGGCAAAGCTCACAAAATGTAAAAATCCCACATGTTAGCAAGCAAGCTAATAAAAAAAATACAGCTTTTTCTTCCCAGGATTCAAGACTGGTGGAGGAAACATCGATAACCCTTGAATCAGGAAGACCTGAAGTCTCTGGCAAGGTAAACAAAAAAGCTGCTAAGTGAGGTTTTTATATTATATACTCAGTGTTTACTGGCATTGCTTACAAATTTGAAACAACACTATGTTAGCAAGCACGCTAATAAAAAAATACAGCTTCTGTTCCCAGGATTCAAGACTGTTGGAGGAAACATCGATAACCCTTGAATCAGGAGGTAAAGGTAAACAAAAAAGCTGCTAAGTGAGGTTTTTATATTATATACTCAGTGTTTACTGGCATTGCTTACAAATTTGAAACAACACTACATTAGCAAGCATGCTAATAAAAAAATACAGCTTTGTCTTCCCAGAATTCAAGACTGGTGGAGGAAATGTTGATAACCCTTGAATCAGGAAGACCTGAAGTCTTTGGCAAGGTAAACAAAAAAGCTGCTTAGTGAGGTTTTTATTATAGACTTAGTGTTTACAATCAATGTAAAAAAAAATGGCAATGGTCACAACTTCAAAAATCTCACATGTTAGCAAGCAAGCTAATAAAAAATACAGCTTTCTGTTCCAAGGATTCAAAACTGGTGAAAGAAATGTTGATAACCCTTGAATCAAGATAACCTGAAGTCTTTGGCAATGTTAACAAAAAAGCCGCTAAGTGGGATTTTATTTTATATACTCAATGTTTACTGTCAATGTGGAAAAAAAAAACTGGCCCTGCTCACAAATGTAAAAATCCCACGTGTTAGCAAGTAAGCTAATAAAAAAATTACAGGTTTCTGTTCCCAGAATTAAAGACTGATGGAGGGAACATTAATAACCCTTGAATTAGGAAGACCTGAAGTCTCTATCATGAAAGCTGAAGAACAGAGAGGAAAGATGGGTCCTCAACTCAATAAGAAGACAAAAGTCATGACAACAAGAAGGACAAATAACGTGATGAACCCAGTGATGGAGAAGATGTTGAAGTGGTGGACAGCTTTTGCCTCCTTGGATCAATTATTAACCACACAGCACTTGGTGGAACAAGGAACTTAAAAAGATCTTCAGGTGTAAAGATTGCTCTCACCAAACACAGATCAGAAGTGTCCAGACTTTGGTCTTTTCTCTGGTTCTTTAAGCTTATGAAAGCTGGACAATAAAACAGCAGGAAAGGACGAATATCTGTGCTTTAGAACTTTTGTGCTGGTGATGACTTTTAAGAAGACAAACAAATGGATTCTCGATCAGATCAGACCTAACCTCTGACTTAAAGCCAAGATAGTTAAACTGAAGCTCACTTATTTTTGACACGTTATGGGAGGAAGTTGAAAGAGAAAGAGAAGAGGACGACCATTAACAAGATGGATGGATACAATTAGAGGAACAATGAACGAGCCATTAAGAGGCCTGAAGACCCAAACAGTAGACGCTGGTGAAAGCTCTGGAGAAAGACTATCCATATACACTATATTGCCAAAAGTATTCGCTCGTCTGCCTTCACACGCACATGAACTTGAGTGACGTCCTATTCTTAATCCACAGGGTTTAATATAATGTCTACCCACCCTTTGCAGCTATAACAGCTTCAACTCTTCTGGGAAGGCTTTCCACAAGGTTTAGGAGTGTGTTTATGGGAATTTTTGACCATTCTTCCAGAAGCGCATTTGTGAGGTCGGACACTGATGTTGGACGAGAAGGCCTGGCTCGCCGTCTCCGCTCTAATTCATCCCAAAGGTGTTCTATCGGGTTGAGGTCAGGACTCTATGCAGGCCAGTCAAGTTCTTCCACACCACACTCGCTCATCCATGTCTTTATGGACCTTGCTTTGTGCACTGGTGCACAGTCATGTTGGAACAGGAAGGGGCCATCCCCAAACTGTTCCCACAAAGTTGGGAGCATGAAATTGCCCAAAATCGCTTGGTATGCTGAAGCATTAAGAGTTCCTTTCACTGGAACTAAGGGGCCGAGCCCAACTCCTGAAAAACAACCCCACACCAAACCCAGACACGTCCACCAGATTGTCAGACGGAGAAGCTGATTTGTCACTCCAGAGAACACGTCTCCACTGCTCTAGAGTCCAGTGGCGGCGTGCTTTACACCACTGCATCTGACGCTTTGCGTTGCCTTTGGTGATGTAAGACTTGGATGCAGCTGCTCGGCCGTGGAAACCCATCCCATGAAGCTGTCTGATCCACTCATACCAGCACAACACACACTAACACACCACCACCATGTTCAGTGTCACTGCAGTGCTGAGAATGATCCACCACCTAAATAATACTTGCTCTGTGGTGGTCCTGTGGGGGTCCTGACCATTGAAGAACAGGGTGAAAGCAGGCTAAAAAGTATGCAGAGAAACAGATGGACTACAGTCAGTAATTGTAGAACTACAAAGTGCTTCTATATGGTAAGTGGAGCTGATAAAATGGACAGTGAGTGTAGAAACAAGGAGGTGGTTTTAATGTTATGGCTGATCAGTGTATGTATAAACTGCATTCATTATCTGGTCATTGGATGACCAGCTTTTTAGTCATCCCTGTTCTGAAACTATGGGCATTAATACGCTGCCCCTCATACTTTTGTAGCTGTCTTGGAGCTTCACTCTGCTGGAAAGACTTTCCATAAGAGATACTTCAAAGGTGGTCCAAAGTGCTGGTGATGGGGTTTGAGCTCGCCATCTTCCGATCAATAGTACAGTACCCTTACCGCTGAGATACCTCTGAGTGATGTGGACGGCTGATGATGTGTGCATTGTTTATCTGTGGATGCTGTAGGATCTTTCTGGTACCAGACACAGGACTTGTCTTGTGGAGTGTGTGTGTTGTGGTTTAGGGCTGTTTAGACTGCATATTAGGTGGGTGGTCCTAATGTTTTGGCTCATCTGTGTATACTGTTGATATATGATTTACATTTTTGGCATTTAGCCGACGCTTTTATCCGAAGCGACTTACAGTAGTATATAATCTAAGCAGTTGAGGGTTAAGGGCCTTGCTCAAGGGTCCAGCAGTGGCAACCTGGCAGTGGTGGGGTTTGAACCAGCAACCTTCTAATTAGTAGTCCAGTAGCTTACCCACTAGACTAGAACTGCCCTATATAAATAAAGCGTTATCTAATTCACGGAGCGTGAAATGAGCCGTTTTCCATGTACATGAAATTCAAAATTTAAGCTTTGTGTTTAGGGATTTAATATTATATGAGGCGCAATATGAGGCGGTCCTAGCAATCATACGGCAATTCAATTGTAGTGTGCTGACAATGTTTGATGTATGTGTCTACATATTGAGTGCATTTTGTCCCTTTGGAGATTCCATAGTCAATGAAAAAGTGTGCTTCTCTACACCTGTGATCATCTCTCTGTAGTCTGTGCTGCGCCTCAAAAGAACAAACCAGGGCACCCACATGGCACAGCGGGATATTCCGCTAGCACACCAGCGCCGAGATTCTGAACTCCTCGGTTCGAAACTCTGCTTTGCCACCGGTCGTCTGGGCGCCATCTAGCGGGCATAATTGGCAGTGCCTGCAGCAGACACGGTTTTGCTAGGGCAGGATGACCGGACTATGTGGGTGGGGTCTTCAAACGCTGTGTAAGGACCCTGACTGGCAGATAGAGAGGCGCCTGTGCAGTAAGCATGGGTGAAAAAGGGTTTCGCTAAGGGTTGCGCGTGGGTCTGAGGAGGCGTGAGCAGCAATATACCCACCTTGACTGCAGTCAGGGATCCCCAGCAGCGGAACACAAATTGACTACATAAAATTGGGAGAAAAATGGGAGAAAATAAATAAATAAAATAGACCAACTATCAGGAGCAGAACACCCTGGTCAGGGCGCCAGTCCATCGCAGGGCAGACACGCATACACACACACAGCCATCCACCTATCGGGCAATTCAGTGTCTCCAATTAACCTGACGGCATGTTTTTGGACTGTGGGAGGCAACCCACGCAGACATGGGGAGAACATGCAAACTCTGCACAGAAAGGACCCGGACCGGCCCACCTGGGGATTGAACCCAGGACCTTCTTGCTGTGAGGCAACAGTGCTACCCACCGATCCACCGTGCCAGCAGTTTGGAAAACTCCCAAGTGATTATGTGGACGCAGAGGAGGTGTGTGTAAAAACACAGATGAAAATTTTCGTCTTTGTGACCGTCGCTGGATGTTCTAGGTTTACATTCGACTATTAAGGTAGCTGTGCTGTATATTATAGCTTCCATTTATTCTATCATGTAATTTCTGAGTGTTATTTAATGACCAGAATTTAGTTTTACTTGCTCTGACTCAAAACTGGTCATAATGATGCAGATGTGCATTCCTGCTTTTTTCTCAGTGGTGATTCAACACATTCCACCCGTTTCCTCACACTACGCAGCACCTTGAGTGTGTCCATCTGTGTGAGCATATGGAAGTGAGTGTGCTTCTTTTTTTTTTCCGCCATGCCAGCCACTTTATATTTTATAGCTTGTAGGCTGACGGAGCACACTTGCCCACTAAGGGATCCATAAAGAAGAATACATAAACAAGCCGGACGTTTAAATACACATGCACATACATGAGTGACCTCTGCTCGCTGAAGATGAAGCAGGGTAGTGGTTTGGGAAATTGCTTTGGAAATAGGATCTGCTTCATGGCCTGAGATTTAGGAGCCAAACAAAAAAGCTCCAACGGTTTCCTTAAGCCACTGATGAATAAACAACATCAAGAAGCTGTTGAAATCTGGGGAGCTAAACTGGACACAAAGGGCAGAAGAAATATAAAATAATTACATTCTCATATTGGACAGCAAGTAATCAAGTACTTCTTACTATTTACACTGATCAGCCATAACATTAAAACCACCTCCTTGTTTCTACACTCACTGTCCATTTTATCAGCTCCACTTACCATATAGGAGCACTTTGTAGTTCTACAATTACTGACTGTAGTCCATCTCTTTCTCTGCATGCTTTGTTAGCTCCTTTCACCCTTTTATTCAATAGTCAGGACCCCCACAGGACCACCACAGAGCAGGTATTATTTAGGTGGTGGATCATTCTCAGCACTGCAGTGACACTGACATGGTGGTGGTGTGTTAGTGTGTGTTGTGCTGGTATGAGTGGATCAGACACAGCAGTGCTGCTGGAGTTTTTAAATACAGTGTCCACTCACTGTCCACTCTATTAGACACTCTGACTTAGTTGGTCCACCTTGTAGATGTAAAGTCAGAGACGATCGCTCATCTATTGCTGACGTTTGAGTTGGTCATCTTCTAGACCTTCATCAGTGGTTACAGGACACTGCCCACGGGGCACTGTTGGCTGGATGTTTTTGGTTGGTGGACTATTCTCAGTCCAGCAGTAAAACTCCATCAGCGCTGCTGTGTCTGATCCACTCATACCAGCACAACACACACTAACACACCACCACCATGTCAGTGTCACTGCAGTGCTGAGAATGATCCACCACCTAAATAATACCTGCTCTGTGAAGGTCCTGACCATTAAAAAACAGGATGAAAGCAGGCTGAAAAAAAAGTATGTAGAGAAACAGATGTACTACAGTCAGTAATTGTAGAACTACAAAGTGCTTCTATATAGTAAGTGGAGCTGATAAAATGTACAGTGAGTGTAGAAACAAGGAGGTGGTTTTAATGTTATGGCTGATCAGTGTAGAAACCATTTCACTGGCATCCATATCTGCTTCCTGTCTCTAATAAGTAACAGCAAGAGAACTCAAGGCTGGGCAGAGCATCCTGGGTCTTGCCAGTGGGCATGGAGCTCAGCTGGCCAGATGAGGAATTAAAAGCAAAGGTATGGCACAGCTCTTCAGGAATCTGTGCTGTGGGCTCATCTGTTCTGTGATGTTGTAACAGGACGGACAAGGACGAACATCCGGGAATAAAAAACATCACACTGTAGATTGAGCAATATGGCTGTAATGATTAATGAATGAAAAAAAACACCTCAAAGATGAAAATTGATAATAGAAATTATATTTGAAGTAAATGTGTTCATGCTACCCAGCTGGCTAATGAGGTTAGCCTAATGATAACAATGTTCAATTCAAACAGTCTGATACTGAAGCACTGATACAATTACAAAAGGTCTATTATGTTCCTTTATTCATTCATATCTAATAATTATTTCATCCCAACTGTTATTGTAAAGGATTCTTGACAAAACAAAGCTCAGCTTTAAAAAGCCGTGAATGATAAGACCCTGTAATAATGAACTGTTCAACCTTTCAATTATTCATCTTAAAGAGAGGAAAATCAATGTTCTACTCTGTTCTACTCTGTAGTCGTTCTGAACCTGCAGCCTACAAGCACTTGATAATTGATTGCGCCATGTTATTAATCTAGACTTGGTTTCTAAAGCAGACGTGATGCCTGTGAAGATGAAGCAGTTTATTTAATAAGATATATTTAAACACTTCAGAGAAAGTGTGAAATTACCTACGGCAACAGCGCACACCTTCAAAGCTTTAATTATTCTTACTTAATAAAAATGATCGTTCACAAGGAGACACTAAAACTAGTCTGCTAGTAGTAATACTAGATATTAGTATCTGTTTATAAAAGAGTTTTCCTCATTAAAATTTGAAGAATAAAAATATTAAGTACATTTTTAATGCAGAAAAAAAATTATTCTTTTATTTTTTTAGGCAAAATAAATTCAGTCTACATTTTAGGCAGATACAAAATTTTTAAGTATATTTTTGTG
Source organism: Trichomycterus rosablanca (assembly GCF_030014385.1). NCBI lineage: Eukaryota > Metazoa > Chordata > Actinopteri > Siluriformes > Trichomycteridae > Trichomycterus > Trichomycterus rosablanca. The sequence goes on from NC_086003.1 coordinate 21,007,217, forward strand.
ACAATAAAATCTGATTATTTTACTTTTAGACAGATAAATTTGGGCTGCATTTTTAGGCAGATATTAATTCAGGCTGCTTTTTAGGCAGAAATAAAATTCGAGATGCAATTTTAGATAAATATTAATTCCAGATATTACATCTGGACTGCGTTTTTAAACAGATTTTAAATTCAGATACTAAATTAAATATATTTTTGAAAAAAAAAAATTTAATATTTATTTTTAGGCAGATTAAATTCAGGCTGCGTTTTTAAGCAGATCTTAAATTCAGATCTGCGCTGCATTTTTAAACAGATTAATTCAGTCTGCGTTTTTAGACAAATCTTAAATTCGAGCTGTGTTTTTGATATATATTAAATCTGGGCTGCGTTTTTAGGCAGATATTAAATCTGGGCTGCATTTTTAGGCAGATATTATATCTGGGCTGTGTTTTTTAAGCCCATATTAAATCTGGGCTGCATTTCTTTTAAAGCCGATATTAAATTTGGGCTGTGTTTTAGGCAGATCTTAAATTCGGGCTAATTTTTAGGCAGATATAAAATCTGGGCAGCGTTTTTAGGCAGATCTTAAATTCAGGCTGTGTTTTTAGGCAGATCTTAAAATCAGGCCACAATTTTAGGCAGATATAAAATTCAGGAAGTGCTATCGTTTGTTGGCATTCCGGAAAACGTATATGTGTGTGTGTGTGTGTTGGGGGGGTGACTAATAGCACTTGGTTATCATAAGAGAAATTGGTACAGTTCACTAAGTTATGCTGTTCGTCTATAGCCTGCTTTCGGCTTTTTGCATTGTATAAACTGCCAGACTTTAACTATTATGTTGTCTGATTAACATTTTGCTACTAATACTATTAAACTCAAGTCATGTCCAGTCATTAGATACCCATCCAGTATAATTAAACATCAGTTGCCTATTAGGGTTAATATGAAATGTTAATTGAGGTGCCAGTTACTAAAGTGTTTTGCACAGCATTGATTTATACCTGATTTTAAAAGAATTGTTATTTATACAACTACAAATGCAAGCTTCACTGCTTTACCAAGGGTACTGAAAACATTTCAAATATATACTGTATATTTGGCAGATTTTACTTCGCAGCCTGGCCATCAGGGTATTCTTAAACAAAAGCAGATTTGACATGAAGTCAGCTGTTTAAGCATGCATGTTTAACACAGCAGGACAGAAAGTAAAATTTGTTAAAGGAGCAGAAAGCAAACAGCAGACAACAGCTGTCCTGAATGAGATAAATACTTACTGTAGTAAATCTTCCTCTGTTCGCTGCCACTGATGTGTTAAGGCTAATTCCTCCACTAGTCTTAATCCTGTAATGTGCAGAGCTTTGGGAGCTGCTGGTCGCACCTGTGTGATACGTACGATCACGTCGCTGTTCCTCCGCAGAGGTCTGTGCACACGTTGCCTACATGGGTGGTAACTTGCTGTAAGCTGTCTTGTTAATAGGGTGGTAATGGGAGCTTCCCAGGTGAGTTTGTGATGACAGCTTGCATATGGTTGGTGCTGATGACACGGGGAGCATTGGAGAGGAAAAGCTGGCTCAACAGTCCAACAGGGATTATGGCCATGAATCACTAGCACTAAATAGTCCAAGCTGTTACAGTACATCGTTTCCTCCTCACACAGTGCATGTAAAGCTTTAAACACTGTAAACAATACAGCTTACTCTGCTGTTAATAAAGGATCAATGTGATTTTTTTAACATTGTTCAAACAAGTCGATGATCTGACTAGGAAACAGCAATTCTGACTCAGTATTACAGATGAAGAGAAGTGTGTATTGTAAGGACCAGTTTTCTGGTTAGACCATGAGGGAACGTTCGTGAAAGAACGTTGGGGGAACGTTTCGTGGGGAAACGTTGGGGGAACGTTCGTGTGGAAACGTTGGGGGAACGTTCGTGAAGGAACGTTGAGGGAACGTTTGTGGAGGAACGTTGGGGGAACGTTTGTGGGGAAACGTTGGGGGAACTTTCGTGAAGGAACGTTGAGGGAACGTTCGGGGGGAACGTTGGGGGAACGTTCGTGTGGAAACGTTAGGGGAACGTTCGTGAAGGAACGTTGGGGGAACATTCGTGAAGGAACGTTGAGGGAACATTCGTGAAGGAACGTTGAGGGAACGTTCGTGTGGAAACGTTGGGGGAACGTTCATGAAGGAACGTTGAGGGAACGTTCGTGGGGGAACGTTGAGGGAACGTTCGTGGGGGAACGTTGGGGAAATGTTCAGGGGGAACGTCGAGGGAACGTTCAAGGGGAACGTTTGGGGGGAACGTTAAAGGAAGGTGAGGGGGGAACGTTGAGAAAACTTTTGGGTTTTCAACAATCCACCCAAATGTTCCCTCAACAATTCACCCAAATGTTCCTTCAACAATTCACCCAAATGTTCCTTCAACAATTCACCCAAATGTTCCCTCAACAATTCACCCAAATGTTCCTTCAACAATTCACCCAAATGTTCCTTCAACAATTCACCCAAATGTTCCCTCAACAATTCACCCAAATGTTCCTTCAACAATTCACCCAAATGTTCCTTCAACAATTCACCCAAATGTTCCTTCAACAATTCACCCAAATGTTCCTTCAACAATTCACCCAAATGTTCCCTCAACAATTCACCCAAATGTTCCCTCAACAATTCACCCAAATGTTCCCTCAACAATTCACCCAAATGTTCCTTCAACAATTCACCCAAATGTTCCTTCAACAATTCACCCAAATGTTCCTTCAACAATCCACCCAAATGTTCCTTCAACAATTCACCCAAATGTTCCCTCAACAATTCACCCAAATGTTCCCTCAACAATTCACCCAAATGTTCCCTCAACAATTCACCCAATGTTCCCTCAACAATTCACCCAAATGTTCCCTCAACAATTCACCCAAATGTTCCCTCAACAATCCACCCAAATGTTCCCTCAACAATTCACCCAAATGTTCCCTCAACAATTCACCCAAATGTTCCTTCAACAATTCACCCAAATGTTCCCTCAACAATTCACCCAAATGTTCCTTCAACAATTCACCCAAATGTTCCCTCAACAATTCACCCAAATGTTCCCTCAACAATTCACCCAAATGTTCCCTCAACAATTCACCCAAATGTTTCCTCAACAATTCACCCAAATGTTCCCTCAACAATTCACCCAAATGTTCCTTCAACAATTCACTCAAACGTTTCCGAGAAAATGTTTGGGTGGATTTTTGTGAAAACGTTTACATTACACGACAGGAGATGTATTTACTAGAAACAACTTTCTTTTTCTTAGAATAGCTCTAAGTAAAAATTGTTCTCATGTGAAGCTTCCCCAGCATGAATTTTAATAAAAGTGCCTGTAAAAAATTGGAACAGAAGTGTCTTTTTGTTATTACCTTATGGGATAAAAAAAATATCGAGATATATATCGCATATCGCCGTTCAGCGAAAAAATATCGAGATATTATTTTTGATCCATATCGCCCAGCCCTACTTTGTAGCAGTTTCATTTATAAGCCAAAGGTTGGACTTCAGTGGCCTAAATAGAGCCCTGACCTCAACCCCATGGGATGAATGGGGTTAATCTGTGAGATTAACGGAAACATTATTGCAAGCAGGACCTTCTTATTCGACATCAGTGCCTGAATGTCCAACAGGTTTATGGTCAGGTGGTCGGTTTACATGTCCCTCACAAGACCACATAAACTTTTAATCTCTGTGTACTGTAAACAGTAGAATAATATGTAAACATCAGTTTTTAAGCACGAAATTCTTCCATAGATGTAACTCTGAAAAATAAGAAAATCTGCAAAAGCATTACAGTGTTCAGACTCAGCAAAAACGTTCGACATCCTGCACGGTGCAGAGGATACTGACACAAGCTGCAAACTCCCCGAAAAATGATGGATGGCTAAGTGCCGATGATGGATGACTAGGTCACTTAATCCCAGTAAAGCTATTAGTAAAGCTTTTACGGAGATGTCTGACCACCAAGCTCAACTTTCCCCTGACTTAAAGTGCAGAGCGTAAATGAGCAGGATGTTTACATGGCGTGCACAGCCTGAGCGCTCACTCGTCATGTATCTTAGCTTATTTTTATACTTGGATCCTTAGCCAGGATCGAGTCCAACCAAACCCCAGCTGAGTAGCATCATGTGTAATGTGCAGGGAGTATTTATCATCTTTAGTAATAAACCGCTTACTACTTTTATTATTGTTTATTTTAAAAATGCACAGTGCTTCACCTTATTGTTTACCTTTACTTTGTGTTATTTTTAGGGCTGTCATTAATCGCGTTAATTAAATTGATTGAGAATACAATTTTTAATCAAGCAATTTTTATTGGGCTGTTTGTGCCACTTTAAACATACACTATATTGCCAAAAGTATTCGCTCGTCTGCCTTCACATGCATATGAACTTGAGTGACGTCCTATTCTTAATCTATAGGGTTTAATATGATGTCGGCCCACCCCTTGCAGCTATAACAGCTTCAACTCTTCTGGGAAGGCTTTCCACAAGGTTTAGGAGTGTGTTTATGGGAATTTTTGACCATTCTTCCAGAAGTGCATTTGTGAGGTCAGACACCGATGTTGGACGAGAAGGCCTGGCTTGCCGTCTCCACTCTAATTCATCCCAAAGGTGTTCTATCGAATTGAGGTGCAGGCCGGTCAAGTTCTTCCACACCAAACTCGCTCATCCACGTCTTTATGGACCTTGCTTTGTGCACTGGTGTGTACATGTTGGAACAGGAAGGGGCCATCCCCAAACTGTTCCCACAAAGTTGGGAGCATGAAATTGTCCAAAATCTCTTGGTACGCTGAAGCATTAAGAGTTCCTTTCACTGGAACTAAGGAGCCGAGCCCAACTCCTGAAAAACAACCCCACACCATAATCCCTCCTCCACCAAACTTTACACTTGGCACAATGCAGTCAGACAAGTACCGTTCTCCTGGCAACCGCCAAACCCAGACTCGTCCTCCGGATTGCCAGACAGAGAAGCGTGATTCGTCACTCCAGAGAACACGTCTCCACTGCTCTAGAGCACAGTGGCGGCGTGCTTTACACCACTGCATCCGACACTTTGCATTGCGCTTGATGATGTAAGGCTTGGATGCAGCTTAACGGCCGTGGAAACCCATTCCATGAAGCTCTCTACACTCTGTTCTTGAGCTAATCTGGAGGCCACACGAAGTTTGGACGTCTGTAGCGATTGACTGCAGAAAGTTGGTGACCTCTGCGCACAATGTGCCTCAGCATCCGCTGACCACGCTCTGTCATTTTACGTGGCCTACTACTTCATGGCTGAGTTGCTGTCGTTCCCAATCACTTCCACTTTGTTATAATACCACTGACAGTTGACTGTGGAATATTTAATAGCGAGGAAATTTCACGACTGGACTTGTTGCACAGGTGGTGTCCTATCATGGTACCACGCTGGAATTCACTGAGCTTATGAGAGCGACCCATTCTTTCACAAATGTTTGTAGAAGCAGTCTGCATGCCTAGGTGCTTGGTTTTATACACATGTGGCCATGGAAGTGATTGGAACACCTGAATTCAATTATTCGGATGGGTGAGTGAATACTTTTGGCAATATAGTGTACGTCACTGTGGTAATTTGCGCTGTTTTAACACAGCAACATTGTGTTTACACTGTAGTCATAACACGGGTCTTTATCCAGTTTGCAGTTGTGAGTTACAAATTACTCGAGCTGCTTCTGCTACATATTGTGAAATAACGGGTATTTCTAATAATCATTTTGGTTTTCAAAAAGCATGAGAAATCATCACTAGACAAAATTACAGTTATTAATTGACGCTTTAATATCATCTTAGATCAGAGCACGCCTTTGTCTCGTCAGGTGTCTGTGCACACGGATACACGTTACAGGCAAAATGAGCTCAGACTCAGTCTAACTTTATTTAAGAGGAATTTGGATGGTAAGTTCATGGACTGTACACGTCGTGGGAACATTTAACACTGGTGTTAAATGGATCACAATAGACTGTAGATGCTTTACGTAGTTAATGATGTGGGTCTACATGACGTTATACGTGTTGTATCTAGAAATGGTTGATTGTAGTACCCTGAGTGCCTGTTTTTAGTGGCAGGGTTATGAACAGGAAAAGATCCTCACTTCTGCCAGATAATGTGAACAGTAGGGGTGGGGGAATGCGTCGACATAGTCGACGTAATCGATTACGAAAATACGTCGATTAGCAAAAACGTGCGTTGACGTGTCACAAAGATGGTCACGCCCACTAAAAACATGGATTTCTCTGTGGAAGCTGCAGCTTAAAAACTATCACACGAGCATCTAAAGTTTAGGAGTGTTTTTCACAAAGACACAACAATGTGGTGCTCTGTAAACTTCGCAAAGTGAAGATGGTTTATCACAGCTGTACGACTTCTATGCACGAGCACATGAAGCGCAGGCATCCCGGAGCTCATTTTCAAGATGTCAGCAAAAAACTTTTTAAACAAGCTGGAATATGCAAAGAAAGAATTCCTGTTGTACTGTACATACAGGGGTTGGACAAAATAACTGAAACACCTGGTTTTAGACCACAATAATTTATTAGTATGGTGTAGGGCCTCCTTTTGCGGCCAATACAGCGTCAATTCGTCTTGGAAATGACATATACAAGTCCTGCACAGTGGTCAGAGGGATTTTAAGCCATTCTTCTTGCAGGATAGTGGCCAGGTCACTACGTGATGCTGGTGGAGGAAAACGTTTCCTGACTCGCTTCTCCAAAACACCCCAAAGTGGCTCAATAATATTTCGATCTGGTGACTGTGCAGGCCATGGAAGATGTTCAACTTCACTTTCATGTTCATCAAACCAATCTTTCACCAGTCTTGCTGTGTGTATTGGTGCATTGTCATCCTGATACACGGCACCGCCATTGGATGCACATGGTCCTCCAGAATGGTTCGGTAGTCCTTGGCAGTGACGCGCCCATCTAGCACAAGTATTGGGCCAAGGGAATGCCATGATATGGCAGCCCAAACCATCACTGATCCACCCCCATGCTTCACTCTGGGCATGCAACAGTCTGGGTGGTACGCTTCTTTGGGGCTTCTCCACACCGTAACTCTCCCGGATGTGGGGAAAACAGTAAAGGTGGACTCATCAGAGAACAATACATGTTTCACATTGTCCACAGCCCAAGATTTGCGCTCCTTGCACCATTGAAACCGACGTTTGGCATTGGCACGAGTGACCAAAAGTTTGGCTATAGCAGCCCGGCCGTGTATATTGACCCTGTGGAGCTCCCGACGGACAGTTCTGGTGGAAACAGGAGAGTTGAGGTGCACATTTAATTCTGCCGTGATTTGGGCAGCCGTGGTTTTATGTTTTTTGGATACAATCCGGGTTAGCACCCGAACATCCCTTTCAGACAGCTTCCTCTTGCGTCCACAGTTAATCCTGTTGGATGTGGTTTGTCCTTCTTGGTGGTATGCTGACATTACCCTGGATACCGTGGCTCTTGATACATCACAAAGACTTGCTGTCTTGGTCACAGATGCGCCAGCAAGACGTGCACCAACAATTTGTCCTCTTTTGAACTCTGGTATGTCACCCATAATGTTGTGTGCATTGCAATATTTTGAGCAAAACTGTGCTCTTACCCTGCTAATTAAACCTTCACACTCTGCTCTTACTGGTGCAATGTGCAATTAATGAAGATTGGCCACCAGACTGGTCCAATTTAGCCATGAAACCTCCCACACTAAAATGACAGGTGTTTCAGTTATTTTGTCCAACCCCTGTATGTATAGGTATATATAACAAATAAAGGCATTCTATATTCCTTTACTTGAATTTTACAAGCTCTTTCTTTAATATTATGGGAGATTTAATGTTTGACATTACAATAAAGGTATCTATCACTGCAGGTATTTTTTGCAGAATACTACCCTAAAGTGCATATTGTGTTAAGAGAAGATTAGAGAAAATATTGAAACATTAAGATAAATTGTGTTTTTCATTATTTTATGTTGGCACACACATAAACCTCTTTTAAATAAGCAGTAAATAAGTTTAGACTAATCGATTAATCGGGAAAAAAATTAAATAAATTTATATATATATACAGTGTATCACAAAAGTGAGTACACCCCTCACATTTCTGCAGATATTTAAGTATATCTTTTCATGGGACAACACTGACAAAATGACACTTTGACACAATGAAAAGTAGTCTGTGTGCAGCTTATATAACAGTGTAAATTTGTTCTTCCCTCAAAATAACTCAATATACAGCCATTAATGTCTAAACCACCGGCAACAAAAGTGAGTACACCCCTTAGTAAATGTTCCTGAAGTGTCAATATTTTGTGTGGCCACCATTATTTCCCAGAACTGCCTTAACTCTCCTGGGCATGGAGTTTACCAGAGCTTCACAGGTTGCCACTGGAATGCTTTTCCACTCCTCCATGACGACATCACGGAGCTGGCGGATATTCGAGACTTTGCGCTCCTCCACCTTCCGCTTGAGGATGCCCCAAAGATGTTCTATTGGGTTTAGGTCTAGAGACATGCTTGGCCAGTCCATCACCTTTACCCTCAGCCTCTTCAATAAAGCAGTGGTCGTCTTAGAGGTGTGTTTGGGGTCATTATCATGCTGGAACACTGCCCTGCGACCCAGTTTCCGGAGGGAGGGGATCATGCTCTGCTTCAGTATTTCACAGTACATATTGGAGTTCATGTGTCCCTCAATGAAATGTAACTCCCCAACACCTGCTGCACTCATGCAGCCCCAGACCATGGCATTCCCACCACCATGCTTGACTGTAGGCATGACACACTTATCTTTGTACTCCTCACCTGATTGCCGCCACACATGCTTGAGACCATCTGAACCAAACAAATTAATCTTGGTCTCATCAGACCATAGGACATGGTTCCAGTAATCCATGTCCTTTGTTGACATGTCTTCAGCAAACTGTTTGCGGGCTTTCTTGTGTAGAGACTCAGAAGAGGCTTCCTTCTGGGGTGACAGCCATGCAGACCAATTTGATGTAGTGTGCGGCGTATGGTCTGAGCACTGACAGGCTGACCCCCCACCTTTTCAATCTCAGCAGCAATGCTGACAGCACTCCTGCGCCTATCTTTCAAAGACAGCAGTTGGATGTGACGCTGAGCACGTGCACTCAGCTTCTTTGGACGACCGACGCGAGGTCTGTTCTGAGTGGACCCTGCTCTTTTAAAACGCTGGATGATCTTGGCCACTGTGCTGCAGCTCAGTTTCAGGGTGTTGGCAATCTTCTTGTAGCCTTGGCCATCTTCATGTAGCGCAACAATTCGTCTTTTAAGATCCTCAGAGAGTTCTTTGCCATGAGGTGCCATGTTGGAACTTTCAGTGACCAGTATGAGAGAGTGTGAAAGCTGTACTACTAAATTGAACACACCTGCTCCCTATGCACACCTGAGACCTAGTAACACTAACGAGTCACATGACATTTTGGAGGGAAAATGACAAGCAGTGCTCAATTCGGACATTTAGGGGTGTAGTCTCTTAGGGGTGTACTCACTTTTGTTGCCGGTGGTTTAGACATTAATGGCTGTATATTGAGTTATTTTGAGGGAAGAATAAATTTACACTGTTATATAAGCTGCACACAGACTACTTTTCATTGTGTCAAAGTGTCATTTTGTCAGTGTTGTCCCATGAAAAGATATACTTAAATATCTGCAGAAATGTGAGGGGTGTACTCACTTTTGTGATACACTGTATACACTGCTCAAAAAAATAAAGGAAACACTAAAATAACACATCCTAGATCTCAATTAATGAAATATTCCAGTTGAAAATCTTTATTCATCACATAGTGGAATGCATTGAGAACAAAATAACATAAAATTGATCAATGTAAATCAAAATTATTATCCCATGGAGGTCTGGATTTGTAATCATACTCAAAATCAAAGTGGAAAATCCAATTACAGGCTGATCCAACTTCAGGGGAAATTCCTCAAGACAAGTTAAAATGAGGCTCAGTAGTTTGTGTGGCCTCCACATGCTAGAGGTAGCATGAGACGGTGTCTACAGCCCACAGAAGTTGCTCAGGTAGTGCAGCTCATCCAGGATGGCACATCAGTACGAGCTGTGGCAAAGAAGGTTTGCTGTGTCTGTCAGCACAGTGTCCAGAGCATGAAGCAGATACCAGGAGACAGGCAATACACCAGGAGACATGGAGGGGGCCGTAGGAGGGCAACAAACCAGCAGCAGGACCGCTACCTCCTCCTTTGTGCCAGAAGGAACAGCAGGAGCAGTGTCAGAGCCCTGCAAAATGACCTCCAGCAGGCCACTAATATCCATGTTTCTGCTCAAACTGTCAGAAACAGACTCCATGAAGGTGGTATGAGGGCCCGACGTCCACAAGTGGGGCTTGTGCTTAAAGCCCAACACCGTGCAGGGCGATTGGCATTTGGCAGAGAACACCAAGATTGGCAGATTCGCCATTGGCGCCCTGTGCTTTTGACGGATGAGAGCAGGTTCACAGTGAGCACGTGACAGACTTGACAGAGTCTGGAGACGCCGTGGAGAACGTTCTGCTGCCTGCAACATCCTCCAGCTTGACCGGTTTGGCAGTGGGTCAGTAATGGTGTGGGGAGGCATTTCATTGGAGGGCCGCACAGCCCTCCATGGGCTAACCAGGGGTACCCGAACTGCTATTAGGTACCGGGATAAGATCCTCAGACCCATTGTGAGACCATATGCTGGTGCAGTGGGCCCTGGGTTTCTTCTGATGCATCACAATGCTAGGCCTCATGTGGCTGAAGTGTGTCAGCAGTTCCTGCATGATGAAGGCATTGATGCTATGTACCGGCCTGCCCGTTTCCCAGACCTGAATCCAATCGAGCACATCTGGGACATCATCCACCAATGCCACGTTGCACCAGACTGTCCAGGAGTTGACTGATGCTTTAATCCAGGTCTGGGAGGAGATCCCTCAGAAGAACATCCGCTGCCTCATCAGGAGCATGCCCAGGCGTTGTAGGGAGGTCATACAAATACGTGGAGGCCACACACACTACTGAGCCTCATTTTAACTTGTCTTGAGGAATTTCCCCTGAAGTTGGATCAGCCTGTAATTGGATTTTCCACTTTGATTTTGAGTATGATTCCAAATCCAGACCTCCATGGGATAATAATTTTGATATACATTGATCATTTTTATGTTGTTTTGTTCTCAACGCATTCCACTATGTGATGAATAAAGATTTTCAACTGGAATATTTCATTAATTGAGATCTAGAATGTGTTATTTTAGTGTTCCCTTTATTTTTTTGAGCAGTGTATATATATATATAAATAATCGTTAGATTAATCGATAAAAAAAATAATCTTTAGGTGCAGCCCTAGTGAACAGACTTGTCATTTTGGCTGTAAGATGGGTAGCTGTTAACAACTCTATATAGGCATTGGCTGGCTTTCTAAAGATAATTTAAATTTAATCATTTTATCATAATTGTATTATTATTTACAATTTTATTGGTAAACATGTTCTTTTAATGAAAATGTGCATAACTGTTCAAATTTTGCTTCGATATTTTTGCAGTCGATTAATCATGATCAATTTGGTTCTTTAATCGCGATTAATCTATATAAAAAATTTTAATCGTGTGACAGCCCTAGTTATTTTACATTTGTTTGTTACAACATCATTAAATTGGTGGTGTCCAAAGTTCTATAGTGTTAAGGACTCAATTCCTTGTTAGTTGTTATAATTGATGACAACTGATCTGAGCTTTGTGCCCATCATAAGGAGCCTCGTAGTTATTTGGTACCAGAACCCTGCTAGCAGGTCCTTCAACTTTTATACATTGTAAGGTTGATTGTCCTGCAGTGCCTCCTGGTGCCATCTCTTCTACCAGTAAAAATGCACCACATGATGCCTGCATGTCCAGCGTAGGTGCTTTTTATTGGTGGAAAGAAGTTAGCATGGATGCTCCGACTTGTCCGCGACTATCTACCTCATCATCACAATACAAATGATCTGGGATTTGTGCCACAATAGCGTTTCTGTTGGACCCAAAAAATATGACTGGAGCCGTTTCATACATTTCACTTTACCCCAACCATGCTCTCTTTTTCTGCATTGTCCCAAATTGGATATACTCAATTTCCCTCAGCACTCTGAGAATGCCCACAGCTAGCACAAACCTTTTCTGGTAGATGCAAAGCCACAAGCCACATGCCAACTAGTGGTGAACTCATGTTAGCCTCAGCATGTACAGACAACCACACACTATTCTCCTCCTGTCTTCTACAGCTCAACCAGACAGCTGCAGGTGATTCCTCATTCAGACAAATAGCAGCACCGAGATTCAAACACATGACTCAAGTCTCGTAGTGGCGGTTAGTACATTAGACTGCTGTGCAGTGTATATGAGCAGTGTATATATATATGAAATAATATTTACAATAATTTGCTTTAGTTTCCACTCCTCTAAATTGCTTTTAACAAAATTTTTGTGAGTGTCTTTATAGACCACAGGGGGTGGATGATGCTGGTACCTTTCCCCAACCCTTACCACTGGGTAGAAGCATATCCCTTATCGTACAGAATTGATTTTACTTTGATTCCTCATACAGTATGGATTTTTAATACACTGCCATACCATAACATAATTAATTTTAACAGCTGTAGGATTCAAAAGGGAGCAGATCATATAATATTGTTCGCCGCTATGGAGCGCTGTGTAGATTAAGTAGTTAGCCAGTTAGAATTAGCATGACAATGTTAACAGATGTGAGAGGTTTCCTCAATATGGTGAAAAAAATAAACAAAAACAGGTGGAGGATGAAGAGAGGAAGACCAAATATGCACCGGAAAAACCTGCCAAAGAAATGAGGCGTGTCTGCAGTTTAAAACAGACTAAAACACTGTTCTTATACTATATACTGTACGGTTTGTTGAGCCATGGCTGTTGCAAACAATGACATTACGAACGCAGTAACAATCCACACATGCAAGGACACAATTCCTCTATAGAAAGAAGCTTGCAGAGCAATAATTAAAACACTGGATTCCAGGTTTGTCTTACAGGGTGAAAATACTTCAGTTCGGTTGCTAAACCAACATTATAAGTGAAACGGAATCGGAGATACGTAAAGTCATCCACTTTTCTACAACAGACCAGTGGTCAAGTTGTACATAAACAGTAAAAATTGTATTTATTGCAACTGTTTTACACATACTGATTCCATCATATATTTTGTCATTTTGTTGAGATAAGCAAAGTACTCAGTGCTCAAAACCTTAATTTTATACATGGTGACATTGAAACTATTTATAGAATAAGCCACAGACATATACAAAGTCCCAGTCCTACAAGAAAAACATACTGTTATATACCGTACAACCGTCAGAATCTTAAAAAATACTGTGATACAAATTTTTGGTCATACTGCTCAGCCTTATATTATACACTGATCAGGCATAACATTATGACCACCTACCTAATATTGTGTTGGTCCCCCTTTTGCTGCCAAAACAGCCCAGACCTTTTGAGGCATGTAGTCTGACACCTTTCTATTAAAACCAGTATTAACTTCTTCAGCGATCTGAGCTACAGTAGCTCGTCTGTTGGATCGGGCCACATCGGCCAGCCTTCGCTCCCCACGTGCATCAATGAGCCTTGGCCACCCATGACCCTGTCGCTGGTTTACCGCTGTTCCTTCCTTGGACCACTTATGATAGATACTGACCACTGCAGCCCAGGAACACCCTACAAGAGCTGCAGTTTTGGAGATGCTCTGACCCAGTCGTCTAGTCATCACAATTTGGCCCTTGTCAAACTCGCTCAAATCCTTACGCTTGTGCATTTGTTCTGCCTCTAACATCAACTTTGAGGATAAAATGTTCACTTGCTGCCTAATATAACCCACCCACTAACAGGTGCCATGATGAAGAGATAATCAGTGTTATTCACTTCATCTGTCAGTGGCCATAATGTTATGCCCAGCTATAAAGTGACGCATTAAGATTTAACTTAAATGCAACCATGCCACAAAGTAATTGTACACCCAGTATATTTTTTGAAAATCAACAATGACTTTAGTCACAGAAGAAACAAACCAACAGCCAAGTAATTAATCATGAAGTGTCTATAATGAAGTTTACCTGCCAATAAATGTACTCAATGTTCTTTACCAAAAAGTAAGTAAATCAGTATTACATGTTATATCTATTAAGTATTTAAAAGTTGAGCATTTGATAACAGTTATAAGTATATTTTGTTACAAAGGTTTGCAGTTTTTCTGACAGACAGCTGAACACAAGTATATGGACACTTGTGGAAGATGTCAAACTATGTGCGTTTTACTAACCCGAATAACACATTAAATAAAAAAATGTAGAAAGGTAGTTTTAAATACGTTTTAGTTTGGCAGTGTAAAGAATAAAGAGTAAATGTACGTAGTTTTAACAAATAGTCAACAATGAAGTGTCGTCACGCTAGTCAACTGTGAAGGATTTTGTCACGCAGTTCACCTGACTGAACACGAGACGTTTTATAAATACAATGTATTATATATTACAAGCTATAAAGTGGCACATTAACATTTAATTTAAAATTTCACAAATTAAGCAGCCATGCCACAAAGTAATTGTACATAATGGTGGGCGGATCAATCCATGTTGTTAAAATCCTAACAGACATCAGTACGTTGGTAGGCATTGGAAGATTGTACGTTTTTGAATACTTTGCTTTGCAGATACAGAAATTGGGGCAACTTTATGGAAATAATAGTGTAAACTATACGTACATAAAGTACGGACGCACCTTACGCACTTTGTGCCACCTACGTAAATGAATCGGAGCATGTAGTGAGGCTCTTATTCTGTGTGTTTTGGTGAATGAGAGCTCATTTCTTTTGACTTTGTGCTTATAAATGTAAACAGAATAGCATCAATTTTTTAATTTAAATTAACATTGACACATACAGTATATTCGGTTAGTATTAAAAATTTACAAATGTATTAACCCAGCAAACACAACTATGAGTTAGTCGCTTGGTGGTGATACACCATGATGGTAATGTTGTGAGAGAGTAAAGCACCAGAAACAAGAAATCGGACCGATTTAAAAAACTGAATTTATTTACAACCCTACTGAGAGCTGCTGCTTACAAAAAATTATGTATTACAATAAAACACATAAAGGTCATGAAAATTCATTCAGATTTAGCAATTTGATGATGCATCTACCTTACTTATTAAAAAGTATCGGTATCGGTATCGATATCGGCGATACTGGCCCTGCATTTACTTGGTATCATATCGATACCAAATTTTGCAGTATCGCACACCACTGATTGTACACCACCAAATGCTGGATGTATAGTTTGAGCCAGTAAATTTTTTGAAAATCAACAATGACTTTAGTCACAGAAGAAACAAACCAACAGCCAAGTAATTAGTCATGAGGTGTCTATAATGAAGTTTACCTGCCAATAAATGTACTCAATGTTCTTGACCAAAAAGTAAAACAGTATTACATGTTAAATCCATTAAGTATTTTTTGTTACAAAGGATTGCAGTTTTTCTGACAGACAGCTGTACACTAGTCTTTGGACACTTGTGGAAGATGTCAAACTATGTGCGTTTTACTAACCCAAATAACAAATTACATAAAAAATTTAGAAATGTAGTTTTAAATACGTTTAGTTTGGCAGTGTAAAGAATAAAGAGTAAATGTACGTAGTTTTAACACATAGTCAACGATGAAGTGTCGTCAGGTTAGTCAACTGTGAAGGATTTTGTCACACAGTTCACCTGACTGAACACAAGCGATATTTTATAAACACAATGTATTATATATTACCAGCTATAAAGTGTCACATTTACATTTATTTAACATTCAAATTTCTCAAATTAAGCAGCCATGCCACAAAGTAATTGTACACCCAGTATATTTTTTGAAAATCAACAATGACTTTAGTCACAGAAGAAACAAACCAACAGCCAAGTAATTAATTATTAAGTGTCTATAATGAAGTTTACCTGCCAATAAATGTACTCAATGTTCTTTACTAAAAAGTAAGTAAAACAGTATTACATGTTAAAAGTTGAGCATTTGATAACAGTTATAGGTATATTTTGTTACAAAGGTTTGCAGTTTTTCTGACACAATTGTAACAACCTAGTGTTTGGACACTTGTGGAACTATGTACGTTTTACCAACCCAAATAACAAATTAAATACAAAATGTAGAGAAGTTTTAAATACGTTTAAGTTTGGCAGTGTACAAAATAAAGAGTAAATGTACAGAATTTTAACATATAGTCAACAATGAAGTGTCGTCAGGCTAGTCAACTGTGAAGGATTTTGTCACGCAGTTCACCTGACTGAACACGAGACGTTTTATAAACACAACCTACTATAATAAAGCCGATTTTTTGTTAACAAATGCGAAATGTGAAACATTAATATTACTCTGTAAATAACGAATTCCATTCACAAAGTATTTAAAAGTCAAACACTGATTGAAATCTCCTCACACCGCGGCGTCAGTGTGTGTGTGTTACCTATACTGTCCGGTACAGCGAGTCTCTGCTATAACACCCTGCCGATACACCGACTTCATCATTATAAACTCATAATGTTTCAAACACATAGTTTAAAATGTCCTACCTGTTAAAACGCTCGTGTTTCTTCTCTCAGATGATCGACATTATGTTTCCAGGTTGGAGGTGTAAGTTTGAGACGGTATGTGTGAGCTGCAGTGGTTTATTATTGGTGTCGCTGTGATGGCACGATCAGCTCTGATCTTCTTTCATCACCACACACGTTCATACACACACAGTCCAAAACACACACTATCACTATCACACAATCACACAAATCCTGTAGTATTCCAGGTCAGATCTGCTTAATGTGTAGCGTTAACAGCAGGAAGCACATGTGGAGGAGTGTTATGGAGAGAGCTGAGGAGAGGATGAGTGAGGGAGAGCTGGAGTCATTACTACACCACTCACGCCTTCATCCAGCCCCATACCCTAAATACACCAGCCACAGGAATTCACCTCAGATCCATCCTTAAAACTTCACATTCTGAGAACTTGTCAACATATATTATCATCCAAGTTTCTAAGAAAACAACAGAGAGAATAAATGGCAGAGATGAAATGAAATGACCTGGTGCTGATTGATTTAACACCATGTTTCCCAAACTGGTGTAACTGTCAGATTCTGCTTTAAAGTTTCAGTTTCCAAGAAAAAATAGTTTCATACTAGTTTTAACTGTACATATTTGTTTAAAAGATACCCATTACACTCCAGATCACTGAGATAAATTAAAAGAACAGTACACTGAAATTTTTAAGTGACAAAAAACAGACAAGTCTACATTTACATTTTCAGCATTTAGCAGACGCTTTTATCCAAAGCGACTTACAACTATGAATACAGTCAATTGAGGGTTAAGGACCTTGCTCAGGGGACCAACAGTGGTGGTGGTGAGGCTTGAACCAGCAACCTTAAGATTACTAGTCCAGCATTTTAACCACTGAGCTACCACTGCCCACTACTGTGCCCTTCTACTGTGCCTTGTGGATTGGCAACCTGTCTAGGATATTCCTGTCTTTTGCCCAGCGTATTCTGTACCGCTCTGTACCGCGCAACCTCCGAGCCACTAGTCTCGCTCGACTTGATCCTCCACCCAGGACTAAAGGAAGAGAAGCATCAAGGCTCTTCTCTGTTCTAGCACCCAAGTGGTGGAATGAACTTCCTCTGTCTGTCCGAACATCTGAGTTTCTTGCTGTCTTTAAAAAACTATTAAAAACCTTTCTACTAAGCACTTAAGCTGACTTTATTACTTTATTAATTAACTCTCCCTTTAGCTTCCAAATCAACCAGTTAACCAAAATCAATTGACACATGGGTTCAATTTCACTAGCCACTCCCTGACATGATTACCGCCAAATCTGATGAATTTAAACTTCACTTAAATAGAACCTGTCTGGCAATGTAAAACAGGCTAGAATGTCTTAAAAAAGCTGCACATGATGCCACGTTCTAAAGAGTCATTGAACCATCTACTAGTCTGGGTAGTGTTACAAAGCCATTGCTAAGGCTATGAGACTACAGCAAACCACAGTGAGAGCCATTATTCACAAATGGAGAAAACTTGTAGCAATGGTGAACCTTTTTCTGGAGTGGCTGGTCTACCAACATTTCTCCAAGAATGCATTGAAGACTCATCCAGGAGGTCACAAATGAACCCAGATAAACATTTAAAGAACAGTAAGCCTCACCTGTCTCAGTTAAGGTCAATGTACATGATTAAACAATAAGAATGATACTGGACGAAAATGGCATTCATGGGAGAGTTACAAGGTGCAAATCTTGCTAAAGCTAACACAACATTCTATCATAAGAACATCATAGTAACAGTCAAATATATTACACCATTTAAATAGCAACAAAGGTGCTTTTAGGTGCTGAATTAGAGCTTTGGTTTCTTTAATGCATGGCAGCCTATAAGCTCGGATCGAAGTTAAGCTTACTTGATTGTGGACCATGTCATCTGTGTTCCAGCAGCTTTTTATTTTTGTGTCTTGTTTTTAGATTTATGGTGGTTCTTAGATTACATCTGACCATTTGGTCAAATGTTTGTTTAGCATAAAGTCACATTTTGGGTTTTATTTCTGACATTGGCAAGAGACCATGGCGGTTCCACGACCTTTCTAATAGGTCCAGTCAAACTACCCTTGTTTTTATGAGCGCAAGTCACCAGTTGTGGCAAATCATAATCACTAATAAGGATTAAAGAATAAAGAATGCTGTGCCGAATTTTAAATTACTTTAAAGAACTGTCTACACCACTTTAGTTGCTGTGTCTATATTTTTGGCACAAAAAAGTTTGTCATATGTTTAGTAAAGCCAAAGTAAACCTAATTTTGTGTTTGTAAATGTGAGATCTCAGGGACTCAGGAGGAGGTTTTCCAGACCATTTTCCCACTCCACCAAGCATTACAATTGGCAATAGTAATTTGGGCAAGTAGCATTGCTCTGGCATCCACCAAAGCCAGATTTGTCTGTCACACACTCAGTTGGTAAAGATGATTTATTACTCCAGAGAATGTCTTCAGTGTCATCAAAGTCTGTTTAAAACAGTCAGGTGCTCAGGTGATGTAGCAATCTATTACGCTAGCCCACCAGTGCTGACACTTGACTTTGAATCAGTAGTACCACCTGCCTGGTTGGACACTCTAGACAACAGCAATTCCTACTGTCTGGTCAAGGGAGTGCAGTGTGGTGCAGCTCAGCGTTGTGTATGGAGAGACACACCCTGAGAGCGCTCTTTTCTCATCTCTGTGCAGGCGCCATCAATCAGCCAGCACAGTCATGAGAGAGAGACCCCATCCGGCTTAGTTCCGCCCATATCAAAACAACAACAAGCCAATCGTTGTTCATGTGTACGATGTATTCGAGATCCAGCTCTGGTTCCAGCGTGTGTTTTTACGGCTGCGCCACCTGATCGGCCCTCAGTCGAGATTGTTTTGACATGATGTTTGACATCTCCTTCACTAAAAAACACTAAGCTGCGCATGGGTTTATGAAACCAGTTATTTTTCCACCTATACTTTGGTTCAGCAGTGGTCACTAATGTGGAAAATCACTGAAGTTTGCAGCAGAAAGAAATAGACTGAAAAGTGCATGGAGCAGAATGAAAAAGATTTTAAGCTTCAAAGATACAACTCAGGTGTCTATGTGCAGACTAGCTCTTCAGATAAGGGGTTATGTTGCAAAATGATTGATTTTGGACATGCCGGCAGGTTCGAAGTTCTCAAGTGGTAAACAAAAAAAGATAATGTTTTGATTCTTACAGAAAAATAACAATAAGGAAGGCAGCCATTCTCCGTGTGGCCTTGTGTTTCCGTCAGGATTGAAATCAACTGTGAGTGAATTTCTGTCTGTGAATGTCATGCTCTATTTGGTGGAGACTTAACACATTTCTATCCAATATCCTTGTGCCAAACGCACACATTTCTCTGCAACCCTGCTAAAATGGTGCCTCTCTTGATTATGACAGATTGCATTCATTTCATTTTGCCAGCCAAAGAGTCTCCCCCAGAGAAAAGCAGGTAATGGAAATGGGGTCCAGAAACTGGAGAGGCAAGACATGAGAACAAATAGACCACTGACCTATTATTAGTATGACTGATGAGAAATAATACTATTGCCACAAAATATTGATTCTAATTGTCAAAAAATAGTTCCTGTATTATGAGTTTGATAATAACTCCAGCTCCAGATTTGGCCCAGAGCTCATTGTAATACGAAAAAATCAAATTCATATACACTGATCAGCCATACGATTAAAACCACCTCTTTGTTTCTACACACACTGTCCATTTTATCAGCTCAACTTACCATGTAGAAGCACTTTTAGTTCTACAATTACTGACTGTAGTCCATCTGTTTCTCTGCATGCTTTGTTATCCCCCTTTCATGCTGTTCTTCAATGGTCAGGACTGCTGTACTAAGAATAGTCCACCAACCAAAAATATATCCAGCCAACAGCGCCCCGTGGGCAGCATCCTGTGACCACTGATGAAGGTCTAGAAGATGACCAACTCAAACAGCAGCAATAGATGAGAGATCGTCTCTGACTTTACATCTACAAGGTGGACCAACTAGGTAGGAGTGTCTAATAGAGTGGACAGTGAGTGGACACGGTATTTAAAAACTCCAGTGGACACGCTCATACCAGCACAACACACACTATCACACCACCACCATGTCAGTGTCACTGCAGTGCTGAGAATGATCCGCCACCCAAATAATACCTACTCTGTGGTGGTCCTGGGAGAGTCCTGACCATTGAAGAACAGCATGAAAGGGGGTTAACAAAGCATGCAGAGAAACAGATGGACTACAGTCAGTAATTGTAGAACTACAAAGTGATTCTATATGGTAAGTGGAGCTGATAAAATGGACAGTGAGTGTAGAAACAAGGATGTGGTTTAATGGCTGTATAGTGTGTATGAATATTTTACAACTACAGTTCTTTGACCTTGAACATTCCTTCATATAAAGTTTATCAGTTTATAATACTCAGCAGATGATTTTTTTTACTCTATGTTGCAGCTGGAGTCTCTGCTCAGATGAACTGTTAATGCAGCAACCTTCCTGACATGAGTGGAAAAACTCTGAGTTTATGATTTAGTGGACAGCTGTGAGGAGTTAATGGAAACACTGTAGGTCAGCGTGATGTATTTTATTGAGTGGAGAAATTCGAGTGCTCAGTTTTTTTAGCCGGAAGCTGTTCTCTCAGGTAGTGACATGCAAAGATCCCAAATAAAGAGTACTAATTTGCTTGTGCAAGCATTGGAACATTTGTCTAGATGGTCAGATGTATTACGGTCAAGCAAGCTATTCATTGCTATGGGATTAAAATGTGAAGTGCATGAAAAACACCTACTTTCAGATTTAACCTTTATCCATCCAATAAAACGTCTACGCCTGCCCAGAGATATCCAAATAAACTACTGAAAAGCCGTCTGTAAATAGCTACTGTGAGGAAAAACTCCCATAGATGTCATTGGTATGGGCCAGCAGCAATGGCCTATGAGTAAATATGTAGGGAGTTCCCCCCATGGACCAGTAGTGCTGGCTGAAAGGTTGCAACAACATTTTAGACCAGACCAGCGGGGCGTAAGAAAAGAAAAGGTTATTATGTTGACCTATCGCTCATGGCAATATTAAGCTTACTTGACTGTGGACAGTGTCACCTACATTCCAGTAGCTTTTAATTCATGGCAAATTGTTTTTCGGTGATTCTTTAGATAGATACGTCTAAACTTTGTCCTCTACACTGTTCACACTGGTAATGCACTTAGCATCAAGTGCTAATCAGACCATCACTGCCACCACCTCGTGAACTCTTGGAACGTTTAGCATCATATGCGAAGTGTTCAGTACCTTTAATTTATGGAGAATAATATTGTAAGCATTTAAACACAACAAATTAATACTCATGGTGCAGTAGTACCAGCTCCAGCTGTATTTTCACTCTAATCAATATTTCTAAATGATTTTATGACTGAACAATGAGTTCTTCATTGTTTAGTCCAGTCTGTGATAAAGTCCGTTGTACGTTCTGGACATTTTTGGTGCAAACACGGCATGTGTCCATCCCATCTAGTAGGAGCAGCGTTGTTGGCACAGCAGCAGTCTTGCATTCTTTAACCTCGAGAACAGGGTTCCGTCAGAATCACTTTGGGGTAAAACAACAGAAGATGTAGTTACAATGTGAAATCGTTTTACAGTTTGTTTGTTTGTTTATTAGGATTTTAACGTCATGTTTTACACTTTGGTTACATTCATGACAGGAACGGTAGTTACTCATTACACAAGGTTCATGCATATGCCAGATGCATATGTTTTCAATCTAGACACTGTAATATACGGAATTGTTTCTTATTTGGAAACTAAACATCGTGTTTCGTATTGAACTGATACGGGAAGCGCTTTCTTCTGTATTTTTATAAATGGGAGAGAAATGCTGCAGATTAGACTGAGAAGGGTGATATGTATGAAACAGAAGGAAACTGCTGCTACCGTGGGAATTAGAATGCGTTTGATTATTATTTTAAGTAGTATTTACTTTTAATCTTAGTAACGCCGTGCATGCATATCAGTATAACAACCTGTTTATTACTCCGCTGTTTGAGTAGCGCAGTGGGCAGAGCGCATTGCGTATATTTTTTCGCCCTAGGTTCTAATCCGGCTTAGGGCGAAACTAAAGTAACACAAGCAGGGCCGGCGCTATGGGTGCTATGATTTTCTCACTGTCCCCCTAAGCAACGCAGTCCAGAACCGGGGCTGCATGTCAGTGTGAAGATGGAATATGTTTGCACAATTGGGAAAAAAATGTTACATGATGTTCTTTATGCATATTGTTTTGCCTAAAATATGGTTCTGATTTATTATTAAGAATGAAAATAATAAATGTTAAACAGCCTAAATAAAATATTTTGATAATGTTCCTATGACGGTGTAAGACCCGTTATATTTTTATAGGTGCAACCTTAACTGCCTACATCCACCCCCCTTCTCCGCTCCCACTCAGGTAAACACCCACCATATAACTCCCCCACCCTATGCCTTCCGCCAACCCGCCAGCCCAGGGTGTTCCTTATTTCCAGTTCTGAAAGTTGGCAACCCCACACTGAACCCACTTTGTGCACCCTATACATTGATTGATTGATTAGTTTTTAACGCCATACCGACACACTGGGGTCATTTATACGGCGGTACCCTATACATTAAAAAAGTATGGAAGTAAATCTGTCTCATCAGATTTTGAATTTAAAAGCCTTTGAATTTTGATTACTGAACTTTAAGCCTTTGAATTTTGATTACTGAACTTTTTTGCCTCAGAATTCAACCCACACATTTTACAATAACTCATTTTCACTTTCATTTTTTGATGTTAACAAATTCAAAATCAAAAATTCAAGTTTATAAAATTCAAATAATATATATTCAGGTTGCTCAAATTCGATAGGTCAAATTCAGATCACAAAATTCAGATTAAAAAATTCAGACTAAACATCCGGGACACGCAGGATGAGCAATCGATTCCAGAGCCGTAGAGAGAACAGAGTAGCGACACTCCCATAGAGAACCGCTGTGACGGGGGCGGGACATTTCTCTGCACAGCTCCGGGTGGAGCTCTGTTCATTTCCACTACTGAGCAGCATTTTCAGCTGTATGTTGCTTTGTTTTAAAGAAATAATGAATTTGATGTCATTAATATACTTAATACTGTTATTGTTTAGCATTTGCTCAGCACTAAATGTTACATGTTTATCTTATTTAATAGGTATAACTGAATTTAGCTCATTCAGTTAAGCTTAATTAATGCCACTAGAGTCTTTTCACCTTAAAATGAGGTGATTAATCAAGAGTCTTGTTACAGAAATGATAATAAAACATTAGAGCCATAATAAATCATGCTACTTTTACTTTCACACTTAAGTACATTTGAAGGTAAATACTTTAGTACTTTTACTCAGTGAAGTGGAGGTAAAGAGTATTTTACTTTTACTACTACTTTTACTGGAGTAATATTTTACCTTGGATATCTCTACTTTAACTCAACTACATGGTTTGTGTACCTTGTCCACCACTTACATTAGACAAAATGAACTAGTGCATATTATTATGAATTAATTCATGTATTACATGTAGGAATGAATTATTAATCACTCATGAAATAAGAGATGAATGAAGCTATTTCATGTACCTGCACAATAATGTTAAAGGTACGGTAGTGTGTTTATAAATCTGTTCATTCAGTGCAGGTAAACATTATGAATCCAGCCACATGGCTCAGTGTTTAACCAAAATGATGATTATTATTATTATTATGAATCCTCAGGAAAGTGAAGGGAGATTATAGTTTATGCAAAAAAAAAGAAAGAAAAAAAGCTCTTTAATCTCTGTACTGTATATTGTTTATACTACTTAATGATATGGCATTATTTAATGTATGCTAATATAATGTACTGTGTGTTAACAAGAACGATCTATTCATTATAAGTCATTATAAACATCAATCTTTCACTTCATATACCAAATGCAGTAAATGTAAAGGCAGTTGAAAATACCCAGAAATTGTACAAATGTTTATTATTTAGTGTTTAATACTTCATTCACTGCTGCTTGTCCCATCCCAGCTAGCCTTGTAATTGTGGCCCACTTCCGGCGCAGCTGGGCCGGAATAGCCCCCAAAACACTGCGATACCATTTATTTCCCGTTTTCTTCTCCTTTCACATCCTCATAGATAAAATAATACATTTATTCTACAGATTAACTACAGATTAACTACAGATTAACTACAGATTGTGCAGCAGAAAGTATTTTATTAAGATAATTGCAGCAAGTATAATAATAATAATAATAATAATCAGAATATTAAAAATAAGACAAATTATAAAAGTGAAACAAAATGACAACTATATTAATATTATATATAGAAAATAACATATAATTGCATATAAGAATGATAATTATCAAAGTGAACAATATTGTAAATATACATACTATACTACGCATACACAATACTACTAAACATACTACTACTACAACTACATCTACTAATACAGCCTACATACATACCATAAATATTTTACACACACACACACACACACACATATATATATATATATATACAGTGGTGGAAATAAGTATTTTATATTATTAATTATTATTATTAAGTATTTAATACACTATTGAATGAGCTTTAATTATTTTGCAGCTGTTGGCTAATGCAAGAAACTGTTTACCTTTTAGCTAACGTTACCTGAAGTGTATTAGTTCAGACTACCAGTTAACCTGAAACTCAATAGATAACATTACCTAACAGTTTCCATTTCCAAATTGCTCTCTATCTTAATCCAAAACTCATTAATAGACTTTCTGCTTACATTTTGCTAAGTAAAATGTTAAGATTCAACGTTAATTTACCAAACACGAACAAATAATTAGTCCTCTTTTTTAACGGCTCGCATCGCACTGTTGCTATGGTGACGTTGTTCCGCGTCTCTACGAGCACCAGCCAAACCCAGCTGTGGTAACAACTGGACCGGATCTGGCTACACTGATTCTGGCCGATTCTGACACTCGGCCGACTGTGCCGATAGAAAAGAGGGAGCTGGACCAGATGATTGTGCTAGCTGGGATATGAGAACATGACAGCGCGGGGTTTTTTGAAACTATTGGATGGATACATAAACCACGTGACCGTGTGGCGGCGAGAACAAGGATTGTCGCAACTCTCTCTATCTACGGCTCTGATCGATTCTGTCTCAAATCGAACCGACACCCAGCCAATCAAGTTACACTCCAGCGATCAAGTGACAACGAAGCGGCTTCGTTTACAGCAGAGCCGTAGAGAGAGAGAGTTGCGACACTTCTTGTTCTCGCGGTCACGTGGTTTATGTACCCCTCCAGTAGTTCCAAACAAACCCGGCGCTGTCATGGGACAAGCAGCAGTGAGTGAAATATTAAAAGGCAAATAATAAAATATTGTACAATTTCTGGGTATTTTCACCTGCCTTTACATTTACTGCATCTGCTTTAATGTCAGTTTGGTATATGAAGTGGAAGATTTTTATAATGACTTAATAGGTTGTTCTTGTTAACACACAGTACATTATATTAGCATACATTACATAATGTGATATCATTAAGTAGTATAAACAATATACAGTACAGAGATTAAAGAGCTTTTTTTCTTTCTTTTTTTTTGCATAAACTATAATCTCCCTTCACTTTCCTGAGGATTCATAATAATAATAATAATCATCATTTTGGTTAAACACTGAGCCATGTGGCTGGATTCATAATGTTTACCTGCACTGAATGAACAGATTTATAAACACACTACCGTACCTTTAACATTATTGTGCAGGTACATGAAATAGCTTCATTCATCTCTTATTTCATGAGTGATTAATAATTCATTCCTACATGTAATACATGAATTAATTCATAATAATATGCACTAGTTCATTTTGTCTAATGTAAGTGGTGGACAAGGTACACAAACCATGTAGTTGAGTTAAAGTAGAGATATCCAAGGTAAAATATTACTCCAGTAAAAGTAGTAGTAAAAGTAAAATACTCTTTACCTCCACTTCACTGAGTAAAAGTACTAAAGTATTTACCTTCAAATGTACTTAAGTGTGAAAGTAAAAGTAGCATGATTTATTATGGCTCTAATGTTTTATTATCATTTCTGTAACAAGACTCTTGATTAATCACCTCATTTTAAGGTGAAAAGACTCTAGTGGCATTAATTAAGCTTAACTGAATGAGCTAAATTCAGTTATACCTATTAAATAAGATAAACATGTAACATTTAGTGCTGAGCAAATGCTAAACAATAACAGTATTAAGTATATTAATGACATCAAATTCATTATTTCTTTAAAACAAAGCAACATACAGCTGAAAATGCTGCTCAGTAGTGGAAATGAACAGAGCTCCACCCGGAGCTGTGCAGAGAAATGTCCCGCCCCCGTCACAGCGGTTCTCTATGGGAGTGTCGCTACTCTGTTCTCTCTACGGCTCTGGAATCGATTGCTCATCCTGCGTGTCC
Organism: Trichomycterus rosablanca; assembly: GCF_030014385.1. NCBI lineage: Eukaryota > Metazoa > Chordata > Actinopteri > Siluriformes > Trichomycteridae > Trichomycterus > Trichomycterus rosablanca. The sequence continues at coordinate 21,034,333 of NC_086003.1, forward strand.
CGGATGTTTAGTCTGAATTTTTTAATCTGAATTTTGTGATCTGAATTTGACCTATCGAATTTGAGCAACCTGAATATATATTATTTGAATTTTATAAACTTGAATTTTTGATTTTGAATTTGTTAACATCAAAAAATGAAAGTGAAAATGAGTTATTGTAAAATGTGTGGGTTGAATTCTGAGGCAAAAAAGTTCAGTAATCAAAATTCAAAGGCTTAAAGTTCAGTAATCAAAATTCAAAGGCTTTTAAATTTCAAAATCTGATGAGACAGATTTACTTCCATAAAAAAGCACCATTGCACATTTAAACCATATAATCCTTTAAAAACTCTACACTACAGGGTAAAAAAAGACCCATCTCAATTCATTTAATGGTCCCGACAACAAGTCATTGGTCAGAAAATTTGCAAGAACGTCTGCTACTGATGCCATCATTTGCTCAGCACTTTGCTATAAAACTCTGGGTTTTTAGAACCATCCAAATTATCTTGTTTTTCCCCTAACAGATTACTGCACTTTTGGGTTTGACCTCTTTTGCCCACACTTTTAAACCTCTTTTAAAAAGTCCTAATAAAAAAACACATAATTTATAACACTGCAGTAATGCAATAATGCATGCACAAGCTCCAGTCCTCTTAAATCTTCCCGGATTATTGTATTATGTTTAATAACTCTTGTTAAATGTCAAAGACATTATATATCAGAAGCATGCCAAAAATTTTTCTGTTTGTTAAATTGGTTGTCTAATCATGATCCTCTTTAACAACAATTTCCATGCTGATATTGCCAGCAACAAAATGTTGGTGTTTCATTAACACCTATCACCCGATATTCAACTTCTGACATGTTGCAGTAAATATATTCTTGCTCCCAATTAGAACTGTGAGTATAAGGTTGTGGGTTCAGACATAAGAGTTGTTTTTTTATCTTCCACCTAAATAGATTTACCTGACATTAAAGATCATCTATGTACATATGTTATGCTGATCAGCAATAACATTAAAACCACCTCCTTGTTTCTACACTCACTGTCCATTTTATCAGCTCCACTTACCATATAGAAGCACTTTGTAGTTCTACAATTACTGACTGTAGTCCATCTGTTTCTCTACATACTTTGTTAGCCCCCTTTCATGCTGTTCTTCAATGGTCAGGACCCCCACAGGAACACTACAGAGCAGGTATTATTTGGGTGGTGGATCATTCTCAGCACTGCAGTGACACTGACATGGTGGTGGTGTGTTGGTGTGTGTTGTGCTGGTATGAGTGGATCAGACACAGCAGCGCTGCTGGAGTTTTTAAATACCGTGTCCACTCACTGTCCACTCTATTAGACAATCCTACCTAGTTGGTCCACCTTGTAGATGTAAAGTCAGAGACGATCTCTCATCTATTGCTGCTGTTTGAGTTGGTCATCTTCTAGACCTTCATCAGTGGTCACAGGACGCTGCCCACGGGGCACTGTTGGCTGGATATATTTTTGGTTGGTGGACTATTCTCAGTCCAGCAGTGACAGTGAGGTGTTTAAAAACTCCAGCAGCGCTGCTGTGTCTGATCCACTCATACCAGCACAACACACACTAACACACCACCACCATGTCAGTGTCACTGCAGTGCTGAGAATGATCCACCACCCCCTGTGGGGGTCCTGACCGTTAAACAACAGCATGAAAGGGGGTAATAAAGAATGCAGAGAAACATATGGACTACAGTAAGTAATTGTGCTTTTATATGGTAAGTGGAGCTGATGAAATGGACAATGAGTGTAGAAACAAGGAGGTTTCCTAGCCCTAATTAGCATAATCCAACAGACACCAGCCAAATCAATACCAAATCAAACCACCATTAGATCAGATAAGTGTCAGACCAACTAAACTAAGCAGCACCAAAACATCTAAACCAGCATTGACCAACATGAATAAGCACTAGCCAGGACCAAATAAACATGTATTAGCACCAGACCCAGCTACAAAAGATCCAGACCAGCTAAACTATATCACATTACACCAGCACTGGGCCAGAACTAATTCTAGTGAAATGCTAAAGAAAGCTGTGCATTACAGGGAGTCCATTTATTGTGAATATAACATGTGGTTGAAAAACAAAGGCAAGCTTTATCAGTTTTTATCAAGATGCACTTTTCTCAATATATGATGGCATGTTATTCCTCGTTATCAGGGAGAAAAAAGGCTGGCTTTTTGACTCCAGCGGCTCCCCGTCGCTCTGTAAGCACATCAGAGCAGAAAGATTCCTGCATGACCGATTCTCAGGGGGATAGATTAGCCTCTGATGCTCGCTGACCCATAGCAGTGCAATGCAGATAAGAGAACACAGCAGAGAAACGGAGGGTGACAGGGGGTTTAGACGCAACCAAATTGATATTTTCCCCTGCCAGAGGTGCAACACCTTTCAAAGAGTTGTTTTTGATGTTCTTCTCAGTTTTATCTCCATCACACTTCTCTATTACTTTCTTTTGTGGGGCAGCCAAGAGTAAATCGGTCCACAGGACAGGTTTCTCAGACAAAGTGCTTATTAAAATTGTCTCCTCCTGTCTGCCAGCCTGCTGGATAATGGCATCCCTGAAAGCATTAATTCTGTGCCATTGGGTTTGTGACACTGGACTTTGAAATTGCAAATATGCTCCGCGAAGCCGCCGGCTTTCTCACAGACTCGGTTCTCAGCAGGAAGTTGGTTACCAGTGTGAAAGGTCAAACTGTTGCTATTGATGCCTGAAGAAAATGGAACTATGGTGGTAAAATATAACATGGAAAACTGAATATCAGTTGCTATGACCATGCTATGTAATGTAATGACATTCAAGTCGTCTGTCTCTGTACCTAAAAGTACAAACCTTTAGGCCTTGCTGTCACAGATAATGTCAAACGTTCAGTTGATGAGATGCACAGTGGCAAAGCAAATGCAGTAGAGCCAAAACCTATAAATATACACTGATCAGCCATACCATTAAAACCACCTCCTTGTTTCTACACTCACTGTCCATTTTATCAGCTTCACTTACCATATAGAAGTATTTTGTAGTTCTACAATTACTGACTGTAGTCCATCTGTTTCTCTGCATGCTTTGTTAGCCCCTTTGCATGCTGTTCTTCAATGGTCAGGACTCCCCCAGGACCACTACAGAGTAGGTATTATTTAGGTGGTGGATCATTCTCAGCACTGCAGTGACACTGACATGGTGGTGGTGTGTTAGTGTGTGTTGTGCTGGTATGAGTGGATAAGACACAGCAATGCTGATGGAGTTTTTAAACACCTCACTGTCACTGCTGGACTGAGAATAGTCCACCAACCAAAATATATATTCAGCCAACAGCGCCCCGTGGGCAGCGACCTGTGACCACTGATGAAGCTCTAGAAGATGACCAACTCAAACAGCAGCAATAGATGAGCGATCGTCTCTGACTTTACATCTACAAGGTGGACCAACTAGGTAGGAGTGTCTAATAGAGTGGACAGTGAGTGGACACGGTGTTTAAAAACTCCAGCAGAGCTGCTGTGTCTGATCCACTCATACCAGCACAACACACACTAACACACCACCACCATGTCAGTGTCACTGCAGTGCTGAGAATGATCCACCACCTAAATAATACCTGCTGTGTGTCTAACTTTATGGCATTCATTTGTGGAACGCCCTTTCTGTTCCACAAATACTGTGTACTGGTGCACAAAGCAAAAATACACAAAGAGATGGTTTGATAAGCTTGGTGTAAAGGAACTCCAGTGGCCTACACAGATTCCTGAAATCAACCTCACTGAACACTTTAGGGGTAAACTAAAATGTTAATAAAGAGCCAGGCTTTTTCATCCAACATCCATGCCTGACCTTTCATATGTTCTTTTGACTGAATGGACACAAATTTACAGACACTTCCAAAATCTTATCAAAAGCTCTCCTAAACGAGTGTCAGCAGCTATAATAATTTATGAATTATTGTCTATATTAATGCCTATGGTTTAGGAATGGGTTATCCAACAAGCTTACGATCTGGTGTCCACATACTTTTGTACATCTCTTACAAGTGACACCCATTTGGATTGCTAATAGATCACAACTAGCCCTGTTATTTAAATGGGAGGGATGATGTATGTCTTTTACCTATTGATTAAGGGCAAACTAGCCAATCGTCATGTTGCTGTGCCTGTGACACAGCTGGAGTCACCGTCCAGGTGTATGAAACAGCTTTGTGATAAGTACTGGCTTTACATGTCTTGGATGAAGCACATGTAAGCCATCACCCTTCAACACTGGCCACTGTTGTTTAATAGGGTTTACGAAATGTCAATGGGCAACATGAAGCAAGATCTCAGGAAACCCCCTAAAGGCCCAGTGTGAATTTTAAATGTCATTTGTTTTACTTGAAATGGGTTTTCTAGACCTCAGATTAATTAAAATTAAATAATTAATGCTATTAATTTCAGTATTACACAGTACAACTCATTACTGAGGCAATGAAAATGTTCATTAAAGCTTTCACACTTAGCAGAGACTAAATTTGTATGTAAAATGAATGAGTTTTTAATTTAAGGTATTAAGTAGATTTTTCTAGACAATAAAGGGCAGCATGATAGTATAGCAGGTACTGTTAGTTTGGCAGTTCTGGGTTTGATTCTTACCTCTAATACTGTCTCACAACTTGCCAATGAATGGATTGATAACTTGATAAATTGATATATTGCTCCAAGGAGTAAATGTAATGAACATATTATTCTCATCAGGGTCTCAGTCCAGCACTACCCTTGCGACTTCTTGGATTCAAGGTGGAATACACACTCCCAAGTGCGCCAACTGATCAAAGCCAACACAACTTAAGCAGCCGATCCACATTCTGCATAAGATATAAGGCAAAAAGTATGTGGACACCTGTCCATAATCTCGCTGATGTCATTTGGGTGAGGTTATAACATCTGAAATCAATAATTAGGAGGTGCATCTACATACTTTTATGCACTGCACTGTGACCATTAGAAGTTAACACACAAGGGGGCCGCTCAGGTGGCGCAGCGGTAAAAGCACACTCTGGAACACGAGAGCTGGGATCTCGAATTCATCGTATGGAGTCTCAGCTCTGCCTGCCACATGAACAACAATTGGCCTGTTTTTCAGATAGGGGTGGGATATTAAAGCCAGATAGGGACTCTCTCATAACTAATGCAGTTACGACCTATGCTGGCTGATTAATGCGCCTGCACAGAGACAGGAAAAGAGTGCTGTCAGGGTGTGTCTCTCCATACACAGTGCTGATCCGCATCGCACTCGTCAAAGTGTAGGTGACAAAATGCATACGGCTGCTGCCCACATGTTGGAGGGGGCATGGGTTAGCTTAGTTCTCCTCAATGAGAGTGGGGGTCGGCATTGGTGGAGAGGAAGCATGACGCAATTGGGCAATTGGACGAGCTAAATGGGAGAAAAAGGAAAGAAAATTCATTAACAATATATATATACAGTATATGTTAACACACAATATTTAAGATCATAGAACATCTTATTCTATTACAAACACCATTTCTGGTAAAGTTTAAATATGTTAAACCTTTATTTAATGTTTTAACTTACCCACGATTGTATTGATGGCACCTGAACAGAGACGGGAAAAGGGTGCTGTCAGGGTGTGTCTCTTCGTACACAGTGCTGATCTGCACTGCACTCGTCAAAGTGTAGGTGACGGCTGCTGCCCACGTGTCGGAGGGGGCGTGGGTTAGCTTCGTTCTCCTCAATGAGAGTGGGGGGGGGTCGGCATTGGTGAAGAGGAAGCATGACGCAATTCGACGCGCTAAAAGGGAGAAAATGCATAAACAAAAATAATAATACAAAAAAGTTAACACACAATGTTTAAGATCATAGAACATCTTATTCTATTACAAACACCATTTCTGGTCAAGCTGTAAATATGTAAAAATATAAAACTTTATTTAATGTTTTAACTGACCCACGATTGTATTGTGCAAACATGAACAAAATTGGTACAGTAGCAGAATAAGAGTAAAAGTAAAAAAAAAGACCATAGTTTTTAAAAAGTCCACAATAAGCAAGTGAATTGGTACAGACGAAGGAATCATAATTCATGATTGGGTATAAAAGGAGGATCCACTGAAGACTCACCCATTTCTTTTGGATCACCCCTTTGTGCCAAACATCATGAAAGAAATGTTAATCATTTTAAATAGAACATTTTTACAAAACACAAAATCTGTGAAATGTGGAAGACTACAGTAAGTTATGCCCACACATTGCAGTGCTAGATTTCTTGGCACTTTCTGGGATTTTCTTTCCTTTTTTCCTTTTATATATTTTCGATCCATGGTTAATTGAATCCACAGATGCGGAACGTGTGGACATGAAGGGTCGACTGTACTTTATTCTTTCTTTACATTTGTTCTTTACTCTTGGGAGGACACAGAAAGGTCCAGATATTGTCACAGGGACCCTGCTTTTCCCTTTCCTGCCCCCTCTTCAGAACCCCAAAACCAGACAGAAATGAAACAAAAAGAGAGATTTCATTTATTCATTCATTCATTGTCTGTTTTACTGCCACTTTATCCCGGTCAGGGTTGCGGTGGGTCCGATTCATTGGGTGAAAGGCAGGAAACACTCCAGACAGGTTGCCCGTCCATCACAAGGCAGGACAGAACAGGACATACAGTTTTTTTTTAATTGCTCCCACTGGGGTGGTTGCACACCTTCTGTGTGTGTTTTTATAATTTACAATATCATACTGTATATATTTGGGCAAATATGGGCGTGCTTTAGTTTACCATAAAATACAAGAAACCGCAATGCAATGGCCACTCAGGTGGCTCAGCAGTAAAGTACACTAGTGCACCAGAGTTGGGGTTTCGAATACATCGTATCGAATCTCAGCTCTGCCCTTCTGACTGGGCGGCAGCATGAACAACGATTAGCTGTTGTTCAGGGTTAGAGGGTAAAAAAGTCGGATCATAGGTCCTCATAACTGGTGCGACTGCGGCCCCTGCTGGCTGACTGATATCCCGCCTGCACAGGGCTGAGGAATAATGCTGATGGGGGTGTGGCCCTCCATACACAGTGCCCGTCGGTGTATGAACTCGACTCATGCAGGTAAAAAATGCAGTCTGTACTGACTGTACGTACCGGAAGGGGCGTATGTCAGTTGAGAGGCGTCCTCAGTCAGCGGTGAAGGGTCGAATAAGTATAGAGGACGCAATCAGGGTAATTGGACACGACTAGACTGGGGATAAAAATTGGGGAAAAAAAAAAATATATATATATATATATATATATATATATATATTAGGGCTGTCATTTAACGCATTAATTAATGCGATTAACGCGTTAAAATTTTAATCGCGATTAAAAAAATTAATCAAGATTTAAATTTTTTATCTAACTCATTTTATTTGGCTGTTTGTGCCACGTAAATATGTGTCTCTGTGGTAATGAACTGTATTTCAGATGAATTTGGATGTAAAGCGCATGAACTGTACACAGAACTTTACAAACACTGCTGTCAAATATATCACAATGGACTGGATAAAGCAGTATGTCTAAAGTCTGTCCAGAGCCATAGATAGAGAGAGTTGCGACACTCCTTGATCTCGCCGCTACACGGTCACGTGGTTTATGTAACCCTCCAATATTCCAAACAAACCCGGCGCTGTCATGTTCTCATATGGGACAGGCAGCAGTGAATGAAATATTAAACGCTAAATAATAAACATTTGTACAATTTCTGGGTATTTTCAACTGCGTTTACATTTACTGCATCTGCTTTAATGTCAATTTGGTATATGAAGTGGAAGATTGATGTTTATAATGACTTGTTAATAGGTCGTTCTTGTTAACACACAGTACATTATATTAGCACACATTACATAATGCCATATCATTAAGTAGTAGAGACAATATACAGTACAGAGATTAAAGTTTTTTTATGTTTTGTTTTTTACATAAACTAATCTCCCTTCACTTTCCTGATGATTCATAATAATAATAATCATTTTGGCTAAACACTAAGTCATGTGCTGGATTCATAAGGTTTACCTGCACTGAATGAACAGATTCATAAACACACTACCGTATATTTAACATTATAGTGCAGGTACGTGAAATAGCATTCATTCATCTCTTATTTCATGAGTTATTAATAATTTATTCCTACATGTAATACATTAATGAATTCATTATGAATATGCACAAGTTCATTTTGTCTAATGTAAGTGGTGGACAAGGTACACAAACCATGTTAAAGTAGAGATATCCAAGGTAACACATTACTCCAGTAAAAGTAGTAGTAAAAGTAAAAATACTCTTTACCTCCACTAAAGTACTAAACTAAATTCACCTTCAAATGTACTTAAGTATGAAAGTAAAAGTATAATGATTTATTGTGGTTCTAATGTTTTATGATCATTTCTGTAACAAGACTCTTGTGTCTTATCGAATCGATACCAAATTTTGCAGTATCGCACACCACTAGTGTACGGTAATTACGGTAATTAACTGGTAACCTAGTACAGTTCTTTACTGTAAATATGCTCCACAGTTAGTTATTGTAGAATTGCAGTATTTTACTGGCAACTCTGCTGGAAATGTACAGTATATTACTGTAAGCTCACAGTAATTTTACTGTAAAATGATGGTAATTAACTGTTAACACATTACAGTTCTTTACTGTAAAAAGGCTCTACTCTGCAGCCAGTAAATTACTGTAATTTTACAAAAACATTTTACAGTGTAAGCCTGTAAAAACCCTGAAAAATGAAAATGCCAATACACTATAACAGATTCAGGCTAATAGAAGAGAAGCAGATATCTGAAAATGGGCACTGCTGATTGACAGTAGTCAGTGAGTGAGAGAAAAGAAGCAAATAAGTGCCTAACAGATGTGGAGTGTTGGAAAAACATTGCAGGTGATAACAAAATGAGGCTGGTTGTGAAAAATGCTTGAGACTGCACAGCTTTTTTTCAAGGCAAAATGTGACTATTATAAAGAAACTACAAAATATACTGTTCTGTGTGATATACGACCGTGTGTAAATCAGTAAATGTGCTCAGCGTTTAGTCGCTAAGTGAGACTCTACACTGTTAAAATGCAATGTTGGTATTTAAGAGCTACAGTCATCAATTACCCACACATAGTTTATTATGAGGAGATCCAGTGAGGCTGAACTCTCAAATCTCTTCAGCAAATTTAATTAAATCTCATTGCATTTTGGGACACATTATGTCCCATTAGCATTTGCATTGTTAAACTGTTGATTAAAGTGTTGATCAATGGATTTAAATCCAAACACAGTTAAAATATATTAAACATCTGCAGCATATTCAGTATTATTAATAGACCTATTTGGTCGCTATTAGTTTTACACAGGGAGCGGGAGAAGTTTCATCATTTGCAGATACCAGTCTATGATTTTATTTCTGTCTGGATGCAGATAATGAGTTTAGGGAGACAAGCAAATATTTTATTACAGACGTCTCGGTGAGAAATTAATGCTGGGGCTGCTGTTGGATTTTCCCATTTACATATCCCTGATTCGGTATTATTTGTTGGAACTTTTGTTATGATGTTGAAGAATTTAGAGTTAGTGAGGTGCCTCTCTTTGTTCTTGTCTCATGCAGATTCAAATAATTCCACTAGAGACCTGTGGACTGCGGGAAGTTGCTCATATCAGTATATTTCAATCCCCTTACCTGTGATGTAGCCCTATCTAAAGTAGTAGGTACTACCAAAACACAAAAAGTGTGAATACAGATGTTTATTCAAGTCAAGTCAAGTCAAATGTATTTATAGAGAGCTTTTTACAATGGACATTGTCTCAAAGCAACTTTACAGAATCCAGGACCAACAGACCAAAAACCCCTGCTGAGCAAGCCGAGGGCGACAGTGGCAATAAAAACAGCACCCACCTCCCCCACCGTCATCAAACCTGAGTGATCGGACAAGAGAAGCTGAACGACAGCAACCCAACATCCTTGATCACCACAAGTTTCTATGATCTAGAATCCCCAAGATCTGCGCCTTTGGTCCTAAGGGTAAGAGATCAAGCCAACACGCAGCGCCAGCAAATCTGACAAACATTTATGACCTCTGCTGGCTGATCGATGGAGCCTTGTGCAGGTGAAAATAAGCAGTTGGTTAGTCACGGCTCTCCTCGGCCATGAGTGGTCATCAGCAGTACAGAAAAAGCGGAATGCAGTTAGGTTATTGGCTCTGACTAGATTGGAAGGAACACTGGGGAGAAACAATGTGGCAAAATGTACTTTAGTACAAACAGACACAATATTTAACAATTAAACAATTGAGAAAAGAATTCGTTAATATTTAAGAATTAACAAATTAGAGATCCACCTAATTGATTATTACTTTAATTAAATGACACTAAACAGGGTGGAATCTGCCGACTGTGTGAAGCTGAACTGTGTGACAAAAAGTTTTTGCAGTTATAAAATATAGGAGCCTAAAACAGGTCAGTAAATTTTCTAAGATTTAACCTGCTCTAAATAAAATGCAATTTACAATGTTGATCAAACACTGTATTGGTTCACTGACCTTGTAACAACTTGTTTACCAGGAGAGCAGAAAGAAAGTAGCTTATTTATTTTTACACATGACTTTGCATTCCAATCTGTTCGGAAATTGAGATACTAACAGGTCCTGGGAGAATCTGTTTAGAGCCATAGTGAAATAATCAATGCTAGAAAATGCTGACCTTATGGTATTGATTGATTTTTCCCTCCATTCTCCTTCTATAGAGAGCACAGTGTGAGTACTGTGTAAAACCCATCGTACAAATCATGATTTTGGCCGTTAAAGAGAACTACGAGCTCCTGTGTTGATATTGTGCTGAGCTTGTCAGTACGTAGCTGGCTTAGAGACGCTGACGACAGCTTTCACGCTCAAAATTTTTACATTATGCTTCACAGGCCGTTAGCTAGACAAACTGATTAAGAGGGCAAGTACATCCTCGAGTGCAGTCCTTCACTTGAGAAAAACTGCTAGGCTGAGTGACTGTAAAATCAGCACTTCTGAGCTATCTCTGCGATACAATACGGCATAACCCGGGATAAGTGTGAAAAAATGTCATTAAAACTGGCCAGTAAATAGCTTTTACATCCGGACGAATGCCAGGCTAGTAAGAAAGCGTCAAATTGGCTGGCAAGCAGACAAGTGTCATCCAATCCTAGTGTCTGCTAGCTGTTGAACATGTCAAATAGAGGTAATTGATGCAGTTTTTAAAGACCAGCAGAGTTCCCCTGACAGGCCGCTCACGCTGCCATGTTTGTAGGTCTGACTGCCTCAGGAAAAGCAAAATGAATTGCAAAAACTAGGCATGTCTAAAGTTGGGCCCCGGGGTCAAATGCAGCCTGCAGACAGCAGTTTTTGGCCGGCAGCCTCTCTTTTATAATACATTTATATGCAGCTCACAATATTTATGCACTACTATTCTACTCTGAATTAGCATGCTAAGAGAATGCTTAGATTATTCACATCCACAGACATTTCTTAATGGTCTACACTGCTCAAAAATTAAGGGGTCACGAACACTGATGTCAGTAACGCATTACTTAGTAACGCGTTACTCTAATCTGACCACATTTTTCAGTAACAAGTAATCTAACGCGTTACTATTCCCAATCCAGTAATCAGATTAAAGTTACTTATCCAAGTTACTGTGCGTTACTATTTTTGTCATTTTCCTTAGTAAAAAGATATATTTTTGCTTTCTTTTTGCGTCTCGGGGAGTGACGTCTGGCCTATGCAACAATTAAGTCACGGGCTGTGTCCGGAATCGCATACTTACAGAGTATGCACTAGATTGGAGGAAGTATGCACTACTCGGCCGGTAAAAAAGTACTACATCCGCCATCTTACCAACGTCAAGTGATGAAGTGGGGACGTGATGACGTAATATCACCATAGTTACAGACTCATTACAAACCCCACTCGCCAAAATTTTGGATATTTATCGTCTTTTTGTTATTTATTTGTCTCTAAAAAATTTTATTTTATTTATCTTACTTACACTTGTGAACAGAGGACTCCGCTATCTTTCTTGTTTCTTATTCTGCTTCAATCGCCTACGCAGCTCCAGTTGCATTATGGGATACTTTAGCGGACCGCATTATATAACTAATAAAGTAACTTGTAATCTAACTTGGTTACTTTTAAAATCAAGTAATCAATAAAGTAACTAAGTTACTTTTTAAAGGAGTAATCAGTAATCAGTAATCAGATTACTTTTTCAAGGTAACTATGCCATCACTGGTCACGAATCACATACGGGTTCTTGATGAACAAAAGATTCAAGTCTTCAAATAAAGATTCAAGTAATAAAGAAAATCTTCTGATATTAATTGTGTAATTTGATAAGAACAAAATGACAATATTAAAACCAGAATCATCATGCCATTGAGGCCTGGATTCACAAATTAGTGTGTATGGCCCCCCTGTATCCACTCTCAAAATCATAAGAAGGCGGATGGCGTCCTGGGGGATCTCCTCCCTGGCCAAGAGCAGGGCATCATTAAGCTCCTGGAAAGTATGTGGCTCTACTTGGTGGCATTGGCTGCACTGATACATAACGTCCCAGAGGTTCTCAATTGGATTCAGGTCTAGGGAGCTTGAGGGACAGTCAATAGCATCAATGCCTGCATCATCCAGGAACTGCCTACAAACTGTCACATGAGGCCGGGCATTGTCCTGCACTACGAGGAACCCAGGGCGGTTTGTGTGACCCTCCAAGAATACGCCTCAACAGACCATCACTGACCCACCATAAAACCAGTCAAACTGGATGATATTTTAGGCAGCATGTTCACCATAGCATCTCCAGAATCGGTGTGAACCTGCTCTCATCATCAGAGAACGGGGCGCCAGTTGGGGACCTGCCAATTCTGGTGTTCTCTGGTGAACGCCAATCGAGCTGCACGGTGCTGGGCTGTGAGCACAGGTCCCACTAGAGAACGGGCCCTCATGCCACCCTTATGGAGTCTCTTTCTGACAGTTTGGTCAGAATCATGCAAACCAGTAGCTGGCTGAGACCTATAATTTTTAAGAGACATGACCATGAGCTTGTTGAACATCCCATTACAAAACAATGGGCATTCACATTTTGCATCAGTAACAGTCTCTACTCCTTTAGGAAGGCTTTTTGCAAGATTTTGGACTGTCTGGAAGAATAAGTTTCCATGTAGTCAAAGAAGCATTTGTAAGATCAGACTGGACAAGTAGGCCTGGCTCGCAATTTTAATTCCAGTTTATCCCAAAGGTGCAGACCACTGGACATGCTGTAGACCTGACCACCTCCACAAACTTCATATATAAACTTCATTTTATGCATTTTATCATGCATGCTGAAATGTAAAGGGCCCTTCCAAATTGTTCCCACAAAATCGGAATCATCCCATTTATTTTATATCATTGATTTTACTGATACTGGGACACCTAAATCTAGAAGTTAGAAATGTGCTCATACTTTTTACTACTTTTATGTGCATGGTGCTATCTAAATTTGAGCCCGTTGGCGGCTCTGTGAAGTTATTCAGTAGAAAGTTAATAGTCTGGTTCCAGCTTCAAACTTTTCCTCCCTAGATGTTTAAAGGATAACCCACATTACAAATGTATGCCGCCAGTGGGTTATACAAACTACCAGCCACCACGTGGTATAACTTAAATAAAAAAATACTCAAAAAACTAAATATTAGAGTAAAAATAAATAAATAAAGAGAAATTTAGGTTAGCACAGTAACTTAATAAGCATTACATCACATGCAGGTATTTTTAATGCTGGGATGAAAGAATTAGATTTGAAACATCTAAGAAGTGTTTGAATTCTCGCAACAAGAAGGAATCTTTGATTAGACACGTTCCTCGCATAAGAACTCCTCAGCCCTCGTTTCCATTGGAATTCAAAGGTGTCTCAGAATCACACAGCCAGCCAGGTAACGCCCCACGTTTCCCTTCAGTCTCCTTAATGACCCAATTCTACAACTGAAAGATGATGCAACGTTATATTAAGACCCTGCACATCTAGGTCATCATTCATGTAGGGTTAGACATCACTGATCTTGTTAAAATCCTGGTCACAGACGCTTCTTTGATCACACAAACGCATACGGTGTCACCTCTACATTTCCAAAGCTTTTTATTGGGCTTTTTTTTACCTGCACCATATATTTAAATACAGGGGATACAGGGTGCCAAGCAGTGGTGATTTCACTAAGACTGCAAGGGAAGCTCAGCTTCCCCTAAAATGTCAAAAATTAAATGGTCAAATATGTACATTCATCTCGAAGACGACTTCGTTCAGAATCAGCTACTTATTACAAATCGACTGACTCGAACTTCTCATACATTCCCGTAGCTCAGTGCATTTGCCCGCAGAAGCTGAGCGTCTCTTCACTTCTATGGGACTGCGTTGAGGTTTTTTTTCATTGCTTCGAAACTTGCCGGTCATTGGATAAATGCCACGATTTTGTCCCGCCCCCGGACGCTGAGCATCTCTGGGGGTGAATGGAGCTGTGGGCGGGTCTGGACGCTGAGCTTCTGCAAGATGATTGGAGGATCAGTCGAAAGGCTGAATCACGTTTTGATTGACAGCTATCACTTAAAGCTTCAGTCCCATCACGGATTTTGCGAGTGAAGTCTAAAGACAAACTGCATCCCATTTCAGGCCATTTTCTTGAAAAGGAACGGAGGGCACAATTTATATATAAATAAACTGACAAATTTTATGATGTAAGCCGACAATGAGCTTCCCCTGTTTGAAAGACCAGCAGCCGCCACTGGTGCCAAGTATTATAAACCAAAAAATATTTCTGTTTGTCTGTCTGTCTGTATATCTATCTGTCTCTGCCTGTCTGTCTGTATGTCTATCTATCTATCTATCTATCTATCTATCTATCTGTCTGTCTGTCTATTCATCTGTCTATCTATCTATCTGTCTGTCTGTATATCTATCTATCTGTCTGTCTGTCTGTCTGTCTGTCTGTCTGTCTGTCTGTCTGTCTGTCTGTTCATCTGTCTATCTATCTGTCTGTCTATTCATCTGTCTATCTATCTATCTATCTATCTATCTATCTATCTATCTATCTATCTATCTATCTATCTATCTATCTATCTATCTATCTATTGATATTTGTCTGTCTGTCTATCTGTTCACTTGTCTATCTATCTGTCTGTCTATCGATCTGTCTGTCTGCCTATCTGTTCGTCTATCCGCCCGTCTGTCCGTCTGTCTGTCAGTCTATCTATCTATTTGTCTGTCTATCTGTATTTATTTTAGTCAGACTGATCTATCTGTCTGTCTGATCTGTCTGTCTATCTATCTATCTATCTATCTATCTATCTATCTATCTATCTATCTATCTATCTATCTATCTATCTATCTACCTACCTACCTACCTACCTACCTACCTACCTACCTACCTACCTACCTACCTACCTATCTATCTATCTATCTATCTATCTATCTATCTATCTATCTATCTATCTATCTATCTATCTATCTACATGGATCTTTTATTTTTAGTGTTGCTTGACGCCATTCCGGAGCAACTTTGGGTCCAAAATGTATCTTTATAAACGAGTATCTGCATGTACATAACATGAAACAGTGGTAACTTTGCCAAAAAACCCACAAAATGTCATCTTAAACTAGGAGAAAATTTCATCAGACAGTCTGATGTATCACCCCCAAAGTACAGAAATCACGATTCATCTATGGAGCAATATTTTTTAGTTTCTGTAAGCCTGGGCCCAGTGTAGCCTCAGATTCCTGTTCTTGGCTGACAGGAATCTGATGTTACCTTCTGCTGTTGTATCTCATCCACATGAAGGTGCTGAGATACCTGTCATGAGTTAGCATTGCCTTTAACAGCTCAAACTAGTCTGGCGTTTGTGAATTTCTCTGCTGATACATGGCTGGCTGATTGGACAGTTCCATGAATAGGCAGTTATACAGGCCTAATAAAGTGGCCATGAGATTATCCAGCCATCTAATATGTTCTCAGTGGGACTGCTGGGAAATGCAGACGTCTCTGTGAAACTGATTTTGAATCATTTTGACTTACTCAATGAAATTCAATCAAAAAACTGAATTTCTTTTTCTTTTTGTCAAGGTTTTTTGTAAGTATTTCAAATGAAACCACCATACAGACTGTACACTTTAAATTATTTTTCTTCCATTCAACTTTAGTCTCTGTCTTACAAAAAGGAATAAAAGCTAAAGCAAGGCAACCCAACAATCTAGGTCTTAACCATCGTTGAGACATTTTTCAGATATTTTCAAAGCATTCCTCATCCAAACACCTCAGCCTAAGAGCGAATACTCCTACAGAGATGCAAAGGTGCTATTGAAATTCTAAAGTGCCTAGACCTGAAATGTCTTGCAATTGTCAGTCCAAAAGTGAGACTTTTTTACTATTTGAACACTTTTCCTCTAGTCGTATGGCTTTATTATGGATTTAATAAAAATCAATAAATAAAATAAAGCAATACAATCTATTAACTCGCCATCAGGGACACATTTGTACAATATTTTGCCAGTCCTGACTCAAACACCTCTATATAAGAGCTCCTAAACGTTTTAATCATGTGAATAATGTAAATACTCCAAAAAGTGTTGTAAAGATGATATTAAAATTCTGTTTAGGTGTGCTTGAACCTGAAATGCCTGGCAACTATCAGTATTCATGAGCTAACCCAAACAGTAAGCCTCAATAAGATAGAGGGTTCGGCATGGCTTAAGGGCTTTAAATTGAAAAAGGTAAAAGAAGGACCAAGTGTGACTGAGGCAGTCGCTGGTAACACTGAATGCAACTTAAAGAATGGCACAAATAGTACCAATGATGATCATAATAAAATAGTTGGACAATTAAATTCCAGTCAGTGATGGGTGGTGCTCACCAAGCAGCTGGCCCACCAGATTATTCCAGTTAGTGATGGGTGGTGCTCACTAAGGAGCTGGCCCACCAGATTATTCCAGTCAGTGATGGGTGGTGCTCACCAAGGAGCTGGCCACCCAGATCATTCTAGTCAGTGATGGGTGGTGCTCACCAAGGAGCTGGCCCAACAGATCATTCCAGCCAGTAATGGGTGGTGCTCACCAAGGATCTGGCCCACCAGATCATTCCAGTCAGTGATGGGTGGTGCTTACCAAGGAGCTGGCCCACCAGATCATTCCAGTCAGTGATGGGTGGTGCTCCTGTCTTCAGCACCATGGACAGTTACCGTGGAACAGCTGTATCAAGTAGGAAACATCGTTCATGCATTCATTCATTTATATTTTGTATTGTATTATATTGATCAGCACTATGGACCACTTGGCAAAAATCCATTAGGAATACACCCTGAACAGGGCCCTGATCCATCAGAAGACATCACTAACCCATCCTCTTACTTATTCTAACTTTAACTAGGAGACAATCCAAACCAGCCACTTATTGACATGTTTCAGAAGGTCATAGGAAACCACTGACCTAAAGGAAACACAGGAGAACATGTCGAGAACATACAAAACTTTTCACGGCCAGGGCATATGAATGAACTTAAGTACCCAGGACCCTGTTGCGGTGTTGCATTCCCTGTGCCTACTGTAGCATCAAGTCACAGTATACTTTCATATTAAACACATATTCTAGCAATGACGTGGCACGCCTACACATCAGATCCTGTGGGTGCCACAGAGCACCAAGGACCTGGGTTCCATACTTTATTCCAGCCACTGTCTGCACCATTTTGGTATGTTAAATGCATATGTATATACTGTTTACACCCAATATAGGGTCTGTCTGAAAACCTAATGAGCTGCCTTGCTGCCTACTGCCTACCTAGACAGCTGCCTAAGTAGAGAGGATTCCAATAAGACATCGAACTCAGAAAGCTGATTATTTTGACACACTACTTAGACAGCGATTATAGCTATTATGTCACCACAGTTTGCGTTTACTAACCTAACACGTTATTTAGTCAGATTATTGGTCACAATAAGGCACAGCAGTAGGCAGCATTTTAAGGTATCTAGAATTTTAGATAGATGCAAAATGCTGTCTATGTAGCGAGCTCACTTGGTTTTCTGACAGACCCATATTTGGGATTGTACACTACAATCTTGTAGCTGGTGCTATATATATTTAAAATACGTCCTTTTACTTTAGAATATACACCGATCAGGCATAACATTATGACCACCTTCCTAATACTGTGTTGGCCCCCCTTTTGCTGCCTCATACCGACAAACTGTGATGCACTGACACTGTGTATTCTGACACCTTTCTATCAGAACCAGCATTAACTTCTTCAGCAATTTAGTGCAGTAGCTCGTCTGTTGGATCGGACCACACGGGCCAGCTTTCGCTCCCCACGTGCATCAATGAGCCTTGGCCACCCATGACCCTGTCGCCGGTTTACCACTGTTCCTTCCTTGGACCACCTTTGATAGATACTGACCACTGCAGACCAGGAACATCCCACAAGAGCTGCAGTTTTGGAGATGCTCTGACCCAGTTGTCTAGCCATCACAGTTTGGCCCTTGTCAAACTCGCTCAAATCCTTACACTTTGTTAATTTTTCCTGCTTCTAACACATCAGCTGCGTCCAAAATCGCATACTTACAGAGTACGTACTAGATTCGAGGAAGTACGCACCGCTCGGCCGGTAAAGAAGTACGCGCTTTCAGTACAGAAGTGTGCAGTATGCACGCAACACCCCTACGTACTACGTCCACCATCTTACCAACGTCAAGTGATGACGTGAGGACGTGATGACGTAATATAACCATAGTTACAGACCGCATGCTCATTACAAGCCCCACTCGCCAAAATTTTTGATATTTATCGTCTTTTTGCGCTAATCATAACGTTATTTAGGGTTGCACGCAATAATAACATTTTTATTTTGTTCATCTAAATTACACTTGTAAACAGAGGAATCTCCGATTTCCGCCATCTTTCTTGTTTCTTCTTCCGCTTCGAATGCCTACACAGCTCCAGTTGAATTATGGGATACATTAGCGGACCGATAGTGTGCATCGTTTGCATACTCAAAAATGGATGCCCAAGACGTAGGTCATCTGGGTACTTCTCGCGTACCTTTTTATGTATACTATGTATTCGGACATACTGTACTTACCGCTCTCGCGTACTGCTTTCTCGTACTATTGAGTATGGAAGTATGCAATTTGGGATGCAGCTGTCAACTTTGAGGATAAAATGTTCACCTGCTGCCTAATATATCCCACTAACTAACAGGCGCCATGATGAACAGGTAATCAGTGTTATTCACTTTACCTGTCAGTGGTCATAATGTTATGCCTAGTTGGTGTATATAGTCTCTATATTTTTTATTTTATTTCTAGCCTATTTTATTTACTTTATATTTATAAGTAATTACTATGTGCGGGAGCTGCTGCTACACTTAAATTTCTCCCATAAGGATCAATAAAGGAATCTTATCTTATAATAGTGGGTTTCCCATATCCAAACAAATGAACCCGTATGTGGATTTGCTCCTCTAAATTGTCCGTAGGTGTAAATAAGTATGTGCATGATTAGCTCCTTGTGAAGCTCCTTGTGTTTCTGCCCTGCACCCAGTGTTTTCCTGACTTACCACAGCTCTGATCTTTGGTGACATGGTTAATAAGGTGAACTGGCTTCATATATTACCCATATCAAAGCTCATAGCACGAGCTAATTGTCTGTGCTGATTTCCTCTTAGTAACCAGGCCGTGTCTATGCAAGCCTCTGTTACCAAGTAATGCAAAATGTCACAAACGTGCTAGCCACGCAGAGCCAGACATGATCTTATTAAGCAAATACACGTCTGGAGAGGGGCAACATGGACTTATTTTGTCTTAAATGGCAACATGGACGTATTAGGGTTGGAATAAACTTAATTTTGAAATTATGTCAATGCAATGCCTCATTAAAAAAAACTATGACTAAAATAGAAAATCTCCTATTGACATCAACAGTCTGTTGTTACCATGGATGTAAGGGAGCCAGTGAGGGAGACCAAATAAGACACAGTAATTTTCAAAAAACTGCTTCAGCCTGTTCATGGATGTGATGGGTCAGGGGGGAAATACGCCCTGGACTGGGTGCCAGGGCAACATATACACACAAACATACATACACTCACTTGAGCAGCCTATATGCCATTTAGCAAAGCTTCTATCCAAAGCGCTTTACACTTGATACAAGATGCAATTTAAGAAACTGAGGATTAAGAGCATTGCTCAACAACATTGATTACCATAGTTACGCAGACGACACACAGATATATCTGGCTCTCTCACCATATGATTACAACCCAATAGACTCACCGTGTCAGTGTCTGGAGCACATCAATAACTGGATGAGCCAAAATTACAGTTAAATAAGGACAAAACAGAGATTGTTGTGTTTTGCAGCAAAGAGAAGAGGATTAGTGTCAGTGAACACCTCAGTTCTCTAAAAACCAAAGACCAAGTCCGAAATCTTTCCGTTGCATATAACTGGAACAGACTGCCAGGAGATATTAGATGTGCCCCAAATGTAGAAATTTTTAAATCCAGGTTAAAAACTTTTCTCTTTTCTTGTGCCTATGATTGAGCTCTAAATTTTTGCACTCTATTAGTACTACTCTTAAGCCTTGATGTTTTAAAATCTTTATTTTAAAATCTGTATTTGTATGTTTCATGAATTCATATAGCACTTACCTTTTATAAGCTATTTTACTATATTTTCTTTTAGTTTTCTAAAAGTTTCTTCATTTTTTATCTCTCTTGTTTTAATGTCGTGTTCTTTCAATTGTAACTAAATGTTTGCAAAAAGCCTTTCTCAGTTTCTAGATCTCAGGAATGTTTTAATGCTTTTAAATATTTTTCCTTATGTAAAGCACTTTGAAGTGCCACTGTGTAGGTGCTATACAAATGAACTTGCCTTGCCTTGCCTCAACGGTCCAACAGTGACAGCTTATAATAATAATAATAATAATAGTAATAATAATAATAATAATAATAATAACAATAATAATAATATATTAATAATATTATTATTATCTAATAAAGCAATAAGCCACGAGAGACCGTGCATTACTGCGATTTTATCACGGAGAAGGATGTTTTGGCACGACGCGAAGCAGAGATTTTGGGGATTTTACGACGGCTTCGAAGCGCAGCTCAGCCAATCAGATTTTAGGACCGGAACTATCCGTTTTATAATAATGATTCTAATAATAATAATATTTAAATATTAATAATACATTTATATTATTATTATCTAATAATAATTTTTATAATAATAACAATTTTAATAATAATGACATTATGGTTTAATCATAGTAATAATAATGTTAATTTCTTTGAAGAATATAATAATAATAATAATAACAATTTTACTGTCATCCACCGCTTTATCCTGGTCAGGTCAGCAGTGGATTCTTTCAGCTCAGGTTTTTACACAATGCCCTATGGACGGATGATCACACTACACACCCTGTATTCCTCCACTGGACAGTAGCAATTTCCATTGCAGCAGCAAAGAGGTGTATCCCCACATCACCTTCCCTCCCTCAGACACTTGCTAATCATGTCTATTGATTGCCCGACCAGGCCGGTGGCACCTCTGAGACTCAAACTCGAACTCTCTTGTAGGTAAGAAAAGTTCATTTTAACACTAATCCAAGTCCATATTGTTATCCAGGGCAAATTATTTAGTCTTGTATTTACCTAATGAGATGGTGACATGCTCTGCGGGGCTATCACGACTGTGACATTTTGCATTAATTGGCAACAGAGGCTTGCATAGACATGGTTCAGTTACTAGGGGAATATTAGTATCAGCAATTAGCCCAAAGGAAGAGCTGTGGTATTGGTAATATATTAGAAATATGAAGGAAAATGAATTATTGTTCATTAATGTTTGGTAGCATCCTGATTAGTGGGAGGAAATCAAATTGTATCCGTAGGAAGCCCATGCAAACATGGGAGAGACTAATATTGGTGTCAATACTGGCAATAAACATTGGGTCAAAGCATCCATAATTATTATTTTTATCTAATTACATGGAAATGTAGAATTACTACTGTAATATGTTCATAAATCTTGCCTTTTTTCTTTAACAGTACGTTTTCTTTGTTCTCCAGCTCAAACTGGTGTCTGAAATGTATTCACTTACCCATTAATAAAGAGAACATATGTGTTCTGTGTGTGTGTGTGTGTGTGTGTGTGTGTGTGTGTGTGTGTGTGCGCACCACTCTGAGATTACTTTATGTCAGCAGTGCCATGTGTTACTTCCGAATGGAAATTTGCTGAGGGATGATGGATTTCTTGTGTCTGTCCGGGCTGCATAATTGAACAATATCCCTCCGCTGATGGCCGGCGCATACTGAGACTTGAGCAGGCGGATGATCAGCGCACATAATGAGCTCTGATTTTCATTATTCTAATGCAGACAATTCGGACCACTTCACTCTAGTCCCACCTGTAATATATGCATTAGGGATTGCAGGGTTCTCTCTTGCTGAGCGTCTATGAATATGCAATTAAGCTGAAAGAATCACTTTGCTTACATAGAAAAATTACCCAGCTATGTAGAAAACACACTGTTGAACTACACGGATGACAGTAATAGAGAAAGATGTATCGGTTGAGTCAAGAGAATTCACGTATACTTTCAATGCGCGTAAGAGTTTCTTTATTATTTATTTATGTACATTCTAGCTGTTTAAAAATGAAAATTCATATTTTTCTTAAAGTATATTAACCAGCTGAGAATTCTCTCGCATGTATTGCAGGACTGTGCTCTCGTAATCCAAATCTAGCGGGATTACGTTACATCACTGCTGCTAAAAGCACTACATGTGGCTAGCTTAGACGATATGAAGGGTTGACATCAGAGAAAAGAGGCTAACTATGAAGAACGTCAACTGAATCCAGTAGGGAGTAAAGATTTTGGCTAATCAGCCATAACATTAAAACCACCTCCTTGTTTCTACACTCACTGTCCATTTTATCAGCTCCACTTACCATATAGAAGCACTTTGTAGTTCTACAATTACTGACTGTAGTCCATCTGTTGCTCTACATACTTTTTAACCTGCTTTTACCCTGTTCTTCAATGGTCAGTACCACCACAGGACCACTACAGAGCAGGTATTATTTAGGTGGTGGATCATTCTCAGCACTGCAGTGACACTGACATGGTGGTGGTGTGTTAGTGTGTATTGTGCTGGTATGAGTACCATGTCCACTCACTGTCCACTCTATTAGACACACCAACACCTAGTTGGCCCACCTTGTAGATGTAAAGTCAGAGACGATCGCTTATCTGTTGCTGCTGTTTGACTTTGTCTTCTTCCAGACCTTCGTCAGTGGTCACAGGACGCTGCACATGGGGCGCTCTTGGCTGGATATATTTTTGGTTGGTGGACTATTCTCAGTCCAGCAGTGACAGTGAGGTGTTTAAAAACTCCATCAGTGCTGCTGTGTCTGATCCACTCGTACCAGCACAACACACACTAACACACCACCACCATGTCAGTGTCACTGCAGTGCTGAGAATGATCCACCACCCAAATAATACCTGCTCTGTGGTGGTCCTGTGGGGGTCCTGACCATTAAAGAACAGGGTGAAAGCAGGCTAAAAAAGCATGCAGAGAAACAGATGGACTACAGTCAGTAATTGTAGAACTACAAAGTGTTTCTATATGGTAAGTGGAGCTGGTTTTTATGTTATGGCTGATTTGTGTATATATGACAAATAAAGGCGATTCTATAAAAATACATTCCAGCAGATCCCTTTAAATCCACTGAAAGCTGTCGCTCAGTAAGAGTGCTTTAATATTTCTGCAAAATATATGAAATATTTATTGGCATTCTGTATTTTAAACAAAGATAGTTCATCATGAAGCTTTGAAAAGATGAGTTCACTTTAAAGCAAGCTAACAGTTGGATTCAAAGCATCTCGGTCCCTTAGATGATGGAAGTATCTACCCTGTCAGAGAGTGATTAGCACTTTCTATAGCGTGATTCCCCACACTGTGAACAGTTGGTTTGAAGCCTTCATATCACACAGCACTGTGAGTGTTGTGACTGAGATTGGACAGGAGCACTCAGCATGTGTCAGAGTTCATCCACAGATGAATCCATCTGCTCTGAGATGTAGCAACAGCTCAGGCTTGAACGCAACATCAAACACAGAGGGAAGCGGAACCTCGTGGGTCATGCTCCAGATTGGTGGTTCTTAACCTTCTTTCCTATCGACAGCCTGTCTACTCTGTAATGTTGTCGCAATTGTGGGGTGCATTTATGGTCAAATGTATGTGGACGCTATGCTCCCCTGCTGCTTTAAGAGCCTCCACTTTTCCATGATAGCTTCCCACGACATTTTGGATTGTCATTTGGATGGCAAAGCCTGGCTCAAAAAGAGTCTGCTGGAATTCCTCCATTTCAAATTCTATATGTAGCTCACTGTGTCCACTTGCACTGTGTCCACTGTGTTCCATTCCTTTCCAAGAAGTTGCCCTGAAGTTCTGAGCTTATCATTTACTTTATATCATTTATTTTATACACCGGTTAGCAAAGGCATGGCTGAAACACCTGTACCCAATAATTGTATTGGGTGTCCACATACTTTTTGCCACTTGAATATCTCATGTGTATTTGATGTGTGATTCTGAACGTTTAGAAGGCTCCAAATAATTTGAGTCCTACGCAGTAAAAAAAACCCACAGCAACACAGCGCCCCCCTTCGGTGTGTGTGAGAACCTTGGCATGTTTAACATATCCATGAGGGTTTCTTTCACCTTCCAAAACATGCTCAAGGTGAACCAGGAGACTCTAAATTGCCCCCTGGTGTGAGTAAGGAAATTAACATGTCAGTGTGAGTTGCCCAGGAATGGATGTGTATGCTGTCCAGGGTTTATACTTGCCCAGTCTCCACATCATGCAAGTCATAGCCTAGTGGTTAAGGTACTAAACTTGTAATCAGAAGGCTGCTGGTTTAAGCCCCACCACTGCCATGTTGCTGCTTTTGAACCCTTGAACAAGACCCTTAACCCTTAATTGCTCAGACTGTATACTGTAACTCTAATGTAAGTCGCTTTGGATAAAGGCATCTGCTAAATGCTGAAAATGAAAATGTAAATCATGTATGACATTTATGCTGGCCATCATTGACTGTAGACTAGCACACGCCCCCTCTGACATGTGCCAACCTTTCAGGCTATTAGTTTACCATAGTATAGACGCTAGACTTGCTAGACTTCTTCTGCCCATGCCGCTACCTTGACCAGACCAGAGTTGCTGTTGCGGCCATGAGGAAAAACTCCACTTAATCTTCTCACCCTTAAACCTGGTCGCTGATGTTGCTGAGATTTGAACAAGCCCCCCAGCAGTTGTAAGCATAATGGTTTGCTGTGCTACCCACCCAAGTGCCTCTTTTTTACCTAATTGCAACACATTAGTACACATTTGAATTCCTTTCATGGCACATTATGGTATCTTCATTCTGTATCTAACATCTAAAAAGCATCAAGGTTATAATTTGCAACTGGTCCATCATATACAATAATCTTCTCTCTCAAACATCCAGCAAAAGCACTTGGTGCCATAGTGAACATCAGGTTTTCCATTTTTTTTTGCCTTTTTTCTATTTTTGGTAGCTCTATGGTTTGGCACTAACAATAAAACATGGACAGTGGAAGATCTGAAATTTCAGGTACTCACAATAAGAGCACTCTGTTTAATCCCAGGTTGTGGTTGGTAAATTGGTTGAAGTTCAGTTTTTCACCATGGTCTAAAAGATTGAAAAGCCATTTTTAGTTCCATGGCTCTAAGTGGCACCTTTGCAAGGACAACAGGACATTTCTGATCACAGCAGGTGGAAGCTCCATGGCAACATGGGTTCTAAAGACCAGGGTTCGATTGTAATATTTCTTGACCCTGGATTTTTACATGTATGACATTTAGCAGATGTTTCGTTGTGGTTCGGTGGAGTCCCAGAGCTTTAGAAATTGCCCTTTTAGCCCTTTCCAGACTAATATACATTATATGGCATGGCAACATGGGTTCTAAAGACCAGAGTTCGATTCTAATATTTCTTGACCCTGGGTTTTTACATTTATGACATTTAGCAGATGTTTCAGTGTGGTTCGGTGGAGTCCCAGAGCTTAAGAAATTGCCTTTTTAGCCCTTTCCAGACTAATATACACTATATTGCTAAAAATGGGACAGTAGAAGATCTGAAATTTCAGGTACTTAGAAATAAGAGCACTCTGTTTAATCCCAGGTTGTAGTTGGTAAATTGGTTTTTCACCATGGTCTAAAACTGGTGGTACGTGAAGCAGCACGAGGTGGTACGCCAGATAATCTCGGAAAAGTAATTACATGCACCGAAAAAATAAATAATTTAATAATTATAAAAAAAAAAGAAAAATTACTAATAAAAATCTGTTTCACAGTTCTTATAATTCTGTTTTAATAAAATCAGTTTAATTGTATTAAAACGAATGTGTTTTTAAAAATATTCGGGGCTACGCAGCCTCCGTACTTCATTACGTCTTATACTTCACGTTCGTGGTTTCCATCTCGAAATTTCCAAACGTCATCAGTAAAGTTATCAGTAAAGTTATCAGTAGCTCTCTCGCTTTTGTCAGAGCCAGATCTGCGTTTGAAGCTCACTGATCTCGTTCCTGACATCACCAGGCTGCTCCGCTAAACACGCGCACCCCTCTCACTGTAATGGTTAAGTTGTAACTGCATATACAGTGTATCACAAAAATGAGTACACCCCTCACATTTCTGCAGATATTTAAGTATATCTTTTCATGGGACAACACTGACAAAATGACACTTTGACACAATGAAAAGTAGTCTGTGTGCAGCTTATATAACAGTGTAAATTTATTCTTCCCTCAAAATAACTCAATATACAGCCATTAATGTCTAAACCACCGGCAACAAAAGTGAGTACACCCCTTAGTGAAAGTTTCTGAAGTGTCAATATTTTGTGTGGCCATCATTATTTCCCAGAACTG
Source organism: Trichomycterus rosablanca (assembly GCF_030014385.1). NCBI lineage: Eukaryota > Metazoa > Chordata > Actinopteri > Siluriformes > Trichomycteridae > Trichomycterus > Trichomycterus rosablanca. Next base: position 21,061,351 of record NC_086003.1, read on the forward strand.
CCTTAACTCTCCTGGGCATGGAGTTTACCAGAGCTTCACAGGTTGCCACTGGAATGCTTTTCCACTCCTCCATGACGACATCACGGAGCTGGCGGATATTCGAGACTTTGCGCTCCTCCACCTTCCACTTGAGGATGCCCCAAAGATGTTCTATTGGGTTTAGGTCTAGAGACATGCTTGGCCAGTCCATCACCTTTACCCTCAGCCTCTTCAATAAAGCAGTGGTCGTCTTAGAGGTGTGTTTGGGGTCATTATCATGCTGGAACACTGCCCTGCGACCCAGTTTCCGGAGGGAGGGGATCATGCTCTGCTTCAGTATTTCACAGTACATATTGGAGTTCATGTGTCCCTCAATGAAATGTAACTCCCCAACACCTGCTGCACTCATGCAGCCCCAGACCATGGCATTCCCACCACCATGCTTGACTGTAGGCATGACACACTTATCTTTGTACTCCTCACCTGATTGCCACCACACATGCTTGAGACCATCTGAATCAAACAAATTAATCTTGGTCTCATCAGACCATAGGACATGGTTCCAGTAATCCATGTCCTTTGTTGACATGTCTTCAGCAAACTGTTTGCGGGCTTTCTTGTGTAGAGACTTCAGAAGAGGCTTCCTTCTGGGGTGACAGCCATGCAGACCAATTTGATGTAGTGTGCGGCGTATGGTCTGAACACTGACAGGCTGACCCCCCACCTTTTCAATCTCTGCAGCAATGCTGACAGCACTCCTGCGCCTATCTTTCAAAGACAGCAGTTGGATGTGACGCTGAGCACGTGCACTCAGCTTCTTTGGACGACCAACGCGAGGTCTGTTCTGAGTGGACCCTGCTCTTTTAAAACGCTGGATGATCTTGGCCACTGTGCTGCAGCTCAGTTTCAGGGTGTTGGCAATCTTCTTGTAGCCTTGGCCATCTTCATGTAGCGCAACAATTCGTCTTTTAAGATCCTCAGAGAGTTCTTTGCCATGAGGTGCCATGTTGGAACTTTCAGTGACCAGTATGAGAGAGTGTGAGAGCTGTACTACTAAATTGAACACACCTGCTCCCTATGCACACCTGAGACCTAGTAACACTAACAAATCACATGATATTTTGGAGGGAAAATGACAAGCAGTGCTCAATTTGGACATTTAGGGGTGTAGTCTCTTAGGGGTGTACTCACTTTTGTTGCTGGTGGTTTAGACATTAATGGCTGTATATTGAGTTATTTTGAGGGAAGAATAAATTTACACTGTTATATAAGCTGCACACAGACTACTTTTCATTGTGTCAAAGTGTCATTTTGTCAGTGTTGTCCCATGAAAAGATATACTTAAATATCTGCAGAAATGTGAGGGGTGTACTCACTTTTGTGATACACTGTATACTAGTGATGGGTCGTTCGCGAACGATCCGATTCTATTGAACGGATCTTTGAAATGAACGAAAGGAACCGAGTCTTTTATTTCTGCGCAGTTCTTAAAGACTGTAATCCACCCATTCAGCTTTGCATCAGTAGAGGGAATTAATCGTAAATTGTAATGAGAGCTGTTTATTATCGATATTCAAATCCGAAAACACTTTCAGTATCACAGAGAGCGAGCGAGACACACACACACACACACACGCACACACACACACACACACACACACACACACACACACACAGAGAGAGAGGGAGAGCTAGTAGTATAATGACAAATAATTGAGAAATAAACTATAAACTTGTTCAATTGTGTTAAATCTGGTTCTTTCATGGCGTGTATGTTTTAAAGCAGAAACAAACACAGTCACATCTCTGCACAAGAGAGGATTGCTCTGAAACTTAATGCAATGCAACAACAGTATGTCTCTAACCTGTAGTTTTTTTTCCTTTTGAAATAAATCTTTTTTTCTCGTTTAAGTGTTGTTTGAATTAGGCCTACATTTAAGGCAAGGTAACAATATTTGATATTAATATCGGGGGTGTCGTATAGTTTACCTAATATATATACACACACACACACCTAATTAATGTGTGCCATATGTGGTTCTGTGATGAGAAACATAGGTGGTACTTGGAAGTTTTGGTTTGATAATGGGTGGTACTTGGTCTAAAAAGTTTGAGAACCACTGGTCTAAAAGATTGAAAGGCCATTTTTAGTTCTATGGCTCTAAGTGGTACCTTTGCGAACATTCAGTTCTCTGAAAAATACTGGACTGTAAGACAAGATGTTTCTGATCACAGCGGGTGGCAACATGGGCTCTAATGACCAGGGTTCGATTTTCATCTTTCTTGACCCTGGGTTTTTACATTTGTGACATTTAGCAGGAGATGCTTCTATCCAAAGCAACTTACAATGGTGTTCTTGAGTGAAAATGTGTGTTCTTGAGTGGTCCAGATGCTTAGCAGTCAGTTTGACAGAGCATGAGAAGAAATGCCATGTTAAATGGGATAAACTGCCCAAATCCAGATGTGCAAATCGTATTGCTGTCAAATAGGCTTCTACACAGTGTTAAATAAAGAGTATTTTTGTGAATTTTTAGCATGTTGACCAGTTCATGTTAACTCAGTTTAAATATAATGCCTTTCACTGTGGTTTGAGGGAGTCCTAGAGCCTTAGAAATGGCTTTATAGTTCTTTCCAGACTAATATAAACTATATGGCTAAATGTGTGTGGCCACCTTCATGGCCATTAATATGGAGTTAGTCTCCACTTTGCAACTATAGCAGCCTTCAATCTTATACACAGGATTTTAAAATGTGCATATAGGGATATGCGCACCATTTATTTAAACTGGACGTCAAAGCCTCTGGGTCACAATCAGTGTTCTACTAGTTTTAGTTCCCGTTGTTCAATATAATGATTGTAAAATTGTAAAAAGAGCATAAAAACATCTATAATAAGCCAATTTGAGCCTTCCAGTGTATTAGTCGATTATGTTTAATTAATTGAAGAAGCCAAAAATGATGAACAAGATGAATTGCTCGGCCCTCTAGCTATCTCTCATTTACAAAACAGCGCACAACAATGAACTGATTTTAGCACAGAATGTGAAGCCTTTCAAACACTCTTCCCTCTGAGAACAAATAGTAATTATGAGACTCCAAAACTGCACCGAGTGCCTCCGAGGCTATGTAAAACAATCTGGCTGATCTGTTAATTGGTGTTTACACGACAGTGGTCGACTGACTATCGCTGAGCGAGGCGAAGACAAAGAGCAAATTCAGATGAATGTGCATTAAAAAGGACTCAACTGAATGAGTATCAAGTGAATTTAGCACCAGTCACTATCGACAGATGCACCCAAACACCGTGCCTTCCGGCTTTTAAGTTGATTTTCGGTCCCCAGCTGTGAACAAGAAGAACTGTCTGCTGATTTAAGAAGCGATCGCTTAATCTCATCCTGTTCTCTCATTTATACAGCTTAGGACAAGTAGAGCGGACATGAATAAATCAGTCACTCTGGTCTGAAATCTTTAATCTCAAGGCTTTGATAAACACCCAAAAAAAAAAAAAAATCACGCCGAATGCAGTGATTCAAGCAGAACCTTCACACAACTCTTCCTCCATTTGATGGCGTCTCCCAATCCACCATCTATTATGTATAATTCATTGAGAGGAGGTCAAACAGCTGCTGCCACAGATTAACGTGCACATAAATATTAATAAAAGGGCTCCTAAGGCTACGCTCCTGTAATCTGCAAAACAATTTGGACCGCTGTGCAGCGGAGTAAGAACAGGAAAATCCCACTGTGAGATTCATCACTCCAGAAAAGCACGCGATTCCAACCGACAAGCTTAATCCATCATGCACATTTACTCATCAGAAGTCTTTTCTTTGTTCTTATTCACAGTGGACGTTTCTGTAAGAGATAAAAGCGTGTACCCACACCAGGGTGTCTGTATTACCATGAAAGTCTTGCATAATTTCAATAAAACTTTTTTCCAGTAATAATTTTAAAGAAATTTGTTCTGCCTATACTTACAACACTCAAACCAGTACTTTATGAGGCTTTACTCTACTGGGAAGTAGACCTCTGAACTTCTGATGTATCCAAAGGTCAGTAATTCTGAGTAAATGCTCAAATCAACCATTTGGTTGAGCTTATTTTGAGTCTAAATACTTAGATAAAAATAAGCTGTATTTAAATCATCTTGTTTGGGCCGTATCTACTTCTTGTTTGACGTGTTAAACTCAAAAATATTGGTAGATGACACTGTGGTTTTAAGAAAACAGCCTTTCTAACTTATCGTTCTATCCTATCATTTTTGTGATCATCTCAACTGTTTGGTAAAGGCTAATAAAAAAAATACTGTGTGCACTAGTAAAAAATATTAATTGTTTATTGTTGGTATGGTCCCAATATATAATATACATATATAATATACAATATATCATATTTTGTTTATGCATTTTCTCCCCTTTTTCTCCCTTTTAGCGTGTCCAATTGCCCGATTGCATCGCGCTTCCTCTCCACTAATGCTGATCCCCGCTCTGACAGCTTTGTGTACGGAGAGACGCACCCTGATGGCACTCTTTTCCCATCTCTGTGCAGGCGCCATCAATCAGTTAGCAGAGGTAGGTAGCGTAGTTGCATTAGTTATGAAAGAGACCTTATCTGGCTTTAATATCCCAACCCTATCTGAACAACAGGCCAATCGTTGTTCATGTGGCCGCTCAGCCCAGCCGCCAGGCAGAGCTGAGACTCGATACGATGTATTCGAGATCCCAGCTCTGGTGTTCAAGCGTGTGTTTTTACTGCTGCGCCACCTGAGCGGCCGACTACAGTCAGTAATTGTAGAACTTCAAAGTGCTTCTATATGGTAAGTGGAGCTGATAAAATGGACAGTGAGTGTAGAAACAAGGAGGTGGTTTTAATGTTATGGCTGATCAGTGTATAGCTGGTAACTTCATTGTATACTTAGTAAAAAAGCACATGGAGCAGTGGTCTCTCACCAAGAAAACCCAGACTTTACTCTTAATCTGTAAGGGAATCCATTATTATCCATAGTAATGTAATCCAGTATTACATGACTATGTACAGTAACAGTCTACTGAACTAAGATATCACAGTCAGTTCAAACTCTTTATTTCTGATCACTACAATGTTTTTTTTTCTGTTTGGCATTTGTGGCATGCTCAGAGTGCAACAGTTCAGCCATTATGCTAATGCTGGTGTGCTCGCTAGAACACGGAGTTAAATTGAGTTGCAGCAAGTGACAGATGGGAGACCGGGGCTGTTAATTAAATGCGAAACAGTGTGATGCAAAACTGTGCTTATTAAAATATTTCACTAAAGGCTGAGGCCTGAAACACCAGTGCAATTATCAGATTTGCACTCCAATTCAATGGTGGTAAATTGATGTTACGCCATACACTCAACCCCATTTAAAATTGCTACAGTCTGCTACAATAACTGCAAACAATTTGAAGGTTAGATTGTAATTGCATTATTCATTCATAAACAAATTGCTTAATAATAGTTGAGGAGTCATATTGCAGGTTAAGTACATCCTAAAAGAGCAACAGAAGAAGAGTTCAATCATGGCTGAACTGGCAAAGGGATGCAGAAAGCCTCAGGTTGCTTACATCCTTAAAATGTCAAAGACGCAAGTTTATAGACACAAGGTCAACCAGCAGCCAATAGCAAACATCTGCTAGGGTAAAAAGCCATGCAAAGATGATAAATGAGACGCAAGTAGAGCCAGAATGAGGTTTTCAAAAGACCATAAGGATTGGACTGTAGATGACTGGAATAAGATCTTCTCTGATTAGTCCAGTTTTCAGTGTGGACCAACACCTTGTCATCTAACGGTTAGACAGAGACCTGGAAAGGCCTACAAGCTACAGTGTCGCACACCTACTGTAAAATTTAGTGGGGGATCAGTGTTGATCTGGGGATGCCTTATGCCTAGTTCACACGATTTTTGTCCTGATTTTCGCTCGCCGACTGGACGGCGTTTAAATTTGCCGGCTCGGGAGCAACTCGGGATTCGCTCGGCGATTGAAAATCGGCTCTCAATCACTATGTGTGAACTACTCAACAGCTCGATCCGAGCGGCTTGCCGAGCACTCGGCGACCGAAGAGAGATTTCTAGCTTGTCGAATATCTGGATCTGAGTTGCCTGACTGGCAATGAGCACTATGTCGAACAGCCAATGAGAACGCAAGATACGGTGTGAAGGGAAACGCAGGGGAGGAGTTGTAAAAAGGTGGGACAGGGGCGTAATATAGTTTATATCAGAATACATCGACACACATAAGCTTTACAGTATTTCTGACCTTATTGTTCTCTACAAAACATAACACCAACGTTGCATTGCAAAAAATATTTATTAACCTCCAACTCGCTACAGAACAATCCAAGCCAAATCCACTCAGATTCATTTATTTTTTTCTCCTTGATTTTACGCTGCACATCAGCGCACAAACTTTGATCGCTCGCTTCATCTTGACGTGCATTTTTGGACGTGGTATCATTAATTCCCTCGTCACTTCTCGCGTTTGTTTTCATGACAAAACGTAGTTTGGGAGACCAGAGAAGCTCGCCTGCAATTCCAGTTGGTGATAGATCGTGTATTGTGAAACCTCATCACCGATCAGTCGTGTAGTGTGAAAGCCACACCGACTTGAAAGACTCCCGATTACAAGAGATCCAGTCGTGTAGTGTGAACTGTACAGCGACCTGATGACTTGGAAAGTCGTGTAGTGTGAACTTGGCATTAGCAAGGCAGGAATCGAGTAGATTTGTCTCTGTAAAGGCCACATACAAGTCTAGGATAGTTTCTTTTGCTCCAACAATGTTCCCCAACTATGGCCGTGGAGGGTTGCTGGAGCCTATCCCAGCTTTTCAATGGGCGCACACCGTGGACGGGGCGCCAGTCCATCGCAGGGCAGACACACACACATACACACACACCCATTCACCTATAGGGCAATTCAGTGTCTCTAATCTACTGCCTGCAGACACTGGGAGAACATGCATACACAGAAAGGACCCGAACCTCCCCGCCTGGGGATCAAACCCAGGACCTTTTACTGTGAGGCAACAGTGCTACCCACTGAGCCACCGTGCCAACCTAGCTAGAAACAAAATGTTTGAATAAAAAAAATAAAAAAAAATAAAATGAATATAAAATTTCTAAATCATGCAAGGATTTGGGGGGGGTGGGGGTGGTGGCAATGAATTTGGTATAAGAACAAACATATTTAAATGTAATTTAATTTAAAATATATATATATTTTTGACCATGAAAACACTGGTTTTATTTATCAGGTAAACAATGAAAAGCTTTTCTCCAGTGTTTTTGTCTAACTGGAATCTTACAGCATTGAGTAAACTTCCTCATTCACCACACCGACTGCTCTGCTCCCACTGGTGCCCTGAGATTTCACGATAATAGACGCTTTCAGACTGTATTCATAATTAAGTTCCAACAAGAGGTATATGACTCTGTCTACATTAATGTGACATTCCAGATTTAGTTACCTCCCTGTGCTAGACTAAGTGACAGTGCAGGTACCAGTCATTAGTGCTGCTGTGAGAAGAGTTCCCATCCTCATGCCACCAACCTGGTCATCAATGATCCAGACAGTGCTTCAGGGCTTCGTCTCCCACAGTCAGGATCTCGACATGTTACTTTCAGAGGTTCATTAGCACCTGCAAGTACACACACACATCAATCAATGTATCTATTATCTCTGGGTAAGATAGAAACCTGGTGGGATGTTTGATCAATTGCATCCAGCATATTATGCACAATTGCATACAATTTGGGTTTGTGCATTTATTACCCATAATTCACAAAATTATTACCCATGGTTCTTATAGAATATAATAGATTAGAATAGAATAGAACACTTTTATTAGTCATATACACTCATAAGCCATAACACTAAAACCACCTCCTTGTTTCTACACTCACTGTCCATTTTATCAGCGCCACTTACCATATAGAAGCACTTTGTAGTTCTACAATTACTGACTGTAGTCCATCTGTTTCTCTACATACTTTTTTAGCCTGCTTTCACCCTGTTCTTTGATGGTCAGGACCCCACAGGACCACCACAGAGCAGGTATTATTTGGGTGGTGGATCATTCTCAGCACTGCAGTGACACTGACATGGTGGTGGTGTGTTAGTGTGTGTTGTGCTGGTATGAGTGGATAGGACAAAGCAGCGCTGCTAAAGTTTTTAAACACCTCACTGTCACTGCTGGACTGAGAATAGTCCACCAACCAAAAATATCCAGCCAACTGCGCTCCCCGTGAGCAGCATCCTGTGACCATCCAAATAATACCTGCTCTGTGGTGGTCCTGGGGGGGTCCTGACCATTGAAGATCAAAGTAAAAGCAGGTTAAAAAAGTATGTAGAGAAACAGATGGACTACAGTTTTCAGTAATTGTAGAACTACTAAGTGCTCCTATATGGTATGTGGAGTTGATAAAATGGACAGTGAGTGTAGAAACAAGGAGGTGGTTTTAATGTTATGGCTGATCGGTGTACATGTGTACAGTACAATGAAATTCTTTCTTTGCATATCCCAGCTTGTTTTTGGTAGCTGGGGTCAGAGCGCAGGGTCAGCCATTGCCTGGCGCCCCTGGAGCCGAGAGGGTTAAGGGCCTTGCTCAAGGGCCCAACAGTGGCTGCATTACAGAGCTGGGATTCAAACATTTAACCTTTCAACTAATGTCCCAAAGCTCTACCTGCTTATCATCCATGAACCATTTTGGGATTTTTACATATACAGCTTTTTAATGCATTTCCCCCCAGTTTTCCTCCCAATCTAGTCATATCCAGTTACCCGATGCTGACCTCCACTCCTGACTGAAGTGAGCCGTGAATAACACATGCCCCCTTTGATACACATGCAGTTGCTGAACGCTTCTTTTCACCTGCACAAAGCATAAGTCATGCACCAATCTCTCGTTATCTTTTATTGATCAGCCAGCAGAGGTCATAATTTCAGCAATTATGAGGAATCTGCTTTGGCATTCCCACCCTTGTAGAAGCCAATCATTGTCTGTATAGGCACTGAGATAAAATTGAGTTCCAGATGTCAGCTCTGGTGTGCTGGCATGTTTTACCATGCATTACCACATGTACAGCTTTTTCAGGTCATGCCACAACATCTCAGTTGGGTTGTGCTCTAGTCCCTGGTTTGGCCAATCCATACCGTAGCACACCAAACCATAGGCATTAATTTATCACCTCTTTCACTTTAGCCATTTAGATGTGTGAATTCCTCTGTATTCCTCTGCTGTCTGATTTAGGCAGAGGTTTTTCTTGGTCTCTCTGTAACAGTAGCCATATAAACAGACAATGTAGCAAGTTCTAGCAGGCTGATGTTGGTCCAGAAAGGCTTAGTTGATGTTCCAGTTCATTTCAAAGCTATTCAGTGGGGCTGAGGTCAGGGTTCTGTGCAGGCCACTGGAATTTCTTTAAACCAAGCTTTTCTTTGTGAACAGGGATACAGTCATGCTTGGAAAGGAACTGGGCCTTCCATATACTGTTGCTGCAAAATTGGAAGCATTTAATGTCCTTTATATAATTGATTCATTATACCTGTTAGCGATTGCTGTCTGAATCACATGAATGCAATAATTAAAAGAGATGTCTAAATAGGGTGTGTTTAATAATATTATAAGATAAATAACAGACCACATTTAATGAGTAATTATAAGAAATATTGGTAGCTGCAACTATTTACTGTCTAGGCCAAAGGTAAAATAAGTTTATTAAACATTACGTATCGATTAATCAGTCACTGTGAACACAGAGGTGTGTGTGTTTATAGTGTGTGTATTTTTGGTACCTATATTAATCATTTATGCCTCTAATTTTTCAGAAACAAATGGACCATCAATGCAAATTCAACAAACATAATTAAATTGCCGGAGGAACTGGGAGGAAAGAAGAAATGTAAAATAAAATGATTTGCCTCGTTGTCGAGGGGCAAATTACCAGATGACGCTCTATACAAATGAACCATCCTGCTCATTTGTCAACTCACTCAAATGATGGTCCTCTTGTGGAACCAGGTTCTAGAGAAAATGCATTTTCCCTCAAACCCATTAACAATTCAATAACTTATGCAAAGCAGTTTGTTTATTCCTTTTTGCCTCTTGATAGCTTACATAAATCTCTGATATTGCAATATTGGTAGACCATTTTTCATCTGTAATTCCTCCATGAATTTTAAGCCTAAAAAGGAAATGATACATTAAAAACATCATCATTATTATTATTATTTGTATTTTTTAGTCTGTGCCTTGTTGCTTTAGGTTTCTCAAGTTCATGAACGTCTGTGATTGCTTCAGCATGGAGAAAACTGGATCCATTCAAGCCACTGTGTCCATAAGTTGATCTGGTTTATAATTTGTATTAAGATTTTCTAGCTGTTTATGCGTATTATTCAAGATTCTTCATGAATCAACCAAGATCCCTGAACTCCAAATTCTGCTAAGAAGTATAATATACGATAACTCGATCTCCTGATGTGTGAGGCCTGGTAGAGCACAAGCCTCTAGGTTTTGTAAATGGCATTATTCCAAAACCTCAAAACTAGATTTATACCAAAGAAATAGCATATTCTTCATATTTTAAGGTGTTTGAATAGCAGTGCAGCAATGAGTGTTGTTCCTGAATGGTTCCAAGTGCCCGATTACCTTTAAAGGTTGAGTCTAGGACATGCAACTCACCCTGGACACAATCTTGTTTCTCTGCTTCCACTTGGAAGACATTATAGGGTCTTAGAGACACACACCTCCAGGTTTAAAAAGAGTTTAAAAGAGTTGGTTTGGTACAAAAGTAGCATCCAGAAAAGGCTGAGTCTTTGATGAGCAAAGATGGTCAGAGGATCTCCAGTTTGTCAACAAACATGTGAGAATATGATTGAAATGATTAAAAACAATGAACCTCAAAGAAAGATTGGAAGGGATTTGCATAATTCTCCCTTTACAGTGCATAATATCATAAAATCATTCAAGGAATTGGGAGGAATTTCAGTGCGTAAGGGCCAAGGGCGCTAGCTTAAGCTGAACTCCCATGATCTTCCATCCCTCAGACGGCACTGCATCAAGAACCGCCACTCATCAATAGCTGATATAACCACATGGATTAGGGATTACTTTGGCAAACCTTTGTCAAGCACTACAATACAGAGTTACATGGAAAAATGGCACTTAAAACTCAGCATTCCAGGTCTTTTTTGGAAAAAATGGATGCTGTGTGGTCCGGACCAAAGATAAAAAGGACCATCCAGACTGTTATCAGCAACAAGTCCAAAAGCCAGGGTCTGTCAAGGTATGGGACTGTGTCAGTGCCCTTGGCAAGGGTCATTTACACTTCTGTAATGGAGAAAAGTACATTGAGATCTTAAAGCAACATGTGCTGCCTTCAAGACATCATCTTTTCCATGGACGTCCATACATTTTTCAACAAGACAATGCAAAACCACATGCTGCACACAATATAAAGGCATGGCTGCGGAAGAAGCAGGTATGGGTACTGGACTGACCTGTCCTCAATAGAGAATGTGAGGAGAATTTTGAAACGAAAAATACGACAACGGCGACCCCGTACTGTTGCACATCTTATGACGTGTTTGCTGGAGAATGGGACAAAATAAAACCTGACACGGGAAATCACTTGGTATCCTCGGTGCCAAAACGTCTTTTAAGTGTGGTGAAAAGGAATAGCATTATCATAAAGTGGTACATGCAGAAATGGATGTTTATTAATAAATGAAATAAAGTTGAGCAGACAAAACATGAAATATCTCAGGTTCATCCTGTCTGACATCAAATAAAAGTAAATGTATTAGTTGCATTTTCCATGCTGTCTCAACTTTTTCTGATTTGGGGTTGTACTTTTCACAGTTTTAGTGTTTATGTGTATGTGACAGTGTCCATTCATTCATTCATTTATTCAGAATAACCAGTAAAACAGCTAAGGTTTTTACTTTCTGCTGTGTGGCTGTATTATACTTTATACTTCAGTTTTTGCCTGCCACATGTGCCAGCTGTGATGTTTGTTGGTGGCTTACAGCCAACAAATGGCAAAATAAATATTTCATCTGTCTATGAAAAACAGTTACAGGCCACTAATATTGCATTTCACTCCACTTACGCTTGACAGTCAAATATTTATGAGCCAGTTTATAACGTCTGATCTAAATGCGTTCCAGTGCCTCTACATGACAAAAAACATTAATCCCTGCAGAACAGTAATATTGTTTTGGCAAATCGTAGAATTTGGCAAACATGATCTATACAGGATGCACATTAATTACCACAATGTTATATGCAGCAATGACATTTCCTTTAAATCCTTTATTTGTCAACTTAAATCAACTGTTTTTTTTTTTAAATGTCACATCGTAATGTAACACTTTCTCAATATTATTATTATTAGTAAATACAGTGGTACCTTGAAACTTAATGTCAATTGGTTCTGGGAGTGGCGTTTAGTTTAAAATGGTGGTGGTGTGTTAGTGTGTGTTGTGCTGGTATGAGTGGATCAGACACAGCATTGCTGCTGGAGTCTTTAAATACCGTGTCCACTCACTGCCACTCTATTAGACACCCCTACCTAGTTGGTCCACCTTGTAGATGTAAAGTCAGAGACGATCACTAATCTATTGCTGCTGTTACGGCGGCTCTGCAGTGTAATGGGGTGTGGTCCGGACATGGAGCCACCCAGTGAACGCTGGTGAGTAGGTCACCGGGACGGTTGACCTTTGGGGAGGGGGCTGTGTAGCGTCACCACTAGGGGGCCGGCACGGGCTTTACCCAGAAAGCCTTGCGGCCATGGTATCCAAGCTTACCGTAGCCGTGTAGCCCAGTGTTGGGGATGGGGTGGCTGCGGTAAGGGCTGGATAGGCAGCTTTATGTTTGTCTGTCTGTTGTGTGAATGTCTATGTGTATAAATGGTTGTCTTTAAAATAACCGTCTGGCGGCCCCGACGCCCCTCCCTTGATACTTGCCGACGCCACAATATTTTTCCTCAGAGCATCCTGTCTTCTGTCTGGGTCTTTAGGTTTCTTAATAGCTCATTCACTGTTTCACTAATTGTATAAGTTTTTTTATGGTGGCTGTCCTCTTTTTTTTTTTACCTTTCAACTCTTTGAAGCATAACTGCATTTTACAGTTCATTAGTTTTACCCATAAAGTGTGTAAAATAGGACAGCCTCAGTTTGGTGAGCCTCAGTTGTGTTTCGATTGCCAGTTTAGGTTTGATTTGGTGGATGATCCATTTGTTTGTCTTCTTTGCAATTCAAGGTACTATTAATAGATGGATGGATAGATGGATAGATGGATGGATAGATAGATAGATAGATAGATGGCTGGCTGGCTGGCTGGCTGGCTGGCTGGCTGGCTGGATGGATGGATGGATGGATGGATGGATGGATGGATGGATGGATGGATGGATGGATGGATGGATGGATGGATAGATAGATAGATAGATAGATAGATAGATAGATAGATAGATAGATAGATAGATAGATAGATAGATAGATAGATAGATAGATGAATGGCTGGCTGGCTGGCTGGCTGGCTGGCTGGCTGGCTGGCTGGCTGGCTGGCTGGCTGGATGGATGGATGGATGGATGGATGGATGGATGGATGGATGGATGGATGGATGGATGGATGGATGGATGGATGGATAGATAGATAGATAGATAGATAGATAGATAGATAGATAGATAGATAGATAGATAGATAGATAGATAGATAGATAGATAGATGATGGATGGATGGATGGATGGATGAATGGCTGGATGGATGGATAGATGAATGGATAGATGGATGGATGGATGGATGATTTTATGAATCCCAAAGGTAATGGTGTTTATGAGTATAGAGAGTATATAATTGCAGTTTTTACTTCCCTTCCAAGAATAGGCTTCACATGAGTACACTGATGTAACTGTTAGTTATACAGGAGAAAAGTAGTTTTTCTTAAATAATTTACAGTACACAATATGGCCAAAAGTATGTGAACACTTGGCTGATCTCATTGGACATCCCATTATTAAAACATAATAACATTATAAATTAGTCGCCACACCTTTAAACTATATTCGTAAAGACTTTCCACAAGAATGTGGGGTGTCTAAAGGAGTTATTGTCCAAGCATGTTTGCTATTAAGGTACTGGTTGTGGACAAGTAGTCCTAGCTCACAGTTTGTGTTAAATGGAGTTGAGTTCAGGGCTTTGGGCTGTGCAGGCCAGCCAACTTATCAAGCCAGTTTTACATTCCTAATTAGAACAAATCTAAAAAGTGGATAAAAAAAGGTTAAAGTATGCATAGGCGTCGTAGTGCAGGTCCCAAGCCCGGATAAATAGGTAGGGTTGTGTCAGGAAGGGCATCTGGTGTAAAAACTGTGCCAAATCAATAATGCGGATAATGATCCGCTGGCAACCCCTAACGAGAGAAGCCGAGAACATAGAGAGATATCTGGAAGCACATCCAAGAAGCTTGAATTTTAAGCTGTGCTATTGGCCAACTGGGATTCTACACAGATGTGACTGTCTATGTTGTAGGAACGGTCGAAGCCCTTTGATTGATTGCTGCTCTGTCCAGGGTTCTAGTGGAACCGAACGCGCCGTGAACCCCAACCAGAATAAAGCGTTTGATGAAAATGAAAGGAAAAACATATCTGGAGAGTTAAAGGTCACACAAGGGCATGATATTTGCATCGCGTTGCAGCTGAAAGTCAGTGCCACATATCACCGGGGTCATGGTTCTGGGTTCAATTCTCACCTCTGGTAACTGTCTGTAACTAGACTTACACAAATTTAACCATGTTAATTCCGAAGGATCTTCAAAAAGTTTCCACACTTTTATATTTTGGTTGGAAATAGTGAGGGTGGGAGGAGTAGTAATTGGTTGTGTCTGAGAGACTGAGAGAGCTTGTAGTTTGGATTTAGCGCCATCTGATTTCCACCTTTTTGGATGCTCAAAGAAACTTTAAGGGGAAGAAGATTTTCATGTGATGATGTGAAAACAGTGGAGCATCAGTGGCTATTTGCTAATGGCATTAAAAAAGTTGGTACGACGCTGGATAAATGCATCACAAAGAAAGGTGACTGTAGAAAAGTGATTTGGTTTGTTTTTGAATTTCTTAATAAACAGAGTTTTAAAAAGTGAGGAAACTTTTTGAAGAACCCTCTTTAAGGCAGAGCAGTCATATTAGAGTTTTTGTATAAAAAAGGCTGTGTAAGAACTATTGTAATAACCAATCATGCACCTCCTATTTTATGCTGTTAAATAAATTTTTTAAATATGAGCCAAAGTACATTCTCATACATACAGTACATGCATAACCCAGACTCACTGCTGTCACCGGTGCAGTTTCTTCTGGCTTTTCCCCATAAATGGTTCGAGTAGAAACAAAGCAATTTAAAACTCTGCCATTACACAGCCCCATCTGATATTAAAAGAAAGCTAAACCTTACTGCTTCCCTTTAAAACACATTTTAATGAGCGTACCACAAACAGGCAAGGCCGATATATCTTCATGGCTCACTATAATCATTCCTTTGTGTGGGAGGACAGGGTGTCATTTATATAAAATTGACTATTCAACTATTCTGGAACTGGTAACAAGCATAAATTTAACAAGCCCTAAGACTGCCGGCAATTCATAAATTGATGCTAAATGCGAGCTTAGCCTTGTTACCTTCTGTCTGCTGTCGGTTCTTTATGACAACAGAAAAAATAGGTCTGCAGAAATAAATGGTTCAGCTTAAGGATCGGGTTTCTTCTTTGAGAAACTGAAGCTTATTAGATAAAGATTTGATTTGTTAACAAACCAATGGAAGTGGAACGACCACAAATGAACTTTGGCATCCATTCCGTTATATTTATTTATATTCAGCAATAAAAATACAGGGCATAACAGGAATACAACCTGGACATGGCACTGTACTGTATACTTACCAAACCACTAACACATATAGGCAACTTGGAAAAGGCAATCTATTTTTGAGGGAACGTTGAGGGAACGTTTGGGTAGATTGTTGGGAATGGTTGGGTAAATTGTTGAGGTAATGGTTGGGTGGATCGTTGAGAAAACATTTGGGTTTTCAACAATTCACCCAACCATTCACTCAACAATCCACCCAACCATTCCCTCAACAATCCACCCAACCATTCCCTCAACAATCCACCCAACCATTCCCTCAACAATCCACCCAACCATTCCCTCAGCAATCCACCCAACCATTCCCTCAACAATCCACCCAAACATTCCCTCAACAATCCACCCAAACGTTTTCTCAACAATCCACCTAACCATTCCCTCAACAATCCACCCAACCATTCCTTTAACAATCCACCCAACCATTCCTTTAACAATCCACCCAACCATTCCCTCAACAATCCACCCAACCATTCCCTCAACAATCCACCCAAACATTCCCTCAACAATCCACCCAAACGTTTTCTCAACAATCCACCTAACCATTCCCTCAACAATCCACCCAACCATTCCTTTAACAATCCACCCAACCATTCCTTTAACAATCCACCCAACCATTTCCTCAACAATCCACCCAACCATTCCCTCAACAATCCACCCAACCATTCCCTCAACAATCCACCCAACCATTCCCTCAACAATCCACCTAACCATTCCCTCAACAATCCACCCAACCATTCCCTCAACAATCCACCCAACCATTCCCTCAACAATCCACCCAACCATTCCCTCAACAATCCACCCAAACGTTTTCTCAACAATTCACCCAAACATTCCCTCAACAATCCACCCAACCATTCCCTCAACAATCCACCCAAACGTTTTCTCAACAATTCACCCAAACATTCCCTCAACAATCGTTCGTGAAGGAACGTTGGAGGAACGTTCGTGTGGAAACGTTGGGGGAACGTTCAGGGGGAACGTTGGGGGAACGTTCGAGGGGGAACCTTGGGGGAACGTTCGTGTGGAAACGTTGGGGAAACGTTCGTGGGGGAACGCTGGGGGAACGTTCGTGAGGGAACGTTGAAGGAAAGTTCGTGTGGAAACGTTGGCGGAACGTTCGGGGGGAACGTTAGGGGAACGTTCGGGGGGAACGTTAGGGGAACGTTCGAGGGAGAATGTTGGGGGAACGTTCGTGTGGAAACATTGGGGGAACGTTCGTGGGGGATCATTGGGGGAACGTTCGTGAAGGAACGATGGGGGAACGTTTGTGAAGAAACGTTGGGGGAATGTTCCGGGGGGGAACGTTGGGGGAACAATCCGGGAGGAACGATAAGGTACCATTCATAGAGAAACGTTGAGGAAACGTTAGTCAAGGAACGTTGGGGGAACGTCCGTGAAGGAACATTGGGGGAATGTTCCGGGGGGAATGTTAAGGGAACGTTCGTGAAGAAACGTTGGGGGAACGTTCGTGAAGGAACGTTGAGGGAACGTTCGTGGGGGAACGTTGGGGGAACGTTCGTGAAGGAGCGTTGAGGGAACATTCGTGAAAGAACGTTTGTGTGGAAAAGTTGGGGAAACGTTCATAAGGGAACGTTGGGGGGAATGTTCGTGTGGAAACGTAGGGAGAACGTTGGGGGAACGTTCGTGAAAAAACGTTGAGGGAACGTTCGTGGGGGAATGCTGGGGGAACGTTGGTGTGGAAACGTTGGAGAAACGTTCGTGGGGGAACGCTGGGAGAACGTTCGTGAAGGAACGTTGAAGGAAAGTTCGTGTGGAAACGTTGGGGGAACGTTCGGGGGGAACGTTGGGGGAACGTTCGTGTGGAAACATTGGGGGAACATTCGTGGGGGAACATTGGGGGAACGTTCGTGAAGGAACGATGGGGGAATGTTTGTGAAGAAACGTTGGGGGAATGTTCCGGGGGGGGGGGGGCGTTGGGGGAACGTTCCGGGAGGAACGATAAGGTACCGTTCATAGATAAACGTTGGGGAAACGTTCGTCAAGGAACGTTGGGGGAACGTCCGTGAATGAACGTTGGGGGAATGTCCCGGGGGAAACGTTAAGGGAACGTTCGTGGAGAAACGTTGGGGGAACGTTCGTGAAGGAATGTTGAGGGAACGTTCGTGGGGGAACGTTGGGGGAACGTTCGGGGGGGAACGTTGAGGAAACAATTGTGGGGAAACGTTGGGGGAACGTTCATAAGGGAACGTTGGGGGGAATGTTCGTGTGGAAACGTAGGGGGAACGTTCGTGAAGGAACGTTCATGAAAAAACGTTGAGGGAACGTTCGTGGGGGAATGTTGGGGGAACGTGAGGGGGGAACGTTGAGGGAACGTTTGGGTAGATTGTTGGGAATGGTTTGGTAAATTGTTGAGGTAATGGTTGGGTGGATCATTGAGAAAACGTTTGGGTTTTCAACAATTCACCCAAACGTTCCCTCAACAATTCACCCAAACGTTCCCTCAACAATTCACCCAAACGTTCCCTCAACAATCCACCCAAATGTTTTCTCAACAATCCACCCAAACGTTTTCTCAACAATTCACCCAAACATTCCCTCAACAATCGTTGGTGTGGAAACATTGGGGAAACGCTCAGGGGAACGTTGGGGGAACGTTTGTGTGGAAACGTTGGGGGAACGTTCGTGTGGAAACGTTGGAGGAACGTTCGTGGGGGAACATTGGGGGAACGTTCGTGAAGGAACGTTGGGGGAACGTTCGTGAAGGAACAATGGGGGAACGTGTCGGGGGAACGTTTCGGGGGAATGTTAAGGGAACGGTCGTGAAGAAACGTGGGGGGAACGTTCGTGAAGAAACGTGGGGGGAACGTTCGTGAAGGAACATTGGGAGAACGTTCGTGAAGGAATGTTGGGGGAACGTTTTGGGGGGAGCGTTAAAGGAACGTTCATGGAAAAACATTGAGGGAATGTTCGTGGGGGAACGTTGGGGGAACGTTCGGGGGGAACGTTCAGGGGGAACGTTGGGGGAACGTTCACGGGGAACGTTGGGGAAACATTGAGGAAACAATCGTGGAGAAACGTTGGGGGAACGTTCGTGAAGGAGCGTTGAGGGAACATTCGTGAAGGAACGTTCGTGAAGGAACGTTCATGAAGGAACGTTCGTTGGGGAACGTTTGTGTGGAAACGTTGGGGGAACGTTCGTGGGGGAACGTTGGGGGGAATTTTTGTGTGGAAACGTTGGAGGAACAATCGGTGGGAACGTTGGGGGAACGTTGGGGGAACGTTCGTGAAGGAACATTCGTGAAGGAACGTTGAGGGAACGTTCGTGGGGGAATGTTGGGGGAACGTGGGGGGGAACGTGAGGGGGGAACGTTGAGGAACGTTTGGGTAGATTGTTGGGAATGGTTGGGTAAATTGTTGAGGTAATGGTTGAGTGGATCGTTGAGAAAAATTCACCCAACCATTCACTCAACAATCCACCCAAATGTTCCCTCAACAATCCACCCAAAAATTCCCTCAACAATCTACCCAAACGTTCCCTCAACAATCCACCCAAACGTTTTCTCAACAATCCACCCAAACGTTTTCTCAACAATCCACCCAAACGTTTTTTCAACAATCCACCCAAACATTCCCTAAAAAATCCACCCAAACGTTTTCTCAACAATCCACCCAAAAATTCCCTCAACAATCTACCCAAACGTTCCCTCAACAATCCACCCAAACGTTCCCTCAACAATCCACCCAAACATTTTCTCAACAATCTACCCAAACGTTTTCTCAACAATCCACCCAAACGTTTTCTCAACAATCCACCCAAACGTTCCCTCAAAAATCCACCCAAACGTTTTCTCAACAATCCACCCAAACGTTTTCTCAACAATCCACCCAAACGTTCCCTCAAAAATCCACCCAAACATTCCCTCAAAAATCCACCCAAACGTTTTCTCAACAATCCACCCAAACGTTTTCTCAACAATCCACCCAAATGTTTTTTTCAACAATTCACCCAAACGTTTTCTCAACAGTCCACCCAAACGTTTTTTCAACAATTCACCCAAACATTCCCTCAACAATCGTTGGTGTGAAAACGTTGGGGAAACGCTCGGGGGAACGTTGGGGGAATGTTCGTGTGGAAATGTTGGAGGAACGTTCGTGTAGAAACGTTGGGGGAACGTTCGTGTGGAAACGTTGGGGAAACGTTCGTGTGGAAACGTTGGGAAAACATTCGTGGGGGAACATTGGGGGAACATTCGTGGGGGAACATTCGTGAAGGAACGTTAAGGAAACGTTCGTGAAGAAACGTGGGGGGAATGTTCGTGAAGGAACGTTGGGGCAACGTTCTGGGGGAAACGGTAAGGGAACGTTCGTGGGGGAACGTTGGGGGAACGTTCGGAGGGAACATTGAGGAAACAATCGTGGGGAAATGTTGGGGGAACGTTCGTGAAGGAGCGTTGAGGAAAAGTTCGTGAAGGAACGTTCGTTGGGGAACGTTTGTGTGGAAACGTTGGGGGAACGTTCGTGGGGGAACGTTGGGGGGAATGTTCGTGTGGAAACGTTGGGGGAACAATCGGTGGGAACATTGGGGGAACGTTCGTGAAGGAACGTTGAGGGAACGTTCGTGAAGAAACGTTGGGGGAAAGTTCGTGAAAGAACGTTGGGGGAACGTTTCGGGGGGAACGTTAAGGGAACGTTTGGGAAGGAACGTTGGGGGAACGTTCTGGGGGAACGTTAAGGGAACGTTCGTGAATGAACGTTGGGGGAACGTTCGTGGGGGAACGTTTGGGGAACGTTCGAGGGGAACGTTGGGGGAATGTTCGGAAGGAACGCTGGGGGAACGTTCGGGGGAAACGTTGAGGAAACAATCGTGGGGAAACGTAGGGGGAACTTTTGTGAAGGAGCGTTGAGGGAACGTTCATGAAGGAACGTTGAGGGAACGTTCGTGGGGGAACGTTTAAGTGGAAACGTTGGGGGAACGTTTGGTGGGAACGTTGGGGTAACGTTCATGAAGGAACGTTCGTGAAGTAACGTTGAGGGAACGTTCGTGGGGGAATGTTGGGGGAACGTGAGTCAGGAACGTTGAGGGAACAGTTTGGGTAGATTGTTGGGAATGGTTGGGTAAATTGTTGAGGTAATGGTTGGGTGGATCGTTGAGAAAACGTTTGGTTTTCAAAAATTCACCCAACCATTCCCTCAACAATCCACCCAACCATTCCCTCAACAATCCACCCAAACGTTCCCTCAACAATCCACCCAAAAATTCCCTCAACAATCTACCCAAACGTTCCCTCAACAATCCACCAAAAATTCCCTCAACAATCTACCCAAACGTTCCCTCAACAATCCACCAAAAATTCCCTCAACAATCCACCCAAACGTTCCCTCAACAATCCACCCAAAATTCCCTCAACAATCTACCCAAACGTTCCCTCAACAATCCACCCAAATGTTTTCTCAACAATCTACCCAAACGTTTTCTCAACAATCCACCCAAACATTCCCTCAAAAATCCACCCAAACGTTTTCTCAACAATCCACCCAAAAATTCCCTCAACAATCTACCCAAACGTTCCCTCAACAATCCACCCAAACATTCCCTCAAAAATCCACCCAAACGTTTTCTCAACAATCCACCCAAACGTTTTCTCAACAATGCACCCAAATGTTTTTTTCAACAATTCACAACAATCGTTGGTGTGGAAACGCTGGGGAAACGCTCGGGGGAACGTTGGGGGAACGTTTGTGTGGAAATGTTGGGGGAACGTTCGTGTAGAAACGTTGGGGGAACGTTCGTGTGGAAACGTTGGGGAAACGTTCGTGTGGAAACGTTGGGAAAACATTTGTGGGGGAACATTGGGGGAACATTCGTGAAGGAACGTTGGGGGAACGTTCGTGAAGGAACAATGGGGGAACGTTTCGGGGGGAAACGGTAAGGGAACGTTCGTGGGGGAACGTTGGGGCAACGTTCTGGGGGAAACGGTAAGGGAACGTTCGTGGGGGAACGTTGGGGGAACGTTTGGGGGGAACGTTCGGGGGGAACGTTCGGAGGGAACATTGAGGAAACAATCGTGGGGAAACGTTGGGGGAACGTTCGTGAAGGAGCGTTGAGGAAACGTTCGTGAAGGAACGTTCGTTGGGGAACGTTTGTGTGGAAACGTTGGGGGAACGTTCGTGGGGGAACGTTGGGGGGAATGTTCGTGTGGAAACGTTGGGGGAACAATCGGTGGGAACGTTGGGGGAACGTTCGTGAAGGAACGTTGAGGGAACGTTCGTGAAGGAACGTTGGGGGAACGTTCGTGAAAGAACGTTGGGGGAACGTTTCGGGGGGAACGTTAAGGGAACGTTTGGGAAGGAACGTTGGGGGAATGTTCTGGGGGAATGTTAAGGGAACTTTTATGGAGAAACGTTGGGGGAACGTTCGTGAATGAACGTTTGGGGAACGTTCGAGGGGAACGTTGGGGGAATGTTCTGAAGGAACGCTGAGGGAACGTTCGGGGGAAACGTTGAGGAAACAATCGTGGGGAAACGTTGGGGGAACGTTTGTGAAGGAGCGTTGAGGGAATGTTCGTGGGGGAACGTTTAAGTGGAAACGTTGGGGGAACGTTTGGTGGGAACGTTGGGGTAACGTTCATGAAGGAACGTTCGTGAAGTAACGTTGAGGGAACGTTCGTGGGGGAATGTTGGGGGAACGTGAGGGGGGAACGTTGAGGGAACAGTTTGGGTAGATTGTTGGGAATGGTTGGGTAAATTGTTGAGGTAATGGTTGGGTGGATCGTTGAGAAAACGTTTGGGTTTTCAAAAATTCACCCAACCATTCACTCAACAATCCACCCAAACGTTCCCTCAACAATCCACCCAAACGTTCCCTCAACAATCCACCCAAACGTTTTCTCAACAATCCACCCGAACGTTTTCTCAACAATCCACCCAAACGTTTTCTCAACAATCCACCCAAACGTTTTCTCAACAATCCACCCAAACGTTTTCTCAACAATCCACCCAAACGTTTTCTCAACAATCCACCCAAACATTCCTTCAACAATCCACCCAAACGTTTTCTCAACAATCCACCCAAACGTTTTCACAAAAATCCACCCAACCATTGCCTCAACAATCCACCCAAACGTTTTCTCAACAATCCACCCAAACGTTCCCTCAACAATCCACCCAAACGTTTTCTCAACAATCCACCCGAACGTTTTCTCAACAATCCACCCAAACGTTTTCTCAACAATCCACCCAAACGTTTTCTCAACAATCCACCCAAACAATTTCTCAACAATCCACCCAAACGTTTTCTCAACAATCCACCCAAACGTTCCCTCAACAATCCACCCAAACGTTTTCTCAACAATCCACCCGAACGTTTTCTCAACAATCCACCCAAACGTTTTCTCAACAATCCACCCAAACGTTTTCTCAACAATCCACCCAAACAATTTCTCAACAATCCACCCAAACGTTTTCTCAACAATCCACCCAAACGTTCCCCCAACAATCCACCCAAACATTCCCTCAACAATCCACCCAAACGTTTTCTCAACAATCCACCCAAACAATTTCTCAACATTCCACCCAAACGTTTTCTCAACAATCCACCCAACCATTGCTTCAACAATCCACCCAAACTTTTTCTAAACAATCCACCCAAACGTTTTCTCAACAATCCACCCAAAAGTTTTCTCAACAATTCACCCAAACGTTTTCTCAACAATTCACCCAAACGTTTTCTCAACAATTCACCCAAACGTTTTCTCAACAATTCACCCAAACGTTTTCTCAACAATTCACCCAAACGTTTTCTCAACAATCCATCCAAACGTTTTCTCAACAATCCACACAAATGTTCCCTCAACAATCCACCCAAACATTTTCTCAACAATCCACCCAAACGTTTTCAAAAAAATCCACCCAAACGTTTTCTCAACAAATCAGCCAAAGGTTTTCTCAACAATCCACCCAAACGTTTTCTCAACAATCCACCCAAACGTTTTCTCAACAATCCACTTAACCATTCCCTCAAAAATTCACCTAAACATTTTCTCAACAATCCACCCAAACGTTTTCTCAACAATCCACCCAAACGTTTTCTCAACAATCCACCCAAACATTCCCTCAACAATCTACCCAAACATTCCCTCAACAATCCACCCAAACGTTTTCTCAACAATTTACCCAAACGTTTTCTCAACAATTCACCCAAACGTTTTGTCAACAATCCACCCAAACTCTTTCACAACAATCCACACAAATGTTCCCTCAACAATCCACCCAAACATTTTCTCAACAATCCACCCAAACGTTTTCAAAAAAATCCACCCAAACGTTTTCTCAACAAATCAGCCAAAGGTTTTCTCAACAATCCACCCAAACGTTTTCTCAACAATCCACCCAAACGTTTTCTCAACAATCCACCCAAACATTCCCTTAACAATCCACCCAAACAGTTTCTCAACAATCCACCCAAACGTTTTCTCAACAATCCACCCAAACGTTTTCTCAACAATCCACCCAACCATTCCCTCAACAAACGTTTTCTCAACAATCCACCCAAACAATTTCTCAACATTCCACCCAAACGTTTTCTCAACAATCCACCCAAACGTTTTCTCAATAATCCACCCAAACGTTTTCTCAACAATCCACCCAAACATTCCCTCAACAATCCACCCAAACGTTTTCTCAACAATCCACCCAAATGTTTTCTCAACAATCCCCCCAAACGTTTTCTCAACAATCCACCCAAACGTTTTCTCAACAATCCACCCAAACGTTTTCTCAACAATCCACCCAAACGTTTTCTCAACAATCCACCCAACCATTCCCTCAAAAATCCACCCAAACATTTCCTCAACAAACGTTTTCTCAACAATCCACCCAAACGTTTTCTCAACATTCCACCTAAACGTTTTCTCAACAATCCACCCAAACGTTTTCTCAACAATCCACCCAAACGTTTTCTCAACAATCCACCCAAACGTTTTCTCAACAATCCACCCAAACATTCCCTCAACAATCCACCCAAACGTTTTCTCAACAATCCACCCAAACGTTTTCTCAACAATCCACCCAAATGTTTTCTCAACAATCCACCCAAATGTTTTCTCAACAATCCACCCAAACGTTTTCTCAACAATCCACCCAAACGTTTTCTCAACAATCCACCCAAATGTTTTCTCAACAATCCACCCAAACGTTTTCTCAACAATCCACCCAAATGTTTCCTCAACAATCCACCCAAATGTTTTCTCAATAATTCACCCAAACATTCCCTCAACAATCCACCCAAACGTTTTCTCAACAATTCACCTAAACATTCCCTCAACAATCGTTCGTGTGGAAACGTTGGGGAAACAATTGGAGGAACGTTGGGGGAACGTTTGTGTGGAAGCGTTGGGGGAACGTTCGTGTGGAAACGTTGGGGGAACATTCGGTGGGAACATTGGGGGAACGTTCGTGAAGGAACGTTGAGGCAACGTTCGTGGGAGAATGTTGGGGGAACGTGGGGGGGAACGTGAGGGGGGAACGTTGAGGAACGTTTGGGTAGATTGTTGGGAATGGTTGGGTAAATTGTTGAGGTAATGCTTGAGTGGATCGTTGAGAAAAATTCACCCAACCATTCACTCAACAATCCACCCAAATGTTCCCTCAAAAATTCACCCAACCATTCACTCAACAATCCACCCAAATGTTCCCTCAACAATTCACCCAAACACTCACAACAATCTAGCCAAAAATTCCCTCAACAATCTACCCAAACGTTCCCTCAACAATTCACCCAAACGTTTTCTCAACAATCTACCCAAACGTTCCCTCAACAATTCACCCAAACGTTCCCTCAACTATTCACCCAATCGTTTTCTCAACAGTTCACCCAAACGTTTTCTCAACAATCCACCCAAACGTTTTCTCAACTATTCACCCAAACGTTCCCTCAACAATTCACCCAAACGTTTTCTCAACAACTCACCCAAACGTTCCCTCAACTGTTCACCCAATCGTTTTCTCAACAGTCCACCCAAACGTTTTCTCAACAATCCACCCAAACATTCCCTCAACTATTCACCCAAACGTTACCTCAACTGTTCACCCAATTGTTTTCTCAACAATCCACCCAAACGTTTTCTCAAAAATCCACCCAACCATTCCCTTAACAATCCACCCAAACGTTTTCTCAAAAATCCACCCAACCATTCCCTTAACAATCTACCCAAACGTTTTCTCAACAATCCACCCAAACGTTTTCTCAACAATCCACCCAAACATTCCTTCAACAATCCACCCAAACGTTTTCTCAACAATCCACCCAAACGTTTTCACAAAAATCCACCCAACCATTCCCTCAACAATCCACCCAAACATTTTCTCAATAATCCACCCAAACGTTTTCACAAAAATTTACCCAACCATTCCCTCAACAATCCACCCAAACGTTTTCACAAAAATCCACCCAAACGTTTTCTTAACAATCCACCCAAACGTTTTCTTAACAATCCACCCAAAAGTTTTCTCAACAATTCACCTAAACATTCCCTCAACAATCATTCGTGAAGGAACGTTGGGGGAACATTCGTGTGGAAACGTTGGGGGAACGTTCGAGGGGGAACGTTGGGGGAACTTTTGTGTGGAAACGTTGGGGGAATGTTTGTGGGGAAACATTGGGGGAATGTTTGTGAAGGAACGTTGGGGGAACGTTCGTGAATGAACGTTGGGGGAACGTTTCGGGGGGAACGTTAAGGGAATGTTCGTGGAGAAACGTTGGGAGAACGTTCGTGAAGGATTGTTGGGGGAACGTTCGTGGGGGAACGTTGAGGAAACAATCGTGGGAAAACGTTGGGAGAACGTTCGTGAAGGAGCATTGAGGGAACGTTCGTGAAGGAACGTTGAGGGAACGTTCGTGGGGGAACGTTTGTGTGGAAGCGTTGGGGGAATGTTGGGGGGAATGTTCGTGTGGAAACTTTGGGGAACATTCGGGGGGAACGTTGGGGGTACGTTCGTGAAAGAACGTTTGTGAAGGAACGTTGAGGGAACGTTCGTGGGGGAATGTTGGGGGACCGTGAGGGGGGAACGTGAGGGGGGAACGTTGAGGGAACGTTTGGGTAGATTGTTGGGAATGGTTGGGTAAATTGTTGAGGTAATGGTTGGGTGGATCGTTGAGAAAACGTTTGGGTTTTCAACAATTCACCCAACCATTCACTCAACAATCCACCCAACCATTCCCTCAACAATTCACTAAACCATTCCCTCAACAATTCACCCAAACATTCCCAACAATCTACCCAAAAATTCCCTCAACAATTTATCTAACCAATGACCTGATTAACAATAACCAACCCAGCAATCACATCAATGCTGATCAACCAATAACACTACTAGAAATAGACAACCAATCAGTCATGTCACTCAAAACATTAAAAAATAATTACAGCATTAATAATTTAATAATTGCATCACAACCAACCAATCACATCACTTAACAACACCTATTCAACTAATCAGATCAATCTGATATCACTCAACAATAATTCATCATCACATCCCTAAAAATGTTAAACTTATCACTAGGGGTGGGTTTATAAAATCGATTTTTTGATCCGAATCGATCTTTATTTGAATGATCCGATATCGATTCATATAAACGCGAGATCGATCTTTTAAATGAGCCCCTTTCCACGGTGTACACGGAAATCTGTTACCCCTTTTAATTTCGCGTGACCAGCCACTGATTTTTCGTGCAACGAGATCTGACCTGCACATCAGTTTAGCATGGCAGAAGCTCAAGTTATGCCTGGTTCACACTACACGATTTTTGCCCTGATTTTCGCTCGGTGACTGGTCAGCGCTAGATTCGCCGGCTCGGGAGCAACTCGGCGTTCGCTCGGCGATCAAAACTCGGCTCTCAATCAATGTGTGAAACACAGGGTAGAGGTTGTAAACAGGTGGGACAGGGGCGTAATATAGTTTCTATTAAAATACACACGAGTTTTACAGTATTTCTGACCTTATCGTTCTCTACAAAACAAAATATTTATTAACCTCCAACTTACTATAGAACAATCCCTGTTGGTTGTGTTGCCAAATCCACTCAGATTCCTTTATTTTTCTCCTTGATATTATGCTGCTCATCAGCGCACAAACTCTGATCGCTCGCTACTTGTTGGAGTGTATTTTTTGGACGTGGTATCATTAAACCCCTCATCACTGCTCACGTGTGTTTTCGTGACAAAACGTAGTTTGGGAGACCAGACAGACTCATCTGAGATTCCTCCTGGAGATAGATGGTGTAGATGTGAACCCCCCCTCATCACCCATCAGTCGTGCAGTGTGAACTGTACAGCGACACGGCAAATCAGAAAGTTGTGTAGTGTAAACTTGGCATAAGCTGTTCAACAGCCAGGTGTATGTTTACATTACATTTACACTGTTGAAGCGTGTCAGACATATAAAATAATAATAAAAAATTTTAAGTTACTGTTTTTTTTATTAATTATTTATGTAAAAACAAATATTTTTAATAATGAGTGTTCTTTGTACAATTATCACATTCGTTCTCTGAACATCTGTACATATTTAAACAAAACCTGTTAATGTAACTCAAAAATGCCCAAATGATTGAGAACCCCTGCAGTACTGGACTGATAATGAAAGATTCATTGTTTTAAAAATATTTTTGACACAAAGGTTTTGTGTCTCCAGTCTGTTTCTCATAACCTACCAGCACCCCCCTCCACACACACACACACACACACACACACACAGACACAGCTGTTGAATTGCAGTAGCAAGCAATAACAGGTGTGAGGAGTCACTGTCAAACACACACACACACACACACACACATACAAACACACTTGATCAGAGTATTTATATCCATGTACATCCCTCCAACTATAACTATAGTTCAAACTAGGGCTGGGCGATATATCGAGATTTTATAAAATATCGATATATTTTCATATGCGATATAAGATAAGACAATAATAATATATATATAATAATGTATTCTGTAGCGAATGCCGAAAACAAGTCCAGACAAAAGGTTCCAGCTCCATGTACCTTTGGTCATTCGTTTATCACTTCAAATCCCAAAGTTGAAAAACAAGAAAACGAGTCGTTATTCGTTTCAAAAACCAATATAAATATACAAGCGCATGCACGTGCTGACATGCATGTACTTACTTCATATACAGTGTAAATCATGCAAGTGTTGAGAAAGTAATAATAACGTAACGGTGCGTCTCCTGTTGTTCTGACTTGTGTGTTTGTATATGTGATGTGCATATATCTGTAAAAAACAAACATTATGGGGAGTGATTTCTGTACTGGATGTTGTACGTGGTCATGTTAGTTTATACTGGATGATCGCCCGACGTCGTCATTTATTTATTTATCTTCTTTTTATAGTATTTCTTGTTGTCGGCCAATAAACAATCAAAAATTAATAAAATTGCATGAACTAACTCTGCAGTACACAAGGAGCAAACAGCAATTAAACAACAAATAAAGCTGTTAAATAATAATAAAGTGCATGAAGCAGAACGCTGATTAAAATGCATTAAATGTTGTAATAGTTACACAGTAACATGAACGATTAGTTATACCTGTATTACAGAACTGAGTTCTATACAGTAAAAGAAAATATTAATGTAAATGTTGTGGCGACGGTGATGTAAAATAATTCAAAGTCCAAACATGTGAGGGGGGTTTAACGAGAACGCTACTTTTAATACCACACAAGCTCAGTGCAAAACAACAGAAGAACATGAGCACAGCCGGAAACGATAAATTCTGATACCTTCCCTACACACTCGCTCCCTGCGCCTTATAGTGCACTTAACATTCTTAAAGGGCCAGACAATATATTTGTAATTCACATTACACGACAGGAGATACCTTAGAAACAACTTTCTTTTTCTTAGAATAGCTCTTTTTTTTTTTTAAGTAAAAATAGTTCTTGTGTGAAGCTTCCCCAGCATGAATTTTAATAAAAGTGTCTGTAAAAAAATTTGGAACATGTAGCTTTGTCTCAGAAGTGTCTTTTTGTTATTACCTTATGGGATAAAAAAAAACGAGATATATATCGTATATCGCCGTTCAGCGAAAAAATATCGAGATATTATTTTTGATCCATATCGCCCAGCCCTAGTCTAGACCAACAACCTGGTGGCAGTTCATCATGGCTTGTCCCTCCTCAGACCACTGTTGATGGGTGCTGTTTTAGAGATACTTAAACTAGGAAATTGGTTGATATGGGGTCTGTCTAAAAACCCAGTGAGCTCCCTTGCTGCCTACTGCCTTCCTAGGCAGCTCCCTAAATAGAGTGGATTCTAATAAGACATTGAACTTATAAGACAGATTATAAGACCCACTTCTTAGACAGTGATTATGGCGATTAAGTCACCACAGTTGTTTAAGCTTACTCTGACTGAGGAGAGCCGTGACTAACACACACCCCCTTTGACACGTGCAGTAGCCGACTGCATCTATTTTTATTGAGCTATATTATTTTAAAAGTGTGTGGGGTGTGCTAGTAAATAAGCTAGAAAATAAAGTAAGCAGCTATGCCCCCTCCCCCCATCCTTCCCAAATGAAACCCAATGGAAACGTATGCCCTAATTCATGTGATAGTTGTACACTGGCTAATAAATGCTGTTTTATTAAGGTGACCTGATCAAACTCGAGACTGAGCACTGAATTTTAAAGCCTCTGACTTTAGATCCGGACCTTATCCCGAATCAGGTTATCGTGAACAAAGCGCACTTCAGGAGGCACTGAGTGCTTGTGCAATTCTCAATCCAAACTGCACTTCCTAAACAAAGGAGTCTTTAAGGTAGCTTGTTTTCCTGAGTACTACGAGACTTTAGGTAGTTGAGAAATGATCAGAAATGGCTAAACTCAGAAACAGAAGGGGTGTACGAATATTTTTAACCAGGTAGCCATGTTGCAAGACCATCCTGGCCGTTGACTTGCCAAAAAGGCAAGCCAGTCTTTTTATATTTCTTATTCAGTTGCAATATATTCATGTTGTGAACTCCGTGAGATGGTCTAAGAGACAGTCATCACTTGGACCCCTGAAGGCACAAAGAGGAGACATCACTCTCAGAGGTCTCTTACCTAAAGGCTGGTGTCTAAACCTGGACATGACGAATGGACTTGCAGTACCCAGAGGATTTCAGAAGTGT
The DNA here is from genome assembly GCF_030014385.1 of Trichomycterus rosablanca. Taxonomy (NCBI): domain Eukaryota; kingdom Metazoa; phylum Chordata; class Actinopteri; order Siluriformes; family Trichomycteridae; genus Trichomycterus; species Trichomycterus rosablanca. The sequence goes on from NC_086003.1 coordinate 21,092,391, forward strand.
ACTGGAAAACCATCATGTCAAATGCATGGCCATGTCAAAGTCTGACCAGTGAGATGCTGAGAGACAGAATAAGATGCTGTGCTTTTAGTAACAGATTTTCTTAGCATCAATAATAAAAAGACAGGTCGCTCTGTCAGAGCACGCTAGTTAGCTAGGGAGAAAAAAATGGGAGAAAAAAATGAGAAAAAATGGTGTCTCGTTTATTATGAAGTAGGGATGTAACGATGAACCACAAGACAGTTAATACCGATTCAAAAATTCCACGATTCAAATCAATTTGACATGTAAAATGAATCAATATTTACTTTAAACAGCAAAGGGCACTGGCGCTATACACCTCACCTGGTTGACGTCACTGGCGCTATACGCCTGGTTGCCAAATTCGGGGGTTTTCAGTCAAATTGGGCTTAATTCAAAATTGCAAAATTAATTAATTTTTTACTAGTGGAGTCAGACGTTTGTAATATTTCAGAAATTTGTAATACATCACTAACAAGCGTACATCATTATATGCACTTACTGTGAAAATCTGAATACAACAAACCATGGCACCCTGTTGGACTAATGCCACAAACCCCAGCATTTCCTCAAAAAACTGTTTGTTTACTGATTTAACAATGACCAAAGGACTATAGTCATCCAGACAATCACAGAGACACCTCAGCTATCCAAAAAAAACATGTATTCTTTACAGGCCAAAGTTGTTTACATTGGTTATTTGCAGCAAAGCTGTTTAGTATTCAGACAGGGACACACATATTTGACTAGCATTCACTCTTTCAGAGATAAAGGCTATGAATAAAAAGCAATTGCTTCATTTTAAGTGGATATGTTACAGTCCTCTTAGCTAAATAAAACAAACCTGGACACACATGCATACACTGCTTCTAGCTACAGTGGGGGCCAAAATTCTGGGACCACTAGCACAAATACAGCTATTTTGCATTTTTCTTGAATTTAATATGGTGTTCTTCATCCAATTCTTAAAACCTGGCTGTAATGGACTTCATGGTCACCTAACCTAAACCCCAGTGAGAACTTCAGGTGGCGTCATGTTTTACACATCTGGTTACATTCATGACAGAAACACAAGGTTCATCAGTTCACAAGTTTAATGTCAAACACACTCATGGACAATTTTGTATCTCCAATTCACCTCACTTACATATTTTTGGACTGAGGGAGGAAACCGAAGCTCCAGGAGGAAACCCACGCAGACACGGGGAGAACATGCAAACTCCACAAGAAAGAACCCGGACCGCCCCACCTGGGGATCAAACCCAGGACCTTCTTGCTGTGAGGCGACAGTGCTACCCGTTGAGCCACCTTGCCGAGGTGGCACATAGAACACACACAACTGAGAAAGTCAGTAACGTCACAAGATGCTCTTTGGAATATTGTTAAATCATGCTGGGAGAACATGGATTATCAGGACTTGAGGAGTCCATGCCAGCTCAAGTGCATGCTGTCATTGCATCCAAAGAAGGACATGCCAAGTACTAAAAAAACTAAATTGTATTTTTTTATTTAACTTAAAATTAAGGGGAAAAAAAAGCTAAATAACCCAGTTTCACTATTGGTCTGAGACTTTTACAATATATTAGACTTGCAATATTTTGTTCCTAAATACAACATTAACAATGCCCCAATTGTGTAGTTAAATATATAGTGAATGCCCTGTTCATTCCCTGTAATCACCTAATAACAGACTGGCTAGTTTTATTCTGATAAATTCCTTTTTTTGCATGTGTGGTAGGTAGAAGTGGTCCAAGTGGGATTTCAGCATCTGGCTCAAATTGCATCCTTACACTTAGACAAACCTTTAGGTTTCAGATACAGTGGGGTCAAAAAGTATTTAGTCAGCCACTGATTGTGCAGGTTCTCCTACTTAGAAAGATGCGAGAGGTCTGTAATTTTCATCATAGGTACACTTCAACTATGAGAGACAAAATGGAAAAAAAACCCAGGAAATCACATTGTAGGATTTTTTAAGAATTTATTTGTAAATTATGGTGGAAAATAAGTATTTGGTCAATAACAAAAGTTCAACTCAATACTTTGTAACATAACCTTTGTTGGCAATGACGGAGGTCAAACGTTTCCTGTTAGTCTTCACCAGGTTTGCACACACTGTAGCTGGTATTTTGGCCCATTCCTCCATGCAGATCTCCTCTAGAGCAGTGATGTTTTGGGGCTGTCGCTGGGCAACACGGACTCCACAAATTTTCTATGGGGTTGAGGTCTGGAGACTGGCTAGGCCACTGCAGGACCTTGAAATGCTTTTTACGGAGCCACTCCTTCGTTGCCCGAGCGGTGTGTTTGGGATCATCGTCATGCTGGAAGACCCAGCCACGTTCCATCTTCAATGCTCTCACTGATGGAAGGAGGTTTTGGCTTAAAATCTCACGATACATGGCCCCGTTCATTCTTCCCTTAACACGGATCAGTCGTCCTGTCCCCTTTGCAGAAAAACAGCCCCAAAGCATGATGTTTCCACCCCCATGCTTCACAGTAGGTATGGTGTTCTTGGGTTCTTCTTCTTCCTCCAAACACGACGAGTTGAGTTTTTACCAAAAAGTTCCATTTTGGTTTCATCTGACCACATGATATTCTCCCAATCCTCTTCTGGATCATCCATATGCTCTCTGGCAAACTTCAGACGGGCCTGGACATGTACTGGCTTAAGCAGGGGGACACGCCTGGCACTGCAGGATTTGAGTCCCTCTCGGCGTAGTGTATTACTGATGGTCCCTTTGTTACTTTGGTCCCAGCTCTCTGCAGGTCATTCATCAGGTCCCTCCGTGTAGTTCTGGGATTTTTGCTCACCGTTCTCATGATCATTTTGACCCCACGGGATCGAGGGAGATTATCAATGGTCTTGTATGTCTTCCATTTTCTTACAATTGCTCCCACAGTTGATTTATTCACACCAACCTGCTTGCCTATTGTAGATTCACTCTTCCCAGCCTGGTGCAGGTCTACAATTTTCTTCCTGGTGTCCTTCGACAGCTCTTTGGTCTTGGCCATGGTTGAGTTTGGAGTCTGACTGTTTGAGGCTGTGGACAGGTGTCTTTTATACAGATAACGAGGTCAAACAGGTGCCATTAATACAGGTAACGAGTGGAGGACAGAAGAGCTTCTTAAAGAAGAAGTTACAGGTCTGTGAGAGCCAGAAATCTTGCTTGTTTGTTATTGACCAAATACTTATTTTCCACCATAATTTACAAATAAATTCTTAAAAAAACCTACAATGTGATTTCCTGGATTTTTTTTTTCTCATTTTGTCTCTCATAGTTGAAGTGTACCTATGATGAAAATTACAGACCTCTCTCATCTTTCTAAATAGGAGAACTTGCACAATCAGTGGCTGACTAAATACTTTTTGGCCCCACTGTATATATACTCTTATTCCAAGCATTCAGTACTAATGTGCATGTAAATGTGTACAAACAGTATGTCAATTAGGTACATCATCATTGGTGTCATTAATAGGGATGTAACAATGCACCACAAGTCAGTTAATAACCGATTCAAAAATTCCACGATTCAAATCGATTTGACATGTAAAGTAAATTGATATTCACTTTAAACAGCAGAGGGCACTGGCGCTATACACTTTGCCTGGTTGATGTCACTGGCGCTATGTGCCTGGTTGCCAGATTTGGGTTTTTTCAGCCAAATTGGGCTTAATTCAAAATTGTTTTGCATAGTTTGTACCTACCACAGAAATAAAAGGGCATTCATAATTTTGATAAATAAAAGATAATCACAAGTACAGTATTTTATTTTCTTTTTTTAAAGAGAAATAATAAAAGGAAACGTCATAATTTGTCTTCAGTTTCAGTTTAAAAAATTGGGAAAAAATCGTATTGTGAACACAGTATCGTAAATCGCATCGTGGGTAGAGTGTATCATTACATCTCTAGTCATTACTATTCTGACACACTGTGTAATGTGCAGTATGCAGTTTTGAACACAGCCAAGTAGTTAAACAATATCAACATTATTAATAGCTAGAGCAGTACGACTGGTATGCTATAGCACTGTAGATTGTGAGTTCGAAAAACATTTTGCAAGCTTTTATTATTTAAGTGCAACTCTAAATTAATGTACATATGTTATTAGACTTATTCAGAAACATGTAAATGGTCAGGTGGCATCTGTTGGTAATGCAGTGGAATTGCATGTTCTTTATTACAATTCTGCTCTAAATCATTAATTTCATAGTGTTAAAGTTTTATAATAACTCAATGCATTATCTAGCCAAATTGGCAGGTCTACTAATCTGCTGGTTTCATAATAGTTATGTGTAGAAATCAACCTAACATCAGTATTTAATGCCATGTTTACATCATTATATAAACTTTTTTTATTTATCATTAAACTAATATATAATCCAAAATGTCCCAAATGTTATGCATAGTTTACATCTATGCAACTGTCCTTCTCTGTGACTAGATCATTAGAATCATATCATATGTGTGTTTTTATTTCCACTTTATCTGTCCTTTTAAATCCTTTTAAATAATACTGACGGTAACTAAAGAACTGACACCAGTTGTGAACCAGCAATTAACAGCAGCAAATGTTTAAATAAAAAGAAACCAAGCTGGTCCTGCTCCTGCGTGACCTTGAAAATTGCTTTGGGACTCTGCAGTGCTACAACTCAGAGCATGCCAGTGTCATGTTTGTTCATGTTGGGTGAATGCGCATAGCCACCGAGCCACATGGTGCCAATAAATATTTAACTTATGTAGCCTACCAAGAAGGGGGGTGGTTGAGCTAGCACATCTGGCAGAAGCATCTCCGAATACGCAATAAGATTGCTTCCCGACATGCTTGAACATCTCATTGCAGACTCCATAGAAATTGAAACCCGGAGCCGAGGACAAGAATAATGACAAGCCACTTGAAAGGTCAATGCTTGACTGAGCCAAGAAATGAGGAAGGACAAATGGTGGTGGAAGAAAGCGGGCTGTGGGGTGGCATGGGGGCAGGTGAGCGTTCACCTTCATCTCTGCAGGAATAGAGGACGAGTGTACTCACCAAGGATATGGATAAAGCACGGGGGGGAATGTTAAACACGAGAAATCAGAGAGCAGACGCCAGCAGCCCACCTCACGGCCCAGTGCACCCTGTATGGTGCACCATGTCCAATCTCGACCTGATGAGATGACATGGAGGTGCTACATTTACCACTGACCAGTAACAGTGGTATGCCACCAAACTTCATGCTCCTGTGAGTTTCAATGTAGCTGAAGTATTTATTAACCTTGATGTACAAAAGTCCACCAAAAACTGGAAGGTCATGAAATGTTAATGTGGCAAATATCTCTGAAAATCTAAAAAATCTATAGAAATATGATCCATTTTATTAGAAAAACAATTTTTTATTTGTTTATGCATTTCCCCCTTTTTTCTCCCAACTTTAACGTATCCAATTACCCAATTGCATTATGCTTCCTCTGTACTGATGTTGATCCCCACCCTGGTCGAGAAGAGCCGAGACTGACACACGCCCCCTCCGACACATGTGCAGTGGCTGATTGCATCTTTTCACCTGTACGAGGCGTATTCATATGCAGATCAGCTATGTGTACGGAGAGCCACACGCTGATCACACATTATCCCTCATCTCTGTGCAGGCGCCATCAATCAGCCAGCAGAGGTCGTAATTGCATCACTTTTGAGGAATCTCCGTCCAGCTCCCACCCTGTATGAACAATAGCCAATCGTTGTTCATGTAGGCGCCCAGCCTGCGAATAGCAGAGCTGAGATTCGAAACGACGAGTTCGAAATGTCAGCTCTGGTGTACTAGTGTGTTTTACTGCTGCGCCACCTGAGCGCCTGAAAATTGATATTACAGATATTACATAACATCTAACTTCACACTGAACCTGCATTCAATCCTTACACGTCTAAAAGTTTGTAGACAATTGATTATGAGCTCGTTGGACATACTTTGTACCTATTCCCACGTCCACAAGATTTTTAAGCCAGTCTGTGGGAATGTGTACCCATCAAATACCAAAAAAAAAATTCTGAGGTCAGGCATTGATCATGGACGAGAAGGCCCGGCATGCACCAGCTAATGAGGAGAATGTTTTACAACACAGTAAATACATCGAGTCCTTCTGTATATGAGGCTGCATACTCCTGTCCACTGATGAAGCACCTACAGTGTGCCCGCAGGCAGTCGAGCGGGAAAACGGATCAATAAAACAAGGTCGACTGGTCTGACTCGTCCTGCAGAGGAGTTGACAACACGATGCACTGTAGGACAATTCACCTTCCAGCGTACAGAAGTCAAAGGAGCTGCTGGTAATGCCCTGGTACCAGATACCACAGGTCGTCTTCAGATGTCTAAGAGAGCCCATGTCTTGGTGGGAGACCATGTCAGAGCTGATCTGATAGCATATTAGGTGAGTGATCCAAGATTTTTTCTCTGATCTGTGCATCTCCCAGCCAATCTTTAGTCTTGACCCTTTAAATTATATACGACTTGTCCTAACAGAACTCATTCACACTGGCTGCAGCAAATCCCCCAGTTCACCACCATAGTGGTCAGCACTGCATCTTTCTGTTTCCTGTTACATCCATCCATCTATCTACATCCATCCATCCACCAATCCATCTAGCCGTCTATTTACATTCATCCATCCAGCCATCTGTCTACATTCATTCATCCATCCATCTATCTACATCCATCCAGCCATCTATCTACATCCATCAGTCCATCCATCTATCTACATCCATCAATCCATCCATCAATCCATCCATCTATCTACATCCATCCATCCATCTATCCATCTATCTACATCCATTAATCCATCCAACCACTCATCCACCCATCCATCTATCCATCTATCTACATCTATCTATCCATCCAGCCATCTATCTACATCCATCCATCCATCCATCTATCTACATCCATCCATCCATCTATCTACATTCATCCATCCATCCATCTACATTCATCCATCCATCTATCTACATCCATCCATCCATCTATCTACATCCATCCATCCATCCATCTATCTACATCCATCCATCCACCTATCTACATTCATCCATCCATCCATCTATCTACATCCATCCATCCATCTATCCATCTATCTACATCCATCCATCCAGCCATCTATCTACATCCATCCATCCATCTATCTACATCCATCCATCCATCTATCTACATCCATCCATCCATCTATCTACATTCATCCATCCATCCATCTATCTACATTCATCCATCCATCTATCTACATCCATCCATCCATCTATCTACATCCATCCATCCATCTATCTACATCCATCCATCCATCTATCCATCTATCTACATCCATCCATCCATCCATCCATCTACATCCATCCATCCATCTACATCCATCCATCCATCTATCTACATTCATCCATCCATCTATCTACATCCATCCATCTATCTACATCCATCCATCCATCCATCTATCTACATCCATCCATCTATCTACATCCATTAATCCATCCAACCACTCATCCATCCATCCATCCATCCATCCATCTATCTATCTATCTACATGCATTAATCCATCCAACCACTCATCCACCCATCCATCTAGCCATCTATCTACATCCATTCATCCATCTATCCATCCATCCATCCATTCATCCATCTATCCATCCACTAATCCATCCATCCATCAATCCATCCATCCATCTATATCCATCCATCCAGCCATCCATCTACATCCATTAATTCATCCAACCACTCATCCACCCATCCATCTATCCATCTATCTACATCCATTCATCCATCCACCCATCCATCTATCTACATCCAACAATCCGTCCATCCATCCACCCACCCATCTATCTACATCCAACAATCCGTCCATCCATCCACCAATCCATCAATCTATCTACAGCCATCCCTCCAGCTATTTACCCCCATTCATCCATCCATCTATTCTTCTATCTACATCCATTCATCCATCCATCCATCTATCTACATCCATCCATCCATCCATTCATGCATCCATCTATCTACATCCATCCATCCATTGATCTATCTATCTACATCCATCCATCCATCCATTCATTCATCCATCCATCTATCTACATCCATCCACCCATCCATCTATCTACATCCATCCATTGATCCATCTATCTACATCCATTCATCCATCCACCCATCCATCTATCTACAGTACATCCATCCACCAATCCATCCATCCACCCACCCATCTATCCATCCATCTATCTACATCCATCACTCCTTTCATCTATCCATCCATCTGTCCATCCACCAATCTATCCATCCATCTACACAAATAGTGGAAATTTGCAATAAAACAAAACAAAACATTGAAGGTAGTGTAAATATATTATAAAATACATACAGTCAAATACAAAACCAGCTGTCAAAAAAATATCCCCCCCCCCCACACACACACACACACACTTTATAAGAACAGGTTTCTAAAGCACTTGTTGAAGAGGCTGAGGGTCCAGACTGAGCATAAGCTCTTGATTTTCATTATAGGAGCAGTCCTGTGCTGCCTCGTCAGTGCAACCACACACCATCATCAAACCCTCTTTGCTTTGATCAACTCTTCAAAAGCTTTTTCCTGGCCTCTTATCAATGCCTGCTCGCCTGCTTTCTGACAGTTCCAGCTTTCTGCCACCACTGATAAAATGCTGCCTTTAATTCCCTGTCTTCATACTGAATTTGATTTCTGGGGCTGCTTTTGGTTATTTCACCTATATTGGGTTTTAGGTATTCACTTCAAAAAGAATAACAAAAGCTTATAGAGTGGAAGCTGATTCTCCTGGTACGGCGGACAATGACGCGTCTTTTTCAAGTCTGTTAAAAAATATCACATAAATAAAGCATGACAAGAATGAGCAAGGTTTCATTCTCTGCCAGTTGTTTCGTGTTTGAGCTGCGATGAGAACTTCTGTCTATCTAAGAACACTATCTATCTAAAAGTATGTGGACAGCATTAATAATCACGGAGTGTTTCAGCTGCACACACTGCTAACATATTAAAAATTAATTATAATAAATTAAGGATTTTTTGACAACAGAAATACACCCTGTGGTTGCTTATCTATCGCATGGCAGTGCACACTCACACTTACTTGCTCATTTACACCTAAGGAGAGTTTATAGCAGCCAATCCACCTTTTGCATGTTTTACGAAGAAGACCAATGGAGAACTTACAGACAGCAATCAGCTGTATGCCACCATGCAATGCTCTTCTAACAGATCTTTCTCTGATTAAAATGAAAGATCGTAATAAGCGGTGCCAGTTTTAAATGAGTAAGTGAAATATGAGTCCATGTTGGCCTGCAATGTCCTGTCCATGATGTACTCCTGTCTTGTGACCAGTGGTTTCAAGTGGCACAAGACCCCGATTATGATTAAAAAAAAAATGGATCCCTGCATTCTAGTTATGCATGTAGTGACACGATATATGATATATAAACAAAAATATATAATATAATGTAAAAACAACTTATGGCCAAAAGTATGTGAACACCTGATCATGAGCATGTTGCATGTATTTAAAAAACATATTGATGTAAAAATAAATATAGAGTATAAAGCAAGGTGGCACGGTGAACTCGCATATGAACTCGGCTGGTGCAGGTGAAAAAATGCAGTGGGCTACTTCTCATGTATCGGAGGGGACGTGTGTCAGTTCGCTCTCCTCAATCAGGGGCAGGGGTCAGCACCAGTAGAGAGGAAGCATAATGCAATTGGGTAAAAATTGGACGTGCTAAAAATCGGGAGAAAAAGGGAGAAAATGCATTTAAAAAAAAAAAGATAACTATGAGAATGATATAATTAAATTTATGTAATTTATTTTATACACTTCTTAGCATAAATGTACCTGAACCCAGACGGGTTTCCAAATGCTTTTGGTCATATAGTGTATGTATATACTATGCAACACACTTTACAAAGGGGTCTATAAAATAAGCCGCTTACTTTTGGCCAGTTTAGTAGGTGTTTGAAACTGACCTAACAGGATTTAGAAAGAAACCTGGAAAACAGAAAAGCTCTTTAGTTAGCCAGGGGAGCAGCTTTTCAATGTGCATGGCTGAAGATTTTGAAAAGCCAGAGACTGACAGGGATCCTTTGGGGAGTTTGAGCTTTTCTCTGTGCCAGAGACCTGGGGAAAAAGAAAAGACTACCTTTCTTGTAATCCCCGTCCTCAGTCACCTTATTTTCTTCTTTTGCTGAGTCACAATACAAGAACATGAGACTGAATGCCTTAAAAGTTGCATAATGCAAACTGAAACAGGCTACAGCACAACTAACAACTAACACAGCTAATGCCAAGTTCACACTCTACGACTTTCCAAGTCGTCAGGTCGCTGTACAGTTCACACTACACAACTGGATCTCTTGTAAATCGGGAGTCTTTCAAGTCGGTGTGGCTTTCACACTACACGACTGATCGGCGATAGGGGGTCACACACTACACCATCTATCTACCAACTGGAATCGCAGGCGAGCTTCTCTGGTCTCCCAAACTACGTTTTGTCACGAAAACACACACGAGAAGTGATGAGGGGTTTAATGATACCACGTCCAAAAATGCATGTCAACAAGTAGTGAGCGATCAAAGTTTGTGCGCTGATGTGCAGCGTAAAACAAGTAGGAAAAATAGGAACAGCATGGATTGTTCTAAAGTGAGTTGGAGGTTAATAAATAATCTTTGCAATTCAACGTTGGTGTTGTTTTGTAAAGAACGATAAGGTCAGAAATACTGTAAAACTTGTGTGTGTCGATGTATTCTGATATAAACTATATGCCCCTGTCCCACCTTTTTACAACTCCTCCCCTGCGTTTCCCCTCACACCGTATCTTGCGTTCTCATTGGCTGTTCGACATAGCACTCATTGCAAGTCGGGCAACTCCGATCCAGATATTCGACAAGCTGAATATCTCCAGTCGCCGAGTCGCTCGGATTGAGATGTTGAGTAGTTCACACATAGCGATTGAGAGCCGAGTTTTGATCGCCGAGCAAACGTGAAATCAGGGCAAAAATCGTGTAGTGTGAACTAGGCATTAGGGTTAGGCAACAACTCTACAGGGGCTATACAGATTAAGGAGATTAAAAAGATACTAATCCATCCTTGACTAAGTACTTTATTTTGATCCGGGTAATGGTGAAACACTGGATGCAGCACAGGATGCTGAGGAAGAGGGACTTGCATGGTGGGGTCAGGCTGGCAACATCAGAAACTTTGGTGCAAATAAAATCAACACTGCTAAAATATCAACACTACTAAAAATCATAAAATAGAAGAAAGAAAAACATTGCTGTCCGACTGCCTAATCCTAGGGTTAGAGTTAGGGTTAGGCCTAAGGCCTCCATTCATAGGGCCTAACACAGAATAAACAACTCTACAGGGGCTATACATCTTTAAAAGACAATATACAATATACATATCCTTACTACTTTATTCTATTTAGGGTAATGGTGAAACACTGGATGTAGCACAGGAATACACCTTGACAGGGTGCTTATCCATAGCAGGTTTTACTTTCTGGGTGTTCTGGTGTTTTGAGAGGTGGTAGGAAACTAAACCACCCAACAAAAACCAATGCAGACATGCAATTGTAATGAAATTATTTTGCAGAATTCAGAACTCTTAATCGGCCAGCAATTTTTATTTTTATTGATGTGGCACTCGAGCATCAAGTGCTACATCAAGATAACTAAATGAAGATTTTAATTGTACAGCAGAATTGAATGCTCTACGATAAAAAATTGTAGGCAGCTTTCCTTATAAGTACTTACATCGAGCAACTATGACATTGTGAATTAAATAACATTATCTTATTACAATAGCACCTGTCAGAGGGTGGGATATATTGGACAGTGAATGAAAAGTCAGTTGATGTGTTAGAAGCAAGAAAAATGCACAAGTGTAAGGATTCGAGTCTATTTGATGGGTTTATGATGGGTAGATGTCTGGGTCTGAGCATCTCCAAAACTGCAGGTCTTGAGGAGTGTTCCCATTATACATTGGTTATTACCTATTAAAAGTGGTCCAAGGAGGGTCGACTGGTGATGTGTTAGAAGCAAGAAAAATGGGCAAGTGTAAGGATCTGAGTCTCCTGGTCTTGATTGGTTTATGATGGGTAGATGACTGGGTCAGATCACCTCCAAAACTACAGGTCTTGAGGAGTGTTCCCATTATACTTTGGTTAGTACCTACCAAAAGTGGCCCAAGGAAGGTCACCTGGTGAACCCACGACTGGGTCATGAGCGCCCAAGTCTCATTGAAGTGCGTAGAAAGCAAAGGCTAGCCCATCTGGTCCAATCCCACAGAAGAGAAACCTACTGTAGCACAAATTGTGCTGTGTATGGGGCTGCGCAGCAGTGGACCTATCAAGAGTGCCCATGCTGAACCCTGCACTCTGGGTGTGAATCCAAGACTTTAATGCTGCCTTTAATGAATTGGATTTTTTAGTTCACTGCACTGCTGCATTTTTAAACCATGGCATTCTGGTGGAAGAATTAAGATAGGAGGTGGAATAAGCAGGGGCCGCCAAGAAAAAAGTATTTTTAAAGATAAAGGATACAGACACAAGCCTTAGGTATAAATATCGTCCCACGCCTCTTTCCGCAGCATGGCAAATTTGGACAAATTAAAATTCCCCCTGGACAGCAATGTAATGCTGAAGTCGTGTCTGAAAGCAAGATGTGATGCACACTTCAGCGTCTACTGCCCACAAAGACACGGAGGTGCATGTACGGATCACTTTTAATGAGGCTGTCTGTTTCTGCGCCGCGCTGTGTTCTAGCCTGGTTTAAAAAGGCTTTAATACTTAAAGGCGTACAGCTGCATACCTGTTAATTAATTACACAGGCTTCAGAGCTGAACATTTTTGCTGTATTGAGTGGCATGCTGCCTGGTTACTCAAGGATATAATCATAATTTGTTGCAAATACAGGCATGAGCCAAATTTGGTAGGCAAATGTATTGTGGCCTTGAATATGTGCTACAGCCAGTGTCCACTTAAGTGGCCCTGTAGCACTTGCACAACTGTAATGACAGAATCTGAAGAAACAATAGCAAATTAGCTCATTTGCATGAAAATAAAGATGGTATTAGCATTTTACATTTGCTAATTAATTGCCCACAATTAGTTAGTGGTTGAAAATTTTACATACTATTTTACATACTAATTCAGAATGTATTTTGAGCTTAATACTGTGAGTAACTTTTTGGGGTAAAATAAATCATCACAATGCAAAATATGGGTGTTGGTTGTTAGTTACACTTATGTCCATATACTTATGGTATTAGGCCTAGTATTTTTCCACTTTGCACAGCTTAAGAGACACAATTGTGCAGCAACATGATTCATAGTGGGTATTTCTTTCCCACTGTCGGGGGGGTCGGTTGCTGGAGCCTATCCCAGCTTTTCAATGGGCACAAGGCACACAGTAACACCCTGGACGGGGCGCCAGTCCATTGCAGGGCAGACACACATACACACACACACACACACACACACACACATTCACCTATAGAGCAATTCAGTGTCTCCAGTTAACCTGACTGCATGTTTTTGAACTGTGGGGGGAAACCGGAGCTCCCAGAGGAAACCCACACAGACACGGGGAGAACATGCAAACTCCACACAGAAAGGACCCTGCCTCAGAATCAAACCCAGGATCTTCTTGCTGTGAGACGACAGTGCTACCCACCGAGCCACCGTGCAGCCTATAACTTAAATTAGCTACTCTAAATTCTACTCAAAATTTCCCATTGGTGTGAGTCGTTAATGCCCTGTGATAAACTGGTAGTGTGTCTAGGTTCTATTTGTGCTCAATGTTTAGATGTAGCAAAGGTTCCACATACCCTGACCAGAATAAACCAGTTAATAAAATTAAATGAATAAATAACACAAACAGTAACACATTTTATCCTGAGGCTAATATCACCTTCTAACCACCACATAATTAAAAGACAATAACAAGATTTACAGAAACTTTTTATACTTAACTAAAGAAAGCTTGGCTAATTAGCCAGCCTGTTAGTTGTGTGCTAATATTACCCACACAGTATATTTTGACAGGGTTGCCAGCTCTTCTAAGTATATAATGTCTGAGAATATAATTTAAACCTTAACACTTCGTTGTAGCCAATAGCCTGCCTGGTGTCAGTGACCTTTCTCTTCATTTCCTTGCTGCATCATGCAGATTCCTGGAAACTTTGGAACTGGATCATTAGTCTTGTAACAGCCAGTTTCTTATTATAAGTTAAATTACTTTGATTAATATATTTTTGACTTACATTTTGCAAATAATATATTTATTAAAATCTAATGTAAAATTAGACCAAGTGCTGAAGTGTGTCTGTGGTCTGTTGAACTGTTGGACTGAAATATGAAGGGAAACAAAATGCCATGTAAGAACATCTGAACTCAATCATTAGGAAGGGTATTCGTTGTACATTTTCAGCCTTTATTCAAAGCAACTTACTTTACTGTGACAGTATACAGTCTGGGCAATTGAGGGTTAAGGGCCTTGCTAAAGGGCCCAACAGCAGCAACCTGACAGTGGTGGGGCTTGAACTTCTTTCCTATTACTGTTTTTTTTGTTTACTTATTAATCTTCAATACTCCTCATCTATAATACTCTAATATTCCATCTTTACTTCTTACTCTTCCTCACTGTATAATTTGAATTCAGATAATTGTAACTGTAATGTTCATAATTATATACACCGACACCTTTCTATCAGAACCAGCATTTACTTCGTTAGCAATTTGAGCTACAGTAGCTTGTCTGTTGGATCGGACCACACAGTAGGGTTGCCAACTTTCAGAAATGGAAATAAGGAACACCCTGTTTACCTGAGCGGGTTAGGGATGCAGGTTGCACCTGTAAACAATATAACGGGTCTTACACCATCATAGGAACATTATCAAAATGTTTAATTTAAGCTGTTTAACATATATTATTTTCATTCTTTAATGATAAATCAGAACCATATTTTAGGTAAAACAACATGCATAAACAACATCATGTAAAAATTTTTCTCAATAGTGAAAACAACATTTTTACATAATCCATCTTAACACCGACATGCAGCCCGGTTCTGGACTGCGTTGCTTAGGGGGGGCAGTAAGAAAATTGGGGGAGGGTTGGGGCAATGCCCACAACAGCGCCCCCATAGCGCCGGCCCTGCTTGTGTTACTTTAGTTTCGCCATAAGCCGGATTCGAACCTAGGGCAGAAGAACGTGCGCAATGCGTGCTGCCCACTGCGCTACTCAAACAGTGAAGTATTTATAGTGGTGGTAAATTCGGTTCATTTTATGGACTCGGGTTAATCTGAGTCACTTAGTAATGTGATCCGGTTTACTTGGGTCACTTGAGTCAGTTGAGTCACTTGTCTTCCATGCACTCATCTTCTGTAAATAAATCCTTCTCTCTTAATTCTCTTGGGGGGGGGGGGGGGGGGGGGGGGTAGAGAGGAGGGTGGACTCACCTACCAATCAGATGGGTATATTAATGGGTCAAGGGTTTAAAATTACCATGGGGGCTGTGATACTCCTTAAGCAGTACAGTGCTAAAGTAGCCTGTAAGCATTTGCATTTTAATAATAATATACTGTAACTATATTATGTTCTTTTGCTTACAAGAAAATATGCTGCATTACTAATCTATACCACTACTACTACTACTACTACTACTACTACTACTACTACTAATAATAATAATAATAATAATAATAATAATAATAATAATAATAGCATGTGCATAAAATCAGCCACATAACGAACACCAGTGTGTGTAATCGCTGTTTATTGGAATATTTAACTTATTACTTAGATTTATAGACTGGAGTGAAGCCGGTTCAGCCAAATCATCAGAGTCAGAGGTGTTTCCAGTGAGTCGGCTCACTCGCCTTGTATACTTAGCAGCAGCCAGTCAGAGGACTCGTAGGATTAATTAAGATTTCGGACTCGTGATTCCTGATTCAGTACAAAGATTCGAATCATTAACCCGGGTGATTCAGGAACCGCCCAGCTCTAGTATTGAACAGTCTAATCTGCAGCGTTTCTCTCCCATTGATAAAAATACGGAACAAAGCGCATCCCGTATCAGTTCAATACGGAACGCGACATTTACAGTGTATCACAAAAGTGAGTACACCCCTCACATTTCTGCAAATATTTCATTATATCTTTTCATGGGACAACACTATAGACATGAAACTTGGATATAACTTAGAGTAGTCAGTGTACAACTTGTATAGCAGTGTAGATTTACTGTCTTCTGAAAATAACTCAACACACAGCCATTAATGTCTAAATGGCTGGCAACATAAGTGAGTACACCCCACAGTGAACATGTCCAAATTGTGCCCAAATGTGTCGTTGTCCCTCCCTGGTGTCATGTGTCAAGGTCCCAGGTGTAAATGGGGAGCAGGGCTGTTAAATTTGGTGTTTTGGGTACAATTCTCTCATACTGGCCACTGGATATTCAACATGGCACCTCATGGCAAAGAACTCTCTGAGGATGTGAGAAATAGAATTGTTGCTCTCCACAAAGATGGCCTGGGCTATAAGAAGATTGCTAACACCCTGAAACTGAGCTACAGCATGGTGGCCAAGGTCATACAGCGGTTTTCCAGGACAGGTTCCACTCGGAACAGGCTTCGCCAGGGTCGACCAAAGAAGTTGAGTCCACGTGTTCGGCGTCATATCCAGAGGTTGGCTTTAAAAAATAGACACATGAGTGCTGCCAGCATTGCTGCAGAGGTTGAAGACATGGGAGGTCAGCCTGTCAGTGCTCAGACCATACGCCGCTCACTGCATCAACTCGGTCTGCATGGTCGTCATCCCAGAAGGAAGCTGACGCACAAGAAAGCCCGCAAACAGTTTGCTGAAGACAAGCAGTCCAAGAACATGGATTACTGGAATGCCCTGTGGTCTGACGAGACCAAGATAAACTTGTTTGGCTCAGATGGTGTCCAGCATGTGTGGCGGCGCCCTGGTGAGAAGTACCAAGACAACTGTATCTTGCCTACAGTCAAGCATGGTGGTGGTAGCATCATGGTCTTGGGCTGCATGAGTGTTGCTGGCACTGGGGAGCTGCGGTTCATTGAGGGAAACATGAATTCCAACATGTACTGTGACATTCTGAAACAGAGCATGATTGCCTCCCTTCGAAAACTGGGCCTCATGGCAGTTTTCCAACAGGATAACGACCCCAAACACAACCTCCAAGATGACAACTGCCTTGCTGAGGAAGCTGAAGGTAAAGGTGATGGACTAAACCCAATTGAGCACCTGTGGCACATCCTCAATTGGAAGGTGGAGGAGTTCAAGGTGTCTAACATCCACCAGCTCCGTGATGTCATCATGGAGGAGTGGAAGAGGATTCCAGTAGCAACCTGTGCAGCTCTGGTGAATTCCATGCCCAGGAGGGTTAAGGCAGTGCTGGATAATAATGGTGGTCACACAAAATATTGACACTTTGGGCACAATTTAGACATGTTCACTGTGGGGTGTACTCACTTATGTTGCCAGCTATTTAGACATTAATGGCTGTGTGTTGAGTTATTTTCAGAAGACAGTAAATCTACACTGCTATACAAGCTGTACACTGACTACTCTAAGTTATATCCAAGTTTTATTTCTATAGTGTTGTCCCATGAAAAGATATAATCAAATATTTGCAGAAATGTGAGGGGTGTACTCACTTTTGTGATACACTGTAGTTTCCAAATACGGAACGATTCCGTATTTTACGGGACGGTTGGCAACCCTACCACACGGGCCAGCCTTCGCTCCCCACATGCATCAATGAGCCTTGGCTGCCCATGACCACTGTTACTTCCTTGGACCACTTTTGATAGATACTGACCACTGCAGACCAGGAACACCCCACAAGAGCTGCAGTTGTGGAGATGCTCTGACCCAGTAATCTAGCCATCACAGTTTGGCCCTTGTCAAACTCGCTCAAATCCTTACGCTCGTCCATTTTTCCTGCTTCTAACATCAACTTTGAGGATAAAATGTTTACTGCCTAATATATCCCACCTACTAACAGGTGCGGTAATGAAGAGATAATCAGTGTTATTCACTTCACCTGTCAGTAGTCATAATGTTATGCCTGGTCAGTGTAAATAATAATATAAACTACTACATTTAAATTTACTAATACATTCAAATAGACCAATAGACTTTTAAAAAACTGAGAAGGGTTCATTTATTCTACAATTGTAGATTAGAAGACTGAGACGATTAGAAGACTGAGACCATTAGCTACAACAGCCTTACCCAAGTTCATCCATTTCATAGATTTTGGGTGTGTTCGAAAACCTAGGGAGCTGTCTTACTGTCTACATAGGCAGCTGACTTAGTAGAGAGGATTCTAATAAGTTAGTGACTTATAAGGCAGGTTATTCGAACGCACTACTTAGATAGCGATTCCATCGGGTTTAGCATTTCGCGTTTAGCATTTAGCATCTCGCCATTAAAACCAATAAACTGAGATAGCATAGCACGCTAACGTCAATAACATCTCCCTTCATGTACCGATAACGGTTAAATTTCCTGACAAGCCCGAACTTGCAAATAAAAACACTCGGTACAAGTTTATACAAGTTAAAAATCAGTAATATTTTATTTACGTTTGAAAATAACTCCATTCGTTTCTCCGCCCCGTCAGCCATGAATGCTGGGATTGTCTTGATCACTAAGGCAGCGTTCGATGCTCACTCGTTCTTGAGCCAAAATAACATTGAAATAATAAGATGCCTAAGAAAGTGTGGATTTTAAGGCATCTAGGATTTCGAACAGCCTCCTTCTCGGGAGCGCGCACAGGATGACGTAAAATGCTGCATATGTAGACAGCACACTAGCTTTTCGAACACACCCATAGTAACATATCACATTTATTTAACGCATATACAACCCCTGGCAAAAATTATGGAATCACCACTCTTGGAAGATGTTCTTTCAATTGTTTAATTTTGTAGAAAAAAAATAAATCACAGACATGCCACAAAACTATCATTTCTCAAACTGTCAACCCTCTGGCATTAAGAAACAATAAAAAAAGAAACAAATATAATAGTTGTGGTCAGTCACAATTGCTTTTTTTTAGATCAAGTAGAGGAAAAAAATATGGAATCACTCAAATCTGAGGAAAAAATTATGGAATCATTAGAAAACACTGCACCATTATTACTTTGTTGCACCACCTCTGGCTTTTATAATGGTTTAAACTCTCTGAGGCATGGAGTTAACTAATGACAAACAGTATTCTTCATCAATCTGCCTTCAACTGTCTCTTATTGCTGTTGCCAGATCAGCTTTGCAGGTTGGAACCTTGTCATTGACCATTTTCTTCAATTTCCACCAGAGATTTTCAAATGGATTGAGATCCGGACTATTTGCAGGCCATGCCATTGACATTATATGTTTTCTTGAAGGAAAGTTTTCACGTCCTTTGCCCTATGGCAAGATGCATTATCATCTTGAAAAATGAAGTCATCATCACCAAACATCCTTTCAACTGATGGAATAAGAAAAGCGTCCAAAATTTCAATGTGGACTTTGGCATTTATTGAAGACCATCTCCCCTGTGCCTTTACCCGACATGCAGGCCCATATCATCAACAACTGTGGAAATTAACATGTTTTCTTTAGGCAGTTATCTTCATAAATTTCATTGGACAGACACCAAACAAAAGTTCCAGCATCATCACCTTGCCCAATGCAGATTCGCGATTCATCACTGAAGATCACTTTTATCCAGTCACCCACAGTCCACGATTGCTTTTCTTTAGCCTACTTTAACCTTGTTCTTTTCTTTTTAGGTGTTAATGATGGCTTTTGTTTGGCTTTTCTGTATGTAAATCCCATTTCTTTTAGGTGATTTCTTACAGTTCAGTCACAGACATTGACTCCACTTTCCGGCCACTTGTTTCTCATTTGTTTTGTTGTGCATTTTCTGTTTTCAAGACATATTGCTTTAAGTTTTCTATCTTGATGCTTTGATGTCTTACTTGGTCTACCAGTATGCTTCCCTTTTACAACCTTCCCATTTTGTTTGTACTTGGTCCAGATTTTAAACACAGCTTACTGGGAACAACCAACATCTTTTGCGACATTCCACAATGATTTATCTTCTTGAAGGAGTTTTATAATCCTCTCATTTGTTTCAACTGACATATCTTGTGTTGGAACCATGATTCATGACAATCTGCTTTGTGCAACAGCTCTCCGAGGTGTGAGCACTCTTTTTAAACTGAAGAATAATTAGCAAATCTAATCTGCTGCATTTGTTTTGTTTTTAAACTGCAAATTACAGAGTGATTCCATAATTTTTTCCTCAGATTTGAGTGAGTCCATATTTTTTTCCTCTACTTGATCTAAAAAAAGCAATTGTGACTGACCACAACTATTATATTTGTTTCTTTTTTTTATTGTTTCTTAATGCCAGAAGGTTAACATTTTGAAAAATTATAGTTTTGTGGCATGTCTGTGATTTATTTTTTTTCTACAAAATTAAACAATTGACAGAACATCTTCCAAGAGTGGTGATTCCATAATTTTTGCCAGGGGTTGTAGTAACATATCAGTATAAGGTGAGTAGGTAGGTAGTATTTCAAGTGATTTGCTTTTATTTGAAGATGGTCAACAAAAAAATCATCAATTAAAAAGCACAAGCGAGCTGATATATCTGCAGACAGCTCCAGTGTTGCCAACTTAGCGACTTTGTCGCTATATTTAGCGAGTTTTCAGACCCCTCTAGCGACTTTCTTCTGCCCTATTTCTCTTGTTTTTTTACACATATTTGGCATCATGTTTTAAACTGTTCTGACTGGAAGTGAGTGAGACATTACAGCTACTGAGATTCTATTGCTATCTAGGATTTATTACTCAAATTATTCAAATTATTGTTCATATTATTCATACTATTTCTGATCGTATATTTTAGGATTCTGGAAAACGTTTATGCTACTTATTTAGCTTTGCAAACATTGTTTACTCCACGTTATCCGATTAAAACGAATTAACTGATGAATAAAATTGACTTCACTGAGTGGATTGTTTACTAAGCGCTTGGCTCTACGGTACAGTATCTGAGTACTTGGCTGTAATTAAGACTGCGCATGTCGCCACCTGTTGGACTAAAGTAGAAATGCCGTTGCAGCCGCATAGTTAGTTCACTAAAGATTCTATTGTGACGTCACCACATCCGATCGTAATTTGGAGGTGCCACTCAAACGGATTTAGAAATAACGATTGCTGATTATTAGTTCGATTAAAATGAAAATAAAGTTAAAGGAAGAGAGTCTGCTACGTTTTCTGGATTTTAACACCAATACCTGTCTCTTGTCTACGAGGAACACTAAAATATTGTTTGCTTATTTAAAATGTTGGATGCTCACAACACCAACACATTAAATGGTTAGATTTCCACAGGCTTTTGATGTTTTTGCCCAATTTTATAAAAATGATATTTTTTTTGCTTTATAGAATGAAATTATTATTATTAATGAAATAATTATATAATACAGTATGTTGCTTTACTTTTCAACTACTGAAATTGGTCAGTATTAAATATTACTGATGTTTTTCTGCTATAGACATTCAGTTCTACAAACATGTTACAGACTTGAAGAAGAAGGAGATCATGCTAACTTTTGACATGCTGGACTGGAATTCAACTGGAGAGATTGGCTTTGATGAATTTTACATGCTGGTCTGTGTTCTGCTCTGTACTGAGGTATGTTAGTAAACTTAAAGATCCACATCCACCATGATAAACACAAATGCTCTAGTATGAAGCCATTTCTATGCTTTGCACAAGAAGTAAAATGTTACCTTTCCTTGAATTTGTGCATATTTATTTTGTAGGTAAACCCAATAGTGGTCTTAAGAGACATCTTAAACATTGGTCTCCACAGGTTAAGAAACACTATCTTGCCTATAAGTAGTTGGGTTAAAACAAAACAACTTCTGTCTTTTTTTTTAATCCAATGCAGCACCACACAGAAAAGCATTTTCTTTCCCAGCACTCGAGGACAGTCTTTGAGCTGATGGACAGGGATGGTGATGGAGCCATCAGCCTCTCAGAGTTCCAAGATTCTGGCTTCCTCTTTAATCTCGAGAGCTACTCCCTTAAGACGGCTTTACATGAGTTAGATTTTTCTGAACATACAGAAGGTATACAACTTATTCTACTTATTCTAAGTTTTTAATTAGATAGGTGAATCCACACTGTACTTGAACTTTAGTTATTTTATCATGTAGCTGCAGGTTAAACAATTATATATGACTATAACCCATTTAATTGTATGCACAACTGGTCACCCACCTTCTTCCTATCAATTAAGGAAAAGGTCATTGTCACTGCTATGTAGTTCACCAGCAAATAATATCTGTTCACTTGTGGTCCTTTTTAATTGATATACAAGTAAAGTATGAGTGACAATTGTGCATTATTATTATTGTTGTCATTGTTGTTACTGTTATTAGGTATGGTGACTAAGTGGGTAGCACTGTCGCCTCACAGCAAGAAGGTCCTGGGTTCGACCCCCAGGTGGGGCGGTCCGGGTCTTTTCTTTGTGGAGTTTGCATGTTCTCCCTGTGTCCTCGTGGGTTTCCTCTGGGTGCTCCGGTTTCCTCCCACAGTCTAAAGACATGCAAGTGAGGTGAATTGGAGACACTAAATTGTCCAAGACTGTGTTTGATATAACCTTGTGATCTGATGAATCTTGTGTAATGAGTAACTACCGTTCCTGTCATGAATGTAACCAAAGTGTAAAACTTGACATCAAAATCCTAATAAACAAACAAACATGCTTAATTAGGCAATTTATTCGTTTTTAGAAACTCTACTACAAGGATTTAAAGGTTTTTGTCATGGCTTGCATTGACTTGCAAAAGGACACCAGAAAGCCCAGAGGACTGGCTGAACGGTAAGTCTTATACCAGTATTTAATTTACCTTGTGTAAAAAATTGTGGAATTGGACTGGCATTTATGAAATATATAAAATTCTTTTTTAGCTCTTTATTTAAATAATACAGATTAACACTAAGATGTAATATGCTGTTTTATAGGATAAAAGGGTTTTGGAAGAGCTGGAGAAGTACATAAGCAGGAATATCTACATCCTAGTGACATCAAGAAAGCGGAGCTAACACTAGAGCCATATACTGTACACTTATGAAACAATGGCTGTTCAGTGCTTACACTTCTAATCTAAAGAGAATTTCTGTCACACTTACTGCTAACAGCTATATAAAATCAATTAAACACTCTATGAAAATAGCTTGGGACAGACTTTTATGTTTCAGCTGTACTTATGTGTACAAAACAAGATCCAAAGTGACATGAATGGATGAGGTGTGGAGGATCCCCACTGGCCTGTACAGAGCCCTGACCTCAACCTACCTAAAACCCTTAAAGATTGTGACCAAGGCTATTTCGTCCAGCGTACTGCCTAGCTCATAAATGCTTTTTGACTGACTAGGCACAAATCCCTAAAATCCTATAAAATCTTATGAAAGGACTTTCCAAAAGAGTAGATGCTGGTTTTGGTGGGGGTTGACTTCATATTAATGTACACCGATCAGCCATAACATTAAAACCACCTCCTTGTTTTTACACCCACTGTCCATTTTATTAGCTCCACTTACCATATAGAAGCACTTTGTAGTTCTACAATTACTGACTGTAGACCATCTGTTTCTCTACATACTTTTTACCCTGCTTTCACCCTGTTCTTCAACGGTCAGGACCCCCACTGGACCACTACAAAGTAGGTACAGTGACAATGACATGGTGGTGGTGTGTTAGTGTGTGTTGTGCTGGTATGAGTGGATCAGACACAGCAGCACTGCTGGAGTTTTTAAATACCGTGTCCCACTCACTGTCCACTCTATTAGACACTCCTACCTAGTTGTTCCACCTTGTAGATGTAAAGTCAGAGACGATCGCTCATCTATTGCTGCTGTTTGCTGCTGAGTTGGTCATCTTCTAGACCTTCATCAGTGGTCATAGGATGCTGCCCATGGGGTGCTGTTGGCTGTTGTGCTGTCCAGCAGTCACAGTGAGGTGTTTAAAAACTCCAGCAGCGCTGCTGTGTCTTATCCACTCATACCAGCACAACACACACTAACATACCACCACCATGTCATTGTCACAGCAGTGCTGAGAATTATCCACCACCCAAATAATACCTGCTCTGTAGCGGTCCTGACCATTGAAGAACAGCATGAAAGGAGGCTAACAAAGCATGCAGAGAAACAGATGGACTACAGTCAGTAATTGTAGAACTACAAAGTGCTTCTATATGGTAAGTCGAGCTGATAAAATGGACAGTAAGTGTAGAAACAAAGAGGTGGTTTTAATGTTATGGCTGATTAGTGTATATGTCCAACAAGCTTATGGTCAGGTGTCCACGTACGTTGGCCATATAATACACCTGCTGCATTATTTTACTGTTTGGTGTCCATAATAAGGTGTCTATTTAACTTTCTACTAAAAAGGTTAACCTTTTAAGGTGATGGAATATTGATCAAGCCTTCGAATCCCACAGCCTGCCTACTGTGATACATTTTCTCATTTGCATTTACCTTTACTGTATACTAGTTTGGACCACTGCTTGAAGTTTTTCGCCTACTCTACCCACCCCTTACCTTAGTAAATTAAATCAGGTAAAAGCTGGTCAATCGAAGTGTAACACCCCCCTCCCTCCCTAATAGGCTGAACTACTTTTGGTTACCCAAATCTGTTAGATGAATAGCACAGTGAGAAGAATGTGTGTACTGCTATGTTCATCTCCCTTCTCATGGTTCTTACCCTTACACCACCAATTACTGGTTTGATGGTTGCCAAGGCTGAGTCCCGCTGCAACCACAGTCTCTCTGTTTTATCAAAGGCTTCATTAAGAGGCACTGGCTAATTTACCCCTGACTTCCCTTAATGCAACTCTCTCATTTATTTCCAGTCAGACTCTGATCTCAGAGTCAACTGATATTTATTTAAATCTCTGGCAGAGCTTCACAATAAGTCTGACTTCTAATACAGTCTGACCTCAAGAGCCACTAATTACATCCACAGACAGGTCAGCTATTCTAACTACCAATGTAACGACTGTTCAGTCAACCCCATATGGCAAACATTTACAGACCTGAAATAGGGTCACCTTTTTACACTTCCAATCTGCCCTCTTGGAGTTTTCAGTCAAACACCTGGGTCCTGATGCAGAATTGGTTCATGGACTTTAATCTGTCAGAGCGAATTGGGCTTTGATGGATTTTTACTTTAAATAGGCAGGCAAACACAAACTGTAGGATAGTGTATGTACCTTACAAGGAGTAAAAAATTGTATCAGAGCTGGAAAACAGTTATGTTGTCACTGTAGTGTCCATGACCTTCAATCTCTGCTGTGCTCATCAGCTGGAGTACATAGGCTCGGACTGTCTCTGCTAACCCACAAAGCAATCTTGCCCAGACAAGGTTGAGAGGAGGAAAAGCTGACCTTTGATCTGTGACAGAATTCAATTTTGGCAAAGGACCTTCTTGGCATCATCTTGCTGCAAAATCTGAGCACTGCCGGTTATAAAAAAAGTCCAGAGAGATGAGAGTCGCCAACCATCATTCAGGCAGGATATTGTTTAGATAAAGGACAAATGTCTGATGGGTTGAGGTGCTAGAAGGGTAGATAATCATTGTATGGTATTCCTAGTGCACACAGATGTGGCTGAGGTACACAAATACACCGATCAGGCATAACATTATGACCACCTCCTTGTTTCTACACTCACTGTCCATTGTATCAGCTCCACTTACCATATAGAAGCACTTTGTAGTTCTACAATTACTGATTGTGGTCCATCTGTTTCTCTACATATCGTTTTAGCCTGCTTTCACACTGTTCTTCAATGGTCAGGACCCCCACAGGACCACTACAGAGCAGGTATTATTTAGGTGGTGGATCATTCTTAGCACTGCAGTGACACTGACATGGTGGTGGTGTGTTAGTGTGTGTTGTGCTGGTATGAGTGGATAAGACACAGCAGTGCTGACGGAGTTTTTACACACCTCACTGTTACTGCTGGACTGAGAATAGTCCACTAACCAAAAATATCCAGCCAACCACGCCCAGTGGGCATCGTCCTGTGACCACTGATGGAGGTCTAGAAGGTGACCAACTCAAACAGAAGCAACAGATGAGCGATCATCTCTGACTTTACATCTACAAGGTGGACCAACTAGGTAGGAGTCTCTAATAGAGTGGACAGTGAGTGGACACGGTATTTAAAAACTCCAGCAGCGCTGCTGTGTCTTATCCACTCATACCAGCACAACGCACACTAACACACCACCACCATGTCAGTGTCACTGCAGTGCTGAGAATGATCCACCACCCAAATAATACCTGCTCTGTAGTGGTCCTGACCATTGAAGAACAGGGTGAAAGCAGGCTAAAAAAATATGTTGAGAAACAGATGGACTACAGTCAGTAATTGTGGAACTACAAAGTGCTTTTATATGGTAAGTGATGCCGATAAAATGGACAGTGAGTGTAGAAACCAGGAGGTGGTTTTAATGTTATGGCTGATCGGTGTATATGAATACTCATCCAAAAAACACTTTTTGTCAAGCTGTAATCTGATAGATAAATAGTTGAATGTAAATTATATTAAGCTTAAAAGATAAAACTAACATTTTACATTGGTCTCTGTTAAAATACTGCTGGTTTAAGTGCAATGGGGTTTGGAACTGACGTCAATGCTTTTATGGTGAACCTGCGCAAAATCGTTATCAAGCATTGAAGCACTTGGGGTTGGTATGTGACTTGTAAAATGGAGAAATGTAATGACTGGTTGGCAGAAGAGGATAGTATAATAACTTATTATGCAGTAAAAATGATAAATAATGAAGTATGTATTTAATGAAGCACAATGAATTATTGCAGTTATGCTTCTTTTTATGCACTTGTTAGCAATAGGTTTGGCTTAAGAAACCCTATAATTAGGATTGTCCACACACATATGTAATCCTGGTAAAGAACAGGTGGAACCATCAATAATAAAATAATATACAAATTATTTGGTATAAACAAAACCTCATTACAGAATCATATTTATTTCTAGAAGTAGAAGGAACAGTTGCAATTACCTCTGAGTGTTAATTATGTTGCATGGTATACGAAAATATAAATAAAATAAATAGTAACTGCAGCTTAGAAATCTGCTGGAAAAACTCACGTTTTAACCACTGACATTTCTGGCATGATTGCAATCTTTCTGCCTGAAATTGTATAAACAAAAACTGTTCAGTTAGACACAATGAAAGTAAACGTTCATAATTAAATATTATAGATACACTGATCAGCCATAACATTAAAACCACCTCCTTGTTTCTACACTCACTGTCCATTTTATCAGCTCCACTTATTATATAGAAGCACTTTGTAGTTCTACAGGTATTATTTAGGTGGTGGATCATTCTTAGCACTGCAGTGACACTGACATGGTGGTGGTGTGTTAGTGTGTGTTGTGCTGGTATGAGTGGATCAGACACAGCAGCGCTGCTGGAGTTTTTAAATACCGTGTCCACTCACTGTCCACTCTATTAGACACTCCTACCTAGTTGGTCCACCTTGTAGATGTAAAGTCAGAGACGTTCGCTTATCTATTGCTGCTGTTTGAGTTGGTCATCTTCTAGACCTACATCTGCCCACGGGGCGCTGTTGGCTGGATATATTTTTGGTTGGTGGACTATTCTCAGTCCAGCAGTGACAGTGAGGTGTTTAAAAACTTCATTCAACATTGCCCACCACCACCATGTCAGTGTCATTGCAGTGCTGAGAATGACCCACCACCCAAAAACTACCTACTCTGTAGTGGTCCTGTGGGGGTCCTGACCATTAAAAAACAGCATGAAAAGGGGCTAACAAAGCATGCAGAGAAACAGATGGACTACAGTCAGTAAGTGTAGAACTACAAAGTGCTTCTATATAGTCAGTGAAGCCGATAAAATGGACAGTGTGAGTAGAAACAAGGAGGTGGTTTTAATGTTATGCCTGATCAGTGTATTATAGAAACGAAATTTTTAAAACAATCATTAAGGGATCCTTTATTCAAAATGCAGCATGTGGCTACAAGTATGTAGATATTTGAACGTGACCTCATTGGACATTCTAATCCAAAATCATGAACCGCAATTTGAAGGTGCTGCCAACAATTCTAGGATTGCCTTTTACAAGAATTTACATTGTCTCTGTAGGAATTTGTGCCCATTTGTGAGGTAAGGCACTGACGTTGGATGGGTATGCCTGGATTCAACCTTAGAAACTGGATACCAAAGGATTTTTGTTTGTAATTTTTCTATATTTCCTTTAATCTAATCAATACAAGTTCCCCTATTAAAATTATCTCGCTGCTTGTACCAACTTTGAACTGGACGAGAACAGCTGAAGATATCACATGCCCCCTCCGACGTGTGCAGTCGTGGGCTGCACTTTCTTACCCACCAGTCCTACAGAGTGTCATGCTATGAAGTCATTGAATCTAGGCTTAGGGTTAGTCACTTGTTTGTACAGAGGTGTGTTGCGTCCTGCCACTGAGGTGTCAGCGGCCGCTCTGGAAAGGAAACTTAGTCGAAAGAAGCCACATTGTCGGCTGGGTTCCCAGGAAAAGATAAAGAATGTCGCCATCTGCGCCGGCAGAAAAAAACGGACCGGATAGAGCCTGGCATCAGGTTCCAAATAAGGAGCCAGTAGTATTGTGAGGAAGAACCTTAAATAAATAATAAATACACCTCTTTACCTGAAATGAATCAACACTTATTGATGCGGAGATGGGTGCCAGCATGACATTCAAGTGCACAAACTCATGGTCAGTGTTCCACAAAACCTTTGGCCATTTAAGGGCTTCATCATGGTCAGGGTGGGCCCTGGGCCACCTGGAGACACTGGGCACAAGGCAGGAATACATCCTGGATAGGATTCCAGTCTAATGCAGAGCAACACACAATCAACATTCACTTACTAGTACCTAGGAGAATTCAGCAGTCAATCCTTTACAGACTAAGGTTAAAGCAGAGAGAAGGATTGAATTCAGATCTCTAGGACTCACGTTGCTGTGTAGCACTTGCTCTACTTGCTGCACCGTCTTACTACCTGGCCGGAAAGATTGAACATTTCAAATAAGAAGGAACAGGTTTTGTACTTATTTAATATTCTGCTTGTCTTTTGAAGATCTCCCAAATTAGTCCAATATTTTCCTTGCATTTTGCACTCCAACCCCTGTCAAAATCTTCATTAAAAAGCAATGACCTCAGTCTCAGAAATATGAAACCAGACGTGAGAGTACAACGTGCATCACCAGACTCACGCGCTCTGATCCCCCCTACGGCGTGATCGAGCTGAGAGCCACCACTTACTGATCCTGCACTTAATCAGCTCACCGAAATGGTGGATCACGAGAGACAGGGCTCTGTGTCACATGTCTTCAACGCCGCCCCCACAACCACTGTATAACCACAGCCTGATAGCAAAATCAATCCACCATCGCTTCAGAATGATCGCTTCAAACCCCCAGCACATGTTTTGTCACACACGGCTAGGCAGTAAAAGTGATATTAAGATTATTGATTGTTGTGTATGGGCCGCTATTAATAACGCTGAACATGAAGCAGGGGCGATATGTGGCCCCGTCCCTGCATATGCCGAGATGCGTGCTGGGTGGGGTGTTCTTTGTGTAAATGATGGATTGCTGGGTGCCAGTCATGCTCCGAGACTGGTAAAGGCTGCGGAGATAAAAATCGATGCCCGCATTCTTTTTGTTGAATCAGAACACACTTTAATCAGACCTGTCATTAAGTGACCTTTAGTCTCATTGGCCGGGTCAAATAGGGTTTGGTTCTCCCTACACTGGAGAACATGTCAAACTTCTCACATACAGTGACCACATTGGAGTTCCAAGGGTTGGAACTCAGGTCTCGGATACCACCACATGTACCACCATGACGCCACCAATTTACCAAGACAAGAAAACATATCAATGTTTAATGTAGGTATGTAATTATTTAATCATTCATTTATTTATTTGAAATAACTGCCTCATCTTGTATAGGGTCAAAGTGAATCCAGAGTCTGCCCATGTCCACTGACCACTTCTAACAGACCATTGAAAAGGCACCAATCTATCTAATACATACACACCCACACATTGGCATGTAACATATAAAAAGAAATAAACAGTAGCCAAGAGGTAAAAAGGTTCCGACAGTAAACAGTCTTGGTCCATACCTCACTTCAGATAAACGTCTGTAAAGGGTTTGACATGTTCCCCCTGTATTATGGTGAATCCTAAGGCCTACTCCAGCACCTCTGGCTACAATTCTGTCACATGGTACCATCCACACATTCACTCATTTATATCTGTTGGAATTGAAGTGGCCAGTACATCCACTGGCATGTTCTGAATGGTAACAAGGACTTCACATACACATGCTTATTTGTAGGGGAGAATTTTGGTCCATACCTGGTTCTTCTAGTGTACACTGATCAGCCATAACATTTAAACCACCTCTTTGTTTCTACACTCACTGTCCATTTTATCAGCTCCACTTACCATATAAAAGCAATTACTGACTGTAGTCCATCTGTTTCTCTACATACATTTTTGGCCTGCTTTCACCCTATTCCTTAATGGTCAGGACCCCCACAGGACCACCACACAGCAGGTATTATTTAGGTGGTGGATCATTCTCAGCACTGCAGTGACAGTTTTATTGTTGTGCTGGTATGAGTGGATCAGACACAGCAGCGCTGCTGGAATATTTAAATACCGTGTCCACTCACTGTCTACTCTATTAGACACTCCTACCTAGTTGGTCCACCTTGTAGATGTAAAGTCAAAGACGATCGCTCATTAATTGCTGCTGTTTGAGTTGGTCATCTTCTAGATCTTCATCAGTGGTCACAGGATGCTGCCCATGGGGCGCTGTTGGCTGGATATTTTTGGTTGGTGGACTATTCTCAGTCCAGCAGTGACAGTGAGGTGTTTAAAAGCTCCAGCAGCGCTGCTGTGTCTTATCCACTCATACCAGCACAACACACACTAACACACCACCACCATGTTCAGTGTCACTGCAGTGCTGAGAATGATCCACCACCTAAATAATACCTACTCTGTAGTGGTCCTGTGGGGGTCCTGACCATTGAAGAACAGCATGAAAGGGGGCTAACAAAGCATGTAGAGAAACAGATGGACTACAGTCAGTAATTGTAGAAATACAAAGTGCTTCTATATGGTAAGTGGAGCTGATCAAATAGACAGTGAGTGTAGAAACAAGGAGGTGGTTTTAGTGTTATGGCTGATCAGTGTAGATTAGCTATTCAAATTTTCCATCGAGCGTGAGTGAGGTAGTAAAAGGGTGAGTGTGTAATGTCTAGTTATGGACTGGAGCTGAGTCTAGGGTGTGTTTTCACCATGTGCTTAGTGTTTTCCGGACCCAGTGCAATCCTGAACAGTATAAAAGGGTTATTATAAATAAATAAATATATGGGCTACATTTTGTATTGAGGTTTTTAATAAAGAGAAAGGAGAAGAGGTGTGCATGGAAACGGACAGATAGAATTAAGCCAGATAAATAAATAAATAAATTATAAATAATTATTTATTTAGCAAGTATTTAAAAGTCATATTTAGTTATGAAAATCAGACTGAAGTAATAGTAATTGTAATAAATTTGCTACACTAATCGACTGCAGTAATGCAGCTGGTATTGGAACACAAATTGTTCTGCTCTGGTCACAGCGTGTCTCCCAGTTTAGCCCTGTAAACAGCAATCATTAATAAATCCGGACACGTTAAATCTGGACTCCCTTCATTACTCTGCATGTGTAGCTATCTTGGCCCGCTATAAACGTGAGCGCTCCCTGGCCCCAGATGGAGCCGACGCTGAGCCGAGGGAAGAAAGCCATGATGAAACATTAATATTTTCAGCAATGTTTTATTGAACCGCCTTACAGCAGCAGGGGGGGGGGGGTAGAACATTTACCCATTGGAAATAATATTATGGCACGGGCTGTGCAGTGGCTTGTTTACTCTGTAGTGAGAGGTTCCAGGGAGCCATTATGGCAGGAAACACGGTGACACTCTGCGGTGCCTGGAGTGCTATAAGAACAGTACATTTTCTGTAAATCCTAACACAGACCACAGACTGTTTTATCTTTAATCAACAGAACAGTGATATGTACCATTCACGTGATGTTTGGTTACATACAAGGATGGACTGGCAAGTGCAATGGCAACATGAGGGATTGATAAAAATATGGAAAATGTATGTAGCAGATGTAATTGCATGATAATCAAGAAGCTACTTCAACACAGACAGTAAAGTGCATAAAGCACAAAAATACAAGTTACCTACAATCAGAGAGAGAGAAAGTACTGGGCCAAAATATAAACCGAGTTCAGTCAGGACCTGAGACCTGTAGTTTAGCTACACTATCTGTTCAGGATTCAAAATATGAACTTTGATGTCTGGGATGTTCAAGCTCGTTTTGTTTCTTTTTAATTATTTTAGTCATTCATTCATTCATTTTCTTATCCGCTTATCCAATTAGGGTCTTGTGCTGGAGCCTATCCCAGCTTTTTAATGGGCGCAAGGCACACATTAACACCCTGGACGGGACACCAGTCCATCGCAGGGCAGACACACATACACACACACACACACACACACACACACACACACACACATACACACATTCACATATAAGGTAATTCCGTGTCTCCAATTAACCTGACTGCATGTTTTTGGACTGTGGGAGGAAACCAGAGCACCCGGAGTAAACCCACGCAGACAAAGGGAGAACATGCAAACTCCGCACAGAAAGGACCCGGGCCGCCCGGCCTGGGGATCGAACCCAGGACCTTCTTGCTGTGAGGCGACAGTGCTAACCACCGAGCCACCGTGCCGCCCTTTAATTATTTTACTTTTATATTATTATTTATTACAAATATCATGCTCTTTGTTGCTTTAATTGTAGTGGGTCAGTCTAGGAACAGTCCTGGTCAGGATTTTGGCCATGTCCTGTCCTGGTTACTTAAAATGCCATGGATCACCACTAGTTTAGAAAAGGGGCCAGAATACACTTACACTTTTTATCCAAAGCAACTTTGTACTATTTAAGCACTTGAGGGTTAAGGGCTTTGCTCAAGGGCCCAATAGTGACTACCTGGCAGTGGTAGGGTTTGAACCAGCAACCTTTTGATTACTAGTCCAGTACCTTAACTGCTAGACTTCAACTGCCCAACAGATTTAAGAAATACTCTGCCTAATGTTTTCCATATTGAGATCTATCCCCATTTTGTTTTGCCAGGATGCCCCTTTTTTAGGCACTGTTGATACATTTATTTCTATGGGGAATTTCATTTTGTAATTTGCAAAAAATTCGCTTTAATCAAACTGACTTTTAGGAGCTGTTTATTTTTTGTTAATGTATTAATCATGATCTGTCACCAAGTGTCACTGTGGTGCGATAATTCAAACCTTTTAAAAGCTCGACCTGGATCAGGTGTGTGTTTGAAACTATTAAATGCTCCTCTAGGACTGATGTTGAGACCCCCTGAGATTACAGTGCAGCAAATACTGGCTGTGCTCAGAATTCTGCTGCTGCAAATATAGCACATAGAGGCTTATGTAAAAATAAATAGATAAATAATAATCCTTGTCTCTGTCCACTGTCAGGCCAGGGTCCTTTCTGTGTGGAGTTTGTCCATGTAGGTTTCCTCCTGGTGCTCCGGTTTACTCCCACAAATCCTGACGTGCAGTCAGGGCATTTAAAGCTAGTCTATCTATTTCCTTGGCTGCTCCCGTTAGGGGACAGTTTTTACACCGGATGCCCTTCCTGACACAACCCTCCCTATTTATCCGGGCTTGGGACTGGCACTACAATGCACTGGTTTATGCACCTGTACCTATAGGACAATTCAGTGTCTCCAATTAGCCTGGCTGCATGTTTTTGGACTGTGGGAGGAAACCGGAGCTCCTGGAGGAAACCCACGCAGACACGGGGAGAACATGCAAACTCTGCACAGAAAAGACCCAGACCGCCCTACCTGGGGATCGAACCCAGGACCTTCTTGCTGTGAGGCGACAGTGCCACCCACTTAGCCACCTCATTTAAAGCTAGTATAACTTGCCTTAAGTGTGAGTGTGTGTGTGTGCGTCAGCTCTGTGGTAACTTGTCCATGATGTTTCCTGCCTTCTGGCCAACAAATCAGACCCACCACCACTCTGACAAGGATAATAATGTGGCAATGAATAAATTCGAAATGTTAATTTTAATAATTCACATATAAGCATCTCTGGCTGTGTCCCAAACCACACACTGCAATATTATCATAAAATAATTGCATGCCAAATACTGTTTTTCACTGAGACTTTCTCAGTTTTACAGTGATGTAGGGAAATGAAATACATAATTAAAAATGGCTTTAACAAGTGCATCAATTTTGGTGGATGACAGTGATGCCTTTTGTGTTTACAGCCTAGTGTAGACTAGAGTTCTCTGGATATGAGTTGAGTGGGGTTTTGTAATTAACTGCAGTCAAGCTTTACTACAGCATGAGTGTACTTAAAAAGCTCTTATTTATCACATAAATGTGCAGGGGTGGACAAACGACTAGCCTGGGCATCAGAGACGAGCTCATTTGTTTTTTATGCTTAACAGGTGGGCAAACAACTTGGCAGCTGTAAAGGTGACGACCAGCTTCATTTAAACATCTTTTATTTACTGGCTTTGTCTCATAATAAGCAACTTGTTTTACACGTTTCTTGGTGAAAACTGTTAGCTACTTCCATATACAGTTAGTGCTGGTGGCTCCATTCCAAGTAAGCACTGTTAGACCCTTCCACTCGTGAGTCCTCACACACAACTGAAGCACGTATGGCATTAAAAGTGTGCACTTGGTGCTCAGGATATTCTGCTAGCACGCCAGAGCTGAGATACTAAACACCCCGGTTTGAATCTTGGCTCTGCTACCGGTAGGCTGGGCGCCATCTACCAGGCACGACTGGCAGTGTCTGCAGCAGACAAAATTGGCCACCGTGTCTGCTGGGTGAGAAAATGACCAGACGAAGTGGGTGGGGTCTTCAAATGCTGTGCAAGGACCTTGGTTAGCAGACCAAGGCGCCTGTACAGAAAGTGGATTAGCCACATGTGCGAATCCACCGAAGCTGGGGCACAAAAGAAGGGCTCTGCAAGGACTCCACACGTGAAGGAGGGGCGTGAGCAGGCAAATATACCCTCCTTGAATGCAATTCGGGATCCCCAGCAGCGGAAGACAAATTGACTACGCTAAATCAGGAGAAAATCGTATTACATCTCAACTCTGCCATCAGGCTGGGCTGGGTGGCTATATGAACAACATTTGGCTGTTGTTCATTCAGGGTGAGGAGCCGGATAGCGACCTCATAAATGATGCAATTACAACCTCTGCTGGCTGATTGATGGCGTCTGCACAAAGTAGAGGAATAATGCTGATCAGGGTGTGGCTCTCCATACACAAGGCTGATGGCGCATGTGTCTGAGGTGGCGTGTGTCAGTTCGCTCTCCTCAATCAGGGGTGGGGGTCAGCACCAGTAGAGAGGAAGCATAACGCAATTGGGTAAAAATGGGACACGGTGTCCTCTTTTTCCGGACATGTCATCTTTTTTGGTCCTAAAAATGCATCCAGTCGGAATTCTAAATCACCAGAATGCTTGGGATTGGGCTTTTGCAGTCAGTGTGCTCTATTCTTTCTGTGTTTTTGCACTGATTTCACCCTTCTTTTTAGGTCCCGGCTTCTCGCACTTGAAAAAAGGGTTTTTGTCTCGGTCGGGATCCTTGGGAAGCAGAATGCATGACCTGCAAAGCTGACTGTTAAATAAAGGTGCCAGTTCAGCAAAACACAAAACTGCAGCTAAAGGGAAAAGTTTGTCAGGTAAAGACCGGGTTTGGTTGTTTATTTATTAGGATTTTAATGTCATGTTGGTTACATTCATGACAGGAACGGTAGTCATTACACAAGGTTTATCAGTTCACAAGGTTATATGGAACACGGTCATGGACAAATTAGTATCTCCAATTTACCTCACATGCATGTCTTTGGACTGTGGGAGGAAACCCACGCAGACACGGGGAGAACACGCAAACTCCACACAGAAAGGACCCGGACCGCCCCACTTGGGGATCGAACCCAGGACCTTCTGGTAAAGACAGGGTAACACAGAAGATGTTGTTACTGCTGCAGAGGGAGTTTTTGCATTTCACACCACGAAGTATCACAACAGCTACAGATCGCTGGGCTGCACTAATTCTGAAACAGCAAAAGTGCACGTTGTAAGATAGAGGTTGTTGTCAATGCCGTGATAGCCCAGCCTCCCAGAACAAACTTCCGGTCAGTGCAGGTGTCTGTCTGGCCCATGCTGCCATCCTGCCAAGTGTCCTGCCATCCAAACCAAAATATGGTCACCCTAAATTAATGATGTACTATATTAAGCTAGGGGCGGTCTGGGTCCTTTCCGTGTGGAGTTTGCATGTTCTCCCCGTGGGTTTCCTCCGGGAGCTCAGGTTTCCTCCCACAGTCAAACATGCAGTCAGGTTAATTGGAAGCACTGAATTGCCCTATAGGCGAATGGGTGTGTGTGTCTGCCATGCGATAGACTGGCGCCCCCTCCAGGGTGCTACTGTGTGCCTTGCGCCCATTGAAAAGCTGGGATAGGCTCCAGCACCCCCCCTCCCCGCGACCCTAATTAGATAAGCGGTTAAGACAGTGAGTGAGTGTATTATGCCACTTACAATGTATTAAGATCACATTGTACTATCTTATTTTCAGCATAGCTAATTTTGTTTCTGGTCAACCATGACTCAAATCTGGGCAGCCCGACTGGAGAATTTGTTTGCCTGGTGGATTCGGTGTTAAATTTATGATTTGTGTGTAATTTATTCAGTAATTACAAAGCTGCAGCACAATAGCTATTAACAGAGGTGCCGTATGTGTGCCGCGAATGACTGGAGGCACTGTGGCTGATCTGATTTGGACCGACTTCAGCCATTCATTTTTCAATTCACTCAGAATGGATTAAAACATCACAGGCGATCAAGCCCTCCGACGCAGAGCCCGATAGGTACACCTGAATACTGCCAATGTAGTGTAGCCCATAACTGTTCCATTTGCGGTGTGCAGCTGAGCCTGAAATTAATACAGATTTCTTTTATTTTAAGGCACAAGCTCATGCACAGTGAACCTCCAGTAATGCTCGCTGATGATTTTACTGTATATTAATTAAAGACTGAAGCTGAATAGCTGGGCTTTTTGATTGATGTCTGACCTCTTGGGGATCGGTGGGAAACACAGTCCCTGCTTTCTTTCTGCCTCCCCTGAGATCTTGGAGAATGGCGAGCCGAAGAAATTAAATGTTTATCGTCTCCTTATCAAATTAACCACTTTATTGCACTCTTAATTGTTTATTAAAGGTCTTAAGATGGAATCACATAATGAACCTGGCACCCGTTTTAAGCCCTTTTTTTCCAATTAGGAAGCGCACTGACTCATGTCATCTGCACCATGTTGTTCCTATGAAAGTTAAGATTTAAGGAACTTTTATTTTTAGTTTTTTCTATTTTTTTTCCTCCAGGAGTGTTTAACTATCTTCTGGGCTGGGCTTCTTTCTCATTTATTGTCATTAGATTACCACAGTACCCCCTACTGGTTACAACTGGCTAAGACAATAATCCAGGCACTTCGGTCACAAGTGCAAGTGTCTAGTGAGGTCAGGCACTGATTTGCAGGCCAGTGAATAAATTATTTCAATAATATTGGATGAGGTTGATGATTATATGCAGGCCAGTCAGTAAACAATCTATTTTATGCAGGTGAACATTATTATGATGAGGTAGGAAAGGATATTTTCCAAACTGTTGCCACCTCCTTGTTTCTACACTCACTGTCCATTTTATCAGCTCCACTTACCATATAGAAGCACTTTGTAGTTCTACAAATACTGACAATAGTCCATCTGTTTCTCTTAATGCTTTGTTAGCCCCCTTTCATGCTGTTCTTCTGGATCATTCTCAACACAGCAGTGACACTGTCACGGTGGTGTGTTAGTGTGTGTTGTGCTGGTATGAGTGGATCAGACACAGCAGCACTGCTGGACTGAGAATAGTCCACCAACCAAAAATATCCAGCCAACAGTGCCCCGTGGGCAGCGTCCTGTGGCCACTGATGAAGGTCCAGAAGATGACCAATTCAAACAGCAGCAATAGATGAGCGATCGTCTCTAGGAGTGTCTAATAGAGTGGACAGTGAGTGGACAACTGCAGCATTTAAAAACTCCAGCAGCGCTGCTGTGTCTGATCCACTCATACCAGCACAACACACACTAACACACCACCACCATGTCAGTGTCACTGCAGTGCTGAGAATCATCCACCACCTAAATAATACCTGCTCTGTGGTGGTCCTGTGGGGGGTCCTGACCATTGAAGAACAGGGTGAAAGCTGGTTAAAAAAGTATGTAGAGAAACACATGGACTACAGTCAGTAATTGTAGAACTACAAAGTGCTTCCATAAGGTAAGTGGAGCTGATAAAATGGACAGTGAGTGTAGAAACAAGAAGGTGGTTTTAGTGTTATGACTGATCGGTGTATGTGATCAAAGCTATCAAAACACATACCAAGGGCTCTGCTTTCCTTGACCTCAAACTCTCATTCTAACTGTCCATTATTCTAGGCTCATGAAGTAAACAAAACCTCCAAATGTTTTTTGTAGTTCACCTTGAAACTGCTAAATTGCACCCAATGGACCTTTTAAATAATCATGCACCTATTTTATCTAATCGGTTAGATTTTCCAAATATTCTCGAATACAAAACCCATTGTAACAAAATGCACATGTGACGGTGGTCCAATTAGCCGAAAAAAGAGCAAGAGCATCCATAAATGTAAGCTGCACAAGCACACATTAAGTAACCTTCCCACGAGGTCCCTGAAAATAAAACGTCTCCGCCATCTGCAGTCTAATTAAAAAGACAATCATAGAGTCGGGTTCATGCTAAATAAGAGATGAAATAACTCATCAAGGTGCTTATGTCTTTAACAACCTTGCATCTCATTAGGACACAGCTATGACTACAGTGGTGTCTCCACTTTAAAAGGAAACATTGATCCTAGCGTTCACTGGTCAAAAATGGTGAACAGTTATTGTGCTTTACTTTGTGTTCTAGCCCTGTGCTTACACCAGCAGTGATTTTGTAATTTTGAGTGCCAATTGTCCTTTGAATCGCTGATTGCTCATCGCCCTGTGTGTGCACTGAAAGCGTCATCATTGCCGGCAACAGACGCAGAAAAAAAACAAAAGAAAATGCAAATCCTTCCCACTCATTTTTTAACCACCAATCAGACGTGTTCCTGCTATAAATAAAATCCTGGAGGGAAATCACCCGCCTGTAATTCCTGCATGACAAGAAAACAGGCGGCACGGTGGCTTAGTGGGTAGCACTCACAGCAAGAAGGTCCTGGGTTCGATCCCCAGGCGGGGCGGTTCGGGTCCTTTCTGTGCAGAGCTTGCATGTTCTCCCCGTGTCTGAGTGGGTTTCCTCCGAGAGCTCCGGTTTCCTCCCACAAACATACACACAAAAAACCTACAGTCAGGTTAATTGGAGACACTGAATTGCCCTAGAAGTGAATGGGTGTGTGTGTGTGTGTGTGTGTGTGTGTATGTATGTGTGTCTGCCCTGCGATGGACTGGCGTCCCGTCCAGGGAGTTACTGTGTGCCTTGCGCCCACTGAAAAGCACAATAATTATCATGTAACACACACATGTAACACACACATGCAACACACACACAATTTTTTATTTTTTTTATTAACTATTTTGCATTTTACCCCCTTTTTCTCCCAATTAACGTAGCCAATCTACTGCTGGGAACCCCAACAGTGTCCAAGAAGGGGGTTTCTTGACCGACACACACTCCCTCCGATGTGTGCGCAGTCTGATCCCTTCTTATTCACCCACACCAGGGTCCTTACACAGCCCCACCCCTCTTTTTAATCCGGTCACTTCCTACCCAGCAGATTGGAGGTCATTTTTGTCTGCTGCAGGCAGCTGCCAACTGGTAGCAGAGCTAAGATTCAAACCTCAGAGTTCAGAATCTTGGTGCTGGTGTGCCCGCTGCGCCACCACACTTACAATTTTATATAAATTGGGCCATATCTGCCTGCCTGCCTCTCTCTCTCTCTCTCTCTCTCTCTCTTCCTATCTATCTGTCTGTCTGTCTGTCTATCTATCTATCTATCTATCTATCTATCTATCTATCTATCTATCTATCTATCTATCTATCTATCTATCTATCTATCCATCTATCTATCTATCTATCTATCTATCTGGCAGTCTATCTATCTATCTATCTATCTATCTATCTATCTATCTATCTATCTATCTATCTATCTATCTATCTATCTATCTATCTATCTATCTATTTGACAGTCTATCTATCTGTCTGTCTGTCTGTCTGTCTGTCTGTCTGTCTGTCTGTCTGTCTATCTATCTATCTATCTATCTATCTATCTATCTATCTACCTATCTATTTGACAGTCTATCTATCTATCTATCTATCTATCTATCTATCTATCTATCTATCTATCTATCTATCTATCTATCTATCTATCTATCTATCTATCTATCTATCTA
This sequence comes from Trichomycterus rosablanca, assembly GCF_030014385.1. Taxonomy (NCBI): domain Eukaryota; kingdom Metazoa; phylum Chordata; class Actinopteri; order Siluriformes; family Trichomycteridae; genus Trichomycterus; species Trichomycterus rosablanca. Next base: position 21,133,133 of record NC_086003.1, read on the forward strand.
TCTATCTAATAAAACACAGTTGATTAACCAATTTTAAAAGCTCAGCTGCACCTGCTTAAGTCATTTCCAGGTAATTCACTAGTGTCCTTTTGTTCCAGACTTGTTTTGCCTTCCTATTTATTCAGCGTGTAATTACAGGTCTGCATTTCGAATGATGTCCAGGAAATTCAACTCCTCCATCTTAGGCGGCAGCTAAAAGCCCAACAGGGCAGACCTTCATGCTATGCTGCCCCTTAATGACTTTTTAATGGGCCTTTTATGCTCTCGGTTTTAACGATGTACTTACAACAGCTCTAATCATTTTATTGGAAATGATGAATGATTGAGAAAATGCTAACATTAATTTAATTTACTGCTCTGTCTTCCTGCATTAAAAGCCTAAAGCTTTACGGAAAGAGAGAAAAGGGAAAGCAGTAGCGGTAAGACAGTGTGCATGCTAAAGTACAGAACAGCAGGACTAATTAATGAACAGAGCGTTGCCGTTTTCCTTTATCTCTAATTAGACCCTTTGGTTGAGCTTACTGATTTCGGCTCTAAAGCAACAAGGCCTGGTTAACAAGACGGGGGAAACGCTACCTTCCAGGCTTCCACATCATTCATCATTCATTAAAACTCTTAAGGGACCAGAACACAGCTGAGTTCTAACAGATATGATGTTAAAATCCCAACCAAGATGCATAATTATTGTCTGTTGATTTATGCACAGGAAAAGCAATTTCCTCGCACATACCAACAACTTCTAGCTAAGCGTTTGTGACTAAAGGTGCAGTTTGTGGATGTTAGCTAATGCTAGCAAATCTGAATTTAATCCAACAAATACAACAATCAGCCATAACAATAAAACCACTTCCTTGTTTCTACACACACAGTCCATTTTATCAGCTCCACTTACCATATAGAAGCACTTTGTAGTCCATCTACTGTATTTCTCTACATACCTTTTAACCTGCTTTCACTCTGTTCTTTAATGGTCTGGACCCCCACAGGACCACTACAGAGTACGTATTATTTAGGTGGTGGATCACTCTGAGAACTGCAGTGACACTGACATGGTGGTGGTGTGTTAGTGTGTGTTGTGCTGGTATGAGTGGATCAGACACAGCAGCGCTGCTGGAGTTTTTAAATACCGTGTCCACTCACTGTCCACTCTATTAGACACTCCTACCTAGTTGGTCCACCTTGTAGATGTAAAGTCAGAGACGACCTTTTGCTGCTGTTTGAGTTGGTCATCTTCTAGACCTTCATCAGTTGTCACAGGATGCTGCCCACAGGGCGCTGTTGGCTGGATGTTTTTGGTTGGTGGACTATTCTCAGTCCAGCAGTGACAGTGAGGTGTTTAAAAACTCCATCACCATGTCAGTGTCACTGCAGTGCTGAGAATGATCCACCACCCAAATAATACCTGCTCTGTGGTGGTCCTGTAGGGGTCCTGACCATTGAAGAACAGCATGAAAGGGGGCTAACAAAGCATACAGAGAAACAGATGGACTACAGTCAGTAATTGTAGAACTACAAAGTGCTTCTATATGGTAAGTGGAGCTGATAAAATGGACAGTGTGTGTAGAAACAAGGAGGTGGTTGTAATGTTATGGCTGATCGGTGTATATATCACAAATAAAGGCATATTATTCTACAGTATGTTAAATTATTAATCAAAAAGTCCAGAAAACATGTACAAACTGCTTCAGAACTCAATAGTGGTTTTTTTTTAACCTCTCCATGGTAATTGTAGCCTTATGTGAGGCTTCCCAGCTATGGAAACTTATAAAGAATTCTACAAAGGAATGGTGTGGCAACCAACAAATAATGATATTTAAAAGCCAAGTACATTAGCACTCAGTGCTTCTGTTTTGTAACCATGTACAGCATACTATTTCGCAACTGGGCTATTGTTGTTGGTCCTAAACATTTCCACTTCATAATAACAGCACTTAAAATTGACCAGGTCAACAATAACAGAGCAAACAACAACTGATTTGTTAAAAAGGAGGGATCATATGACAACGCTGCATGGCATGTAATTGAGTTGACTATTCCTAAGTGTGCCTACATATTTACATTTCCAGCATTTAGCAGACGCTTTTATCCAAAGCGACTTACACAATGAGCTGAACACAATGAGCAATTGAGGGTTAAGGGCCTTGCTCAGGGACCCAACAGTGGCAACTTGGTGGTGGCGGGGCTTGAACCGGCAACCTTTTGTTTACTAGTCCAGTACCTTAACCACTGAGCTATCACTGGCCATTACATATGGACAAAAGTATTGGGACACCCCTTTTTAATTACTGAATTTATGTGTTTAAGCAACAACAATTGTTAACAGAAAATAAATCAGTTATATAAAGGAAATTACAGTATATGCCTCTAACTTTGCAGCAACAGTTTAGGGAAGGCTGTTTCCAGTTTCTGGAATGTGAACAAGAACAAAGTTCTATAAAGACAAGAAGAAGATTTGGAATGAACTGGAACATCAACTGAGTGTCCAGCCATATAAATGCTCTTTTGACTGAATGGACAAGTCCCACAGATATACTTCAAAGTCTTGTGAGAAGCCTTCTCAGAAGAGTGACTGTTGCTATAGCTGAAAAGATTACAAGCTCATTCTATTTACACACCATTTGTATTTGAAATAGGATGTCCAACAAGCTTATGGTCAGGTGTCCAAATACCTTTGGCCATATAGTGTACTTTCAGCCATGACAATAACCTGTGAGCTATGCCTGTGATATACTGGGTCATTTGCACCAGTTAAGTCAGTCCTAGAGTGTTGGTGGAGTACAGGTATGATTCTTGGCTCAGTGTGGATGTTCGCCAAATGTATGTGTGGGTTTTCCTACAGCTATTCCAGTTTCTGGCTACTTTAAACTGACCCTTGGTTTGAGTTAATCAGTGAATGGGTGAGATAATAAAGTCCTGTGATTAACTAGTGCACTGTGAGATTGTGAGACTGTAAGGCACTGGTTGCACCTCAACCCAGACCAGTGCAAAGCATTATGAAAGATGATGGAACAAATCAGTTATTTCATTAAATTAACATCCTGGTTACCAGGGTCATAGGTCAGCAATAGTGTTTGTGTTGCACAGCTTGAGGATCCTAAGTTTAATACTCAGCTTGGCTTACTCCAGGTTTGAATCTCCGCCTTGCTATTGGTGGACCAATGATTGGCTATGCAGTGGATTGATGCCTTGCCTTGATCCCAGTGTTTCCCAGTGGGACTGGACCTGCCGTGGTCCTGACCAGGAGAAAGCAGTTGATGAATATGAATATATTGTTGACGTGGATTTCCTCTAAACAGTTTGCTTTTCTTTGGCCCCTGTAGAACAGAAGTTGGACAGGAGAGTGTGTGACCCCCTGCAAGAAATCATTCCCACCCTAATTGTGCCCAGTGTTTCTAAAAATTAATTTATGAATAAATGTACTCTCATGCATAGGAATGACATAGTTGTATGCAGCATCTACAAGTAACCCCCCCCCCCCCCCCCTCCTTCTGGAAGTAAGTCAAAGTGGTCTGTAATAATTCAAGAAGGAGAAAAAAACGATGTGATAGACCTATTCATTAGAACCCGATGTCACACCTAATGTATTCTGCACTTCAGACCTTAGCGGGAAGTCCATTACATTCCTCCAATCCAGAAATTGCATGCTGGGTAGGACTGAAATTCATTATTCTGCAACATGACTACATTAACTTCATAGCAGCCACCTGTGCAGTCATACTTTCCAATAACAGCAGGATAGCGCCTACGCTTTCATCTCTCTAACCTACGCTCTTCAGTCCTCCAGCCACTGGCTTCTTCATTCCTTGCTTTATTCTGCTCTGCCATTCCATCAATCTGACACTGGGCTTTAATAACTGGACAAAGAACCCAGTGATTGAAATAGACATTTGTCATTCATCCCAAAATGCCATTACAGTCAATTAAGAGACTAAAAAGGCTTTTTAAAAATCTAATCATTAGATGATGTGCACATATTTGATTCAAGCAAGACACTAACATATTAGATTCATCAGACAGGCCAAAACCTGATGGCAGCATTCATTCATTCATTTATTGTCTGTTTCACAACCGCTTTATCCAGATGGGTGGTGGGTCTGATTCATTAGGTGAAATGTAGGAAGCACCCCGGACAGGTTGCCATTCCATCACAGGACGGACACACACACCCACACACATCACTGACACACACTCACAATTTGTAGTAGCTATAGTTGGTTTCAGTGCATGTCTATGGACTTGTAGGAGGAAACAGGAGCAGCAGGAGGAAACTCACAGAGAACATGCAAACTCCACACAGTAAGGACCCTGGTGGCCAGGCTGGAAATTCTAACCCAGGCCCTTCAAGCTATGAGGAGACAGTGCTACCCATTGCGCCACCATAAAAAATTAAAGCTTCTATGAGTCTTAATACTGCAGACAGTTATATTAATCACAAAGGCACCATGGCAATATTGTGGCAAAACTGGTAACTGGGCATTGCACAACTGACACCGTTGGTGAACTTTTGGCATGTTCTCTCCATATATGAGTTTCCTCTTTGTACTTTTGGTGTACTCTCATTTTCTAGATATATGCACCAAGTGGATAATACACTTTCGGTAGCCTTGTGGTAGCATAGTGGGTAGAGCTTTGAGCTGTTAATTGGAAGGTTGTCGGTTCAAATCCACACTCTGCTATGCAGCCATTGTTGGGCCTGCTTCCAAATAAGCAGGGATATGCAGAAAAAGAATTTAATTGAACTGTACATATGTATATCTATGACAAATAAAGTTCCTCTTCTTCTTTTTTTGTATATTACATAACTTGGGTACTTGAATGTCCAAAAACGTACCACCGAGGATACCACTTCAATTTCTAAGAGTGTACTTTAACAATTTACCCTGTGTAAGTTTGTGCTGTAATACATTTCTGCCAGTGCCAAGTCTCTTTAGGTGGTGCACAACCCATTACATCCCTGAGCCAGATTAAGGCCTACATAAGCATATCATTAACACACAAAACCTTAGTGTTGTCCTGGATAGCCAGTTGTCCTTCTCTGCTTATGCCACTAACATGACAAAATCATGCCAGTTCCTCCTCTATGACAAAAAAATTCTACCATTTCTCTCTATTCTATTTCTCTCTAAATTCTACCATTTCGTCACTTAGATTCTTGTCCAATCACTTGTCATCTCGAAATGGATTACTGCACCTTTCTTCCAACAGGTACTCCCATGTCCACTATTAAACCCCTGCAACTGATTCAAAATGCAGCTGCCCATCTGGTTTTCAACCAACCCAAACACAGTGATATTTACATGTTCGGCATTTGGCAGACGCCTTTATCCAAAATGTGACAGTACTGAGACAGTATATATTGTCTAAGCAATTGAGGGCCCAACAGGAGCAACCTGGCAGAGTTTCACACTACACCATCTATCACCAACTGGAATCGCAGGCGAGTTCCTCTGGTGTCCCAAACTATGTTTTGTCACGAAAACAAACGCATTTAATGATACCATGTCCAAAAATGCACCTCAACAAGTAGCGAGCGATCAAAGTTTGTGCGCTGATGTGCAGCGTAAAAGCAAGTAGAAAAAATTAATAATTCTGAGTGGATTTGGCTACGCGAACAGCATGGATTGTTCTATAGTGAGTTGGAGGTTAATAAATACTTCTTGCAATGCAACATTGATGTTTTGTGGAGAACGATAAGGTCAGAAATACTGTAAAATGTGTGTGTGCCGATGTATTCTGATATAAATTATATTATGCGCTTGTCCCACCTTTTTACAACTCCTGCCCTGCGTTTCCCCTCACACCGTATGTTGCGTTCTCATTGGCTGTTCGACATAGCACTCATTGCCAGTTGGGCAACTCAGATCCAGATATTTGACAAGCTAGATATCTCTCTTCGCCGCTCGAATCGAGTTGTTGAGTAGTTCACACATAGCGACCGAGAGCCGAGTTTTGATCGCCGAGCGAACGGCGAGTTGCTCCCGAACCGGCAAATCCAGCTCAACCAGTCGGCGAGTGAAAATCAGGGTAAAAATCGTGTAGTGTGAACTAGGCATTAGATAACTTATAAAACTCTGTTCTGAATCATGCAAGTCTTGATCATCTTGATGAACTTGAAATCAGGCATCAAGGCATTCGAACATCTGAGTCTGTCCTACCTATACCTCTGTTCCAACAGTTTTTAGCAGATTTATATCCTTGGACTGTTGTCTACTTGAAGTAGAGAAGGAAATGTTTACTGTGGCATCACTTATACAAGTCACCCTGCTAAATGAAGAAAATGTAAATGTAAGATGAGTCATACTAACAATAAATGCAGTTGTAATAAGACCGTATTTTGTCTCAGGAATCAAAAACAAAAGCACCACTCAGTGCTGAAGTTCACAGATGAATAATTCATTACTTAACCTTTGCATTTCAAAGCACTGCTGCCTGAAATTGACACAAAAAAAACAAAAGCAATTATAACACAATGTGCTTTCCTAAAGCAAAGAGGTGTCAATTAAGCAGGAAGAAAGAGATGACCTCAACGGTGAATTGATCTGTAATTGATTATGTACAGTTCTACATACCGGAAAAGGGCGAAGCCTGCTGTGATGAGCTCTGAGGAATTTTTGGGGGGTGTTTTATTAGTAAGTGAACGTTAATGAAAACGGTGAGTCCAGCAATGCATTATTTGTATGGAGATGATGACACCTACTGGTTGTAACAAGAATTGCATTTTATTCAATTGTATTTATTTAGACGGTCATGCATGACTTGAAAATGAAAGAGGAGAAAAAAAACACACTGCATGATTAAGAGTTCGATCCTTATATTGTACTTCAGTTAGATGTTGTTTTAGGCTGTTTATAATCATGTTTTGAAGTGGTTTGGATCTGTAGTCTGAACAGAGCCTGCAGTGGCACGCATGCGCAAATCAGTCCTCCATCTGAGATTTAGCAGAAACCTCTAATTAATTCTGACTACGAGTTTAAAAAACAATATTACTATTTTAAGCTGTTAATTGCCATAACAGGTACATAATTACATGAAAACTATACATTTTACATTACCCTTACACGATATTTGTTTTACTTGCGGTTGCTCAATATAGCCTGTGTATAAACAAGAGAAAATTATCTGAACCAATATCTAAATTATTTGAACCATTATCTAAATTACCCACCCTTTGCATATTTCATTAATTGTAAATAATGTACTGATATTCTAATTTATCGTATCGTTTTAAAAGAAGAAATTATGTGACATTGTATGTAGCTTCAACAGACGCCTGTTAGCAGTGCTTGCTTTAGTCTGCGGCTGAAGCTCAAATTTCATTCAAATTGAACTGTAGTGCACTAGAGCGCTCCTATCGTCTATTCAATGTAGTGCACATCAAAAGTGACGTAAGAACGATTTATAAATTAAGCGGTTTTACACAGGACCATTTTGTAAGGAGAAAGTATTTCAAGAAATGTAGTGTAGTAAGAGCTACCAAAATGCATTAAAATGAAAAAATATACATTAAACATACAAAGTTCTTGACAAAATGACTTGTTTACAATTACACACTGTAATGCTACTGTTGTGGGGCTACTCCACAATAATTCTATATTTTTAGAACAGGATGTCCCCACACATAGTACACATACTTACAGAGTATTATGGCTTTTTTTCACTTCACGGTAATCTAAAAGGTACAGTTCAGTTTTAAATCCTTGATCACATACAGTACATTGGTTGTTCCCACTAGAAGTAGCTTGTACTTAACCTGAGTACCCTTGCTAAATTTGGTTACTTTCCTGACCAGGGACCAAGCATACCAAAGTAGGCTGTATAAGTAAAGCGAGAAACCGTGCAAATTGTTAACTGGTCAAATGCAATCATTACAGACTTGCAAGTGAAAAGTTTAACATTTTTAACAATGAAGTTCATATCTAACCGAAACAAATTCCAGGTTGAGATCCTCATTTCTGTGTTTAAAAGGGGTTGAGGGTAATATTTGTTTATCTGTGAGTAAATTAAAAAAATAACTATTGAATCAAGAAGTTCCATTTGTAAATACTTGTGAAATCTGTTCATGAGCTGTGTACCTTTCTGTGAAAGGGAATTCAAAGTAGCTTTCTGCCAAAGAACAATGAAAGGCCAATTTAGCATTTCACTTTCAATATGTAAAGTTATGTTAAGTAAGTTTACCAGTGGGGTTATAGGTGTAGTCACCTTTTAGGAACAGAAAGGATTATGCAGTGTACATTTACTGCAGTACTGAGTACTGGCTAGCCTTGTTTAAGTACATTCAGCTTCTTAGTGGACATAGCAAGCCTTTAAATATGGTAAAATCTATTGTGTTTTTAATCTCATAAGGATTGTCAAAATGTCATTTTGGTCGTACTGGTCAAAATGTCATTTTATGTTTACAAATAAGGCAGGGAGTTTTGGAGTAGACTATTAAACTGAAATGTTAAAAGGTGTATGTGAATGTGAATGAAGTTTATAGTAAGTCTGAGACACCAGAATCTAAAGAGAATAGGCGTAACTACTGGGGGGGCAGGTGCACTGGGGCCCATGGCAGGTGGGGGCCCTCCACGACATGAACTAAACCCCCCACCGCATGTACATATATACTCCACCATCATATTTACTGCTTACAAATGAAAACATGGCAAAACTTCCTGCTAAATGGCTAGCCTCTTAAGACCAACAGTAATGTGGAAAAACACATTCGGCTACTGTAGTTTGCCTTGTAATCAATACCAGTAAGCGCAATTTTATCCAGATACATTCAATCATGCAGGACTATTTAAATTTGTTTTCAAATCAAATCAAGTTTCTAGTCAAATTAAACAAATTCGTTTGCATGGGCAGCAAAGTTTGCAGAGATAATTATAATTTTATTTCATTGTAATTTTTTATTACTCTTTTATCACCCCCAGGGTTGCAGTGGGTCCAGTTTCCCTGGAAACTCTAGGTGCAAGACAGAGCGCCAGTCCATCACAAGAAATAATAATAATAATAATAATAATAGTTTTCCCCTTCTTGCATTGTCCTAATTTGGACACTCAGTTTTACCTGGGATAACCTCTTTGTAAAGCCATTAGCTGCATCTGTACACCAGCCAGAAAAAAAATAGAAAAAAAGTCAAGAAAATATTGTTTAATAGATTAATCTAAAACAAGTACATTGTCCTGCACCATTGACGGTCCTCAAGATCAGCATTTTATTGTCTTATGCTTGATGTCTTTATCTAATGAATTCTTCACAGTAATTAAAGCAAAGTTCACATTTCAATTGGCTCTGCCTGAAGCCATCAAACACACCATACACAACTGATCGTTCTTCCTTAGGACGACAGGAAAAAGGGAAAATAATCAGCTCATTCAATACAAGATTGATACAAATACAAAAATTCCACATTATTATTTGCACGTGCCACCTTTTGACATTCAACCTTTATTTTTGTAGTTTTTGAGGTAAGCATGTAAACTTGGTGTTTTTGTGTGACCTGAATGCTGTTCTCTGTTTCCATGAACATTTTCTTAAATGCAAGTGCAGAGCTGCAGCAGTTTCGACAAATTTGCATTGGGTTGCATGGACAAAAAAAAGCTTCGTCTCTACTCTGTCTGAAAGCACACACTGTTCTGCTGACAAAAGTGCACTTGTAAAATTCATATACAACTGTTACAAACATACTAAAAACAATGTTATATACAGTGTTGCTGTATATGAGAACATAAAAAAGTACTGAAAATAAAGTGTCTACATTTGAAAATAATCACCTATAATAATCATTATATATTAATATTTCAGGAGCTTCTCCTCATATAACTGATACTCAGCACCATCAGCAATAGCCTGGCTGCATCATGAATCACTTTTATCGGAGAAGACGCCTTTTAAACGTCCAAATATTAAGCAAGACTAAAAGAAATAGTTGGTCAGAGAAACACACTGACAGAATTTTACACTTATACCAAGTGTAGCTAATTAACCAAGATGTGTTACATGTCCATTAGATGTTTTTTGCACTGGAGCTGCAAGGCTGATGTTACAACAATTAATGGAAGTCTGTTTATCCATATATGGTAATATCAGGTATGGATATATTGAAGATGTCTAATATTTAACATTTTAAACTATTATACCTAAGATGGAATAATACTAAAAAAATTATTAAAACAAAAAAGGTATGATAACAGAATACCTGAAAGACTGAAATCCACAAACAGTAATATAGACAGACCTGAATATTCACTAAATCATTACAATCTTCAAAAATACAATGAAATATGAACGTTTATGAATATACAATTTAAAAACACCTTATGCCTAGCTGTAAACCCATAATAGCAGGCTGGCTTGCTGACTGATATTAAACTGTTAGCTTGCATATGTCACAGGTTAACACAGGACAGATTTTACAATCAGAGATTTGATGTCATACACAATTAACTGGTATTTGGTTGACTCTTATTTTGAAAAGAAAACGCTAGAAGGTGCATGAAATAAACTAAACAAATTCTATGTAGATTTAGTGCATTGTTTAGGGTGTGGATGAACAGTGGTGCAACTGGTAGCATGGGTACATAGTATCAGTCCTTGTCTTCAGTCACTGTCTGGAGTATTGCATAATTTCAGTACACTGGTTTCCTTCCACCCCTTAAAATATGCAGAAATTGAAATGGCTACGTTCACTTGCCCCTGGGTGTGAGTGAATGAGTGGGTGAGTGGTTAAGTGTGTGTTGCCCAAATGACTGGCATCATTTCAATGATGCAGTGATAATATCAAATAAATAAATGATTATTGGTTGATCAAGGTCATAATAGGTCTGGCACCACCCTAAAAAACTGGATACATAATAGAAAGCTCCTGTACAGGGCACCAGTCCGTCGCAGGCTGTCACATACACTATGCCTGCCAATGGCTGATTTTAGTTATTTCTGCCACATCCATTGCTAACAGGTGTATAAAATGATATGAGGTAAATGATGTGTTTAACATTGCGGAAACAGTTTGGGAAAATCCCCTTTCTCTTTTAGATTGATATTGCCCCTGACTACAAAACAAGGTTTATAAAAACATGGTTTGAATAGTTGTGTGCAAAGAAGCTCCAGTTACCTACACAGAGCTCTGGTCTTAACCCAATTGAACACTTTTGGGATGAATTAAACGTTTTGCAAGCCAGGCCTTTTCTACCAACATGGGCAATAATTACCACAGACACACTCCAAAGCCTTGTACAAAGGCTTCCCCAAAGAGAAGATGTTACTAAAGCTACAAAGGAAAAAATAGCAAGTCAATATATACAGTATGCCCATGGTTTGGTCCAGCAAGCACATGGTCAGGTGTCCCATTACTTTTGTCTATATAGTATATTTACTTACATCAAAGGGCGATGTAGATTAGCCCATTTATCTTCTGTTTGTTTTCAGGAGGTGGGTGGAATTGATAGAACATGTGAAACAACTCACAGACAAGGAGTGGAATTGAGGATTCAACCCACTACAAGCTCTACAAGCTGTGACAACTAAGTGATTACTTGTATCCAAATGTCAAAATAATTATTATATAATAATGATATTAGCACAAATGTAACAGGACTTCTAACTATACTATATATATATAAGAAAACTTGCACATTTTCAATCTGTTTAAGAAAATTCGAATATTAGTGCTGTCATGGACTGATGGCCTATCAGGGTAGACTCACTGCTTGTGCCCAATGTTTCCAACAAAGTGTCTGGAAGTGTCTAGTTACCTTACCTGCATAGATCCAGTGCAAAAAGTACATTTCAGACACCAAAAGTTTCTTGGCAGACCAAGTATCCCTGAATTAGAATTTTCTATAAAATATGTTGTTATAATAAGTCCTGTAGTTTGAAACAAGTACATTTTTCTCCAAAAACACCATGTGCTTCTCAGCTGATGATGAAGACTCTGGGTCCTTCCTCTCTCATTGGTGGTAATGTGTCCACATTTTCAATGAGCACGTGCTTGTCCTCCCTCTTAGTAGGACTGTGCTGGATCTGAGGCTGGCACAGGTTACTCCTCAACTCATCTACAGTCACACGTAGGTCCTTAAAGAGATGGAGCATGCTCACGCCGAGCACAATGACCAGAAAGCCCCCTATGGTTCCCACCATGTCCACGCCTGACATGGAGCCCCACTCTTTAAACAGAATGATGGATGTGGTTAGCACTACAGTGGTGAAGAAGACGTAGTAGATGGGATAGACCAGCAGGGTGTTGAAAGTGTCCAGAGATTTGTTCAGGTAGTTGATCTGGACAATGACAGATCCTACTAGGGTCAGTAAGAGGATCCATGTGAGGGCGTCCTGGAAGACGGAGGGATCGTAACAGGCGGTACGGATGACGAGGCCCAGGCCTTTTACCGAAGACACAGTGAACGACCCAAGAAGCGAACAGATGCTTATGTAGACTAAAATGTTGGTCTGGCCGACTCGGGGAGCAAGGTAGAATATGATGACCAGACACGCGATGAAGAGGATGCTGGCAAACACCAGGAAACCTTAAAGAGAAGAGCAGAAAGAAGATGAGTAATATAATAGCTTGAATGCCCCATTTAATATGTAGTGTTTTTATTTACAGTACAATCATTTATTACAATCAAATTGGTCTCTAGGAGCCAGTTGCATTAACAATGCTTGTGTCTGATTGGACAATATTAAATATATTCCAAAGAGTGGATCTGAATAAGCAGCTCTTCCCACAGCCACACTCTTGTGGAAGACCTTCTCAGAAAACGGGTCCTGTTATAGTCGCAGATGGAGGGAAGACTAAATATTATTCAGTTGATTATTATTTTGGAACAGGATGTCACAATTTTGTTGTGCACTTGGGTGGCACAGGGGTCTAATACACTAGCCCAACACCACTGAGATCTTAGATCTTGGGTTTGAATTTCAGCTGTGTTATAGACTGGCCAGGTGCCCACACAAACACAAAGGCGCCTCTTCAGGCTGCTCGAGGTGCCTGCATGGTAGATTCAGGGATAGCAGGACCTGACTCTCTGTGCACGTTACTGCTCTTTGTTTAGACTACGTCTCTGGCAAGTAAAATGAAGCAATGTGGGCTATGCAACAGATGAGGAGGTTTCAGTTGGGGAATTGGATAAGATTGGAATGAAGAAAGTGTGTTAAAGAAAGTCATTTAGATTTAGATGTATTCACCTGGATCTAACAATTTCTCGGCCATTTCATTCAGGTTAGTCACGGCTTCCTCTTCCGGTGCATGTATCACCATTATTGTGCTTCCTATAAGGCTGAGCATGCAACCGAGTTTTCCCAGCAGGTTCATCGTCTCACCGAACAGATGAGAGGAAAGCACTGCACTGTGGACAAAAACAAAGGTTACAATACAGAAACTATTTTAAATAATACTTATATTTGCATAATTTATGAGAAAAGTCTGGACACCCCTGGTAAAATTTACAACACAAATCTGCACATTTTACTGTGTAAAATTACTTTAGATTAGAAAAAAAACACAACATGGATTTTAAAAATAAACCACGACAACTCGATATTTCACAATATTTGCCCTAATTTTCAAGCGTTCACTCAGGGATCAAAAATCTGCTCTTGATTTAACATCTCGATCTGAGCAGCTCACCAGTCGCTCGCAGACTCAAGAATAATATCTAGCATGCTAAATATCTGGACCAGTTGGTGACTCAAAATCATGTTGTAAATGTGTGGGGAAGGTGTAATACAGTTTCTAGAAGAATACATTGGCACATACACAAGCTTTACAGTATTTGTGACCTTATCGTCCATGCCAAACCATAATACAATACGTTGCATTGCAAAAAATATTAATTAAAATCTGCAGAACAGACAATCCCTGCTGGCTGCACAGCCAAATCCACTCCTTCACCCAGATTCTTTACTTTTTCCTTACTTGCTTTAATGCTGCATATCAGCGCACAAACAACTTGGATCCCTTGCTTCTTGATGATGTGCATTTTTGGACATGGTATAACTAAACCCCTCGTCACTTCTCGCGTGTGTTTACGTGGTAAAAAGTAGTTTGAAAAACAAGACAGACTCGTCTGAGATTCCTCCTGGTGATAGATGGTGTAGTGTGTGACCCCTACCGCTGATCAATCGTGTAGTGTGAAAACCACAACTCCCGATTACATAAGATCCAGCAGCCTAGTGTGAACTATACAGCGATCTGAACACTTTAAAAGTCGTATATTGTGAACTTAGCATTACCTGAAAAGGACACTCAGGGCTCCAAGTGGGGTGACTACAGTTGCTGGAGCAAACATGTACGCTGCAAAATTTGCTGCCTCTCCTCCCCCCACTGACAAAAAACACAGATGCAAACAGAATATCTTACATACTGATAGTTTATGTTCACCATATGAAAGTGTATAGATTCATTAATGTGCCAATAATGTGCGGTGTTCATGTGCGGTGTTCATGTGCTTACTGGTTAAAAGTCCACCCCACCACATCCAGTCCTTCAGGTAGCCATGTCCTCCTTCACCTAGAAGGTTAACATTAGAAAAAAAATTTGATATTTTTTTAGGTATGTATCAATATTAAACAGATAATAAACAATGTTAAATAAATTCATACAACACACAGGTAAAGATATTTGACCACTGCTTGTCATACACCGATCAGCCATAACATTAAAACCACCTCCTTGTTTCTACACATATTGTCCATTTTATCAGCTCCACTTACCATATAGAAGCACTTTGTAGTTCTACAATTACTGACTGTAGTCCATCTGTTTCTCTGCATGCTTTGTTAGCCCACTTTCATGCTGTTCTTCAATGGTCATGATGGTGACATGATGGTGGTGTGTTAGTGTGTGTTGTGCTTGTATGCGTGGATCAGACACAGCAGCACTGCTGGAGTTTTTAAACACCTCACTGTCACCGCTGGACTGAGAATAGTCCACCAACCAAAAACATCCAGCCAACAGCGCCCCGTAGGCAGCGTCCTGTGACCACTGATGAAGGTCTAGAAAATGACCAACTCAAACAGCAGCAATAGATGAGAGATTGTCTCTGACTTTACATCTACAAGGTGAACCAACTATGTAGGAGTGTCTAATAGAGTGGACAGTGAGTGGACACGGTATTTAAAAACTCCAGCAGCGCTGCTGTGTCTGATCCACTCATACCAGCAGGGTCCTGACCATTGAAGAACAGAGTGAAAGGGGGCTAACAAAGCACGCAGAGTAACAGATGGACTACAGTCAGTAATTGTAGAACTACAAAGTGCTCCTATATGGTAAGTGGAGCTGATAACATGGACAGTGAGTGTAGAAACAAGGAGGTGGTTTTAATGTTATGGCTGATCAGTGTAAGTGGTGCATAAATTACATAAATAAATACAGAACTATGAAATTGTATTAGATCATTACAGATTTTCTAGACAGATCTAAGAAATATCTTAGCAACATCTAAATTATTTAATTTTATAGATTTTTGATACATTAAGATTCTTGCATAATCTCAGTTGGTTAGCATATTTAGTTTGTCAACATTCTGCAAGCTAAATTGGTTCTGGTCATGTTACTTTACTATGTTAAACAGTTTTTAAATAAAAAAAAGCTCTCCCAACAGGAAACTCAGGAAATAATATGTGGATGAGCTGCTAAAAGCTTGTCCGGTAACTGTTAACCATCGACTAATATCAGATAGCTATCAGTAAAAACTGTTAAGAAAAATATGCATTCTTATTATACCAATCCTTGTAAAAAGCATCTACTTAGACACTGACCTGCTCTGGTAAGCCCATTTGCAGCCAAACGCAGCAATGCCTTCTTTTTTAGGATCACACTTCCTCCTATGAGAAATGCTGAGAGCACGGCCAGGTTCAGACCGATCCAGAAGTTGCTTTTGCTCCATTTGTCTGTAGCGAAGGCTGGCAGAGCAGCAGTGGCGTTGAATTCACTGCTTAAGGACCAGTTGAGGGCTCGCTCCGACTCGGGATCAATCATGCAAGCAGAGGTGGGAGGCTCACAAAGCAGTTTTATTACTGTCCCTAAAACAAGCAGAAGGCATTAGGATTTAGAACAAGGGGATATGAAGGAAACAGTATAAAGTATCAAATGTAATAAATGAAATGCAAACTAAGTTGATTTGTCCAAAAACATGCTAAGGGATGTGGACACATGACCATGAGCTTATTGGATGTCTCACCATAACCACAAGCATTAATATAGTGAACATTTAGAACTTTTTGAACAATTAATGACGCCAGGAATTGATGTTGGACGCTAAATATGTTCAATGAGGTGAAGGTCAGTTAAGGTCAAACCATGTCCTTGTGCATAGGGGCACTGCCATGCTGAAACAGCAAAGGACCTTCCCCAAAGAGCTTTAACAAGGTTGGAGGAAACATCATTTATTAGATACAATTATTATATGAACCTGGTAATAATTAGTATGGCTAAATCTCCTAAGATTAATAATTAGATTGAGCATCTACATACCTTTGGGCAAGTAGTTTACATGTCAACAGTGTATTACATCAGCACATTTAATATCCAAAACACTGTACAATCACTGTTTGTTCTGTTGCAGCTTTCCATGACTAAATATATGCATGTGGGCCATACACCGACCAGGCATAACATAATGCCCACTGAGAGGTGAAGTGAATAACACTGATTATCTCTTCATCACGGCACCTGTTAGCAGGAAAAATGTAGTGTAGGGATTTGAGCAAGTTTGCAAGAGCTAGATGGGTAGACGACTGGGTCAGAGCATCTCCAAAACTGCAGCTCTTGTGGGATGTTCCCGGTCTGCAGTGGTCAGTATCTATCAAAAGTGGTCCAAGGAAGGAACACTGGCAAACCGGTGACAGGGTCATTGGCAGCCAAGGCTCATTGATGCACGTGGGGAGCGAAGGCTGGACTATGTGGTCCGATCCAACAGACGAGCTACTGTAGCTCAAATTGCTGAACTTAATGCTGGTTCTGATAGAAAGGTGTCAGAATACACAGTGCATCACAGTTGCAGGGTTGTTTTGGCAGCAAAAGGGGGACCAACACAATATTAGGAAGGTGGTCATAATGTTATGCCTAATAGGTGTATGTCTGTTTGTAAATGTAACGTGACTCTCTGTCAACAAGAAAACTGACTCTGTCAACAAGGACCGTGCTGACCTTCGTGTCGAACGCTTAAATGACTTAAATGCTTTCTTTTAAACCTGTGCAACAGGTTTTGGGGGGCTGCGGTTAGTGTAAACAAAAGTGGATAAATGAATTGAGTTAGATGAATTCAGTGTTTAATTGTTATTGTCTTATCAGTACCATTGCTAATGTCACAGGACACATAAAGAACTCAAAATGAGATCCAGTAATTTGAAAACAGACCTAAAAGAAATCCTTTTTCTGTTTTTGCCACCATGCTAATATTACATGTTTAATGCCTCCTGTTGGATCTAATATCAGCACAAACACGGCAGATTTGCTGATCTGGTTAAGAAAGCCAGAACAGATTACTTGGGATGTAAAGATGCACCACAAGGCAGTTAAAAATTGGTGCACATGTGCCACGATTCGAATCGGTACTTTATGTAAAATGAATCGATATTCATTTTAAACAACAGAGGGCACTGGTACTATTCACCTCACCTGGTTGACATCACTACACAGAGTTGTACGGGATTTTCCAGCCAAATTTATTTATGTGAGGATACTTTCTTTATTTGTATTATTCATTTATTTATATAATGTGGGATTTGTTTTAACATTTCATTTCAGTTTTTTTTTTTTACACAAAAAGGGAAATGTGCAGCATTGTTTTGCATAGTTTGTACCTACCTCAGAAATAAAAGGGTATTCATTATTTAGATAAATAAAATATTATATTTTATTTTTTAAAGAGAAATAATAAAAGGAAACTTTGTCATAATTTGTCTTCAATTTCATTTTGTTTGAAAAAATCGGGGAATAATCATATCGTGAACCCAGTATCGTAAATCGCATCGCATCGAGGGTAGAGTGTATCGTTACATCCCTACAGATTACTGATCGCTCACCGAAACCAACAGTGTGAGATCCTCTTCACTTTGATATATCAGCACTGTTTAATGAGAGACTTGTTTTTGCCCAATGAAAACTGGTTAGCTGGCCAACATTGACAAGATAGCTAAAACATAAATGTTTGCTAACAGGGTGAGACAGCAGGAGTTGACACGTCGTCACAGTACTTAGAGAAACACATCAGCACAGCTGGTTGTTCTACTTGTCAGTGTGGGTTCAATCCAAACAACCAGAAGGTGGATTTGGCTGACTTAAATTGGCACTAGTTGTGAGTAAATATTTGTGTTTTGCCTTGTGATTGATTGGACTGTCCAGACTGTACTCTTGCCTTGCACCCAGTGTTTTTAGGTGATGAATAACTACAGTATTTCATAACTGTTAAAACCATTTTATTAGACTTATAGCTTCAGTGCAACTGACTGCATTTAAGATCATGATAAAATTATAATTGTAATAATTATAGTTTTTTAGTCTAATGCGTACTTTAAAATCTATACTTAAAATAAATAAATATTATAGGGAATTAAAATGACCTCCTACCCATTGCTCACTATAGGACAGAGTGTGGGGTATGGTTTCTGACACACTGGTCACGTTAAGTGTATGTTTACTTAGTCAACATGAGTGTTCCAATACTAACACACACTAACACACACTAACACACACTAACACACACTAACACACACTAACACACACTAACACACACTAACACACACTAACACACACACACTAACACACACACTAACACACACACTAACACACACTAACACACACTAACACACACACACTAACACACACACACTAACACACACACACATCATCGAAACAGAATTTTGTGAAAACATTAGACTTTGTTCTTTTATTAAGTCATACAATGTCATACTAATGCTATTACTTTATACCTAGTACTGATGCAGTTTCAGAGATGTAAATTTTTTTTCAAGTTAATCGCAATTCTTTCACTACAAACACAAATTTTATGAAATTATTTTACAGGTTTTATCAATGTGTCATTAAGTGTCATAATCCAATATATTGTCATTTTCTTAATCAGACTTACCTATCTTCCCAATAAAAAATAATAACTTTAAACATGTTTGACATAAAATAATGCCCAAATCTGCATATTATAGCCAGAATTATTTTAGCATTCAGTCAGATCATGTTTGTAGAGGTCATGATGCAATTGCTTTTGACAGGTGTGCAATAAACATAACAATGTCAAAATGACACCAATTAATTCAAGTGTCATTATAGGTAAGAATATTGGCCCTAAATTTTCTATTGGTAGTACACTGGATTTTAAATTTTTATTAGTATATTTTATGTTAATTTTTTACTACTATGAGACAAGAACAGATATGTAAACACAGGATATAAGCTCTCTTAAACCAAGCCACCATTACACTGTTGCTTCTGGTGTTTTGCATACTATGCTTGCCGACAGATAGCTTGGTCACTGAGAGAATGTCCGTTTAAGATTGTATCAGTTCCAAACAATGCTGTTCTGCTATTATAACAAAGCAATGCTGGAACCTAGGCTACACCACCTTTGGGTGGCAAAACTACTGGCTGTAATCAGGCCTCCCTATCATCTTTGTTGGGCCCCAATAAAATGTATTTATACATTTATTAATCCTCAGAAACCAGGGTGACGCAGTGGTCCAGCAAGTGCGGGCCAAAACATGAAATAGAAGTCACTGGACCCACTGCAACTCTGATTTGTATAAGATAGTGCGTTAAACAAGTATTTTCAGTAACAAGTTTAGGACTGTAGTGGATCTTAGTCTACATGGAAACACAGGCAGGTTTCCTTAAAGACAGAGACTGGGTGTCCTGTAAGAGATTCCAACTCAGACCCCAAGACCTAATGTGAATATGGTGCTTTTGTATCTGTTGGTCCTGGATTTTTGTATCTGTTGGTCCTGGATTTTGTAAAGTTGCTTTGAGACAATGTATATTGTAAAAAGCGCTATATAAATAAAGTTGACTTGACTTGACTTGCTACACTTCCTCTACCAGTAGGTTATTATTGATATATTACATATTGTTATACTTTATTATAATTAATTTGCTTACTATTTTTCCTACACCATAGCTGGAATTTAATTTTAATAGAATAAATAAATCTTTAATAATTTGTTTGGTTAATATGCCAAAAATCTGAAAGTAATACTTTAAATAGTGTGTGTATTTTAGCTTTAAATTCAGAGTAGTCTGGGTTAGACCTTGGACACGCGCGCATGCGCACTCTCACTTACACCTGCGTTTCGGTATAAGAACATGTTCTGTCAATTTAAAAATGTTCAGAATTTATGTTAAAAAGTATCTGTGTTCAGTATTTGTGTTCAGGTTTCTTACCATTTTCCCCTGAGTCCGATGTGAGGCGAATCACCAGCATGCTCTTTGATTCCCCGATGTTTTAAAGCTGTAGGCTAACTAATACTTAATATAAGCACATTAAAACAGCTCAATATTTAATCCGTACTATTGGATGTCCATTTATTTTCCATTAATTTATGTCTGAATGTTCGGTCTGGTGTAAATTAAACCCAGTTTAAGCTCTTAAATGCGAATGCTAATTCTTATAGAGCTTCAGATGGGCGTTGCGAACAGCACAGGTGTGTGAGCGTGTGTGTGTGTGTGTGTGCGCGCGAGCACGGGTGCGCGCTACCGGCACCGCCCGGCATCGTCTCTAAACTGACTCCTCCTGAAGAAAAACCAACACACCGTGAAACTCAGAATAAATAAACCAACAATTTACAACTAAAGTGTTTTACGGTTTTACAATTTGTAAGACATTCAACTGTGCTGACTTATTACTGAATTATTGTTAAATATTTCCATTTATTAAACAATTTGTTTAGTTTCATTCGTCCTGCACTTGCTGTCCCTCATATTTGACTAGAAGAGGTGTGCGCGTGCGCGTGTGCGCGTACACTTTGTAATCCTCCAACCACCAGTACAAAGAGATTTTCAAAGAACCCATTCGGACAAAACGTTTTAGGTGGTGGACCAGTTTAGTTACACTAACATGGAGGTGACATGATAGTGTGTTGTATCTGTATTAGTCCACAATATGCTGCACCATAACATTTCCAATACTGTTTACACTTACTAGCCTTTATCAAGCATGTTTACCTTAGCACGTATTGTAGGGTGGTTACAGTTAGAGACTACACTTATTTTATTTTTAAGCTCGACATGTATAAATCCTCTTTCAGCCTTCTATGTCAATTTGTCAATTGACAAATTTACAAGACTAACTAGCCTTTTAGACTTACGACCCTTACTGGCCTTTTTATCAGGCATGTTTACATTTATGTATTGTAGGGTGGTTAGAGACTACACTTATTATATTTTTTAAGCTCCATGTGTGTTAATCCTCCTACAGCCGATGTCAATTCGTGAGTTGACAAATTTACTAGACTTACTAGCCTTACTAGCCTTTTTATCAGGCATATTTACGTTAGCACGTATTGTAGGGTGGTTACAGTTTTTAAGCTTTCTGTGTGTTAATCCTCCTCTAGCCTTCTATCAGTTGACATTAATATGGCTTAAAGCCCACATATGTGTCCAAATTAAAGCAATTCTGAAATACATATATTTTTCATAGTAATGTAAAGTAATTTTCTGTTATTGAAAGTGTTTGGTGGCCGTTGATTGCTGGCACAATCGGTTATTTAATGCTGTGGTGCTTAACAATTTATACCTAAGACAATTGGAATGTGACACGCCTAGGTGTAACAGTGAAACTATGTATAAATCATGGTGTTCTGCTCCACTAACCCAGACGCTGATGAAATGAAAATCACTTATGATGCAGAATGACGATCACAGTACAACACCTGTGTGATGATTTAACCTAAATACACTTTTAAAGACAATCATTGTAGATTATGGTGTACATTGTACCAACCTTATTGTATTACTAGCTAAGCTTTCTAATTCTAAGCTTTCTAAGTTTAAAAAATATTATTTTACGGATATAAGCTTTAGGTTTACCTACAGGTATACCAAAAGACAACATTAATTTATGGTAAAAAAAAGAAAAAGAAAAAAAAAAGAAAACAATAATAAGTATTACCGTTGTAAAAAGTAATTTTTATTATCTAGATCCTTTAACTTTTTTTGCAATGTGTTGTAGATTTTATTTTGAATGGATTCAATTGCTATTTTATTCATCAATCCACACCTAATTACTCCTAAAGTTTTTAGGGGGTTTCAAAAATGAATTAAAACTCAAAAACTAACATTTCTTATTTACAAAAGTACCCCTTTTCAATACTGTTAGGAGCCCCTTTGGCAGCAATTACAGCTGCAAGTCTTCTTATGTCTCTACAATATTTGCACACTTGGATTCGGGCAGTTTATCCAGTTTTTCTTGGCAGACTGGATGGCTAGCATCTTTACTGACATCTTCAGGTTTTTTTTCCATTGTTTATTAGGATTTAATTGTGGGCTATGGATGTGGTACTCAGACACATTCACCTGCCCAGTAGCCACTCTAGTATTGTTTTGGCTGTATACTTCAGGTCATTGCCATGTTAAAAGATTAACTGTCTGATTTATGGAGTGTAGAATGAATGTTGGATTTTTTTTACTTTTCTGAAAAAAGACTCTATAGCCTGGATGCCTAATTTGGCCTGAAAGCCACAAATGCCCAACCAATGAAATATAAATCTAGTGTACTCTAGCAAGTCTGCCAAGTATCAAGCTAATCAATGTAAAAAAACTAAGGAGCAAATAAGTAAATATTAGATGTATGGAATGAAGTGTGGGTTTGACCTAGCACATTTTGTCCTATTTTTTTTAAACAACCTTAAATGATGAAGGTTATTGTGCTTCTGCATTTAGTATACAATGTTGGGCAGGTAAAATGACTTTATTTACATCACGTGTTTCTACTGTATGTTGCCTGTTCAAACATACTAGCTAATACCCCATGATGTGCCAAATTCATCCCGGGCATGACTCTACATGTTGTATATGCCCTCTATTGTAAGATTAGATTTTTGCAACCCACATACATTTGTTGCCAGGTATCAAGTGTACAATAGCACATCCCTAATCTTGTACATACGTACACACACATAACCTTCCCTGAACTGAATTATTAAAGCTGAGAAGAGTCTCAGGTTTGACTGAACTTTTTGTCCAGTTTCTATTAGTCATATGCTAAGAATGAAGACATGATTCATTGTTGCGTTTGTCTCTTAGTGATGTTATCTTGCCACAAGTTTCTCTTCCTTGTCTGCTCACCCGCACTTTTTTCTAACTCTGGAGATAATGCAGTCACTGTCTGGGTGGAGTTTTGCATATTACTTCAGTCTTCATGTGGGTTTCTGCCAGGGAGCTCTGTTTCACCACTGCTTTATTCTGGTCATGGTTGCAGTGAGTCTGATTAATTGGGCAAAAGGCAGGAAACACCTCTGACAGGTTGCCAGTCCATCACAAGGCACCGAGGAACTTCCACATCCCAAAAATATGCAGAAGGCTACTAAAAATGGCAGACTAAATGTATGTGAATGTGTGTTACCTTGTGATGAATTAGGGTATTTACAGATACAAGTCCAGTGTGAGCCTTACCAAGATAAAATGTTTAGTAAAAGTAATTTAATGTGTTTAAAATGACCTAGTAGGTACGGCTGACAGTAATAAGTCTAATACGCTATTAGCAATTGTTCTGTCTGAAACACATAAATTTAAAAATTAGAAGGGTTGTCCCAATACATTTGTCCATATACACCGATCAGTCATAACATTAAAACCACCTCCTTATTTTTACACTCACTGTCCATTTTATCAGCTCCACTTACCATATAGAAGCACTTTGTAGTTCTACAATTACTGACTGTAGTCCATCTGTTTCTCTTTATGCTTTGTTTGCCCCCTTTTATGCTGTTCTTCAATGGTCAGGACTCTCCCAGGACCACTACAGAGCAGGTATTATTTGGGTGGTGGATCATTCTCAGCACTGCAGTGACACTGACATGGTGGTGGTGTGTTAGTGTGTGTTGTGCTGGTATGAGTGGATAAGACACAGCAGTGCTGATGGAGTTTTTAAACACCTCACTGTCAAATCTGGACTGAGAATAGTTCACCAACCAAAAATATCCAGCCAACAGCGCCCCGTAGGCAGCGACCTGTGACCACTGATGAAGGTCTAGAAGATGACCAACTCAAACAGCAGCAATAGATGAGAGATCGTCTCTGACTTTACATCTACAAGGTGGACCAACTAGGTAGGAGTGTCCAATTGAGTGGACAGTGAATGGACTCAATATTCAAAAACTCCAGCAGTGCTGCTGTGTCTGATCCACTCATACCAGCACAACACACACTAACACACCACCTGTGCTGAGAATGATCCACCACCTAAATAATACCCACTCTGTGGGGGTCCTGACCATTGAAGAACAGGGTGAAAGCAGGCAAAAAAAAGTATGTAGAGAAACAGATGGACTACAGTCAGTAATTGTAGCACTACAAAGTGCTTCTATATGGTAAGTGGAGCTGATAAAATGGACAGTAAGTGTAGAAACAAGGAGGTGGTTTTAATGTTTTGGCTGATCAGTGTATTGTACATGTGTGCTGGTAAACATCTTGTGACTACATGACTTGGTAGATAAAACGTATGCTTCTGAGGTCTTGACATTGCTTTTTTTTAATGATAATTTTGTTTTATATTTAATAAAAACACCACACCTGACCTCGCCTGATTACGTCTGGGACATGCCCAAAAAGTTTTCCAGCTGAGACAAGTTCATTCATGACTTAACCATTTACGGCCTTTAGCCGCAGGGACTGCATAACTAATCACAAAATATATTTATCCTATAAATTATCCACTCAAAACTCAAGTGTATCTTTATTTATAGCAGTGTGGGAAAATAACAGGGCGGCACGGTGGCACGGTGGGTAGCACTGTCGCCTCACAGCAAGAAGGTCCTGGGTTCAATTCCCAGGCAGGCCCTTTCTGTGCGGAGTTTGCATGTTCTCCCCGTGTCTGCGTGGGTGTCCTCCAGGAGCTCCAGTTTCCTCCCACAGTCCAAAGACATGCGGTCAGGTTAATTGGAGACACTGAATTGCCCTATAGGTGAATGGGTGTGTGTGTGTGTGTGTGTGTGTGTGCCCTGCGATGGACTGGCACCCCGTCCAGGGTGTTACTGTGTGCCTTGCGCCCATTGAAAAGCTGGGATAGGCTCCAGCACCCCCCTGCGGTTAAGAAAGTGAGTGAGTGAGTGAGTGAGTGAGTGGGAAAATAACAAACTCTCATTACAATATTGGAGTTTACAAAAAAGGTTATTAGAGCTAAAAATTTATAAAATATATCTTATAGCATTTTAGCATGATAATGACTGGATCAAATAATTTTATTTTCATGTTGTTTAGCATTTTCTCTCATTACATTGCCCCAATTCCTCTGTGATCTGGTGATCTCTGCTGCTTGCACAACACATTGACCAGAGAGTCATTGTTGTAGCGGCAGAGGTGATTTCCTAGTTGACCGTTGCCTTTTCTCAGACACAGCCAACTTTTTTTGTTTAGCATACAGACTGTCTGTTTGTATTGTAAGCATAAAATCTGATTTTAAAGTCTGATATGAATGTTAGACAACAGGCCTGTCTTGCAGTCAATGTTTTCCATTAATTCTATTACACCAAACTCATCAAACTATATATTTATGACCCTTGCTTTGTGAACTGAACATGCTGGAACAAGAAAGGGCCTGCTAAGGTGAAAGCATATTATTTATTTGTATTTTAATGTCATGCATCTGTCATCAATCATATTTAAAAGTTATGTCCACATACTTTCAACCACTGGGTGCATGCAGTAGTACAGTATTAGTATTACATGAAGTATTATTGCATGTAAACATCAGCTAGAATGACTAATAGCTCTGACATCATTCAGACCCGTTATGGGAAACAGGTTTTCTAGCATTCTAGGAAGAAGCTTGAGCTTCAGCAGTATCAACAAAGGCAGGTGTCAGGTATCAGTTGTTCAGGTCTTTCAAAGAAGTGCTGCAGACTAATTACACCAGCTGCTTAACACTGCAAACTCATGTGCATTGAGGGAGGCGTCAGAGGCCGAGTCTGGAGACCTGTAACCCAGTGTGGGAGTGCTCATTCACCTGGAGTGGGAGCGTCAGTAATCCCAATGATCCACGGTCCCTAGTGGTTGCCCTCCTGTCCAAAGATGTCACCAAGGTACAAAAATACATGCTGTGCAAATTATTTGACTGCATGTTTTAAAGATACAATACGGAGAAATTATAATTAGCGGCATGGTGTATAATTAGTGACATCTATAAAATAAAAGATATATAAGGCAGCACAGTGGCTAAGTGGGTAGCACCTCACAGCACGAAGGTCCTGGGTTCGACTTCTAGGTGGAGCGGTCTGGGACCTTTCTGTGTGGAGTTTGCATGTTCTCCCCGTGTCTGTGTGGGTTTCCTCCAGGAGCTCCGGTTTCCTCCCACAGTCCAAAGACATGCAGTCAGGTGAATTAGAGATACAAAATTGTCCATGACTGTGTTTGACATTGAACTTGTAAACTGATGAATCTTGTGTACCTGTCCTGTCATTAATGTACCCAAAGTGTGTAAAACATGACGTTAAAATCATACCTAATTTATAATAATCATTATAAAATCAAAACCTAATAAATAAAAAAAATTTCTATACAAGATGTAACATAAAGCCTCCACAAGGGGGCGTTCTCGTGAACCACCTAAGGGTCGCGACCCAGGGTTTGAAAACCCCTGGCTTGAAGCATCCACATAACCCATGTTGTTCATTATAACAAACCAGGGCATGTCTGAATGTATAGGGCACATAACATAATAGGGCCTCATGGGCACATAACCGGTCTGTGGGGGTCAGAATTATTGCTGGTTGGTAGGGGATCAAATACTTATTTCCCTTAATTAAACACAAATTAATTTATAACTTTTATTTTATGTTTTTTTTCTGGATTTTTTGTTGATATTCTGTCTCTCTCTGTAAAAATAAACCTTCCATAAAAATTATAGACTGTTCAAGTTCTTGTAAGGGGGTAAACTTAGAAAATCAGCAGGGGATCAAATACTTATTTCCCCCACTGTACTGTATATGCTTGTGTTTGCTGTGCCACCATGCCATGACATTTATTTATTTATTTTTTATTTATTATTATTTCTTATTGTTATAATTGTTATATTGTTGTTATATTGTGTACAATTATTGTTGTGTTTATGGGTGCCGCACAGCAACATGGGTTCTGGGTTTGACTTGGGTTTGACTTATTACTACATATTCCTTTTTGATATTTAAATTCTTGTATTCACACCTGTATGTATATATCGGTTAAAATCTACATTATTTTATCTACATATATTGCTATTATTATTATCCGGATATTACCACTACTATACTCATCCATACCTATGTGTGACATATTCTATATCTGATACACAGTCTATAGTCATATTCTATTATATATATACAGTGTATCACAAAAGTAAGTACACCCCTCACATTTCTGCAAATATTTTATTATATCTTTTCATGGGACAACACTATAGAAATAAAACTTGGATATAACTTAGAGTAGTCAGTGTACAGCTTGTATAGCAGTGTAGATTTACTGTCTTCTGAAAATAACTCAACACACAGCCATTAATGTCTAAATAGCTGGCAACATAAGTGAGTACACCCCACAGAGAACATGTCCAAATTGTGCCCAAAGTGTCAATATTTTGTGTGACCACCATTATTATCCAGCACTGCCTTAACCCTCCTGGGCATGGAATTCACCAGAGCTGCACAGGTTGCTACTGGAATCCTCTTCCACTTCTCCATGATGACATCACGGAGCTGGTGGATGTTAGACACCTTGAACTCCTCCACCTTCCACTTGAGGATGCGCCACAGGTGCTCAATTGGGTTTAGTCCATCACCTTTACCTTCAGCTTCCTCAGCAAGGCAGTTGTCATCTTGGAGGTTGTGTTTGGGGTCGTTATCCTGTTGGAAAACTGCCATGAGGCCCAGTTTTCGAAGGGAGGGGATCATGCTCTGTTTCAGAATGTCACAGTACATGTTGGAATTCATGTTTCCCTCAATGAACTGCAGCTCCCCAGTGCCAGCAACACTCATGCAGCCCAAGACCATGATGCTACCACCACCATGCTTGACTGTAGGCAAGATACAGTTGTCTTGGTACTTCTCACCAGGGCGCCGCCACACATGCTGGACACCATCTGAGCCAAACAAGTTTATCTTGGTCTCGTCAGACCACAGGGCATTCCAGTAATCCATGTTCTTGGACTGCTTGTCTTCAGCAAACTGTTTGCGGGCTTTCTTGTGCGTCAGCTTCCTTCTGGGATGACGACCATGCAGACCGAGTTGATGCAGTGTGCGGCGTATGGTCTGAGCACTGACAGGCTGACCTCCCACATCTTCAACCTCTGCAGCAATGCTGGCAGCACTCATGTGTCTATTTTTTAAAGCCAACCTCTGGATATGACGCCGAACACGTGGACTCAACTTCTTTGGTCCACCCTGGCGAAGCCTGTTCCGAGTGGAACCTGTCCTGGAAAACCGCTGTATGACCTTGGCCACCATGCTGTAGCTCAGTTTCAGGGTGTTAGCAATCTTCTTATAGCCCAGGCCATCTTTGTGGAGAGCAACAATTCTATTTCTCACATCCTCAGAGAGTTCTTTGCCATGAGGTGCCATGTTGAATATCCAGTGGCCAGTATGAGAGAATTGTACCCAAAACACCAAATTTAACAGCCCTGCTCCCCATTTACACCTGGGACCTTGACACATGACACCAGGGAGGGACAACGACACATTTGGGCACAATTGGGACATGTTCACTGTGGGGTGTACTCACTTATGTTGCCAGCTATTTAGACATTAATGGCTGTGTGTTGAGTTATTTTCAGAAGACAGTAAATCTACACTGCTATACAAGTTGTACACTGACTACTCTAAGTTATATCCAAGTTTCATGTCTATAGTGTTGTCCCATGAAAAGATATAATGAAATATTTGCAGAAATGTGAGGGGTGTACTCACTTTTGTGATACACTGTATATATATATATATATATATATATATATATATAACTATAGCAATATCCTTATTTCTATATTTATTCTTATATATCTGTATTGTTTATAAGAATAGATACACTACTGCTTTTATTACATGTACCAGATGCACAATTTGCACATACTGTTTTTCTGTTGCATACCATATGCTGTATAAATGCACCTTATTTACTTACTTACTTAATTTGTATTTGTATTAGTTTCTCTTTTTTTTGCTTGTTAAACTACTGAAGACCAACAATTTCCTTCGGGATAAATAAAGTATCTATCTATCTATCTATCTATCTATCTATCTATCTATCTATCTATCTATCTATCTATCTATCTATCTATCCATCTATCCATCCATCCATCCATCCATCCATCCATCCATCCATCCTATCCTATCCTATCCTATCCTATCCCATCCCATCCTAATCCTAATCCTAATCCTAGCCTAGCCTAGCCTAGCCTATCCTAATCTATCTACTTTCCTTGGATCATTCTGTAAAAATGTAAGAAAAAGTTTGTCCACCAAATGGAAACATTTCCATTTGTTTTTTATCCTTTAAGTATTAACTACGATCTTGCCATGTCAGTGAGAAGCCTGAGATGTCCTTTCAATATCCATGAAACTGAATTTATTCACTAAATTGTTATTGGACATTAGACATTGTGGACAATGAACACTGAAATCTCCCTTGACGGATTCACTGTCTGAAATAATCTTGGGGTCAGTTGTTCACTCCACTATAAAATGTTATACACACATTTTTCTTTGTTTTCTAACTACACAAACGTGGCTGTTCCTTATACCTGTACAGCCGTGTCTAGTCAGTAAGTGTATTTCTGTAAATATCCACTAGATAGCACTACATACCACTTGGTAAATTCAGTTCATTTTATGGACTCGGGTTAATCTGAGTCACTCAGTAAAGTGATCCGGTTCACTTGGGTCAGTTGAGTCACTGTACTGACGTTCTGATTGCGATTGATTTACTGCATGGAAATGAATCGAAATATCACTTATCTTCCATGCACTCACCTTCTGTAAATAAATCATTTTCTCTTGGCACCTCACACTTCTCTTGTCAGTAGGGTTGCCAACTTTCAGAACTGGAAATAAGGAAGGAAATAAGGAACACCCTGGGCTGGCAGGTTGGCGGATGGCATAGGGTGGGGGGTTATATGGCGGGTGTTTACCCGAGTGGGGGGAGGGGGGGGGGGGGGTGTCATTATTTATAATAATAAATCTGAACCATATTTTAGGTAAAACAAAAAGAACAAAAAGAAAGGCAATTTAAATAATAAATGACCCACGGAGCGGTACCGGACCGCGGCCCTGTGGTTGGGGACCACTGTGCTAAATGACATAAGCATTTAAAATGACAATGACAAGCAAAACAGTGGAAGTGCCAGACTGGCCTGCTTGCAGTCAGATGGCACATCTGATGACTTGATGTGCAAAGGATTAAACTAAAATTGATTTATTTTTTAATAGATTTTTCATTGTATCAAAAGGAAATATTATATAACAGTGGTAAACATTTTTGGAATGTGTTGCAAGTATTAGTTTTGGAACCATACCCAAAAAGTTTCTAAGGTAAAACATTAATTGCCCTGTTTTAATGTTTTGTTTTACTGTCCAAAGGTTTACTTCAAAAAATAAAGTGACACTTGGGGTTTTCTTACCCACTATGCTCAGTAGACCACTAATCCATACATTTTTTACTTACGGACCATTGTACAGATAATCTAAGGAATCAGCTTGATTGGAACTTGAGATATAAGGTTAGTACAAAGTGTTACTGGACTCTCCTATCGTGGCTTGTTAGCCCTATTTATATGGACACAGCCATACTACTAATTAGGGATGTAATGATGCACCACAAGACAGTTAAAAATTGGTGCAGATGTGCCACGATTCGAATCGGTTATTAATTTAAGATGAATCGATATTCACTTTAAACAGCAGAGGGCACTGGCGCTATTCATCTCGCCTGGTTGACGGCACTTTACAAAGTTGCCAGGTAGGGGGATTTTCCAGCCAAATTTATTAATGTGAGGATACTTTCTTTGTTTGTATTATTCATTTATTTAAATAATGTTGGATTTGTTTTTAAATTTTATTTCAGTTTTTTTACACGATAAGCATTATTTGGCATAGTTTGTACCTACCTCAGAAATAAAAGACAAGACATTAATTATTTAGATAAAAAAAGATAAGCACAAATACAGTATATTTTTTAAAGAGAAATAATGAAAGGAAACTTTGTCATAATTTGTCTTCAATTTCATTAAAAAAAAATTTTTCTTTATGCATTTTTCTCCCTTTTTAGCGTGTCCAATTGCCTGATTGCATCATGCTTCCTCTCCAACAATGCCGATCCCACTCTGATTGAGGAGAATGAAGCTAACCCACGCCCCCTCCGACACGTGGGCAGCATGCCGTATGCATCTTATCACCTACACTTTGACGAGTGCAGTGCAGCCTAGCGTTGTGTATGGAGAGAAACACCCTAAGAGCACTCTTTTTTCATCTCTGTGCAGGCACCACCAATCAGCCAGCAGAGGTCATAATTGCACCAGTCATGAGAGAGAGAGAGACCCCATCTGGCTTAGTCCCACCCATCTGAACAACAGGCCAATCGTTGTTCATGTGGCCACTCAGCCTCAGCCGGCAGGCAGAGCTGGGACTCGATACGATGTATTCGAGATTCCAGCTCTGGTTCCAGCGTGTGTTTTTACTGCTGCGCCACTTGAGCGGCTTGCAATTTCATTTTGTTTAGAAATATCGGGAAAAAATTGTATCATGAACCCAGTATCATGAATCATATTGCATAGCGGGAAGAGTGTATCGTTACATCCCTACTACTAATAAAACATATGGATGCCATAAGAAGTTTCTATACGATTAATGAGTTGCTGTATGAATTTTGACCCTACAGATCTTTTACAAAACCCTATAATAATTAAAAAAACTATTTTTGGACACATATGTGCAAAATATATGTCCCCTACAAGTGTATGTAAACTTTGTCTTCAAATGTTTGGTATATTCATTAGTTTTCAAGTTATGCTACCCCTCTGTTGAAGTGTTGCCAGACATCTACCAGATGTTTTTAAATTTTATTTGATAAATACTTGTACTTTTACTTTTGAAAAGAGTTTGTATACGTCTGCCATCTCTGCTCATGTCAGTTCGTGTGCTATTTCAGAGATGCCTTTTGTTCGGAGTGTGTGCTGTACTAATTACAGTGATCATTCAGCGCCAAGTCGCTCTCATGCTCATCACCTCCCACTCGCACGCTGCAAAACAATCCACACGTTGCCACAAGGGCCGCCTGTGTGACGCCATTAGTCCTCGCTTCCAGCCCATTTGATAAATCCGCAGCAACATATTCAAATTCATCACAATTGGCCCAAGTAAACGTCTTCACCAGTCAATGTGAATAAATGTCTTTAATGAACTGAACGGCACCCAGGTGAGACGTAGTTTAATTATCACAGCTGTTAGGTTTAAGTGCTTTTATGACATTCGCTTGAATTTTAGATGCAATGCTAAATGTCATTATGGAGACATTTAGACTCCAAATTACAGCTTTAATATTTAGTACCTCATAAAACAATGTAGACAGCCAAACATAACAGACATTTGTGCTTATTGTTAAAAAAAACAGAACTGGTCATTCTTTTGTTGTAATAACAGCATCTGGGCTTGATGATGTTGGGAGATAAAGCCTGGTTGTACAGGTTAGTGAAGTGCTTTTACACCGAACTTTGCAAACTGTTTCTTCATGGACCTCAGTGCATGAAAAACTGTCATGATTTTTCAATACTGAAAGTGTCATAAAGTATTAAAAACTCTGTACCTGGCCAAACTAGACTTGATAACCAGACTGCCAGGTACTAAAGTCTAATGATTTATTTTTGAAGTAAAGGATTTTTAATTACTTTATAACTTTACTTGTATGTCAATTGATCAAAACCTACCCCAACTACACTATATAACCACTATATAACTATGTAGACACATGACACCGTCAGCTTGTCTGACATCCTATTCCAAAACCATAAGCATTACTTTCAATCTGCCACCCCTTCCCTGATATTATAGCCTCTCTCTTATGGGAGAACCCTGAATGTTCAAGTATACCCATAGAAATGAGTGTGGGGTCAGGTACTGCTGCTGGACAAGATAACTTGGCTCTCAATGTTCCAAATTATCCCAAAGGTGTTCAGAAAGGTGTTCCTTGTAACTTGTCAAAACATGTATATATGGCCCTTGTTTTGTGTGTAGAGTTTACCACAAATTTAGAAGCAAATTTAGAATTATACACACTGATCAGCCATAACATTAAAACCACCCCCTTGTTTCTACACTAACTGTCCATTTTATCAGCTCCACTTACCACACAGAGGCACTTTTTAGTTCTACAATTACTGACTGTAGTCCATCTATTTCTCTACATACTTTTTAGCCTGCTTTCATGCTGTTCTTCAATGGTCAGGACCCCCACAGGACCACCACAGAGTAGGTATTATTTAGGTGGTGGATCATTCTCAGCACTGCAGTGACACTGACATGGTGGTGGTGTGTTAGTGTGTGTTGTGCTGGTATGAGTGGATCAGACACAGCAGCGCTGCTTGAGTTTTTAAATACCGTGTCCACTCACTGTCAACCCTATTTTACACTCCTACCTAGTTGGTCCACCTTGTAGATGTAAAGTCACAGACGATCGCTCCTCTATTGCTGCTGTTTGAGTTTGTCATTTTCTGGACCTTCATCGGTGGTCACAGGACACTGCCCACAGGGTGCTGTTCGCTGGATATTTTTGGTTGGTGGACTATTTTCAGTCTAGCAGTGACAGTGATGTGTTTAAAAAATCCATCGGTGCAGTTGTGTCTGATCCACTCATACCAGCACAA
Source organism: Trichomycterus rosablanca (assembly GCF_030014385.1). Lineage (NCBI taxonomy): Eukaryota > Metazoa > Chordata > Actinopteri > Siluriformes > Trichomycteridae > Trichomycterus > Trichomycterus rosablanca. The sequence continues at coordinate 21,167,158 of NC_086003.1, forward strand.
CACACACTAACACACCACCACCATGTCAGTGTCACTGCAGTGCTGAGAATGACCCACCACCCAAATAATACCTGCTCTGTGGTGGTCCTGGGAGAGTCCTGACCATTGAAGAACAGGCTGAAAGCAGACTAAAAAAGCGTGCAGAGAAACAGATGGACTACAGTCAGTAATTGTAGAACCACAAAGTGCTTCTATATGGTAAGTGGAGCTGATAAAATGGACAGTAAGTGTAGAAACAAAATGGTGGTTTTAATGTTATGGCTGATCAGTGTATATTTTATATAATTGATGATATACACCTGTCAGCAGTGGAGGGCTGTGCACATACATTTGGTCAAATATTGTATGTTTGACTTGTTTTTCTGCGTGATACACAAGTAGAGACTAATATCCATCCGATCCCTGGTAAAATAAAGTGATGCCCTAAAAGTACAATATGAAGGGACTGCAGTACAGCTGCCCTTTTTGGATGCAGAACGATGCTAACAGGAAGCTCGAGGCACGCCACTGCAGCAATCCAAAGTCGAAGGAAAAGCAGTGAAATGACTGGGGTTGGCATGGCAACCATTTGGGTAGAACTAGAAAGAAAACAAGAGAGCGAACGTTCTGCTATTGAAACCGCGAAGTTGCCGGGGAAGTGTTAGGACAGCCAGTGAGCAGCGGGTATACAGAGCACGAGGAGCTTGACACTGAGCACCTATTGGAGATGTGACACTTGACAGCATTATGTGTGAAGATGTTGTTTGAAAAAGGCTTACCAGTGATGTGCTGTGAGTAGCTGGTTATAAAAAGGAGGTGGTGAGATGGTCCTCTTGGCTGGTATTTCCATAAGTGTAGAAAAGATTATTTATTGAACCTCGTTTACTCATCAGTTCAAATTCAGTGGCAAACACCCTCATGGCCAATTAAGTATCTCTGTTCACCTAACTTACTGTCTGTGGACTGTGTGAGGAAACCCACTCAGGCACAGGGAGAACATGCAAACTCCACACAGAAAGGACCTGGACCGCTCCACCTGGGAATCCTTTTCACCAGGACCTTTTCGCTGTGGGGTGAGAGTGCTACCCACCAAGCTACTCTTCCACCAATACATTATTTACACTGATCAGCCATAACATTAAAACCACCTCCCTTGTTTCTACACTCACTGTACATTTGATCAGCTCCACTTACCATATAGAAGCACTTTGTAGTTCTACAATTACTGACTGTAGTCCATCTGTTTCTCTACATACTTTTTTAGCCTGTTTTCACCCTGTTCTTCAATGGTCAGGACCCCCAGTGGTCCACCACAGAGCAGGTATTATTTAGATGGTGGATGATTCTCAGCACTGCAGTGACACTGACATGGTGGTGGTGTGTTAGTGTGTGTTGTGCTGGTATGAGTGGATCAGACACAGCAGCGCTGCTGGAGTTTTTAAATACCGTGTCCACTCACTGTCCACTCTTAGACACTCCTACCTAGTTGGTCCACCTTGTAGATGTGAAGTCAGAGACGATCGCTCATCTATTGCTGCTGTTTGAGTTGGTCATCTTTGAGACCTTCATCAGTGGTCACAGAACGCTGCCCACGGGGTGCTGTTGGCTGGATATTTTTGGTTGGTGGACTATTCTCAGTCCAGCAGTGACAGTGAGGTGTTTAAAAACACACCCACCACCAGTGTCAGTGTCACTGCAGTGCTGAGAATGACCCACCACCCAAATAATACCTGTAGTGGTCCTGGGAGAGTCCTGACCATTGAAGAACAGGGTGAAAGCAGGCTAAAAAGTATGTAGAGAAACAGATGGACTACAGTCAGTAATTGTAGAACTACAAAGTGCTTCTATATGGTAAGTGGAGCTGATAAAATGGACAGTGAGTGTAGAAACAAGGAGGTGGTTTTAATGTTATGGCTGATCGGTGTATTTGCACATTGTTGACTGCAACTTGTTTTCTGGATTCTCCGAAGACTAAAGTCAGGATGGCTGAACAGAATCACTGAATCATTAACAGCATTGTTCTAATTACTATGATCCCCAGCCACTGTAGAGCAATAAAACTTTGAAACAGCAGTGGAGTTGAGATGACTTTGAATGAAACATCAAGCAACGCTCACATCGTCTGGGAACCCGTGGTGAATATAAATGATTGAGGGGTGTTCTGTGACACCGAGCACTCATTGGAGATGAGATGACGGGCATATGGAAGAACAGGCTGCTCGGAAAGTGATTTTATCAGTCCCAGCATGAGGGGAGACCATTTGCTGGGTTCAATATCTCCTCAGGCTCTATACGAAGTGTTTCCACTTGCTTGCTGGTAAACTTAATCCGACACCCTGCGGAACCACGTATCCGGTAAAAGAGACGGACTTGTATAATGACACTTGCTGATCTGCTTAATGTTTTCATTGATTCGAAAGCCTGGGTTTTGTAAAACATGCCCCATTGTGTACGCGAAAGGATGAAAAACAACACACTTCATAGTGGTCGCGCGCTTTTATTTTCAGACCTCTTTTTACAGTAACTATGGAGACCGCTGGTCAGCTGACTGCGGAGAAATGCAGTAATTGACCAGGCAGTGGAAAAGCCTCCCTGCAGTTTGATATACACTGAAAATTTGGGACATTTTTAAAGAAAGATAAAAACAAGAATTCGTGATTTGTTCATTCTTTGACTGGCCTACTGATTTGTATAAATACAAACAATTAACAATATGGTACTTGCAAAACACCTGAAATTGGGACAGAGGCATGTTTACCCCGTGTGTGTTAGTGGATCAGACACAGCAGCGCTGCTGGAGTTTTTAAATACCGTATCCACTCACTGTCCACTCTATTAGACACTCCTACCTAGTTGGTCCACCTTGTAGATGTAAAGTCAGAGACGATCTCTCACCTATTGCTGCTGTTTGAGTTGGGCATCTTCTAGACCTTCATCAGTGGTCACAGGACGCTGTCCACGGGGCGCTGTTGGCTGGATATTTTTGGTTGGTGGACTATTCTCAGTCTAGCAGTGACAGTGTGGTCTTTAAAAACTCCATCAGCATTGCTGTGTCTTATCTACTCATACCAGCACAACATACCTGCAAAACAGCTGAAATTGGGACAGAGGCATATATAAAGGTGTTACCTTTATTATTAATTACACTTTTTAATCATTTGGGAACTGGTGATACTAATTGTTGCAGCTTTGCATGTGGAATTTCTGCTCTCAGCAAAACGTTGATGGGGATGTTTTAGTCTGGGCTGTAGCTGGGCCACTCAAGACAATTGGTCCGTCTGAAAAACCTAGTGATTTCTCTACATAGATGGCATTTTACGCCATCCTTCAACCGCTCCTGAGAAGAAGCCTGTCCAGATTCTTAGATACCTCAAAATGCTGCCTACTAAGGTACCTTATTTTATCTTATGGTTACATTCATGACTCATTACACAAGATTCATCACTTCTCAAGGTTATATCAAACACAGTCATGGACTATTTTGTATCTCCAATTCACCTCACTTGCATGTCTTTGGACTGTGGCTGGAAACAGGGGCTCCAGGAGAAAACCCACACATACATGGGGAGAACATGCAAACTCCACACAGAAAGGACCCAGACCGCCCCACCTGGGGATGAAACCCAGGACCTTCTTGCTGTGACCTTCTACCCACTTAGCCACTGGTAATCACTAAGTAGTGCGTTTAAATAATCTGCCTATCAAGTTCGATTTCTTAGAATTCAAATCCTCTCTACTTAGGCAGCTGCCCAAGTAGGCAGTAGGCAACAAGGCAGCTCACAAGGTTTTTGGACAGACCCAATGCTATTTGAGTTTGAGTACACTTGTTTTAAGGTTTTTACTCTATTTAATTCATCCATCAATTCTTACCCCTAAGTCTTTCTGTCACTGCCACTGAGAAGCACCTCAATAGCATAATGCTGCCACCACCATGCTTCACTTTAGGGATGTTTTTGTACCAGACAGTGTTTGCTGTTTTGCCTGAAGTATTTAATTTTCATCTTATCAGATAAAAGGATCAGAAATGACTTGAGGACAATAATAGGAAATTTCAAAGAAGCTGTCATATCATACACCAATTAGGCATAACATTATGACCACCTTCCTAATATTGTGTTGGTACCCCTTTTGCTGCCAAAACAGCCCTGACCCATCAAGGAATGAAGTCTGACACCTTTCTATCAGAACCAGCATTAACTTCTTCAGCAATTTGAGCTACAGTAGCTCATCTGTTGGATCGGACCACATAGCCCAGGCTTCGCTACCCACGTGCATCAATGAGCCTTGGCCGCCCATGACCCTGTCGCCGGTTTACCACTGTTCCTTCCTTGGACCACTTTTGATAGATACTGACCCCTACAGACCAGAAACACCCCACAAGAGCTGCAGTTTTGGAGATGTTCAGACCCAGTCGTCTAGCCATCACAAATTGGCCCTTGTCCTTTTTTCCTGCTTCTAACATCAACTTTGAGGATAAAATGTTCACTTGCTGTCTAATATATCCCACCCACTAACAGGTGCCGTGATGAAGAGATAATCAGTGTTATTCACTTCACCTGTCAGTAGTCATAATGTTATGCCTAGTTGGTGTATGTCATAAACCTAAAGTATTTAGCTCAGTATTCCCATACATCTTATGATTAATTAATGTCTTTATGAATACAAATACAATTGTTTTGTGTGTTTTAAAGCAGACTGTGTTCATTTATTATTACGACTTGGACTCTATTCAACAAGAGTTGTATTTCTAATAGAGAAACTAAGTAATTTCCAATGAGCGAAGATGCTTTACTAGGATTTGCAACTTGATTTTCATTAATAAAAAGCATAAAAATATGTTTACTGTTCTGTCAAATATCTATCATGCACTATAAATGCTAATCACTTTTAGATTACTGATATCACAATAACATCTAGTATGTTTCACTGGCTGGGATTGGGTCCCTGTTAAAAGTATGATGAGGCTGGGGAATGCAGGATTGCTGTGGGAGAAATGTATCTTGCCTGCTCTCTCCTCTGTGGCACAATGCAAGCAGTTTGCAAAGTTTTTATTGAGAGAACTGAGTGTGTAATGAATGGACTGAGCTTAATTACAGTGGGCTATAGCTCCTGATCAGCACCTCTCTGTGGATTACTGCTCCCAATTACACCATGCATTATGCACTGTTTCAAGTTGCCCCTGGCTGAAATGAAGGATTCTGGTGGTACTGTACTAAAACATAGACTTCCTGGATGTGCACCATTTTTTTTTCTTAAGCGAGGCATTTGATATGCCAAAGTACAAACACTAGGGTAAATTCCCTTTTTATACATTTGAAAAACCTACAGGATAAAGTGCATTTTTATGTACTATTTGTACTATACAATCTGTCCACATAGTGGAACAAAAATACTAATTTTTTTTTTTTTACTTATTTTAATGGATTTCGGATTTAATGGACAAAATCCTGAAAACCAAATATCCGGTCCAATTGTTTACAATTCCTGTGAGAAGTGTACCAAGACCAGTAGTTCAATAATTGTCTGCTAGCCGGCGCACGTCTCTCTGTTTACATGAGTGCTAGGCTTTATGATGTCGGGAGGCTCGCTTTGTTCTCGCCTTTTTCTCTGTGATGTATGCTGAATTTCTAGTGCTTAATTAAGATAAGATAAGATTCCTTTAAAGACAAAGAAAGTCAAGCAATCTCTCACATCAGAAGCCCTTTGGAATGTTGTAAAAAAATCACAGGTCAACAAAACTGATCAGATTTTGCACAATTTTGAATCCATGGAGTGCAAGCTGTCATTACAGCAAAAGGGGAAAATACAAAATTCAAAGAAACTCTAAAATACATTTACATTTTTAAAGATTGTTGGGATGATTATAGAAAAACATCATTTAAAATTGCAAAAAGGCAAAAGGCACTGTTTTACTAGTAGTCACAGACTTTTGCCCCCCATTAAACATCTACCTAATCTTATCTACCATCTTATCAATTAATTAATCTTTACCAATTCATCCATTCATTCATTTATCCATCCATCCATCCATCTCTTTGTTATCTTGCTTTTTTTAGCTTAGCTTTCTGTTAGCTTATTTCCAGGCTTTAACCAGATGACTTCTGTACTTCATTAATATTCTGTTGCCTGAAGGCAATGTTGTGCAAAGTGAAAGAATAAATCACAGCAGAAACCTTAAAAGAAGAAAAAAATATATAAAAGTACTGGCTTAACTGTGTGATTTGTCTAAGCCCCAAGCAACAATAGGCCATTTTAAAATCATATGTGTGATTAGTGGTCAAGACCATTTAAAATAAGACCAAGACAAAACCAAGAATTTTCATTGTCAAATTAAAAAAATACTGATATTCTTTATGTCAAATCTACTACTAAACTAAGATCAAGACCAGCATGGAGACTACCTACAGTGAGTAGTTTGGTAAACAAAAAAATTGTAGTTATACTACAATTAGAGGCCCACTACAAATAAGTAGCTTTAATAATAAATGTTTACTAGTATGAATGTGTGTTAAATGGCTGAACATGTACTTAATCTCTCTTTCTTTGTTAAGAAGAAACGCGCTCAACCAGCTGATGGCATTAAAAAGTTGGTACGACGCTGGAAAAAAAAAGTGATATAATTTGTATTTTGTGATATAATATTTTTAAAGAACCTTCGTATAAGTCATCTTTTATGACTGTTGGCTCAAGTAGAAAGAAAAACAAAACCAAGATCAGGTCATAAGGATACTTCTACCTTTAACATATGCACAACTGAGGTTTACACACACTTGTAGGGTACATATGTAATGATTTTTAATTGGAATTTTAACACAAATTTACACAACTATTTTTGTAGGGGGTGTGGAAATTGAATTTCTTTGATTTTCTCCCAATTTATCATAGCCAGTTAGTCTTCCACTGCTGGGGACTCTGATCACATCCATGGAGGGTATAACTGCCTGACCAACATGCTTCCTCCAATGTGTGCGCAGCCCACCGTCCCCTTCTTATTCGCCCATACTTGGGTGAATTCACGCGTGAGGACAGTCTCTGATCTCTGCGTTCCTCAACTTTTGTACAGGTGCCTCGGGCTACTAACCGGGTTCCTTAGACAGCACTGCAGACCCCAACCGTCCTAGCAGACTAGTGGCTAATTTTGTCTGCTGTAGGCACTACCAGTTGTTTCTGCTAGGGGGCACCCAGCCGACTGGTAGCATAGGTGGGATTCAAGCTCAGAGAGTTCATAATCCCAGTGCTGGTGCGCTAGCGGAATATCCCGCTATAGTGTCTTATAGTGTCTTTTATTAAATGATGACAAAATCTTCTGGGTCAAAAATTTACATACAACAACATTTATTAAAATGGTAGTGAAAGTTTCATAAAATCATTGAACTTTTTATATCACCCAGAGCCAAAATTACAAGAAAGTCTAAGGAGCTCTGCTCATAATTAAAAACGGATTGTATACTTTCACAAGTCAGAAACTTTAGACCCCAGGATTATCCGTATAAACAATTTGTGTAATTAAAAAATACAAGGTTGACTGGGGAGAGAAGACTGTAATACTTAAGGTGCAAGGTTAGTTTTGGTGTTTTCAAATAATAGCAGGCCCATACATTACCACTCTTTTTACATCTCACTAAACGTGAATAATTAAATCTTTCATCTTAGCCAAGAGTAAAAATGTTAAATGTGCATTTCAAAAATTTGCAAGAAGCGAGTGGAAAAAGAGCTATTGCAGTCTAGCAGTGTTTGCCACTGTGGTTTGATACATTTGTGTTACTCTTATGAAATGTGAAGACCATATTTTGTTTGACTGATAAAATATCATTTTCACAATCAAATTCCAGACCAAATTGAACCCCACACCAGTGAGAAAATGGGAAGAAATAATGATACCTTCAGCCTATAGCTTCAGGCAGAGCAATATTAGGTGTGTCAAGATAGCAATGTGTCAGAGTGTATTGAAATGCACATCTACTGGCATGGCTTCGGTCCCCACAAGATGCTGCAAGACATTATCAACTGTTACAGCACATGAAAAGCCACAGGCTGTTGGTGATTGACTTTGAGAAAAAGCAGGCTGCTTCGGCCAAGCGGCTTGTCTAGAAAGGCCAGGCCTGTGGGGGAAACGAAAGAGAGAGAACAAATGTGGCATTTGTTAAGATCGATAACGCGTTCCAAGATGCATCAGAAGAAACTCGGCAGCGCAAAGGTCCCGTAAATAGTTATTTTATATGAAAGGAGCTCAGCGGTGAGGATGAATTCATCTGTTCTGATGTTTGACTGAGCTGTGGGAGAGGAGGTAGTAAAACAGAACGCCACAATAGGGAGTAAATGAGCCCGAGTGAAGCACATAACCCCAAGCACCAAGGCACAATCCAATCTGAAATGAGGATTTGAGGAAGCAATTGTAGTAGAATTACCACTTTAAATTCGATTTGATTCACCTCACTTGTAAAAATATGTCAAAGAAAGAGAGAAAGAGATGAGAGAGAGAGATCTACGATCCACAGACCCGACGTGGTTAGAAAAGTTTATTCTGAGCAATACTAGTCAACATATTTCTTTTCTGCAAATTTCAGAATCCACAAACACGTTGGCTGAAAGTTGTTTTGTAACACTGACTGATGTATCAGTCGCCCTGAAAAAAAGAAAACAATATACAGGACAAAAACCGCACCATAAATACAAGATTCAAAAGAAATGAAAATATGACATATGAAACTATTATATCAAATTAAATTCAGTTTTTAACACTTATGTATCATGTCTTATTTTTGTCTTGCTTTTTAAAATATTTGTTTTGTTTAATTTTGTTTTTTGAAAAAATCAATTCCAGTATAAAAACGTTTAGATTCTGGCCAGCTGTGCCAATGGCAACAAAGTGCCATAAAATTTTTATTAAAGATAATGTCCTAGCCCAGACAAATACAGCAAATGATCATGCCACATGTTGTACAAAATGTCTGTTTACAGTATATTCTTGTGCTTTTCTCATCCAATCACAGAGCCAGTCATGATCTTGTATTGAAAAGACATCTAGAAAAATCACGTTTGAATGACTGATTGGTGGCAGGGTTCGGTTACTGAATCATGTCCTTCTGCCTTGCTGAATATGGCCGGCAGGTGGTTCAGGGAGGTGCAGATGATTGAGGGGTTGGTTTCTCTTAACTAACAGTCACCTGTGCTTTTACTGAGTTTGATTTGCTCCAGGTGGAAGTGTTTCTATTAATCACGGTTGTTCTATTACAGATTTACTGTATCAGCTCTTTTGTTGAGAAGCAATCGCCTCATCTTCTGTTTGACCAATGAAAAGAAAATATCTGGACAGACAGTAAAAATCACTGTGTGCAATTAGACTAAATGCTTTTAGTGGCATCTTTTACCAAAAAGAAAGCCTTTATGCAAAGTCTATTTTCAGTACAAGATCACATCTGGCTTCATTACACTAGTACAGTGTGACACAGATCCAGCAGAATCAGCTCACTTTGGCTGTTTCAGTGTTGCTAGCATAAGCTACAGCAGAGGTTATCATGCTGCAACACTTGACCCTTCCCCCTCCATTCACATCAGAAAGCGACAAAGTGACAGGCTACTATTAATTTATCTATAAAAAACATTTAAATGACAGTGAAAAATGAAAACAGGGCTGTGAGTGACAATTTAATTTGAATTCTGTGCAAACTAGAAACTATGACAAGAGTGCAGTGAGAAATTTTAGTGACTGGCTCTGGTAGTCCCAATAGATCGTCCAAGCCTGGTCTAAGCCTTGGACACCATCCATGTGTTGCCATGTATAAAAAATAAAATAATATTTTGCTGTAATATGGTTTTCCTAGATTTTGGTAAGACATTGAAATGTATTTTAAGCAAAAGTAACAGTGATTTGTAATAATTTTACAGTAAACCATATCGTCGCTGTCCAATGAAAAACACGTATCTCCACTTTTAGCGGTTTTCACTTTTTTACATTTATTGATTGTGGGTATAAATCTCTGTCTGTCCATAGCAGCTACTATCAAAATGACCAATAAAAAGATGAAAAATCATGCAATCTCTTTAACGAGTATCTCCACTGGCTGCTAGACCTGTCCATCAAAAAGGCGTATCTCCTCCTCCTTCCCCTTTGGAATTCACCAAGAGAAATCTGCGTATGTCCCTGTTTGCTATCTACAATACACATAAGTCCATTTTACATATGAAACCAACAGACTGACGACCTGATAAAGATATATTTTTATTTCTGTGCTGAATTGTATCTAAATTGCATTAAATCTGTGGTTTGTTTGCACTTGTACTGTCAGGGGAAAAAGTTTTTTCCTTTTCCTGAAAAGTTGGGTTTTTAAAGATACGTGTTTTTCATTGGACAGCGATGATACACATTTTGGCCGCAAGCATTTTCTGGTCAGTGTCTGCCAACTAGCAACAACAGCAGCCACTCCTGACACAAGCACAAGAATCACATCAACCTCTAGAATGATTGCCGGGTTAGTAACATGGCTTTGAGAACAAAACAAAAAATAGAAATTATTAATCTTCAGGAAAAAATGACATCTTCATTTGGTTTGAGGTACATCATTGTTCCAAAGAGGCGCATCGACCTCTGCGTCCATTTTTATTTTATTATTTTTGTTTTTGCTCTGTGCATGAAATGTACCTAACTGCAACAGCAATCAGACAAATAAGCAGGCTAATGGGACTGCTCGCTCTCCACCTCCGATTGTAATTACTGGCAATGTGTTTTCACGGTATTGCATCAACGCTGTGAAACGCAAACTGTCTCAACGGGCATTGCAATAAATGCACATTTTCCATGGTGGGCCACTTTCGCAGATTCCACCTCGCGATTACAGTGAGCCGTGGGACAGACGCACATATACACTACTGCTTACACACAAAGAAGGAAAAACATTACATGGAAGACAAAGCCAGAAAGTCAAACACAAACTTATACTCTGTATAGTTCCAAAATAATGTTTGAGAATGAACGAAATGGCATAAAATGTATTATAATGACAAACAAGCTCTGCCTAAAGTAATAACACCCGAATACATGGATTTTTTTATGTCTTCAGTAAACACTGATTTATTATACACAGTCAAGGCAGAAAAAGTTTATGGTTTATGATTTCTGACATTTGTTTCATTTAACGAGATATGATTAGAGTTGTCGGATATACTGTAGAGTTGCCCCGTCCTAAACCTCCAGCGGAAGACAAATCCTAAATCCTTCTGTGAACGTGTTCATGTGAACCATGCTCTGATCAAAACAACGTTCAGAGAACTTGCTGAATGCTGATCAGGGCTACAAAAGCCAGTGTGCTTTAGGCTGTTGCTACACTCTGTGTGAATGTAAAAGATAGCATTGAAGGGCAAAAACTAAATACCCCTATATAAATGATTTCCAATATAAAAAAGGAATTAATACATTGACCATAAGGTTTTTTTATTTATTTTGAAGAACATTTCTGTGAATGTCCAAGCCAAAGGTCAGACCTTAACCAAATTGAGATGTTTTGGCATAACCTAAAGAAAGCTGTTCATGCAAGAAATCCCCAAATGCTCTAAAATTATTCTGATTACCAGCTGAAAGCATTGGTGCTAAAGAACACTTGTGTGAATGACCAAGCTCCATCCAAGGGCAAAATCTAAATACCCTTTGAGAAGTGTGGTTTCCAATAAAAAGCAAATAAATTAATACTTTAACCATAAGGTTTTTTGGTTTTTTTTGAAGAACATTTGTGTGAATGTCCAAGCCAAAGGTCAGATCTTAACCCAATTGAGACATTATGTTTATTCTGAAGAACATTTGTGTGAATGTCCAAGCCAAAGGTCAGATCTTAACCCAACTTAGATGTTTTGGCATAACTTAAAGAAAGCTGTTCATGCAAGAAATCCCAAAATGCTTTACCAGCTAAAGGCAACATCATTGGTGCTAAAGAACATTTGTGTTTATGACCAAGCCAAAGTTCAAATACTAACCCAGGGGTGCTCAGGTGGTGCAGTGGTAAAACACACTAGCACACCAGAGCTGACATTTCAAAACTCAGCTCTGCCATCCAGGAGGCTAGGCGCCTACACGAACAACGATTGGCTGGACAGGACCTCATAACTGATCCAATCTAATCTCTTCTGGCTGATTGATGGAGCCTGTATAGGGATAGTGCATTGATCAGGGTGTGCCTCTCCGTACACAATGCTGATCCACATATGAACTGGCCTCGTGCAGGTGAAACGATGCAGTTGGCTACTGCACACATGTCGGAGGAGGCGTGTGTCAGTCTCGGCTCTTCTCAACAACCAGGGTGGAGATCAACATCAGTAGAGAGGAAGCATAATGCAATCGCGTAATTGGATACGACTAGATTGGGAGGAAAATTGAAAAAAAAAAATCTTAACCCAAGATGTTTTGGCATAACCTAAAGAAAGCTGTTCATGCAAGAAATCTTAAAATGCTTTAAAATTCTAAAACAAAAATCCTCGTCATTCTGATAACCAGCTGAGGGCAACATTATTGGTGCTAGGATGTTCTAGCCATTATTAAATCCAAGGTTTTGCAATGCTTTCTTTTAGCCTAGACTGTGAATATTAAATCAATCTGTTCATTAAAGACACAAAAATGCAAATTCATAATTATTTGTTTAAACTGAATGTGATTTCTATCCTATTATTATGGGTAGAAATCAACCTATTCCATTGGGGCTTGGAACTGTATATATTGGGTGGTGTCTTTTGTCCCAACTCTGGCTCTCCCACGCTTTCAGTATCTAGATTGCTCTTTCTTTCAGATCTAATCACAGCTTGAAGACTGCGAGCAGGTGATTCATCACGTATGCCAGGGCAGAAGGAGATGAGCAAAGGATATGACGAACGTGAGCCATCAGCTCCTGTTTTTTTAGAGAAGAATCTAATTGGAGTGGGGGTGCTTGGAGAGGACCTAATAAAAGAGACAAAACATGCTTTATGGGAAAAGACATTTCCAACATTGGGTGTGTAGAGGGATTGTGAATTTGTTCATTAAAATCAACTGACAAATTATACAATAAAGGTGAACAACAAACAGAATAACAAGCTCTTCTTCACTTTGACATCGTTAAATAAACCCAAATAAAGTAAACGGCATAGTGCAAGTGTCACTATTTGTTAAGTGAAGCCTTAGCTTGTAGTCCCACAAAATGACTTTTTTTGTACAAAAACCCCATTAGGCTCCTTATTGCACCAGATAAGTGTCAAAAAAATCTCCAAACTTCATATTAGAAAAGTATCTTGCCCTCATGCTCATCATAAAGAGTTCAGAGTGTGTAGCGTCCATTTGGATGAAGTCTGTGTCACTTTTTGCATTTTTTTGCATTTTTCTGCTCAGTCCTTCAATGTGGCCGAATGTAAACCATTCCCATCTACATGCCGCTGGTACTCATGCCCATGGCTGCTGCCTGGCCCATGCAGGGCAGAGTCTGTGCCGCTTTGGGAAAGTCATGAGCCACTACACGGCCGTTCTCCCCACCGCCGCCTACGTGAGTCAGACTGGAGCCCAGCATTGCTGCGTCGATGATTTGCTGCGAAAAAAAGTTAAAATATTAAATGGTTTAATATTATTATTTGTGGTTGATCTGTGCTGTGCTTGTATCATATAAATAGTCTAATCCAGCAGTTTACAGCTTACCCTGGTAATTTAGCTGTAAGGAAACTGCAAACTACCTCCTTGTTTCTACACTCACTGTCCATTTCATCAGCTTCACTTACCATATAGGAGCACTTTGTAGTTCTACAATTACTTACTGTACTCCATCTGTACTCCACCTTTTTAGCCTGCTTTTACCCTGTTCTTTAATGGTCAGGACCTTCCCAGGACCACTACAGAGTAGGTATTATTTGGTTGGTGGGTCATTATCAGCACTGCAGTGACACTGACATGGTGGTGGTGTGTTAGTGTGTGTTGTGCTGGTATGAGTGGATAAGACACAGCAGCGCTGCTCACTGTCCCTGCTGGACTGAGAAGAGTCCACCAACTATATAAAGGGAGGTTCACAGCTATTCCACTGCTGTAAGAACCCACAATCGTGCCAATAAATTCTCCAATCCAGTCAACTAGTATCTTTGTTTTCATTTATCATCTTTCCATGACAGGATGAAGAGCCTTGCTCAGGGGCCGTGGTGGGGCTTAAACCAACAGTCTTCTGATTACAAGTCCTGTACCTTAACCGTTGAGCTACTACTGCAGCATGAACTAACATCTTGTTTTAGCAACAACCCTAGCAAACAGGTGTATAAAATCATTCATATAAAATAATTATAAGCTTTTAACGTTGTGCCAACAGTTTACCGAGGGCCATTTCCTGTTCAAGCATGACTGTGCCCCTGTGTGCAAAGCAATATCATGGTCTGATTGATCCACTGGCCAGCACAGAGCCTCGACCTCAATCCCCTTAAACATCTTTCAGAGGAATCTGCCATGAATTTTTTATGTGATTCAAGTCAGAGAATTGTCCAGACCATTCAGCAGGGTTATATGGACCTGGGCACCAGGGTTTTAGGGAACTTGGTTCGATCCTGGGTTCGGATTACTTTCTGTAAGGTGTCTGTGTGGATTTTCTTTAAGACAAAGGGTTTTCTGCTTCATTTTATCTTCATTGGCCCGTATTGCATTTCATATACTGACAGTGATGTATATATTTAAGTCTTTAACTTACATATTGAATTTCTAGGAGATCTATTTAAAATGTAAACCTGCTGTGACCACCATGAACAAACTGCATATAAAAAGCTTATTTCTGATATTGTTTTTCTTTTTTGCTTTGTTGTGCATGTTGTCATTACAATTACTAAATCACCAGCAAAACATCCACTAACTGTACATCTGTTTAACTTCACATGTAAACTGATGAACACCTCTGCACCTTCAGGTCTCTACACAGATAGCTGATGAGTTTATGTTTCGGCTCTTTCTGGGCCACTTAAGGACATTGAGAGACATGCATCAAAGCCATTCCAGTGTAGTATTGGTTGCTTTGTGTCACTGTCCTGTTGAAAGGCAAACTGTCACGCTGCACTGAGTTTGTAAGCATACTGGAGTAGGTTTTCTACAAGAAAGTTTCCTTTATTTGACTATATTTGTCCATCCCCAGTTCTTATTAGTCTCTCTGTTGCTGAGAAGCAACCCCATAGCATGATGCTACCACCAAGCTGCTTCACTGTAGGGATGGTATTAGACGAATGATGGATGATGCAACATGTTTATTGCAAGACATTGTGCTTGCTGTTCTACCCAACAGATCAGAGAATCTTCTGGAGGACTTTTATAGATTTATAGATCTTATTGTACTTATTGGCCAAAAGACCAGTTTGCCAACAGTCAACTCTAGGAAGATTCAAAATTGTGCCAAGTTTCTTCCATTTCAAAATGGTTTAAGCCTGCACTGTAGTCCTGGGAACACGAAAACCTTTACCTTATTGTTTAATATTCCAGCTCGGATATATGCTACAGTTTTCTCACAAAGATCAACAGACAGTTCCTCAGACTTTATTTCTAGGTCTTTAGTCCCGACAATTGTTGGCATCTTAAGAAATCAGGTCTAGCAAATCAGAAAATGCATGAAATAGTATTTGACAACATGCTAGCTAAAGATACAGCCGTGTTGTAAGATCAAACCCTGTAATCAAATCATTTTGATAAGCGCATCACCAAAGGCTTTTACAGAATGTGAGAAAATCAGAAATGAAATTCAGAAATGCACTCGAACACATACTCAGGATTTTTATATTGTATGACCTGGAATAAAATAAGATTCTCTGCACGGCTCCATGTGTAATTACATCTAAAATTGTCAGTGTAATTTTCTTTTATTTGTGTGGATGGCTGAGAAGGGTTTGAAGGAAGTGTGTTCCAGGATTAGAAAACAGCACAGCGGGGAGGGTTTCTGTATCACTCCTGCCCACTGTAACTATTATTACTGCCTAAAGGAAGGACAGTGGTCATGCTCTCATAATTATGATACACACATTTAATACTATTTTAGTGAATTGGCATTCATGGTTGTGTTTTTTCCACATTTACAAGGGAAGAGTTAGCTTAGCTTGATAGCAGCTATTAGGACAGGCATTGCAGATACGTTCCAGTGTCTGGTTTGGTGTTCTAAGTTACTTTTAAAATCCTAACCTGAATCTAAGAAACTTGCAAAACTAGAAAGAATTCACTCACTCACTCACTTTCTTAAACGCTAATCCAATCAAGGGTCGCGTAGGGGTGGGGGTGTTGGTGCTGGAGCCTATCCCAGCTTTTTCAATGGGCACAAGGCACACAGTAACACACCTAAGCCAGTCCATCACAAAGCAGACACACATAAACACACACTCGTACACACACCCATTCACCTATAGGGCAATTCAGTGTCTCCAATTAACCTGACTGCATGTCTTTGGACTGTGGGAGGAAACCGGAGCTCCCGGAGGAAACCCACGCAGACACAGGGAGAATATGCAAACTCCGCACAGAAAGGACCCGGACCACCCCGCCTGGGGATCGAACCCAGGACCTTCTTGCTGTGAGGCGACAGTGCTACCCACCAAGCCACCATGCCGCCCCTAGAAAGAATAACAATCACAAATGTAGTATAGCTAAAATGCAAATGTTATCACTTTATCGAGGTTAGGGTGCGTCTGGGTCCAGTGGGAAACACTGGACGCATGTGAGAAATACTCTGGACAGAGCACCAAGCCATCACAAGTCTTTGACCATCACAAAAAAGCCAATCGTCTGTATAGATGCCTGACTGGCAGATAGCACTAGCAGGGCTAGTGTAATAGACTACTGTGTATTACGGCCATTGTTCTGGATTAGTTTTTTTTTACCTTTCATCTAAGGCACAATCTAGAATATCTAGAATTTCATCTAGAATATTTGGGGGAAAGTGTAGACTGGGTGTATTTTGCTTTTTGCTCCTGTTTGTGGACACAATTCGGCTGCATTTTAAACACAGAACTTCGACCGCAAACTGCATCACGATTAAAACATACTACCGTGTTTTATGGTTCTGGCTGTACAGAATTAGAATCATGAACATGTGTACATACTCTGAACTGTGTGTTTGACAGTGTTTCCTTTATGTACCTTCATTCTCCGAGACTGGAGTCTGGACTTGTAACAGAACTCGACCAAGGCCACCAGCATGGCCAGTCCCAGTCCTCCGATCAGAATGTAGAACACCCCGGCCACATTACTAAGGCTCAGGGCACTTGTCTTATCCTGAAGAGCCCAGAGAATACAATTAGATAGGGATACACATGCAGGGCAACACATTCACAGCCACAGACGTACACGAAATACACACATGCATTTACTAACACACACACACACACACACACACGGCTTTTCGTACTGTATATTATATACTACTACTATTCAGTAAACACATAGATCACATCTATTGCCTTGCGACACAATTTAATAATATCATAAAGTATCCATTTAGCTGTACATATAGACTAATAGACTATATTTATACGCTGACAACAATCTAATGCCTTTCCATTATTATTAATAATTCACAACATAGCTAGATGTTTCTCAAACATGCAGACTCACATGCACATGCTGGAATAACACATATCACTTGATCTTATTCTTTACACATACTTCAGCATACGCTTTGTATCATACTCATATACTGACAAAAAATGTCCAATAGAACAATACACCTCCCGTTTTACAACTGATACAATTGACACCTCGAGGTCTGAGGTGCACTCAGAAGGTGAGAAAAATCGGTCTATGGGACTTTAGAATTGAAAGGAGGTCATTCCGTCTCACACATAGGGCGAGTCCTATGAGTACTTATTGGGGTGGCTGGAATCGGTGGCATGCATGGGTTCGCAGACCATCCTGAAGTCTCATCCAACAGCATGCACATTGCCTTTGGGACATGGACATAGATATATTGCATTACAGGACTTTCTAGGGGAAACTGGACTTCACAGTGACCCAATACTCTCCAAACGTTCATTTACTCTTCTGTGGATGGACACTGTATTAATTCAAATTGGTTCTGCAAGTGTTAAGGTTTAAATGAAGTAATAGAAAAGGTTCACATATTGTAAGATTGGAGTTAGATTATTACTAAAGGTCTACAACCCTGCAGAGATTAGTCTAAATCTTAGGTCTGTTCACATTAGTTTCGACGCAGAGTTCACATTTTATGAACTGGTTCTCTTATAAGGCAGCTTATCTTGACATTTACATTTTCAGCATTTAGCAGACGCTTTTTATCCAAAGAGACTTACAATTTTGACTGAACATTATTTTTTTTTTAACAATTGAGGGTTAAGGGCCTTGCTCAGGGGCCCAACAGTGGCAATTTGGTGGTGGTGGGGCTTGAACCGGCAACCGTCAGATTACTAGTCCAGTACCTTAACCACTAAGCTATCACTGCCACACATCTTGACGCACTACTTAGACAGTGATTATGGCGATTACGTAGTTTTAGCTTGCTAAGCTAACACAGTTACACTCAGGCCATTCAAACCAATGAGCTGAGGCGGCACAACCAGCTAGCATGCCAGCTAATGTCTCCCTCTGTGTAGCAAAAATTGTTAAATTGTCACTGGCAAACCTGAATTTGTAAGTAAATCACCAGAGAAACCAGTCAAAGTTTCATGCAGTCAAATTTGTTAAACTGGTTCTCTAATTTTTCTAATAAGACATCAAACTCATAAGGCAGGTTATCTAGACGCACTATTTAGACAGTAATTATGGTGATTACGTCACCAGTTTCGCTTACTAAGCTAACACAGTTAGGCTCAGGCATTTCAAACCAGTGGGTGGAGGCGGCACAAGCCACATGCCAGCTAACATCTCCCTCCGTGTACCAAAAGTGGTTTAATTGTCATGGACAGACCCAAATTTGAAGTTCGAGATTTATGCAAATTTGTTGAACTGGTCTGCAACCAGTGCTTTGTTCTGTGTTTTTTTCCTCTTTGCACCTCTAATTTGTGCACTCTGGTGATTTCTGCCTGTGGTACCATGCCCTCTATGATCTATGCTGGTTTTGCACTAAACAGATTATTCAAGATTAGGGCCAAAAAGTTGCCCTTTGTCTTATGAGACTATGAGACATTTTCTCAAGGAGATTGTGGTCACGTGTAAGGAGCTACCAACACCTGCCATGAGTTTTAATGTGCTGTGGGACTCCCAGGTTAGTTTTGTCCTGTCATCAAATTTCCTGGGTCATCCTATCCTGGCAATGCCCCAGTGGTGCCAAATTTTTTCCACTATGCTCCATGGTACACCAGTGCCTTTAATAATCTTTTATTACCCTCTCTGGACTGGTATTCTTCAACATGAAAATCCCATGTCAGCTCCTTGTGGACCATGACTACGCTAGTAGTGTCATGATGTAACTATAAGAAGGAGATTTTTGTGCTGCTGATGTGTAAACTGTTGTAGATCTATTGTAAACAAATAGTGTACATTTGTGTGTGTGTGTGTGTTTCCTCCAAATTTACAAGGGAAGGGTTAGCTTAGCTTGCTAGCAGCAATTAGGACAGGCATGGCAGATACATTGCAGTGTTTGATTTGGTCTCCCAAGTTACTTTCAAAAGGTCTGGTTAGACTGGGAAACACTGGACACAAGTAAAAATACCCTGGACAGAGCATCAAGCCAGGTTTTTGGATATCACAGTAATAGCCATTCGTCTGACAGGCTGATAGCATAAGTGCTGGGGGCTGGTGTAATACACCCCTATGTATAATGGCCATTGTTGTGGATTAGGTTTTTTAAAGGCCTTTAGTAACGTGATTAATAGAGCGATGTGCATTGGAGTAAACTCTGCAGGTTTGTAGATTTCTAATAATTGGCTGAATTCCCATCCTACCTGTGATGTAAACTGACAAAATTGCAACTGGTAAGTTGAGATTTTGCAGCTAACATTAAAATAAACCTTGTGCAAGATTTTAATTCTAACTTTAACTATAATAAAAATAATACTTTTACCTCTAATGCACTGTGTATAACTTCTGTCTATCTGCATCTACATTTCGATTACTAGTAACACATTTATATATAATAACATAATAAAATATATGATAAAATTTAGACATAGGGGGTTGTACATATAGGTAAAGTATTAACTAGATTCCAAGGGTCTGTCTGAAAGCCTAGTGAGCTGCCATGCTGCCTACCTAGGCAGCTGCCTAAATAGAGAATATTCTAGAACATCGAACCTGTAAGGCAGATTATGTAGCAGTGTACTTAGACAGTGTCACCGCAGGTTTAGCAGAATACTGACCTACTGTATTTTTAAACTGGGCTTTTAATAAAAGGTTGCACAGCCTGAAGCTGTGTACAGTATATTTCTGTTATGAGTGTGTGCATGTGTGTGTGTATGTATGTGTGTGTGCTGGTAGAATTTGTATAAAGAGTGAGACAGCGTGCAGGTAGTTGCTGTGTAGTAGAGATGGTAGGGATAAGTGTGAACAAGTCTTAGTGCATTAAAAAGGCCCAGAGTGTGGCAAAGCACCAGCAGGTGAACTGACCTTTCTTGCGGAGTCCTTGCTTCCACACTGGCCTTTATCGTACCACCATTTGTTTTTCAGTTTGTCTAAGACGGCTTGCTCATTGAGCTTCAACACCGCTAGGTTTACTGGGATTCTTCAACCGGGGAAATAACATAAATAACATTACCCATGTTATCTTATGTTATTCAGCATATTATACACATACACCTTTAAATATGTACTAATGTGTTCTGCTTGGCTACATTTAGATCAAAGAAAAGAGGACAGAAAAAGCACAATCACAAAGTCTGAAAAAGTCTCAGTGTTAAAGTGATATGCGTTAATACTCCATCTAGCTTTTCCCTTTTCGCCCTACTGCAAGATGTGTATTACTATATCACTTTGGGCAACCGGCAAGTGGAAACACCCGGATAATAAAAGATTTATTCTATAAAATCAATATAAATGATTGAATATGTTCATGATTATTGTTTAAAGGTAATGAATATACATCTTTGGCAAAATCAGATATTTTAAAGCCCCATACCATAATAAGTACAGGTTCAACCAGAGTGTTTGTTTCGAGTGGTTGCCGGTTACCCCTTCACCATAGTGGTTACCCGCTGGATAGCTCATACTGGGGCTGACCTTGGAATCACCTCCCCCGCTGCCGCACTCGCCCTTGTCGTACCACCATTTGTTTTTCAATTTGTCCAACAGGCCCTGCTCGTTCAGTTTTAAGACTGCCAGGTTTACTGGGTTTCTTGAAATGATAAGATAATTGGGGTCAGCGTCAGTGGTGAGAATGGGACGGCGAGGCAGAGGTCTTAGGAAATGAAGCGTGAGTCAATCTTGAAAAGAGGGCAAAACATGAATCAAACTGATCTGATCAGGTGCCTGATTCTACAAGACCTTTTCATGTCTTGTGTGATGTCAGAAATGTAGTGTGTCAGATTTTACCAAGGAAGACATGAACCGGTAGGAAGGGAAGAGGAGGTAGTAGCAGTGCTCTGGTTTTTAAGATAGGGGTATTTCTTTTCAAAAAATAAATAACCTTGAGGAAGAACTCTCAGAATAGATCATTATTTTAGTGCTTTTAGGTATATAAAATGATGTTCGATCAGTGTACTTACAGGTGCTTTAGTAATCTAATACTGGGGGGAAACAAACCTTCACAACTCATGTAATAATCTGAATTTTTCATCAGATAGTTGATATAGAAATTCTTTAATTCCCTGCCGTTGTGCACTGAGAATGTTGTTTTTAAAGGATTAATTCATACACTTTAGTTGACAAAACATTAACAAAATCCTTTCTTGTAAATGACTGAGCTTTGTGTTACATATTTATCTGCTCATCTGTAAGATTCCAAATTAGTTTTTTATTATAATTTCACAAATTTCCTACATTGCCCTGTCCCAACTGTTTTTTGGTTGCAGGCATTAAATGTGTTGCAGGCATCAAATTAGTTATTAGGGTAGATTGGCAAAGGATATTAACTTAATAAAGAAAAATATTAAATAACTAATTTTTGTACTGTTTTTAATTAAATATTAAGTAATGATGACAGAATACATATCACTGTATTCTGTTGTTTTTTCATTTAATTATTTATTATTGAATAATTCTTATTACATCCTACCACACTTATGGGAAATTTGGTTTGTATTTTGGTTTGAAATTTTAATTGGAAATTACTTTTAATTAGAAATGATTTGGTTTAAACTGATTTATTTAATTGGTTTATTGTTTAACCAATTTCTGTATTTAGCAACCCAGCTTTGTTTTAATTGCACCTAAAAAAGAAGCTCTGACACTGTGATTCATCTGATGCCTGATTTTTGTTTTTTTATTTTTTGGAAGCACAACTGGCATATGAACATTTGCTTTTGATTTGCATAACTAATAAATACTTGATAAGAACTGATGGTGGCAAATATATAATCATGACGTTCCTCTTTAAGCTGTCTATCTTTCATTCCAGACATAGGCTGCATTCTAAAACACAAACTATATTATTAGTAATTACACTGTGGGTAGTGAACTTATTTAAGATACTTTAAAGCAGGTTGTGTTTTGGAATGCAATCTAGGAGGAAGTTATAGAAATGTGATTAAAATGTCCCAACATTTATGGAAATTGGGTTTGTATAATGACACTGTTACTTACATTTATTAAGAAATTACTAAAAATTTATATTTTGGCAGACCAACTTGATTGTATTTTATGCCTGCAGCTTACTCAAAAAAGTTGAGACGAGCATAAAAGAGTTATTAGAATATACAATATTTAAGTTACACTGTTGTGAAATATTCCCCAATAAGCAGGTAAATTAATAACAGGTAAGGGTAGCATGATAAAAAATGAAGATCCACTAAAGGTTTAGTCGTTGCAAGCAAAAATAGGTTGTGACTCCCCACTTTGGGCCAAATTTCAAGTGTACTGTCTATCAGCTCAAAAATAACAATTCTCAATGCACGATTGATAATAATTTAGGCCTTTCACCATCTACCGTACATAATATTGTGCAAATAATTTGACGAGTCCTCAGAAACACTGCATGCAAAATTGTAGCAATAATTTTAGGAAATTCCTTGTTCTCTATTGTTTGTAACAGAGCATTCTGCTCCTGCCTCCTGCTTCTGCCTCCACTCCATTACAGGGAAGCCCTTCCACTGCGTGGCAGAGAATGCCACAGGGAAAGGAAAGCTAACAGATCGTGGATCTGTTCTGCTCTGGGGCAGTTGTGTCTTTCTTAGTAAAACCTCTCTTTTTGAGCCCTCCATTTCAGGCAGGGGGCTTAAAAAGAGGTCATCTTATGGGTGACTTCACTCATGATCGTTAGTCTCTGAAGTACACTGCTTTAGAGTAACAGGAAGAGAGAAAAGGACAAATTCATTACTGCATTTTCCAGATACAAAAACCTTTTCTAGCCATATAGCAAATGCTACTACTTAGATGGCATAGATTTGTTACTATTAGCTTACATTACTTTAAAAAAGAAAATGCTCTCTTTCTGATTGCCTTTGTTTAAATATATATATACATATTTGCAACACTAAATGATTTGTATTTTATATGAAAAAAACTATCGATATTTAAATACGGGATATACAGGGGTTGGACAAAATAACTGAAACACCTGGTTTTAGACCACAATAATTTATTAGTATGGTGTAGGGCCTCCTTTTGCGGCCAATACAGCGTCAATTCGTCTTGGAAATGACATATACAAGTCCTGCACAGTGGTCAGAGGGATTTTAAGCCATTCTTCTTGCAGGATAGTGGCCAGGTCACTACGTGATGCTGGTGGAGGAAAACGTTTCCTGACTCGCTTCTCCAAAACACCTCAAAGTGGCTCAATAATATTTAGATCTGGTGACTGTGCAGGCCATGGGAGATGTTCAACTTCACTTTCATGTTCATCAAACCAATCTTTCACCAGTCTTGCTGTGTGTATTGGTGCATTGTCATCCTGATACACGGCACCGCCATTGGATGCACATGGTCCTCCAGAATGGTTCGGTAGTCCTTGGCAGTGACGCGCCCATCTAGCACAAGTATTGGGCCAAGGGAATGCCATGATATGGCAGCCCAAACCATCACTGATCCACCCCCATGCTTCACTCTGGGCATGCAACAGTCTGGGTGGTACGCTTCTTTGGGGCTTCTCCACACCGTAACTCTCCCGGATGTGGGGAAAACAGTAAAGGTGGACTCATCAGAGAACAATACATGTTTCACATTGTCCACAGCCCAAGATTTGCGCTCCTTGCACCATTGAAACCGACGTTTGGCATTGGCACCAGTGACCAAAGGTTTGGCTATAGCAGCCCGGCCGTGTATATTGACCCTGTGGAGCTCCCGACGGACAGTTCTGGTGGAAACAGGAGAGTTGAGGTGCACATTTAATTCTGCCGTGATTTGGGCAGCCGTGGTTTTATGTTTTTTGGATACAATCCGGGTTAGCACCCGAACATCCCTTTCAGACAGCTTCCTCTTACCCTGCTAATTGAACCTTCACACTCTGCTCTTACTGGTGCAATGTGCAATTAATGAAGATTGGCCACCAGACTGGTCCAATTTAGCCATGAAACCTCCCACACTAAAATGACAGGTGTTTCAGTTATTTTGTCCAACCCCTGTACGTTTATTACACAGCAAGTAAAGTTGATGTGTTGGAAGCAGGAAAAACTGGCAAGCGTAAGGATCTGAGCGACTTGTCCAAGGGCCAAATTTTGATGGCTATATGACATCAGGTCTTGTGGGTGTTTCTGGAATGCTGTGGGTAAAAATGACCAAAGGAAGGTCTACCGAAGGACCAGGGTCAGGGTGCCCAAGGCTCATTGATAAGCATGGGGAGCAAAAGCTAGTCTGTCTGGTCTGATCCCACAGAAGAGCTGATGTAGCACAGAGTACATGACAAAAGTTCAAGCTGTCAATTTGACCTTCAAATTCCACAGATCTCAATCCAATTTAGCATCCGTGGAATGTGCTGGACAAACAATTCCGATCCACAGAGGCCCCAAGGAGGACCTAAGGGATCTGCTGCTAGTGTCTTGGTGATACCACAGATACCACAGAAGTGATACCACTTCAGGGGTCTCGTGAAGACCATGCCTTGACAGATCAGAGATGTTTTCGACCTGCACAATATTAGGCAGGTGGTTTAATCTCATGACTAATATCAGGTAATTATACAAACTGGTTTGTGTTCACATCACATTTTCATATTTATAAATATAAAATAATTTAGCTCTGATAAATATGCAATAACAAAGGCAATCATAAAGGGTGCAATAATGTTTTTACAGCATTACTGGACCCAGAAGATATGTACTTACATACATACAGTGAGATAAAAAGTAGTCACCCAATCCAAACTTCCTCTATTCTTGCATATTTGTAACACTACATTAATTCAGATCTTTATATAAAATGTGATATTTTACAAGAATAACATATATAAACACAAAACATAGTTTTTAAAAGAATTTTTGCTTAACATTATGATCATGGACTGATGACCAGTATATTCTTCTTGAGGATTTTTTAATAAAAGACTAAATTCACCATGGTGTCATAGCACCACTGTTCCAGAGCCTTGACTGATCATGTCTTATAGAAAAGTATGGCTCTCACTATATGTTGCTGGAGTGCCAGAGCCTTGACTGATTATGTCTTAAAGAAATGTATGACTCTCACTGTGGTTTGCTGAAGTCCCAGAGCTTTAACAGATCATGTCTTATAGACACTTTATGGCTCTCACTGTGGTCTGCTGGAGTCCCAGAGCCTTGAAAAATATATATTTTTTAACTTTTTTCCACAGTATTTTAGTAATTATCTGTTGTGTGTTAAAACGTTTTAATCTACTGTCCTTGTCTTTTATTATTTTTTATTGCGTTTCTATGTTAGTGATGTTTAGATTTTAGAAAGCTGATAGCGATCTAACTTTAGGGTGTTTTGTCTAATTAAACCCAATTATCAATTTAATTTGTTTAACTGTCTTGCTGCACATCCTTTTTATAAGCCAGGATGTGTTGGATTAATTTTTATATATCTTTAAAATACATTTACTGATTATTTAAAAACTGTATTTTGTATTTATTTACATTGTCGTTGTCTTTTTATTGTGTTTAAAGATCTGACACAGTGTGACAAATATGAAATAATAGAAATAATTATAAAAAGAGTTAACACTTTTTCATGGCAGTGTATATTTTCAATCATCTATATATTAAAACCTTGATCACTAACTAGGCAAACAAAAAAACCCAAATAAGTTTGTATAAGCAGTACAAACAGTGTGTAAATTTAAAACTGAAATATACTTAAACAATAATGTATCTTATATATATTGAATTTGTCCTAATCTAAAATATTTTATACTCTAAAACCACTGTCTGGAAAATACGGTTATTTAATGAAAACCAACACATTAGAAGAAAAAGTCATGGTGGGAGACATAAATGATGCATGGTAATTATGATTAACATTTTAGAACCTGTCATCATTTTCCACTTTTCACAATATGAGGAATGTCAGAGAAATATCACCTAAGCAGAGTGTTCCTAGCATGGGCAAACAGTTCTCTTCACTTTAATAATAATACATCTAAGGTTATTTTCTTTGGTCACCCAGGTCTACTAACGATTTAACTGGTAACCCAGGTGCAATATGTGCAACCACAGGTGAACAATCTTGGGGTGATATATTTTTTTACATTTTCTATTTTCTCCAACCTTTTTCTTCCAATTTTCTCCCCTAATCTAGTCATGTCCAATTACCCTGATTGCATCCTCCACTGATTCAACCCTCCACCGCTGACCGAGGACGCTTCTCAACTGACACACGGGGCGTGACACTCTGACACGTGCTTAGTACAGACTGCATTTTTTTTTACCTGCACGAGTTGAGTTCATATATACCTATCAGCACTGTGCACGGAGAGCCACACTCTGATCAGCATTATTCCCCAGCCCTGTGCAGGCGCCATCAATCAGCCAGCAGGGGTTGTAACTGCACCAGTTATGAGGGCTTGCCCATAACCCTATGAACAACAGCCAATCGTTGTTCATGCAGCCTTCCAGCCCAGCCGGATGGCAAAGTTGAGTTTCGATACGATGTATTCGAAAACCCAGCTCTGGTGTGCTAGCGTATTTTACCGCTGCACCACCTGAGCGGCTCATCGGGTGATTTTTGACCATGACCACAGATTTATTTATTTTGATTTTAACCATCTTTGGAGTAAAACTGCCAAGTTGTTCACTGTTTTATGTAGCAACTTGAATTTGAATTTAAAAGTATTATATAATTAAATAAAACTAGAAACTGTCAGGGGTGGTTTTAAAAAATGTACAAATTTGTGATTGTTACTTTAATTGGTGCAGCAGAAAAACATTCGCCTGACCATATAATAGTCAATTACTAATCAGTTAGTTGTGGGTTGTAGTTTGTTTTAGTCTGCACCATGTGTGAATATGGTTGATCTGTGTAGATGATTAATTTGTATATGGATGATGAAACGGGACGGAATGGCATCATGTAGTGACCTCTGAATGAATGAATGAATGAATGAATGAATGAATGGATGAATGAAGTGCATCAATGTGGCATTTATACAGTAGAAAACAGGTTTGATAATGAACATGTGACACTCAAGGAATGAATAATTAATGCTGTTTACAGGACAGAGATGAAGACATTTATAAATATTCAAAACATTTTACATTTACAGAGAGTTTATCCTGGATTTATTTATATTTTTTTGTAATCTTTATCTAGTTGTGGCTAATTTTACACTACAAATTCTCTGCTGCTTGCTTTGCACTTTTTTACATCAGCTAGTAGTGGAATCTCATAAAGAGCCATATCGCATATGGAGAGTCACGCTATGCCCTGTATGTACATCCACCACTAGTCCTGATTCATCGGGCAGACAGTAAACCCTGTCCCAACTTTCCCACCATCAAACATGGCCAATTGTGACTATTGAGTGCCCAGGCAGGCTAGTAGCACCGCTAAGACTTGGAACTGGAGAGCTCCAATGCTCCACAGTAGTGGGCTGGCATATTATATATATATATATATATATATATATATATATATATATATATATATATATATATATATATATATATATATATATATATATATATATATATATATATATTATTATTTTAATTTCTTTTTTTGTAAATTAGTGCGTCCAATTTCATCCCGTCAATCATCCTCTCACTAATGCCGGTCCCTGCTCCTGATTGGGGCTGACGAGGCTGTTCCACGCCTCCTCCGACACGTGCACAGCCAATCGACCGTCATATCACCCACACTTGACGAGTGCAGCGTGGCAGAGCACTGTGCACGGAGGATCACACACTCCGCTGCACCCCCTCCCGTCTCCATGCAGGCGCCACCAACCAGCCAGCAGAGGGCGCAACCGCCCCAGTCCTGAGAGAGCATCCCCTCCGGTCTCAAAACCCGCCCCCCCACCTGAACAACAGGCCAATCGTTGTTCATATAGCCGCCCAGCCTCGACCGGTGAAGGCAGAGCTGGATTCGAAATGACGCACTGACGCAGAGATCCAGCCCTGGTTGCAGCGTGTGTCTTTACTGCTGCGCCACCTGAGCGGCAGAGTCACCCTTTTAATTGATCAAACAAAATGATACATTAGATTATTCATTTCAATGGTCATTTTGTTTTATTTTTGAACAAAATGATCTCCAGTGTAATCTCTCTAGTCTCCAGGATTAAAATACATTTGTAAACAACAATCTATTAACTGTGATTAGCAGGTATTTGAATTTTACCTCAAATCAGATCCTTTGGGAGTGGCAACCCCATAGCCCTTTGAGTCCAGGTTACCCCCGACCTTCATGGTGTCACAAGGTTTGCGCTGTTCGATGTACTCGTTCATGGTGGACTCCAGCAGATAGGCATATTTTCCCTTGGATTTCCTGACTCTCACTACTCCCTCATCAGTCGTCTTCACGAACACTGTGGGGTCTGCAGACTTCATGTAGGACCACATCTTTTCAAACACAGCTATCTTTGATCTCTGTGGTCGAAAACAGCATCAAATTAGTCAGATTAATACAGATTTTTTGTATACATTGATCAGCCATAACATTAAAACCACCTCCTTGTTTCTACACTCACTGTCCATTTTATCAGCTCCAGTAATTCTAGAACTACAAAGTGCTTCTATATGGTAAGTGGAGCTGGACAGTGGATGGACAGTGTGTGTAGAAAGCAGGAGGTTTCCATGGTTTTAATGTTATGGCTGATCGATGTATTACTGAATACTAAATGATGTATTACTAAAATGTAAAGTGCAACTGAAAAACCAGCATAATTTACCTAACAGATTCCTAAGAATTGCAATTATTAAATGCATTGATTCTCATTGAAAGTGAATTTGTTTCTCACCCTAAAGAATTCTTTGGTGGATCCTCCATCCAAGGTGCCGTATGCAATCTCCGTCTGCTTGGCCAAGTCTTCAGCGCTCTCTATGGGTGACACCATCCTTTCCACAGTGAGGAAAGCAGCTAGGTTAGCCGTGTAGGAGGAGATGATGATGAGGGTAAAAAACCACCAGACACCCCCGACAATCCGACCAGAGAGCGATCTGAAGCACAAACAATAGAAGGTACAGTGAGTGATTTTAGCTGCTAACCTAGAATCAAATACAAAAACAAATACAGTCCATTCAGTCTGTGAGCTATTGTTGAAGGGTAGCATGTTAAATATAATATCAAAAGCTTTTTGATTGATCAGTTACTAGGACATGCATTCCTGTTAAAAAGCAAGAATTCTGTGTCTTTCTAAAGCTATTTTTGGTTGCAATATAGATTAAAACTTACTGTGCTTACACTTCATCTAAAGGTGCAAATCATAAAACATCTGAGCGAGTCGTACAATAGATGATGAATTGTTTAGGGAACCATGGTGTCAAAAGACAAGACGCCTGTTTCTCAGTATTTCAAAAAAAGACTTCATTAGACTGTGTGATAAGGAACTGCCAAAAAAGACAAATATAGATTGTTTTACACTAATCAGCACAGCTTAGAAGCGCTTCTATTTAGAATCTTTCTGAAAAAACACTAGAAGAGGAAAGCTGCCAATGAGAACATCCTTACCCACAGACCAGCCAAATCCAAAGCCTAAAGCAATCATTTCTCTGGAAACGTTTCCTTTGTCACTACCCCCTTCAGGCCTAAAGCCTCCAACACAATACTATAAAGAAGCAGAAGCCCTGGGTGGGGAGGGAAAGCCCAGGAGAGAAAGGAAAAGCTAAGCATGTTGGAGCAGCGCTGATAACACCAGCCAAAGAAGCTGAAAAACAATGAGCCATAGCTGTCTTCTGCACTCTGTGTGCTGACAGTTAACAGCCTCTCTCCCGTCCTCATATCTCTCTTACTCTCATTCTGTCTGTCTGCTGTCCCAGGCTTTACAGATCCGCCAGTGTGAGAGCAATTCCAATTCTACTTGTTTTTCCATCTAGCCAATCTGTCAGTCATGAAGCACTGCATCGCTGACCAGAACTAAATGATTTGCTTTTCTCAACGTTGTGTGCCAATAAATATACTAAAATTGTCATGAATTTTGTTTGTTTTTAACGTCATGTTTTTAAATTTTTGAGCAGTTACTTATAATACACGGTTTATCAGTTCACAAGGTTATATCAAACACAGTCCTGGACAATTTAGTATCTCCAATTCACCTCAATTGCATGTCTTTGGACTGTGGGAGGAAACCGGAGCACCTGGAGTAAACCCAAGCGGACACGGGGAGAACATGCAAACTCCACACAGAAAGGACCCGGACTGCCCCACTTGGGGATCAAGCCCAGGACCTTCTTGCTGTGAGGCGACAGTGCTACCCACTTAGCCACTGTGCCACCCTCATTCACTGTCACACACATGAACAGAAAAGTCAGACACTCGCAGATAACGACAAGATGTTTAATAAACTAGTTCAAGATTCAAAGAGTAATCCAAAAAGTTGTCGGTAACAGGCAGAAGGTCTTACAGTGATTCCAAATGTGACTTTTGCCACGTTTTATACATTTTGTCCCAACCTTTTTAAAATTCATGAGAATTTTAGGATATTTGTTGGCACACAAATAACCTAAAATTGTGTTACGTCACCTTTCTGAGAATACTTAATAATCAAGTTAAGATTAGAGACACTGGTTAATTGTCACACTGCCTGCGGTTCCTGACAATACTGCTGACTATATTAATGTGGAGGGCTACATTTCCCCGGAGTCAGCGGCCAATCAGGTGGCCTGCTTCACCAGTGTACTAATTAACACCTGAAGTTAATTTAGAAATGTCTATATAAGCGTGATTACAATAGTTAGACGTTGCAAGGTATTGCCAGTGCTACTCTGCGTACTAAGGGTTTTCAATGTGTCTAGTGATTTCTGTGTATGAGCCTTTTTGCCTGTTATTGTGACCATGATTTCGACTACTGTGTTTTGCCTAGTGATTTACGTGCTGACCTACTGCATGGTTTTGACTTCACTTTGGATTATCCCTTTGTACTTTGAACTGTTTAATAAAACGTTTTTACTATCCGCGAGCGTCTGACTGTTCTGTTCACGGTCGTGACATTAATCAACAATACACAACCGTCTGGTATTTTTTAAATTTCATTATAAAACGGATAGTTCCGGTCCTAAAATCTGATTGGCTGAGCCGCGTTCGAAGCCGTTGTAAAATCCCCGATAAACGCACACCTAGGACCACCTCACATCATTCCATATTAATACGCCACTGAAAAGAAAAAAGCTGCGTCCGGAATCGCATACTTCCATACTCAATAGTACGCGAAATGAGGACGCGAGAGCAGTTAGTATGTCCGAATACATAGTATAAATAAAGAGGTACGCGAGAAGTACCCGGATGACCTACTTATTGGGCAGACATGTTTGAGTATGCAAGCGATGCACACTTGCGGTCCGCTAATGTATCCAATAATGCAACTGGAGCTGTGTAGGCGGAATAAGAAACAAGAAAGATAGCAGAGTCCTCTGTTCACAAGTGTAAGTAAGTGTAAGTAAGATAAATAAAATAAAACATTTTAAAGACGAATAAATAACAAAAACACGATAAATATCCAAATTTTGGCGAGTGGGGTTTGTAATGAGTCTGTAACTATGGTGATATTACGTCATCACGTCCTTACGTCATCACTTGATGTTGGCAAGATGGCGCATGTAGTACGTAGCATACTGCACACTTCTGTACTGAAAGAATGTACTTTTTTACCGGCCGAGTAGTGCATACTTCCTCCAATCTAGTACGTACTCTGTAAGTATGCGATTCCGGACGCAGCTAAAGTGAATGTTATATTCGCCCTCATGTTGCCTAGCAACACTGTTAATCGAACTACCTGGCGTCGCGGAAGAATGCTTTATTGTACGTTCATACACAATAAATACATTTATGAATTAAACATTGTTGTATTTATTGTATTTTATGTTGACCGCCATTTTATAAAAGCAATAAGCCACTCGAGACCGTGCGTTACTGCTATGATTTCAGCACGGCCTCTCGTGGCTTATTGCTTTATTTTATTTCACTATTAGTTTTTCTCAACATTGTGTGCCAACAAATATTCTAAAATTGTCATGAATTTTAAAAACTTGGGACTGAGGTGGAATCCAATTCACTGCACATGAACAGAAACCTCCGATGTTCGCAGATAATAAGATGTTTAATAAACCAGTTCAACATACAAAGGGTAATCCAAAGAGTTGATACAGGCAGAAGGTCAGTACGTAAAGAAACTCATCCAACACAATACAAGAAGATGTAGTCGAAATAACAGCCATAGGGTCAAACACAAAATACTTTGCCACATGATAAACACAGAACAAATAACGGGCAACTTCACCAGGTAGCATGGTTTGCATCAGACCCTAAATACACAACCGTTGACTAGTTTCAGGTGTGGTAATAAGTAAACTGGTGATGCAGACTCCCTCTGCACTGTCTGGTTGGCAGAATGTGCCACATGATCACCCGCTGACTCCTGGGAATTGAAGTCCTCCCTGTTATTGTAGTCGGTGGGTACTAGTCTGAATGTGGCTGTGTCAGGAACAGCAGGCAGTGTGACAGGTATTCAATAAAAAACAGCACAATAATAATAACTATTATTATTATTAAGACTATTATTAATAATAATTACCTAAATAATAGAGACGCTGATTAATCAAGTGGTGCATAGGACCAGCACACGGTCCTGACCTCAAACCATTAAACACCTTTGGGATGAAATGTTCTTTATTGCTTTTTTGGTGCAAGACAAATTATTATCCACTAACAGGACTGTCACATACTGTGCTCTTAGTATCATCTTGATTATTATTTGTATTGTAATGGGAAGAACACATCAAGCACTGGGGCAGACTGTCCTCACCAGGAACCCAGACAAGTTTGCCCACTGAGGGTCACCTCCACCGTAGCAGAAGCCCGGGGCTGCTGTCTCCATGTGTGTGTTCGGTGAGGAAGTATTTTTAAATGTTCAAGAGCAGTGGAACCAAAGCTAAATGGACAGTGTTTGCCTGTGGGGTGGGGTGTAATGAGGCGACTGGTGATGTGGGCTTACACCGTCTGACTATTCCTTCAACACACACACACACACACACACAAACATAAACTAATGCACTGTATGTAACACTTCCTCAGGCTTATTAATCTCTCTCTCTCACACACACACACACACACACACACTCTTACACAGTCATACACAAACATGAACTAATGCACTGTATGTAACACTTCCTCAGGCTTATTAATCTCTCTCTCTCTCACACACACACACACACACACACACACACAGTCATACACAAACATGAACTAATGCACTGCATGTAACACTTCCTCAGGCTTAGTAATCACACACACACACACACACACACATACAGTCATACACAAAAAAAAACTAATGCACTGTATGTAACACTTCCACAGGCGTATTAATCTCTCTCTCTCTCTCTCTCTCTCTCTCTCTCTCTCTCTCTCTCTCTCTCTCTCTCTCTCTCTCACACACACACACACACACACACACATACACACACACACACACACACTTATACAGTCATACACAAACATGAACTAATGCACTGCATGTAATACTTCCTCAGGCTAACTAATCACACACACACACACACACACACACACAGTCATACACAAACATGAACTAATGCACTGCATGTAATACTTCCTCAGGCTAACTAATCACACACACACACACACACACACACACACACACACACACACACAGTCATACACAAACATGAACTAATGCACTGCATGTAATACTTCCTCAGGCTTAGTAATCACACACACACACACACGCACACACACACACACATAATCATACACAAACATGAACTAATGCACTGTATGTAACACTTCCTCAGGCTTAGTAATCACACACACACACACACACACGCACACACACACACAGTCATACACAAACATGAACTAATGCACTGCATGTAACACTTCCTCAGGCTTACTAATCACACACACACACACACACACACACACACACACACACATAATCATACACAAACATGAACTAATGCACTGCATGTAACACTTCCTCAGGCTTACTAATCACACACACACACACACACACACACACACATAATCATACACAAACATGAACTGCTTTAGTCGTGTCTGCTGGTATTTACTGAGACTTGGTTTCAGCAAGATTTACCGGATGCTCTGGTTTCTCTGAACGGTTTTAACTTGATTCGGCTGGATAGAAATGAAAACTCGGGTAAACGCACAGGTGGAGGAGTGTGCGTTTATGTAAACGATAAGTGGTGCACACAGTACACCGTACGGGAGAAGGTGTGTAATTCCGATCTTGAACTTTTACTTGTAAGTTTTAGACCTTTTTATCTACCCCGAGAATTTGGGAGTATTTTAATTTGTGCTGTTTACATTCCGCCGGATAGTACTGCGAGGGTCGCAGCCTCTACGATAGCGGATTGTGTTTCTAAACAATTACAAAGCTCCCCCGAAGCCCCCTGTTTTATTATGGGTGATTTTAATCATTGTAAATTGGAAATGGCACTTCCTGGATTTGACCAATATGTGGATTGCTGTACCCGAGGTAATAAGGTCTTGGATAAGTGTTATGGAAATATTAAAAACGCCTATAAAGCGAAGTTGAAGCCACCTTTGGCTAATTCCGACCATAATGTAGTCTGTCTTTTTCCATCCTATAAGCCAGCTTTTAAAAGGTGCAAGCCCCAGCTTAAAACAGTGTATGACTGGAATCATGATGCTATTGAGACTCTGAAAGGGTGCTTTATGGCAACAGATTGGGAAATTTTTCATGATCAGGACTTACAGGATGCCTCAGTTTCTGTTACAGATTATATTAAATTCTGTGTTGATAGTGTGGTACCCACAAAAGTGTTTTTAGTATACCCCAATAATAAGCCTTATGTCACAAAAGAAATTAAGGATTGTATCAATCGTAAAAGACTGGCTTTTAGGAATAGAGATAAGGTTCAAATGAAGACAATTCAAAAGGAACTTAATTATAAGATAAGAGAGGCCAAAAATGTGTACAAAGATAGAATCGAGGGGCAATTTTATCATAATGACTCGAGGAAAATGTGGGAGTCCTTAAAGTCTATGTCTGGTATAAGTGCAGGTAAAAGGTGCATTAGTGTAGTAAATGAAGCTGGGAAAGCCAATGAGCTAAATGAATTTTTTTGTAGATTTGACTTAAGTGATGGTACTACAACACAGCCTCTAAATGAACTAAGGAATAATAAGTCAAGTTCCAGATTACTGATTGATCAACTTGCAGTACAGAACTTGTTTTTAAATTTATGTCATAAGAAGGCCACGGGGCCAGATGGGATTTCAGCATTCATGTTAAAATTGTGTGGAGTGGAGTTAGCTGAAGCATGGTGTCCCATTTTTCAAAGGTCACTGGACACAGGAATTGTGCCAGATATTTGGAAAAAATCTACCATTGTACCAATACCTAAAAACACGGGTTGTAAGGATAATAACAGTTACAGACCCGTGGCTCTGACTTCAGTGGTGGCAAAATGCTTGGAGAGGTTTATTGTCGCCAGACTGAAAGAGGAGGTCAGCAATAGCTTAGACCCTTTCCAATTTGCCTATAAGAGCAATAGGAGCACAGAGGATGCAATTGCTAGTTTGATGCATATGATCTTTAAGCATCTCGATAACTCTACATCTTATGCTCGGGTATTGTTTATTGATTTTACTTCTGCGTTTAATACAATTCAACCACACTTGCTGATTAATAAACTAATAGATATGAAGGTCAATCCATTCATTGTAGAGTGGTATCGATCATTCTTAGCAAATCGGACACAGCAGGTCAGAGTTAATGGATGTCTGTCAGATTGGAAGATCTTAAGTACAGGTGTTCCCCAGGGCTGCGTTAGTTCTCCTCTGTTGTTTACACTCTATACCAATGAATGTAGGAGTATATATCCCAATAATTTTTTGTTCAAGTTCTCTGATGACACTGCCATTCTAAGTTTAATGCAAAAGAATGACAGTGTTAATGACTACTTTGCTGAGGTACAGAGATTTGTGGAATGGTGTGACATTAATTTCCTCAAATTGAATATTAAGAAGACACAAGAGATTGTCTTTGATAACAAAAAAATTGGTGACCACAGTCCAGTGGTTATTTATAACAATTCCATATCTCAGGTGTCTTCTTATAAGTATCTGGGGGTTTATATTGACAGTTCACTTGGATGGTTAACCCATGTAGAGTATCTCTGTGCCAGACTGCAACAGAGACTGTACTTTCTGAGGAGACTTCGTAGCTTTGGAGTGGACCAAAAGATTATGATTTTGTTTTATAAGACTATATTAGAGAGCATTGCAAGTTATGGTATTTCTGTCTGGTTTGGTGGCCTCTCAACCCAACTAACGAATAGGTTGGCTAGTGTTGTCAAAAATGCCTGGAAAATCATTGGGGGCAACCAGTACTCTTTATTGGGTACAGTCTATGAGCGGTCTGTGCTGAGGCTGGCAAGGAATATTACTTCTGACCCTGACCATGTTATGTTCTCAGAATACCATCTTCTCCCTTCGGGAAGAAGATTCAGAATGCCATTGTGTAGATTTAAGAGGTTTAAAAACTCTTTTGTGCCTATTTCCATTACTATTCTTAATTCCAACAGGTGAGCAGAGTAGGGGAGGTATTTTAATGTATTTTATTATGTTGTATGTTTAATGTGTGTTGTTTGATGTTCAATGTTTGTATTGTATAGTATGTCATTGTATGTCTGTATAAACGATATGTAGCTTGGGGTGGCCCAAGTAAAATTTCCCCTAGTGGGACAATAAAGTAAATCAAATCAAATCAAATCAAACTAATGCACTGTATGTAACACTTCCTCAGGCTTAGTAATCACACACACACACACACACACACGCACACACACACACAGTCATACACAAACATGAACTAATGCACTGCATGTAACACTTCCTCAGGCTTAGTAATCACACACACACACACACACACATACAGTCATACACAAAAAAAAACTAATGCACTGTATGTAACACTTCCACAGGCGTATTAATCTCTCTCTCTCTCACACACACACACACACACACATATACACACACACACACACACACACACTTATACAGTCATACACAAACATGAACTAATGCACTGCATGTAATACTTCCTCAGGCTAACTAATCACACACACACACACACACACACACACACACACACAGTCATACACAAACATGAACTAATGCACTGCATGTAACACTTCCTCAGGCTTAGTAATCACACACACACACACACACACGCACACACACACACACATAATCATACACAAACATGAACTAATGCACTGTATGTAACACTTCCTCAGGCTTAGTAATCACACACACACACACACACACACGCACACACACACACAGTCATACACAAACATGAACTAATGCACTGCATGTAACACTTCCTCAGGCTTACTAATCACACACACACACACACACACACACACACACACATAATCATACACAAACATGAACTAATGCACTGCATGTAACACTTCCTCAGGCTTACTAATCACACACACACACACACACGTTTACTCTGGTTGCTAGGTGACACAGATACATGCCGGTGATGTATAATGATGCTGGGCCCTCCAGGACACCACTCATGTTTTGAAGTCAAAGTCAAGTCAAATGTATTTATATAGTGCTTTTTACAATAGACATTGTCTCAAAGCAACTTTACAGAATTCAGGACCAACAGACCAAAAACCTCTGTTGAGCAAGCCGAGGGCAAGAGTGACAAGGAAAGGAACTCCCTTAAAATTACAGGAAGAAACCTTGAGATGAACCAGACTCAGCATGTACCTCCATTCTTCATACATGTCCTTAGAAACATATGTAAACTGTATATACTGTATAAATGTAAGTTCATCTTTATAAAGAACTTTGAGATTTTTGAGGTTTTAACCTTATAAGTAACTACAGCTTCTGGTTCTTAAATGCTTTACTTCTTACTGTAGATGCATATTGTTTAGCAATCCTGGTAAAAAAAATTATTAACTAACTACCATCTGAAGGTACACCGATGAGGCATAACATTATGACCACTGACAGGTGAAGTGAATAACACTGATTATCTCTTCATCACGTCACCTGTTAGTGGGTGGGATATATTAGGCACCAAGTGAACATTTCATCCTCAAAGTTGATGAGTTAGAAGTAGGAAAAATGGGCTAACGTAAGGATTTGAGCGAGTTTGACAAGGGCCAAATTGTGATGGCTGGACGACTGGGTCAGAGCATCTCCAAAACTGCAGCTCTTGTGGGGTGTTCCCGGTCTGCAGTGGTCAGTATCTATCAAAACTGGTTCAAGGAAGGAACAGTGGTAAACCTGCGACAGGGTCATGAGCGGCCAAGGCTCAGTGATGCACGTGGGGAGCAAAGGCTGGTCCGTGTGGACGAGCTACTGACGAGCTACTGTAGCTCAAATTGCTGAAGAAGTTAATGCTGGTTCTGATAGAAAGGTGTCATAATACACATCGCAGTTTGTTGCATATGGGGCAGCAAAAGGGGAACAACACAATATTAGGAAGGTGGTCATAATGTTATGCCTCATCAGTGTATCAGTGTATTATCATAATGCTTACTTTTGTTAAAGTAAAAGAGGTGTGTAGCAGAACTGAATATGATCAAACCATTAGAACAGTTAAACGTCAAGGGTCTCGTTCAAGGGTCTAGTGTGAGTGCCTGATACTCTGAACCTTCTGGCTCATAGCACAGAACAATTAATGACTACCACTGCTGCCTGCATTATTACATATGCCACTTCTGTAATTATGACTTTATTATGCTGAAAGAAAATGTCGCCACTGTTTGAATTAATAATGTTTTTACTCACATTAGCATAAAACTTTTGCATCTGTAGTTGGACTCAATAAATCAAGTAAATTAGGACTGGATTATAATGTTATTATATGTGTTAGTGTAAAATATTGTGGCATTTAAATAAGGTTAAAATGTTTTTTCTCTAACGAATACTGTTAAAAATGGTCTTATAATAATGGACTATTTACATAATGTAAAAGGGAATGATGTGAGCTGCATGCAAGCGTATACAGTGAGGGTCAAAAGTCTAAGACCACTACTAAAAGTGCTTTTATAAGGCTTTTCTTCTTCAAAATTAACATGTCATTTACTGAAAAGGATAAAACTCATAATTCGCTAGCACCCCAGCGCTGAGATTCTGAGCTCCCGGGTTCGAAACCTGGTTTTGCTACTGGTTGGCTGGATGCCCTCTAGCAGGCACAACTGGCAGGTCGTGGACTGCATACACATTGGAGGAGTATGTGTCAAGCGAATATACACCGATCAGCCATGACATAAAAACCACCTCGTTTCTACACTCACTGTCCATTTTACCGGCTTCACTTATCATATAGAAGCACTTTGTAGTTCTACAATTACTGACTGTAATCCATCTGTTTCTCTGCATGCTTTGTTAGCCCCCTTTCATGCTGTTCTTTAATGGTCAGGACCCCCACAGGACCACCATAGAGTAGGTATTATTTGGGTGGTGGATCATTCTCAGCACTGCATTGACACTGACATGGTGGTGGTGTGTTAGTGTGTGTTGTGCTGGTATTAGTGGATAAGACACAGAAGCGCTGCTGGAGTTTTTAAACACCTTACTGTCACAGCTGGACTGAGAATAGTCCACCAACTAAAAACATCCAGCCAACAGCACCTCATGGGCTGCTGTGCCTGATCCACTCATACCAGCACAACACACACTAACACACCACCACCATGTCATTGTAACTGCAGGGCTGAGAATCATCCACCACCTAAATAATACCTGCTCTGTGGTGGTCCTGACCATTTAAGAACAGGGTGAAAGCGGGCCAAAAAAGTATGTAGAGAAACAGATAGGCTACAGTCAGTAATTGCACAACTACAACGTGCTTCTATATGGTAAGTGACGCTGATAAAAAGGACAGTAAGTGTAGAAACAAGAAGGTAGTTTTAAAGTTATGGCTAATCAGTGTACATTCTCCTTGGACGCCATTGGGGTCCCCAGCAGTGGATTGGCTATGCTAAATTGGGGTAAAAAGGGGGAAAATTGCCTATAAATTGCGTACGTCACCCATTACACTCATTAAACTTTACAATCTAAGACACACAGCAGCAAAATGAACCATACTCCCACCAGTGTGTGTATAGAAGGGCATGCTGTTGTCTCTTAACTTGATTTGAAGTGCTTCTATGTAAATGACAGCACACGTGACACCTTCATCATTTAGCAGGTAAGACCATTAAATCCCAAAACAGGAATATAACTCCATCCCTACACTCCTAAACCATCAGTTCTGTGCCAGTCTGCT
Source organism: Trichomycterus rosablanca (assembly GCF_030014385.1). Classification (NCBI taxonomy): domain Eukaryota; kingdom Metazoa; phylum Chordata; class Actinopteri; order Siluriformes; family Trichomycteridae; genus Trichomycterus; species Trichomycterus rosablanca. Next base: position 21,208,047 of record NC_086003.1, read on the forward strand.
CTGCCAATGCCTTTACACAAGCCAGCTAATTAACTCCACCACCTTCTCACATCCTGCCATTATAGCAGCTAAGAGACACGATGCCTCTTATTGCTTTAGAAGCTACGGCATTTACACAGTGTGTCACAGAGGGATGTGGAAGAGGGGCGACCACGGAGCTTGGCTTTTTGACTCACACCTTTATCAGTGTTAGCAGAAGAACGTTCACATGCCCTATCAGATTAAGCACCTGATCTATTAGACTATTAGACAGGCTAAATCAGACCTGGGCATTGTACGGCCCGCGGGCCACATCCGGCCCGCTAGACATCCCCAACCGGCCCGCATGAGGTTCGTGGCAATTAAAATTCAGACGTAAATAAATGTACATCATGCAATACATGCAATACATGCAATACAACAGGATTGTTTTTGACGGGAGGGCTGTGTCTTTAAATATCCGCAAGTTTCGTTTTCATGTGTGTGAGTGTATCCAGCTTCACCGTAATGCGAAGTTGCGAACAGAACTGAGTGTGACTGACTGTCGAGTTTTTAACAAGACTTGAACTTCTGAAGTATTTATTTACTGAAGTCAGATGTAAAGCTGTTTAACGGTTTAGGGTTTAGGGTTTATCACAATTTAGGGTTTAAATCGCTGTTATGGTACTAAACTGAGAAATACATGAACATGAACGATGCAGAGCGTCACACTTGAAGCTTCACTAACTGAACTGCAAAAGCAACACAGACTTTTTATAAAGTTTAACACATCCAGAACTGAAGCAGTCGGGACCAGCTTTGTGATTTTAATAAGAATATCCAACAATAACAAAGGACTCAAAACAAAATAGTGTAAAGTTTAAAAACCTGCACATTTTGTTCACATTTGTTTTTTTTTGCATATGTTTGTTTAAATAGTAAAATAATGTTTATGTTTTTACTCTGCCTACTTCTAATTGTCTGATTGTAACATCTAAACATTAACAACTTATTAGAACTGTACAATTTACTGCTTTTAATAAAGAGTGAGCAGTTGTAGCCTAGTGCTTAAGGTACTGGACTAGTAACCAGAAGGTCACTGGTTCAAGTCCCACCACCACCAGGTTGCTGCTGGCCCTTAACTAATATTGAGCAGAATTAAGTTCACCTTATTGGTCCGGCCCTCCACAACAGTCCCAGTTTCTTATGTGGCCCTTTCGAAAATTTAATTGCCCACCCCTGGGCTAAATGATGTAAAAGAACAGAGAGAATGGTGCTTTATTTGGAAGGTGACGCCCATGTGTGCACGAGCTGACAGGAATTACCCTGTGTGTAGTAAAGGATTTGAATGGCAGCTCTGACATTTATCAAGGACAAACACGCTTTCCTTCTGTTTAAGTGCCTAGATTCAACTTTCAAACTGGACCAGGCTGATTTGCAGTATTTAAAGTAATGATTTAAGTTTTCACCAGTCATGAGCTAACTCATTATGGCCAAAAGTATGTGGACACCCCGTCTAATTGTATAGTTCAGGTGTTTCAACAGCTGCATTAAAACATTCATTGCTTGTCTACCACCCCTTAATCCTATTCAGGGTTGCAGTGGGTCCGAGATTCACTGGAGAAAAGGTAGGAAACACCCTGGACAGGTCACCAGTCTATCACAGGGCAAACATACACACACACACTCACACACACTCATACTTAGAGTGATTTAATAACCCATTTTATCCTGACTGCATGTCTTTAGACTGTGGGAGGAAACCAATGCTGGACCCAGACTGCTTTACCTGGGAATCAATGCCATGTCCTTGTTGTAAGGCGGCAGTGCTACCCACGAGCCACTGTGCCACCCTGTCTTAAAACATTTGTATAAAATAAATTACTAGTGTGCATTTACAGTATTTAGCAGTTATGACTGATACAGTTTAAACAACTGAGGGTTAAGGGCCTTGCTCACAGGCCCAACAGTGGCAGCTTGGTGGTGGTGGGGCTTGAACTGGCAACCTTCTATTTACTAGTCCAGCACCTTAACCACTGAGCTACTGCTGCCCACATTTTCCACATTTGTGGCAACAATTTAGGGAAAGACCTTTCGTTTTATCATAACTGTAACCCTGTTGTCAAAGAGCTTATGACAGGAGACGAGGGCAAACACACACAGATGTTACATCTAGTTTATTTAGACAAGATAAGACACACACATGAACTATGCTAATCGCTACACTAACTGCTATGTTAAATGCTAATGATGAACACATTAAACGTGATCTTAAACCCTAAGCAAAGCTACACCCTGCAATTCAACACAATGCTTAAGCGCAACATGAACTAGATGCTAATGCTAAACATAAACTAGACTAAAACACAAAACAGGACATGATTTTCTAAACAAGATTTCAAAGCAAGATACACAAGGTAGAACACAAGACCAGATTCACTAAATGACAAGATTCTTAGGGCAAATTCCAAACACTGCCCAAACAAAGTAACCATCAAAACAGCCTCCACTAAATGAGCTACAGCCATTCCTTACATACCTTGAGCACTCGACCTGTGATGAGGTTCAGCTATGGATCATTAGCTCATTTGTCCAATAATCATGAAGGGGCATCAACTTGAAACTATAAACAAAACCACCACAACCATGTGCTCTTGGAAACAGGGGCGTTGCACATACACATGAGACATGAGCTGGAGCTCAGTGAGGCTGGATTTGTGACACCTGTGCACAAAAAACAAGGTCCATGAAGACATGGTGTAAAGGGTTTGGTGTTAAGGAACAACAATCACCTTAAATAAACCCCTTTGGGTTTAATTTAAAAGTTAACTGCAAGCGTGGGCTTTTGACTAAATGGCACACATTTTCAAAGCCACCCTCTAAAATTTGGTGGATAAAGAAGAGGCATTTAAAGCCACAAAAATCCAGTATTAATGCCCAGAGTTTTGGAGTGAGATGTCAATTCAGTTCATACTAAGAGGTAAAAGTAATGGATACAGGTATGAAAGTGGTTGGGCATCAGACATATTACATACAGATTACTAGCACAGCTTTCATTAACACAACTTGAAAAAATCCATATTTGAGAAATTACTGATGATTACAGTAATTACCTTCATACACCTTTGATCTGTGCAAAGTCTCCCGACAAAATATGATCAGAGCTCTCTTGTATAATATCTAATCAGTTGGAACAGCATTATAAATCATTCTGAGACCACAGAGAACTCAGATGAGTTTTTTCATCTGCATAAAAAGGCCTGAGGTACTGAGGAGATAATTCGAAACCATGCCGCACCGCTGCAATTTCTTTCACCCTCCTCCACTTTACCTGATGTAACATCCATCTGGTGGGTCATACCGAGCCAGAACAAACTTTACATTCTGTGCTATGTTCCCCACATGTAATTGCCTGATAAGAGCAGATCAAAGGCTTCTGTCAAGATTTCAGTAAGAGCTTCTGGTTAGCACAGGGTACAACCCTAATTAGCCAATCAAAGACAGGCAGCAAAAAACCAGTCTCCTGCAGCTGTTAAGCTCACAGCCAAGAAGATGTCAGGCGGCAGAGAACCCAGCCGGAACAGACATAAGCATCAGACTGAGAGTGGAATCTAATTTGAGCATGATAGCTCTCCCCTCAAGCCAAGGATATATATGTCATACCTAAATGTCAAATCAGTCGAGAAGGCCAAACTTCCAGAGGCTCGGGGATCGTCTGGCTATAATGAGGGAAGAGAAAAGACAACCGAGTGCAGCATCAGGCTGCCCCACACAACACGTTTAATGCTCTTTGTAATTACTATTGCCACAAAAAGTACAAGCGTCAGTTGGGCAGAAGGGATTGGACAGATGTGGTTCAAGAGAGTGGCAATTAAAAGGACAGGGGTGACACAGCTGCAGCCAGCCTGGCCAAGACATACTCTTCATGACTGATCACAACTGGAACGGAACTGGAATTAAATCAAACGACAGCTGAGACACATGACGGGGTCTGATTAATATTGTAAATGCTGTTACACTATATGGCTAAAATTATATAGACACATTTATCTACAGACTGACAGAAGTGCTTCCATAGTAAACAATTTCCTACCACATTTTAAGTAAACAGTCTGAGAGTACAAATCTGTTAGAATATAACTCTGTTAGAACAAAGGTTGTTTTTTTTTAAACAGATGCTATAGATCAGGGGTGGGCCAACTTTTCGGCTCAAGGGCCACACTGGGTTTTAAAAATTGACAAACGGGCCGGGTGGGTGCGGGGGTGGGGTTTTGGAACTAATTTATTTTTGTGATAAAAGGATGAATTTTTGAATATAAATGAAACGCCAAACTCATCCCATTATGTGCACGATTACGCATGCGTGAATGTGATTTTTTAATGTATTTTTAAATTATTTTTATCTTTGTTCATACTTGGTGTATCGCCATCTAAACAAAACCAGTTCAGCATTTTAAGCAGAACTTTCGACATAAGTTAATGGTTTATGTGTGACGTTTTAAACCAGCCAAGTGGTTAGATCACGCTGGCATGATAAGCAACTCCAGAGGGGTAGTAGGGCTCAGTGCGATGACAAATGTGACGAATTAATATCTGTGTGTAGGCCAGATAGACTCGGCTTTAGCAAAGATCGGTAGTGTTTGGCGTGTGCCATCTAGTGGAATCAATTGAAATGCAGGTTATTGAAAGAAAAAGGTTAAATTAATTAATTAAATTAATTAAAAACAATGGTTCTGTTCAAAAACCTAGTTTATGCATGTGTTCGAAAACCTAGTGAGCTCTCTACATAGACAAGACCGAGACGAAGGCTGTTTGAATTCCTAGATGCTTAAAATGCTGTCTACTAAGTCACCCTAAATCTGAACGGTATTTTGACAGAATAACGAGGGAGCATCCGATGCTGCTTTAACGGTGAAGGCAATCCCAGCATTCAGTGCGGCACAACTTTTCTCACAGAAAAAAAAATATGGCGGAGTTATTTTTAAACATAAATAAATTATTATTGATTTTTAATTCGTATAAACATGCACAAGTGTCATTTATTTGCAAATTCAGACTTGTCCGTGAATTTAACTGTTTTCGGTACACAGAGGGAGATATTAGTTGACATGCTAGCGTGTAGTGCCACCCCATCCTATTGGTTTGAATGGCATGAGGCTAAGTGTGTTAGCTTAGTAAGCGAAAACGGATGGAATCACTGTCTAAGTAGCGCGTTCGAATAACCTGACTTATAAGTCAATGACTTATTAGAATCCTCTCTACTGAGGCAGCTGCCTATAGGCAGTAAGACAGCAAGGCAGCTCACTAGGTTTTCGAACACACCATTTGTCACCGTAGTTTTTGCTTACTAAGCTCACACAATGGGCTGAGGCGGCACAACCCGCTAGCATGTCAGCTAACGTTTCCTGTCAATAACTGTCAATGACAAGCCCGAATTTGCAAATAAATGACACTTGTACACCTTTATACAAATTAATAAACAATGAGAAGGGCAAGTCGTAGCCTAGTGGTTAGGGTACTGGACTAGTAATCAGAAAGTCGCTGGTTCAAGCCCCACCACTGCCAGGTTGCTGCTGTTGGGCCCTTGAGCAAGGCCCTTAACCTTCAATTGCTCAGATTGTATACTGTAATAGCACTGTAAGTCACTTTGGATAAAGCCATCTGCTAAATGCTGAAAATATAAATAGTTTATAAATTGGTTTTGCCGCATTTGTCCATCATATTTGTAATTTTGTGTGCCAGACTGAATGCTGGGATTGCCTTCATGGCTAAGGAAGCATCTGATGCTCCCTCGTCATTCAGTCAGTTTATCGCTTCAAAATAAGGCACCTGATAAGGCAGCATTTTAAGGTATCTAACAATCCGGGCAGTCTTCTTCTCAGGAGCGTGTAGGTTGGCGTAAAATGCGTCTATGAAGAGAGATCAACAGGTTTTCGAACAGATGTACGAATGGACAGGGGAAGTTCGTAGACACTCTCACAAGTTTGAGCATTTCAGCAACACCTATTGCTAGCAGGTAAATAAAATCAGGTAATCAAGTATATAAAACAAACTATATTCTTTTAACTTTGTGGCAGCTATATCGGGAAGGACCTTTCCTGTTTCAGCATGACTAAGCCCCTGTGCTCAAAGTGAAAACCATAGACATGGACTGACAAGTTTGTTGTGGAGGAAACCCCAAAAGTAAAGTCGTTAACTGAAAGATGAGCAAGCAAAAGCTCTATGATTCAATCTTAACAAAAACTGTACATTTTACAGAACTGGGTTTTAGCATATTTTCTTGGATTCATATTTAGAGTAAAACAACTTTATTTCAATGAGAATATTTCCTGCTCATGTTCCCAAATTCCAGATAATTAGATTTTCCATTAATAATGTTAAGGTTAACATCACCAGATTTAACCCCTATTGGGCTGACAGTAAGGTAAATCTCCAACCCTTTCATTCCCCACAAGGAATGCACAACACCAGTAAGCAAATATGCCTTTTGCCTGTTCTGTAATATTCTTGGATTTAATAATAATACAAAAGTGGCTTTTCTTACAGCCTGTGGGAATCAAAGTAAGGCATAAAGGTGAAGGAAACTCCTGAGAAAACAATAACAATTCAATACACATTTAAAATGACTAAATACAGGTTTAAAAGCTGCATTTCTTATGTTTTGTACAATGTTGATGATTGTATATAATGAAATAAAAAAAAACAGTCCGGGTACAGGGATGACTACTCTGCCAATGCGTGGCTGAAAAGTACTGCATTAAATTATTGTGAGTTACTGTAAGAGTGCAAATAGAGTGGAAATATTTCAGCTGTAAGTGGAAAGTTTGTTGTTTACAAGTAAAGACTGAACATCAAGAGAAATGTCAGAAAGTGGAATAAAACTTTAGATTCTTTAAGGAATATTCAAAATATTTCTTATATTCTTTATTTCTTTCTGTCTGTCTCAGTTTTTTTGTGTTTCTTTCTGTCTGTCTCTGATTGTCTCTCTTTCTCTGCCTTTTTTTCTTTCTGTCTGTCTTTCTTTCTGTTTCTGTCTGACTTTCTGTCGTTCTTTCTGTCTGTCTGTCTGTCTGTCTTTCTGTCTGTCTGTGTTCTCGCTCTGTCTTTCTGTCTGCCTGTCTTTCTTTCTGTATGTCTTTCTCTCCCTCTCTGTCTGTCTTTCTGTCTGACTGTCTCTCTGTCTGTCTGTCCTTCTTTCTGTCTGTCTTTCTTTCTTTATGTCTGTCTCTCTTTCTTTATGTCTGTCTCTGTCTGTCTTTCTTTATGTCTGCCTGTCTGTCTTTCTGTCTGTATTGCTGTCTATTTGCCAGTCTGTCTCTGTTTTCTGTCTGTCTTTCTTTCTGTCTGTCTGTCTGTGTATGCCTGTCTGTCTTTCTGTCTGTCTCTCTGTCTGTATTTCTGTCAGTCTGTCTGTCTGTATTTCTGTCAGTCTGTCTGTCTCTGTCTGTCTGTCTTTCTTGCTGCCTATTTGTCTTTCTTTCTTTCTTTCTTTCTTTCTTTCTTTCTTTCTTTCTTTCTTTCTTTCTTTCTTTCTTTCTTTCTTTCTTTCTCATGTATCCCTTTATTCATTCCTGAATTTTCTACCCTTGGTCTCCCAATTTATTCATTTTCAATTCTTAAATCTACTGTAAATCTGCTGCTGCTTGTACGAATCCCTATCTGAATTTTTGCAGGCACTTCTTATCACCTGCCAGTGTTGACTTCCCATGCGTATGAAGAGCCACGCTAGGCTCCATGTGACACCAACCCGAACCCTTCCCCCAACACCTAGAACAGTCCTGGAGATTACATATCGCAGTAACAGTGAGACCCTATCTGACCTTCCCTCCCTCAAACATGGTCAATTGTGTTTGTGTGGATGCCCGGCCTGGTTGGTGGCTTTGCACTGAGCGACTGCTGCACCACCAGAGCACCTATATTATTTTACAACATACTGACGACCTAAAAACATCTATTTCTATAATTTACCTTTATGACCTGTGTATAAACTAATTCCATTTAAGCTATTTGTTTTTTGTTGTATATTTGAGCTATTTATTGTTTTATTTAATGAACAAAATGTATGTTCGCTTTCATTTAAGTTAAAAGAATTGTAAGACTATAGCGCATTACTGTAAAGTGGTTGCATTACTCACTGTAGTGAACATTAATGAAGCAATTTCACACAGTTGTTATGCCTTTACATTGATGAGATAACCTCAGATAGATGAGATGTTCTCAGAAATTCTAGAATCTAAAATCTTCCTTCTAAAACGATGAGAGGACATCTGTAATATTACAGCCCTCATTTTCCTTCATACCAAATTCTGTTTTATAGCACCATTTATGACCACTCAGTGGTTTGTCATTATTTTTAAGACACGGGATATTATCAATTCTATGACTCATTTGGGATTGTGTAAAGCATAGTTCTGCTCTATTAATCCCTGTGTTTCATATGGCAGAAGTGTTTTTAAAAAGGAAAAAATGCTTTTACTCATTAGTGAGATATTTCTCCCCAGGTAGTCATGCTTTTATAAGCTTTACATTTGTCATTTTGTCCCTGCTGTTTTAAACAGCTCCAGCTGCTTTCTGTCTTGCTCTCATTATGTCATAGCCATTTAAAGCTCTAGACTGTTATTTTTTATATTTGTCCTTCTTTCAAATTGAGTTTGAAAGAAGCAGAAACATGTCTGCTCCAGGCACTGCCAATTATGCCCTTAGATGGCGCCCAGCCAACCAGTGGCAATGCCGAGTTTCAAATCGAGGAGTTCAGAATCTCGGCGCTGGTGTGCTAGCGAAATATTCCGCTGTGTTACCTGGGCGCCCCTGTTGACATTTCTATTCTTATTTCAATCAAAACTGTCATAATGGGGCATCCAGACTGTGCAACAGGATATTCAGCTAGCACTCTAGTGCTGGGATTCTGAAATCTCCAAGTTCGAATCTCTGCTTTGCTACCGGTTGTCTGGGTGCACCCTAGCAGGCACAACTGGCAGTATCTGCAGCTGAAAAAATTGGCCACTAGTCTGCTGGTTGAGAAAAATGGACTAAAAAGGGGGTGGGGTCTTTGGCACTCTGTAAGGACCCTGGTTAGTAGCCCGAGGCGCCTGTAAAGAAGTGGAGAAATGCGTGACTCTCCATACACGAGACTGGCCCAACATGCAAATCCACTGAAGTATGGGCAAATAAGAAGGGGTTTTGGACTGTGTATGCATTAAGGGAAGCGCATGTCAGGCAAATATACCCTCCTTGCAGAGAAAGACTAATTAGCTATGATAAATTGGGTAAAATGGAGAAACTGCTTAATGGATATATAATGTTGAATGGATACTCGAGACAACACCACCTACCTGGGTGAGATATCACAGCCCTGCTGCATGAAGGCGCCCAGGGAAAACCAAAGACTGTTGAAGATCCCAAACTCATTAGTGTGCTCAGGTTGTTTCTCCTGCTTCTCCTGTTGGTTCTGGTTTTGACCATGCAGACCCTGTAACTGGGACTGGCTGGCCTCTGGTGATGGTGTCCGGTTCTGACTCTGCTGCTCTCCACCGTCCTCAGATTCCTCACTATGCCACTCGTACGGGCTAAACCGGCTCACCAGAAACAGGACCACGCTCACGCCGATGTAGGCAAACACAATACACATCCAGATCTCGTAGGCCAGCGGATCCAGGAAGGAGAACACGCCGGGCTTGGATTTGGTGGGCTTCTTGATCATAATAGAGATTCCCAAGCTCATGAAAGGCTTGGAAAAATCTATGACCTCTTCTCGGACGAGGGTGATGGTGAGAGGAGCTACAGCTACATCGGCTTTCTGCATGGCAAATAAAAAGTTAATTGAGTAAATACTTATCATTAATAAATACAACAGACATGTTAACCACTAAGAGAGCTTTATACCAGTCAACATTTTTGCATCACACCACAATCCCAAATAATTAAACTATATATGTGGAATTTCAATATTCTACATGTTCATCATGACTTGTGGAATTATGTACATTGTAAAATATCCACATCATAACACTGCACATTATTTACAGTCAAATTAGTTTTTTTTAAACATGTTTAAAGACTTTAAAAGACGGCATAGTAAAAAATAATGCCCTGCATCAGATTTTTCACTGTCCATGTGATCCGCAATACCTGAGTCAGCTTTAGGGTGCAGATTTTAAAGCAGAGGCTTGAAGGATGCCCTGGCTATGTAAAGATAACCCTGCCCTTCTTAATCTCGTAAAGCAAACTACTTTATTCAATGTTCTATTCCAAATATTTGTTGTTAACTGGCTATAAACATATTACTACAAAATCAATTACTGTGTATGTAATCACATGGTTCACTTGTTGTCATAATTCTAGTATAAAGAAACTGAAACATGAATTTAAAACTATATCTATAGTAAAAGAAGAATCATTTCCAGCTGAAATCCATCTCAGACCTAACAATGATACTGAGGAAGAAAGATGTCAAGATGTTTGCTTTAAGGCATGGACACAGCACAGTCTGTTCCTAGACTCATTGTGGCAGACGTTACTAGCACATTGTTATCTTTTCAGTACTGATTTGTGTTCGTGTGAGAAAGGAATGACACAATTCGGCCTTGTTTGTTTTGAACTTGCAGACTCTTTGTAGTTCTACAATTACTGACTGTAGTCCATCTATTTCTTTACATACCTTTTTAGCTTGCTTTTACCCTGCTCTTCAGTGGTCAAGACCAGGTATTATTTGGGTGTTGGCTCATTCTCAGCACTGCAGTGACACTGACATGGTGGTGGTGTGTTAGTGTGTGTTGTGCTGATATGAGTGGATCAGACACAGCAGCGCTGCTAGAGTTTTTAAACACCTCACTGTCACTGCTGGACTGAGAATAGTCCACTAACCAAAAAAATATCCAGCCAACAGCGCCCCGTGTGCAGCGTCTTGTGACCACTGATGAAGGTCTAGAAGATGACCAACTCAAACAGCAGCAATAGATGAGCGATCGTCTCTGACTTCACATCTACAATGTGGACCAAATAGGTAGGAGTGTCTAATAGTGTCTAATATTAATAGTTTCCTGTGCAACGTATGATTTTTAAATGATATTTTATTGTATTATACATAGATTAAATTTCAGTATTTCTGTAGTAGAATTATTTAGAGGTAGAAACTAGCTGGCTGATAACTTACACTCAAGTATTCAAGTATTCAAGTGTTTAAGTATTCAATGTACAGCTTGTATGTCAGCACTGTCAGACAGTGTTTATGTCAGCTTATTTATAATTTATGGGTTGGCAATACAAATGTATGCTTTAAAAATTACTTAAATTATTTAAAGTATTATTTTTTTTAAACTGAGGTATTTTACCCACAAGCCTGGGTTTGTTAGAAATTAGAAAGATTTTCAAGACTTTTCTTTAAGTCAGGACCAAAGAAACTACAAATTTGCAATTAAGCCTGAGCTAAGAGAGTGTTTCAGCAGGCGAAAACCAAAAATTTGGAATGTTTCAGCATATTCAAGTCCAACAAGATAGCACTGTAGGTTTATTTGTAGATTAGCTACCACAATTACATCCATCAATATAAAAAAATCCATAAAAAATAGGAAACATACCCCATATACCAGCTCCCCAACCATCCCATTCCACATTTTAGTTTCAGGGTCTCTGGCTCCATACTTGCCATCCGGTACAAGTTCCAGCCTGTAGTTGTAGCCCACATGCTTGGCAATCTCAGCAGCCAGCTCCACGCAGTAGCCTTCATACTTATCGTTCCCCACCAGCTGCTCGTTGTTTTTCTTTAGCATTACGTACGGAGATTCCTGAGGTAAAAAGAACAGCGTCATTTCAATAACGTTTTTTTCATTTTAGGTATCGGATTGACAACAGATGATGCCAAAATTGCCAGTAAAATGGGTCATACTGAAAATAGAGATTTTAACAAAGCACTGTCATAGGATGCCACTTTTCAAATCAGGTAATTACATTTCTGCCCTTCTGGAACCGCCTAGGCAGCTATGAGTGCTGTTCCGTATCGTTTTTACCCTTTTACTTACTAATATAGTCATATCCAATTTCTCCCAATTGCAACCTTAGTCCTGCTGCTGCAGCCCAACACTTTTGATCAAGGTGAGCCACAGACCACTTCTTTTCACCTGCCAGTGGGCAAACTCACAGAGAACAGTGTCATCCCTGTTATCATCAACCTGATAAAGGCACCTGAACCAGCAAAGACTGCAATTGTAGCAGTATCTTGGTCTGGGTAGTCTTGCTCAATGTTTTCCTCTCCTTAAGACATAGCCAATTGTGTCTTGGGTCTCAGCAGTGAAATGCTAGTGTATTAAAATGTTGTGCCACGGGCGTACCAAAAGTGCTGTTATTGTAATGAAAAAAATATAGTAACAACAACAGCTCAGCCTTGTGAAATAGGTTTTACAGAATGTATGCTTCTGAAGGCAGTGGTAGCACAACAGCTGTCTATACAAAGCTTCATGAATTCAGTGAAGGAGTAACACTCACTCACTCACTTTCTTAACCGCTTATCCAATTAGGGTCGCGGGGGTGCTGGAGCCTATCCCAGTATTTCAATGGGCGCAAGGCACACAGTAACACCATGGACGGGGCACCAGTCCATTGCAGGGCAGACACACATACACGCACCCATTCATCTATGGGGCAATTCAGTGTCTCCAATTAACCTGACTGCAAGTTTTTGAACTGTGGGAGGAAACCGGAGCTCCCAGAGAAAACCCACGCAGACACGGGGAGAACATGCAAACTCCACACAGAAAGGACCCGGACCACCCAGCCTGGCGATCGAACCCAGGACGACAGTGCTACCCACCGAGCCACCGTGCCGGAGTAATAGTCTGGGCTTATTAAGATTTGGTGCAGACCCTTTGATCCAATTAAAAAAATTCTAATGCTTGTGTAACTTGGTATCAAAAGTTTGGGGAGGTGGTTCCTGTTAATTCTTCAAGTGCACAAAGAAAGGTAAATAAAGTCTATATCATCGGCAGCTAAACAGAATTGACAGAATGAAATGACAATTGTGAGCCAGTATAGATGCCAAATATTGGAACCTGGCTTTACTTAGGCATGCATCCAACATTTAAAAAAAATTAAAACCATCCTCAGTAGGGCCACCTTTGTCATATTTATTTATTAGGATTTTAACGTCATGTTTTACACACTTTAGCTACATTCATGACAGAACAGGTAGATACTCGCTACACAAGATTAATCAGTTCACAAAGTTAATTGTTTAGTATCTCCAATTCACCTTACTTGGATGTCTTTGGACTGCGGGAGGAACCCAGAGCTCCCGGAGGAAACCCACACATACACTGGGAGAACATGCAAACTCCACACAGAAAGAACCTGAACCTCTCCACCCATTGCTATAGTATTGTCCATATACATTATAGGCTAAAGAAGTGTTTTTGTATTTTGTATCATTTGTGATATTTTAAAAATGAGGGCATTACATAATTAATCAGTTCATACATTCATGCCCATTACTAATGGAGACTAGTACCACTTCCTTTTTAACAAGGCTACATCTTTAAATGTCTAAAGTTGATGAATGCCCCCTAAGGACAAATGATTTCTTTTAAAAGGGTCACTGGGTAAACTTGAGTGGCATGATCTGTTGGACCAGAGATGCGGAAGGTCTCCTAACACTGAATCAGACAAGGAAACGGCGCTCCTAATGAGCAGAATAGAGGCCTCAACGGGCTCTGGATGGATTTTCACTCGTTATACGGTCCATGTGAGGCAGATTGCAAAATAGGGTTGCAAGAGACTGTGTGTTCATTCTGCAGTTTATCAGCATGTGGTGTGAAAATGTTGGCCCCTGAGGAGCTCGCCCTGTTAAAGCCCTCTGCTGTGCCACTGGGGAGATGAACCCTACCACTGGGGGTTGGGAATAAAAGCTGTGAACTGCCCACTAAAATACTGAATGCATGAGAAAGAGACCGCATGGTTCTTCTTTTTGTCTTGCAAAATAGCTTATTAGTGAAGAACATTCATTCATTCACTTATTGATTTTGTCATCTTTAGCAATTATTACACTTCATGACCACCTGGAAATATTGAATATACAGCAAAAATGCACCCGGGACATGGTGCCAATCCATTGCAGAGCATCACATTGCGTACTCTTGTCTGGCTTACTATGGGCTGGGCTGTTGTTGTTCTTAAATTTTCCACTTCACAATTACAGCAACCTCAGTTGACCAATGTAGCTCTAGAAGACCAGATCTGCCAAACTCAATTTCTTCTGCTTTTTCCCGTTAGGGGTCGCCGACGGAACGTTATCCGCATTATTGATTTGGCACAGTTTATATGCCAGATGCCCTTCCTGACACAACCCTCCCGGAGGAAACCCACGCAAACACGGGGAGAACATGCCAACTCCGCACAGAAAGGACCCGGACCGCCCCGCCTGGGGATCGAACCCAGGACCTTTATGCTGTGAGGCGACAGTGCTACCCACTTAGCCACCGTGCCGCCCTACCAGATTTACCAGATTGGTTGTATGTTTTTTTTGCACCTAGTAATAATGGTTGTGACTTGAACCCATTAATTAGGTGTGTTCAAATATTGTTGACCATGTTTGTATATCAATAAGACTTAAAATAAGACTAAAGCATTAATACTTATGGTACACGGAATTACTGAGTGTATGTGTTTAGCAATATCCTTTCTCAACAGGTTTTTACAATCAATGTATTTTCAGCATTGTCAGGGAGAACAGTTTAGGTAAGACCCTTCTTGTTCCAGCATATCTGTGCCCCCATGCACAATGTGAGATATGTGACGACGTGAGACATACTGTACTTACTGTACATACTGCTCTCTAGTTCTGAATCTAAATAGCAGTAGTGCCACAGGCCTGGCTTGCAGCCCAGCAGGCACAACTGGGAGTCTAAGAAAGGAAAAGTTGTATAGGGTTTATCAATGCTGCTGCAAAAATGTGACCTTTGCTGTCTGACCGAGGTAGCAGCACAAGTGGTGGATGGTTCACAAAAAGCATAGCGTGCCTCTCTATGTATATGGCTCTCTGTAAGAATCCACTACAGTGACAGTGCTGGTCGAAGGTGGACAGGGCTGAGGAGAGTCCGAGGCTGTCCTTGGTTATGCAGGCAGCAGAGGAATTACAGTAGGGAACTGGATATTCTCCAAATTTGACAAAAAGACACTATTGATATGAGTAATGTGGGCAGTTGTAGCGTAGTGGTTAAGGTACTGGACTAGTGATTGAAGGGTCACCAGTTTAAGCCTCACCACTACCAGGTTGCCACTGTTGGTGCTATGCTTTGGATAACCCTTTGGATAAAAGCATCTGCTAAATGTTGAAAATGTACTGTTGTTATTTAATACATTATAATCTTAAAATGTAATTAAAAATAGCTAAAACTGTTAAAACCTATGGGATACATTGGGTGTGTTCGAAAACATAGTGAGCTCACTACATAGACAGCATTTTACGTCATCCTACGCATGCTCCTGAGAAGGAGGCTGTTCGAAATCCTAGATAACTTAATATGCTCACTAGTAAGGTATCTTAAAATTTCAACGGTATTTTGATTCAAGAACGAATGAGCATCCGATGCTGCCCAAGCGGTGGAGGCAATCCTACCATTCAGTGCAGCACAACTGAAAAAACATGGCGGACGGTGCAGAGAAACGAACTGAGTTATTTTCAAACGTAAATAAATTATTATTGATTTTTAATATGTATAAACTTGCACAAGTGTATTTATCTGCAAATTCGGGCTTGTCAGCGAATTTAACCATTTTCATTACACAGAGGGAAATGTTAGTTGACATGCTAGTGCATTGTGCCACCCCATCCTATTGGTTTGAATGGCATTAGATTAATTGTGTTAGCTTAGTTAGGGAAAACTGATGGAATCTCTGTCTAAATAGCGCGTTCGAATAACATGCCTTATAAGTCAATGACTTATTAGAATCCTCTCTACTTAGGCAGCTGCCTATGTAGGCAGTAAGACAGCAAGGCAGCTTACTAGGTTTTCGAACACACCCGTTGTCACCCCTTTTAGATAATAATTTATGCATTAAAATACTGTACAGAAATTCCAAGCCATTAACAGTCACCTTATGAATTCCTCTGAGATGAACTGTACCCTTCAAAAAGAGGTAAATCAGTAAAATAACTACAGTACTACAAGGGAATTTGCTTCACTGATTAGACAATCCATGATGAAAGGCATTTATGAAACAGCCCTCAAAGAAGAATAAATAGGACAAGATCGTACTGCCTTTCAAAA
Source organism: Trichomycterus rosablanca (assembly GCF_030014385.1). NCBI lineage: Eukaryota > Metazoa > Chordata > Actinopteri > Siluriformes > Trichomycteridae > Trichomycterus > Trichomycterus rosablanca. The sequence goes on from NC_086003.1 coordinate 21,224,261, forward strand.
ATAAGTCATGACTTTACATAACTAGCCCTGCCAGAGGAAATGAGAAGTGTGAGTGGCATTACTAACAGGAAAAAATCACCTGTAATTTGCAGGAAAGCCAGCATGACGGCTATAGCAGGTATATTCCGTCTACATTCACCACTCGCCAGGCAGATTCTACTCAGAAATAATGGATCTGACGCAAGACACTTACTAGAATGGTGGTGACTACGAACGTCCTATTGTGCATGCTGAACGTCTCGTTGAGAGAACGGGTGTATGTCGCTGTGCTCACGTACTTCTCATTTCCGTTCCAGTAGCCCACCTGCAGACAGAATGAAGGAATGATGCAGGAACCTCTGTGCCACTATTTTTAGGATGATAAATATTCATAGGCAAGCATAAGAAGAAGCAAAATCACTTGAAAGGAATGCAAGCTCTTTTCACTCCTTTAGCAACTTACACCTCAGTCTCGCAGCTTTGCTATGAGATAAGGGTAGGACACTCAAGTGCAAAGTACTGCTAATCAACTGAGCTGGAATCCAGGAACGATGGATAGAGAAAATTCTAATATATTCTGCACAGCTGCTGATATGATTCCAATTGTTAGCATAAAGTGTCAAAATAAATAATTACATAATGTCGTCTGTTGACAGAGAGAAAATCTATGGGTATTTAAAAACCTCATTTACCTTCTTGGGTCCGCTTGGGCCGAGCTCCATCACACTGACCGTGAAGTTCGTCCGATGTCCCTTTTCGTTAAATTGGACATGGCCTGTTAGACCTTCGAACTGGACCTGGAGAAAAATACATTATTCAGATTGAGTAACACTAAATATTAAATGATGTTTTTGACAACACTGTAGCCCTGCTGTCAGACACATTCTTTCTGGGGGAAGTGTGGTTCAATTCCAAGGTACACAGGAAAACTGTAATGCACTTAAATAATTTAAATCACATGCAAAGAAACTATTAAATGAGACATGTACACCAATGAGGCATAACATTATGACCGCCTCCTTGTTTGTACACTCAATGTCCATTTTATCAGCTCCACTTACAATATAGGAGCACTTTGTAGTTCTACAATTACGACTGTAGTCCATCTATTTCTCTACAAACTTTTTTTTTACTTACTTTCACCCTGTTCTTCAATGGTCAGGACCCCCACAAAGTAGGTATTATTTGGGTGGTGGATCATTCTCAGCACTGCAGCGACACTGACATGGTGGTGGTGTGTTAGTGTGTGTTGTGCTGGTATGAGTCAATAAGACACCTCACTGTCACTGCTGGACTGAGAATAGTCCACCAACCAAAAACATCCAGCCAACAGTGCCCCGTGGGCAGCGTCCTGTGACCACTGATGAAGGTCTAGTAGATGACCAACTCAAACAGCAGCAATAGATGAGCGATCGTCTCTGACTTTACATCTACAGGCTGGATCAACTAGGTAGGAGTGTCTAATAGAGTGGACAGTAAGTGGACACGGTATTTAAAAACTCCAGCAGTGCTGCTGTGTCTGATCCACTCATACCAGCACAACACACACTAACACACCACCACCATGTCAGTGTCACTGCAGTGCTTAGAATGATCCACCAACTAAATAATACCTGTTCTGTGGTGGTCCTGTGGGGGTCCTGACCATATAAGAACAGGGTGAAAGCAGGCTAAAAAAGTATGCAAAGAAACAGATGGACTACAGTCAGTAATTGTAGAACTAGAAAGTGCTTCTATATGGTAAGTGGAACTGATAAAATGGACAATGAGTGTAGAAACAAGGAGGTGGTTTTAATGTCATGGCTGATCAGTGTATATGTTATTGCACCTTGTATTGCACTTATTTTGGTGGTAGGGTGACAAGTATGGAGAGTTATGAAGAGATTTTACTACAGAGTCAGATGAACGGTAATTTTTTATAAGGTCTGGTCGTTGTATACCCTGATGGTTGCTGGAATAAAGGACCTGCAGTAACACTCCTTACATACAGGTTGGAAAGGTCTGGTGCTGAAGGAGCTGGTTAGAGCCCTACAGACTAGTGTTGTGGATGTGAGGTGTTGTCCAGAATGCATGACAGCTTGGCTATCACCCTCCTTTTTCCCACATAGTATTCTTTTTAATACATCTGGTTAAACGTAAGAGGCCATAACTTAGCCTTTAAGACCACAGAAGCATATCTGTAGGCAAAGTGTGTAGGATCACTAAAGAAAGTGCAAAAAATGACTTCGCCTTACACCCTGCAACATCTCCCAGTCCACAAGCGTTCCTGCTTCTGCTGCAATGTTACACTTCATTTAATTTCATGTTTAAAAATATGAAATGTAAAACATAAAGGAGCTATAAATGGGGAAATATAATATTGTACCATAACCATAAAGTGATTTCCCCCACACATTTCCTGCACTATTAACTATTATGTACTTGATCAGAATTCATAGATGTAGGTATTCTATCGAGTGTGTTACCTGCTGGAGTGCTCTTTGGATGTCAATGCCTTGACCCCATGGAGCAGGGGGGTTGGCTAAGCACTCTCCTGCGTTTCCCCGTCGAGAGATGTCGATACGCTGCTTCCTGAGGTTCTGGAAGGCTGTAGCCATGACACTTACACCATCATAGGTGAGTGCTCCGGTGTACTGAGCAATACAAAAAAAGAGTGATTGTAATTTTTTTGGACATCACATTCAATGGCCATTAACAATGAGTTGCCCCTGGCTCACAATTAACATTCTAATTCATTACAGGTGTTCAACTGGGTTGATGTGCAGGTCAGTGGAGTTACATTACACCAAAATCATCAAACCATGTCTTTACAGTCCTCCATGCACAGCAGCACAGTCATGCTCAAACAATAACGGGAATTTCCCAAACAAAGTTAAATGTACAGCATTTATTTTATTTTATTTCATTCAATCTCATACACCAATTAACAGTGAGCATAGCTAAAAATTTGAATTCAATAGTAAAAAAGTGGAGTCCACCTATATTTGGCCATATAGTATATATGACTTACAACATTATAAACGTATTTGTTGAGGAACCAGCTGTATAAGTTATTTAAGTACAACTGAGCTCAAAAGCAATTATACTCAATGTTTAGCTCTAATTGGATGGCTTCATGTTCTCTATACAAAGTGAATTTTGAACAAAACCATAACATTTTACTGTTTGACACAGACATTTAAGTACTTAAGAGTGATGTCACTATTTATGCTTTTTGATATTTAAATTACTAAAACTCAGAAACCTTCGAGCATAGCGTGGCACTTGAGTATGGTAGAGTATGGCTTGGCTTATCCCATAAGCAAATGTAATACATGAACATACAGTGCCTTGCAAAAGTATTCAGCCCCCTTGAACTTTTCAACCTTTTGCCACATTTCAGGCTTCAAACATAACGATATGAAATTGTAATTTTTTGTGAAGAATCAACAACAAGTGGGACACAATCGTGAAGTGGAACGAAATTTATTGGATATTTTAAACTTTTTTTAGAAATAAAAAACTAAAAAGTGGGGCGTGCAATATTATTCAGCCCCTTTACTTTCAGTGCAGCAAACTCACTCCAGAAGTTCAGTGAGGATCTCTGAATGATCCAATGTTGACCTAAATGACTGATGGTGATAAATAGAATCCACCTGTGTGTAATCAAGTCTCCGTATAAATGCACCTGCTCTGTGATAGTCTCAGAGTTCTGTTTAAAGCGCAGAGAGCATCATGAAGACCAAGGAACACACCAGGCAGGTCCGAGATACTGTTGTGGAGAAGTTTAAAGCCGGATTTGGATGCAAAAAGATTTCCCAAGCTTTAAACATCTCAAGGAGCACTGTGCAAGCGATCATATTGAAATGGAAGGAGTATCAGACCACTGCAAATCTACCAAGACCCGGCCGTCCCTCTAAACTTTCAGCTCAAACAAGGAGAAGACTGATCAGAGATGCAGCCAAGAGGCCCATGATCACTCTGAATGAACTGCAGAGATCTACAGCTGAGGTGGGAGACTCTGTCCATAGGACACAATCAGTCGTACACTGCACAAATCTGGCCTTTATGGAAGAGTGGCAAGAAGAAAGCCATTTCTCAAAGATATCTATAAAAAGTCACCTGGGAGACACACCAAACATGTGGAAGAAGGTGCTCTGGTCAGATGAAACCAAAATCGAACTTTTTGGCCACAATGCAAAACGTTATGTTTGGCGTAAAAGCAACACAGCTCATCACCCTGAACACACCATCCCCACTGTCAAACATGGTGGTGGCAGCATCATGGTTTGGGCCTGCTTTTCTTCAGCAGGGACAGGGAAGATGGTTAAAATTGATGGGAAGATGGATGGAGCCAAATACAGGACCATTCTGGAAGAAAACCTGTTGCAGTCTGCAAAAGACCTGAGACTGGGACGGAGATTTATCTTCCAACAAGACAATGATCCAAAACATAAAGCAAAATCTACAATGGAATGGTTCACAAATAAACGTATCCAGGTGTTAGAATGGCCAAGTCAAAGTCCAGACCTGAATACCATCGAGAATCTGTGGAAAGAGCTGAAAACTGCTGTTCACAAACGCTCTCCATCCAACCTCACTGAGCTCGAGCTGTTTTGCAAGGAAGAATGGGCAAAAATGTCTGTCTCTCGATGTGCAAAACTGATAGAGACATACCCCAAGCGACTTGCAGCTGTAATCGCAGCAAAAGGTGGCGCTACAAAGTATTAACGCAAGGGGGCTGAATAATATTGCACGCCCCACTTTTCAGTTTTTTATTTCTAAAAAAAGTTTAAAATATCCAATAAATTTCGTTCCACTTCACGATTGTGTCCCACTTGTTGTTGATTCTTCACAAAAAATTACAATTTCATATCGTTATGTTTGAAGCCTGAAATGTGGCAAAAGGTTGAAAAGTTCAAGGGGGCTGAATACTTTTGCAAGGCACTGTATATAAAACGATCATATATAAAATATATGCCCATATTTGTGAAAACTTTATATGAAAGCTATACTGACATATATGTGTGGCCCATAAAAATATGTATGTTTTGGTGCTTGTATTGCAGCATGCCCCTTTGCCCGAATTTGAACTAAACAAATATAAGTCGTGCCAACTCAATCAATATTGCTCTGAAGTCTGGAAAAATCAAGCAGATTTTGAAGAGCTTGTTGAGTTTAGTTTACAAGACAAATTATATGTGGATATTACACAACATTTAAATATATAAAATCTATACTTCAATGCCTGAAAATTAGAAAAGTCATATGTTGGCACACAGCCTTTTTTGTATATGTTATGTTAATAAAATTGCATATATACTGTATATACTGTATATATATACGTATATATATTAGGGCTGTCAAACGATTAAATTTTTTAATCGAGATTAATCTCAGAATTTCATATAGTTAATCGCGATTAATCACATTTAATCGCATTTTTTTAAAATCTGTGTAAATGTTATAGAAAACAAGGATTTTTAAGTGAAATGTTACAATTAAAATAGTGAACACATTTTATGCTAAATGTACTTATGTTAAAAACTGCTGGGACAAGAGAAAACTGTAAGGGAGTTTTATTCACTCAAGAGACCCTTGACTTCGTATAAATGTCAGATTGTAGGTTAAAATTTCTCCATCAGCAAACATTGTGAGTGTGTTTTGACCCTTTGGGGCTTCCATAGTGCATGGAATAGCATGCTTGGCTAACAGTATGACTCTAGCTGTTTGCTATTCGGTAACAAAGTAATAAAGTGTTCTGCTCCCGACAACTTGTAAATATACCGTGTATTTATTTCTTTATTAAGCAAGTGCATCATTACAATGCTCGGTTACATTATGTTAACAAACCGCAAATGAAACAAACGGTGGCAAGTCCGACGTTAAAACGTTGGTGCACGGTCAAGTCTCAACATGAACTACGGATGACTCGCAGGGCCAAATAGAATTTGCGTTAACGGCACTATTTTTTTTAAATCGCGTTAAATTGAGATTGCGTTAATGCGTTATTATCGCGTTAACTTCGACAGCCCTAATATATATATATATATATATATATTATATATATATATATATATATATATATATACAGTGTATCACAAAAGTGAGTACACCCCTCACATTTCTGCAAATATTTCATTATATCTTTTCATGGGACAACACTATAGACATGAAACTTGGATATAACTTAGAGTAGTCAGTGTACAGCTTGTATAGCAGTGTAGATTTACTGTCTTCTGAAAATAACTCAACACACAGCCATTAATGTCTAAATAGCTGGCAACATAAGTGAGTACACCCCACAGTGAACATGTCCAAATTGTGCCCAAATGTGTCGTTGTCCCTCCCTGGTGTCATGTGTCAAGGTCCCAGGTGTAAATGGGGAGCAGGGCTGTTAAATTTGGTGTTTTGGGTACAATTCTCTCATACTGGCCACTGGATATTCAACATGGCACCTCATGGCAAAGAACTCTCTGAGGATGTGAGAAATAGAATTGTTGCTCTCCACAAAGATGGCCTGGGCTATAAGAAGATTGCTAACACCCTGAAACTGAGCTACAGCATGGTGGCCAAGGTCATACAGCAGTTTTCCAGGACAGGTTCCACTCGGAACAGGCTTCGCCAGGGTCGACCAAAGAAGTTGAGTCCACGTGTTCGGCGTCATATCCAGAGGTTGGCTTTAAAAAATAGACACATGAGTGCTGCCAGCATTGCTGCAGAGGTTGAAGATGTGGGAGGTCAGCCTGTCAGTGCTCAGACCATACGCCGCACACTGCATCAACTCGGTCTGCATGGTCGTCATCCCAGAAGGAAGCTGACGCACAAGAAAGCCCGCAAACAGTTTGCTGAAGACAAGCAGTCCAAGAACATGGATTACTGGAATGCCCTGTGGTCTGACGAGACCAAGATAAACTTGTTTGGCTCAGATGGTGTCCAGCATGTGTGGCGGCGCCCTGGTGAGAAGTACCAAGACAACTGTATCTTGCCTACAGTCAAGCATGGTGGTGGTAGCATCATGGTCTTGGGCTGCATGAGTGTTGCTGGCACTGGGGAGCTGCAGTTCATTGAGGGAAACATGAATTCCAACATGTACTGTGACATTCTGAAACAGAGCATGATCCCCTCCCTTCGAAAACTGGGCCTCATGGCAGTTTTCCAACAGGATAACGACCCCAAACACAACCTCCAAGATGACAACTGCCTTGCTGAGGAAGCTGAAGGTAAAGGTGATGGACTAAACCCAATTGAGCACCTGTGGCGCATCCTCAAGTGGAAGGTGGAGGAGTTCAAGGTGTCTAACATCCACCAGCTCCGTGATGTCATCATGGAGGAGTGGAAGAGGATTCCAGTAGCAACCTGTGCAGCTCTGGTGAATTCCATGCCCAGGAGGGTTAAGGCAGTGCTGGATAATAATGGTGGTCACACAAAATATTGACACTTTGGGCACAATTTGGACATGTTCACTGTGGGGTGTACTCACTTATGTTGCCAGCTATTTAGACATTAATGGCTGTGTGTTGAGTTATTTTCAGAAGACAGTAAATCTACACTGCTATACAAGTTCTACACTGACTACTCTAACTTATATCCAAGTTTCATGTCTATAGTGTTGTCCCATGAAAAGATATAATAAAATAATTGCAGAAATGTGAGATGTGTACTCACTTTTGTGATACACTGTATATGTACAGTGTATCACAAAAGTGAGTACACCCCTCACATTTCTGCAAATATTTCATTATATCTTTTCATGGGACCACACTATAGAAATAAAACTTGGATATAACTTAGAGTAGTCAGTGTACAACTTGTATAGCAGTGTAGATTTACTGTCTTCTGAAAATAACTCAACACACAGCCATTAATGTCTAAATAGCTGGCAACATAAGTGAGTACACCCCACAGTGAACATGTCCAAATTGTGCCCAAAGTGTCAATATTTTGTGTGACCACCATTATTATCCAGCACTGCCTTAACCCTCCTGGGCATGGAATTCACCAGAGCTGCACAGGTTGCTACTGGAATCCTCTTCCACTCCTCCATGATGACATCACGGAGCTGGTGGATGTTAGACACCTTGAACTCCTCCACCTTCCACTTGAGGATGCGCCACAGGTGCTCAATTGGGTTTAGTCCATCACCTTTACCTTCAGCTTCCTCAGCAAGGCAGTTGTCATCTTGGAGGTTGTGTTTGGGGTCGTTATCCTGTTGGAAAACTGCCATGAGGCCCAGTTTTCGAAGGGAGGGGATCATGCTCTGTTTCAGAATGTCACAGTACATGTTGGAATTCATGTTTCCCTCAATGAACTGCAGCTCCCCAGTGCCAGCAACACTCATGCAGCCCAAGACCATGATGCTACCACCACCATGCTTGACTGTAGGCAAGATACAGTTGTCTTGGTACTTCTCACCAGGGCGCCGCCACACATGCTGGACACCATCTGAGCCAAACAAGTTTATCTTGGTCTCGTCAGACCACAGGGCATTCCAGTAATCCATGTTCTTGGACTGCTTGTCTTCAGCAAACTGTTTGCGGGCTTTCTTGTGCGTCAGCTTCCTTCTGGGATGACGACCATGCAGACCGAGTTGATGCAATGTGCGGCATATGGTCTGAGCACTGACAGGCTGACCTCCCACGTCTTCAACCTCTGCAGCAATGCTGGCAGCACTCATGTGTCTATTTTTTAAAGCCAACCTCTGGATATGACGCCGAACACGTGGACTCAACTTCTTTGGTCGACCCTGGCGAAGCCTGTTCCGAGTGGAACCTGTCCTGGAAAACCGCTGTATGACCTTGGCCACCATGCTGTAGCTCAGTTTCAGGGTGTTAGCAATCTTCTTATAGCCCAGGCCATCTTTGTGGAGAGCAACAATTCTATTTCTCACATCCTCAGAGAGTTCTTTGCCATGAGGTGCCATGTTGAATATCCAGTGGCCAGTATGAGAGAATTGTACCCAAAACACCAAATTTAACAGCCCTGCTCCCCATTTACACCTGGGACCTTGACACATGACACCAGGGAGGGACAACGACACATTTGGGCACAATTTGGACATGTTCACTGTGGGGTGTACTCACTTATGTTGCCAGCTATTTAGACATTAATGGCTGTGTGTTGAGTTATTATCAGAAGACAGTAAATCTACACTGCTATACAAGTTGTACACTGACTACTCTGAGTTATATCCAAGTTTCATGTCTATAGTGTGGTCCCATGAAAAGATATAATGAAATATTTGCAGAAATGTGAGGGGTGTACTCACTTTTGTGATACACTGTATATATATATACAGTGTATCACAAAAGTGAGTACACCCCTCACATTTCTGCAGATATTTAAGTATATCTTTTAATGGGACAACACTGACAAAATGACACTTTGACACAATGAAAAGTAGTCTGTGTGCAGCTTATATAACAGTGTAAATTTATTCTTCCCTCAAAATAACTCAATATACAGCCATTAATGTCTAAACCACCAGCAACAAAAGTGAGTACACCCCTAAGAGACTACACCCCTAAATGTCCAAATTGAGCACTGCTTGTCATTTTCCCTCCAAAATGTCATGTGATTTGTTAGTGTTACTAGGTCTCAGGTGTGCATAGGGAGCAGGTGTGTTCAATTTAGTAGTACAGCTCTCACACTCTCTCATACTGGTCACTGAAAGTTCCAACATGGCACCTCATGGCAAAGAACTATCTGAGGATCTTAAAAGACGAATTGTTGCGCTACATGAAGATGGCCAAGGCTACAAGAAGATTGCCAACACCCTGAAACTGAGCTGCAGCACAGTGGCCAAGATCATCCAGCGTTTTAAAAGAGCAGGGTCCACTCAGAACAGACCTTGCGTTGGTCGTCCAAAGAAGCTGAGTGCACGTGCTCAGCGTCACATCCAACTGCTGTCTTTGAAAGATAGGCGCAGGAGTGCTGTCAGCATTGCTGCAGAGATTGAAAAGGTGGGGGGTCAGCCTGTCAGTGCTCAGACCATACGCCGCACACTACATCAAATTGGTCTGCATGGCTGTCACCCCAGAAGGAAGCCTCTTCTGAAGTCTCTACACAAGAAAGCCCGCAAACAGTTTGCTGAAGACATGGCAACAAAGGACATGGATTACTGGAACCATGTCCTATGGTCTGATGAGACCAAGATTAATTTGTTTGGTTCAGATGGTCTCAAGCATGTGTGGCGGCAATCAGGTGAGAAGTACAAAGATAAGTGTGTCATGCCTACAGTCAAGCATGGTGGTGGGAATGCCATGGTCTGGGGCTGCATGAGTGCAGCAGGTGTTGGGGAGTTACATTTCATTGAGGGACACATGAACTCCAATATGTACTGTGAAATACTGAAGCAGAGCATGATCCCCTCCCTCCGGAAACTGGGTCGCAGGGCAGTGTTCCAGCATGATAATGACCCCAAACACACCTCTAAGACGACCACTGCTTTATTGAAGAGGCTGAGGGTAAAGGTGATGGACTGGCCAAGCATGTCTCCAGACCTAAACCCAATAGAACATCTTTGGGGCATCCTCAAGCGGAAGGTGGAGGAGCGCAAAGTCTCGAATATCCGCCAGCTCCGTGATGTCGTCATGGAGGAGTGGAAAAGCATTCCAGTGGCAACCTGTGAAGCTCTGGTAAACTCCATGCCCAGGAGAGTTAAGGCAGTTCTGGGAAATAATGGTGGCCACACAAAATATTGACACTTTAGGAACTTTCACTAAGGGGTGTACTCACTTTTGTTGCCGGTGGTTTAGACATTAATGGCTGTATATTGAGTTATTTTGAGGGAAGAATAAATGTACACTGTTATATAAGCTGCACACAGACTACTTTTCATTGTGTCAAAGTGTCATTTTGTCAGTGTTGTCCCATGAAAAGATATACTTAAATATCTGCAGAAATGTGAGGGGTGTACTCACTTTTGTGATACACTGTACATGGATACAACATATAATACCATATAAAACTCATACAGATATATTTAATATAAGTACATACATTTTATTATGGGTATTTCATATATATTATAAACTTATATCTACATAGGTCCATATGTGTCCATTTCTGTGTGGGATAATTAAGCATTTATGGATTCATCATTTCTAGTAATATTGCTCTAATGACATGTCTAGACAGACCTGCTACCAGTCCCAAGCAAGGCAGCTGACATTGAAGCCTATACACTGGTTTGATGACTGGTTCATTCTGAACTTGCATGCATGAACAGACTAAAAGCAAAATGAGTCAAATCTAGGCAGCATTTTATATAAAAATGAAAATACAAAGCAAAACAGATTAGCAGATTAAATGGGCCGTAAAAATAACTGAGAATTAACAAATACAGCTGAAGTAACTTGACAGCCGGTGTGGAATCAGAAAATCTAATAACCCTAAGGATGTACTGCTCACTCTTATGGATTTAATTAACAGTGGGATGAGACAAAAAAAGAACATAATAATAAAATAACAAAATGATAAAACCTTTAGCAAATTAATATGATAATATGAGTTATTGCAGTTGCATTATATGGGCAAAAATATAAAGACATCTTATCATGAGCTTGTTACACAGCCAATTTCCAAGCCATGGGCATTAATACATCATCCCCACACAAACACACATGTTTCAGCTATAACAGTCTCTACTCGGAGAAGGGTTTCCAAAAATGTAGGCAAGAACTGTTATCCATACTGTTTTTAGTAATTTAAAGGCATTTAATTTTATAATTATACACTTATACAATAACACCTGATCTCAGTAATTAAAAAAATATGCACACATTTTTAGTTTAAAGTAAATATAGTATACGCCACTATCAGACCAATCCAGCTGTGTATGCTTTCTGCTAATAAGTGTAAGTGCTTGGTGTAAATCCACCTATCAATGATTACAAGTCTTTACCTTAAGTCTCCTCTTAGGGCTCTTTAGGTCTTTACTGTCAAAGTCCAGCCAGTCATCGATAGTCCTGCTAACCGTGGGATCTGAGTAGTTCATTAGCTGAAGGCCAGTCACGTTAGAACCGCCCTTTGCAAACGCCGTCAGGTTCAAATCCAGAAAACCCTGGAAGCAAAAATCAATCAGTTAAAACCTGAGCATGAGATACCACAGCAATTTAATCTTAGCACGCCGGTTTTGGAACAGTAGCCTACACACACACTGCAATGCAACTAGACTATAATTTATATCAGACAATTCTGAAAAATTGTCTGTCTGCTTAAGTTGACAGTTTGGCTTTACTTATCAATCCCTTGCAAAGAAATCATTGTTCGATGTAGTTTTCAATTAGTGCATTCAAACTAGCTGTTTTTAAATGGACACAGAGAAATGTTCAGCTGTAGACAATTTTAATCAATAACAATGAATTAGGAGGCCATGCTGCAATTGTAAAAAATCATAATAGAACTTTCTACATCATCAACTTAATAATGTATTATGCTCTATGTTTGTTTTTGTCACTGTATGTTATCAAAAACACCCACATTACAAGTGTATATAATCTTCAAATATGAGGACTCCAACAAAAAGTTTCCGCACTTTTTTAAACTCTATTTATTAAGCATTCAAAAACAAACCACATCACTTTTCTACAGTCTTCTTCCAATGCATTTTTCCCAGCGTCATACCAACTTTTTAATGCCAGCAGCAAATAAATGTTTTTGGTTGAACTCGTAGCCACTGATGTACCGCTGCTTTCCTATTATCATCACATGAAAATCAGATGGTGCTAAATGTTTGTTTGTTTATTAGGATTTTGACGCCATGTTTTACACTTTGGTTACATTCATGACAGGAACGATAGTTACTCATTACACAAGGTTCATCAGTTCACACACAAGTCATGGACAATTTAGTGTCTCCAATTTACCTCACTTGCATGTCTTTGGACTGTGGGAGGAAACCGGCGCACCCCGAGTAAACCCACACAGACACGGGCAGAACATGCAAACTCCACAGAGAAAGGACCCGAACCGCCCCACCTGGGGATCGAACCCAGGACCTTCTTGCTGTGAGGCGACCCACTTAGCAACCGTGCCACCCTGATGGCGCTAAATCTGGACTATAGGCTCTCTCTCAGCATCTTAGACACGACCAATTACTACTCCTCCCACCCTCACTGTTTTCAACCAAAATATAAAAGTGCAAAAACTTTTTGAAGATCCCTCATATAATTTAATTAGTGTTACTATGATTAATGATTAATATGCAATATCCACACATCATTTTTGTTAAAGGGAATCTTAAAATCTCAGACTGAAATGCCTCTTTCTGAAAAAATACCTATATGAAATACGTAGAACCCAGGAGTATATGGAGATCCTTTGTTTACAAACATTCTGATTGGGTCTATTTATAAAATCTGGAAATAAATAACCATTAGATAATAAATGTCAATATGCAATAGATATTTAGTGTTTAACATAGAAGTTAAAAATAACTACGGAGATACAAAATTGCCCAAGGTGTGTGTGTGTGTGTGTGTGTGTTTGCCCCGTAGCAGACTGGCGACCTATCTGGGGTGTTTCCAGCCTTTCGTCCAGTGAATTGCACCCACAGTTGCCCTGAATAGGATAAAGCAGTAGTAAAAGAGAAATTGAAGTTGACTATGCCCATAACTTGCGTAAGCTAAGTCTTTCAACAATGTTTCTATGTGACACCCATTCTTTATAGAGGGGTGTCATCTCACGACTTGGAGGGGGCTCAATTATGGCACACTACAGCCTTTAAATACTGTATATATGCTCAGTAGCGATACAAAAGAATTGAGGGATTTAAAGTCCTTCACATAGTGAATTGAAAAAAGAGCAGCTTTACACAGAATGCAGTCTACTCAAGTGAAGTAGAAATAGACTAATCCTTCTTAGGACTTAATTATAAGGTGTGTTTTTTTTTTCCTTTACGAAAAGTCTCTCAGCTTCAGTGGCTCAACCAAACACAAATACATAAAGCTCTTAACTGTAAGCTTCTATAATGTGTTTTTTATGCACTGGTATCCATCTTCCTGAAAGGAATGGGCTGAAAGCAATAGGCTGGAGGCAGACTCAGTTTCACATACAATAAAGCAATAAAAAATAATAGTTAGTCAATACGGCTCTGCAGCAGTAAATGACGTAATCCCGTACAGGTATACAGTTTGACACCTCAGAGATTAGAAGCATTTAAAATGAATGTCATTTTCATCTGGATCATCAATGCTGATTAGGTATCAGGCTTTGTACGATGTGTATTTATGTGTGTGGGATTTATTATGTGACTGGCACAGATTCAGCTGAACCCCATGGGTCTCTCACACATAAAGTGTTGCACGCTCGCTGCCTTTATTATCATCATTATTTATAGGATGTTATCTTTTTTCCATTTCTGCTGAGCACAATTATTCACTTGACTAGAAAGCATTTCAGGCGTAACTGTAGTTTCAGGGGAGTCTTTGCTCTTCTCGCTGAGCCCAATTATTAGTTTCACAGTGCTCCTTGTGAAGTCACAGTTTGATGCTGTTGCTTGACTGTTAGGTAACTTCCCAGTTCTGACCATTAAACTGTAGGGTTAGGCGGGGCACATAGAAACTGTGTTCATTGTTAAACACAGAATACATGTCCTAAATGTAATCAATTAAAATTGGTTCAAATCCTGCCAACAACAACATACTGTTTGGGACAGCGGTAGCCTAGTGGGTAGAGCTTTGGGCTATCAGTCGGAAGATTGTCGGTTCAAATCAAGGCTCTGCTATGTAGTCAATGTTGGGCCCTTGAGCAATGCCCTTAACCCTGTCTGCTCCAGGAGCACTGTACAATGGCTGACCCTGCACTCTGACCGCTTCTGCTCTTCTTCTCCTTCTAAAATATACATTTACAGTTAATTATATTTTCAGCATTTAGCAGACGCCTTTATCCAAAGCGACTTACAATTGAGAGTATACATTGCAAGCAATTGAGGGTTGAGTGGCAAGCTGGCAGATGCGGGGCTCGAACCAGCAACCTTCTGATTGCTAGTCCTGTACCTTAACTGCTGAGCTACCACTGCCCTTTAAAGTCTGACTGAAAACCTAGCAAGCTGCCTTGCTGCCCACTGCCTACCTAGACGGCTGCTTAAGTAAAGAGGGTTCTAACTGGCATCAAACTTTAAAAGGCAGATTACGTAGATGCACTAATTAGACAGCAATTACGTCATTGACTGTCCCCGCCTAGCACCGCGGTGTTAGCTTACTAGGCTAACACAGTTAGCCTAAGGCAGATGTGTCAAACTCAAGGCCCACACGTCACTTTATGTGGCCCGCGAGAGCTTAAAAGACGTATGATTGTTGTGATGGTTCGAGTAGTTACAGAGACGTACTTATAGTTTAATGGGACACCTGCGCCTTTAAACAGCAACCGTTGAAATCGTAGTCATGGCAGCTAACTTTGACCTTTGTTAAGAAACCATGTAACTTTTACGTTTTAGCGGCAAAAGAACGTAGGGTAAAGTCAGTAGCGTAAAAAATAATAAATAGAAATTAATTCTCTTGCAATCCAATACAGGAGCATTGTCTGTTAGTAGTAGACATTTATATTCTCAGTTGTTTGTAAATGTTTTAGTGAGTATGTTACAGCGTTTTAGTTATGGCTTTACCGTAATTCCGTAATTTTATACGGTTGTTACGTTACTATAGCAATTAGTATTTTGACACAAAATGTTAACTCGTTAGCGCTATTTTATGTTAAATTTCATTTTGTACTAGATGTAACACTTAACTACAGCTATGTGCGTGTACTGTATTAGGTTTTTTATTGTTTTTACTGTTTGTATTTTGTAGTTTTACTCCATTCTGGTGCACACAGTGTACAGTTGGGAAGCAAATAAAATGACATAACTAATTTGGAGGGAGCTGTCTGTCTGTCTAGCTGAGAAAAGGGGAAAACTCTTGGCGAGGGCAGAACAATTGTCTTAAAATACACTGTAAAATCGTACATTAACTGCATCTCCCACAATGCATGCTGATTCTGTGACCTGCAAAGTGACCGCATCCCACCACTAGATGATGTTGAGAAATATTTACAAATAATCCCAAAATGTACAAGAAGAGAAAATTGAAGCAGAAGGTTGTAATTTAATGAAAGATGGGAAAGTGAAAACAAGTCACATCTCTTGTGTTACGAGGCCGTGTCTGTGGTAAAGGAGTACAATATAAATGTAGATATACATTATAAATGTACTGTATAAATTTGGCATTTTGACACCAAACACGGAATTTAGCCTCCAAGAAAAACAACAAATTGTCCAAGACTTAAAAGGCAGACTGTAATTACAGCAGGATACGTTACAATCGGCCCTTTGAGGGTCACCATAATGCAGATGTGGCCCTCGGTGAAAATGAGTTTGACACCCCTGGCCTAAGATCATTCAAATCAATGGGCTAAGGTGACACAACCCACTAGCATGCCTGCTAACCTCTCCCTCCGAGTACCAAAAACTGTTACATGGTAAATGACAAACCCAAAATTGCAAATAAATTTGTAGACATTTATAAAAATAAAAAATGGAGCTAGCTGATTAGTTTTCGTCCACCATATTAGAAATGGTGGAGGAGAGAAAAGTTGTGCCGCACTGAATGCTGGGATTGCCTTCGCAGGTGAAGAAACACACCAGCTCCCTCATTATTCAGTCAGAATAAAGGTCAGAATGCCCAGGTGGCACAGCGGGATATTCTGCTAGCACACCAGCACCGAATCTGTGAACTCCTCGGTTCGAAACTCGGCGTTGCCATCGGTCGGCTGGGTGCAATCTGGCGGGCATAATTGGCAGTGCCTGCAGCAGATACTAATTGGCCACCGTATCTGCAGGGTGGGGGCCGGACTATGTGTGGGTGGGTGGATCTTCATACGCTGTGTAAGGACCCTGATTTGCGGAAGAGATGCCTGTGCAGAATGCAGGGGCGAGAAGAGGAGGGCTGTGCACGTTTCGGAAGAGGCGTGTACAGCGACGTGATCTTCTTGGATGCAATCTGGTATCTCTCAGCAGCAGAAGACAAAAATTTAGTGCACTAACATGGGGAGAAAATGCATAAAAAAAGAGAATAAAGGTCAGAATAAGGCGTCTAAGTAGGCAGCATTATAACAATGACAATTTACACAAGCTTCTTCTCGGGGGTGTATGTAGGATGATGTAAAATGTGATCAATCTTGAGAGCTTGCTAGGTTTTTAAATAGACCCTTTGTGTAGTTCTATGAGATTATTTAACTTTGAGTCATTATGTGATAGCTTTGGGCCAGTGATAGCTCAGTGGTTAAGGTACTGGACTGGTTAACAGAAGGTTGCCGGTTCAAGCCCCGCCACCACCAAGTTTCCACTGTTGGGTCCCTGAGCAAGGCCCTTAACCCTCAATTGCTTATCGTGTTCAGCTCATTGTGTAAGTCGCCTTGGATAAAAGCGTCTGCTGTAAATGTTATTTCTTATTAGCAATATTGATTGACTGCACTTGGTAATCACTATGTTCTAATGCCCCATGCATTAGAGTGGAAACGTCTGCAAAGCTTTTAGAAAGCAGATCACAGATCTCTAAAGTCAAACAATTCAGTCATTTCTAAGCAATCTTAATGTCAATATTATCTGTACAAACAATTGTATGGAAGAACAAAGCACATAAAACAGTGTTCTCTTTTTCAAAGTCAGGAAGAACTCAAACTCTCATCTAATGCTGAAAGGAAATATGTCAAGATGATCAAATGTAATATAAAAGCCACCAAAAACAGGTCTGGAACACAGGTGACACTATCTACAGTCGAGTGAGCTTCACATTGCTATTGGCTGCACAACAAAGAAGCCCCTAAGCACCTTAGTCAAGAATCCAGATATTTTTTTTGCATTATGCTTCCACTCTACTGGTGCTGACCCCCGCCCCTGATTGAGGAGAGCGAACTGACACACGTCCCCTCCGATACGTGAGCAGTAGCCGACTGCATTTTTTTCACCTGCATCAGCCGAGTTCATATGCAAATCAGCCCTATGCATGGAGAGCCACACCATGATCAGCATTATTCCTCTACTCTGTGCAGACGGCATCAACCAGCCAGCAGAGGTTGTAATTGCATCAGTTATGAGGTCCCTCTCCGGCTCCATAACCCTGTATAAACAACAGCCGAACGTTGTTCGTATAGCCGCCCAGCCCAGTCGAATGGAAGAGCTGAGATTCTATACGATGTATTAGAAATCCCAGCTCTGGTGTGCTAGCGTGTTTTACCGCTGCACCACCTGAGTGGCCTTCATTAGGATTTTAACATCATGTTTTACACACTTCGATTACGTTTATGACAAATGATAGTTATTCATTACACAAGATTGATCAGTTCACAAGTTTATTCACAAACACAGTCATGGACAATTTTGTATCTCCAATTCACCTCACTTGCATGTCTTTGGACTGTGGGAGGGAACCCACACAGACACGGGGAGAACATGCAAACTCCACACAGAAAGGACCCAGACTGCCCCACCTGGCGATCGAACCCAGGACGTTCTTTCTGTGAGGTGACAGTGCTACCCACTGAGCCACCGTGCCACCCCGATGCTGGAAATCTTGTAATCTGACTACTGCGCTGCATGACTTCTTTTAATATGACAGTAATGTAAAATCTAGGTACAAACACTAGACAGCTTGACTGAAAATTTTAAAATCAGTAACGTCACTAATCACCGCAAGCTGTCAGTTCTGGGCTTTATTACTTTGGAAGCGCCAAACAATATGAACACAGAGGTGGTTGGTGTGGTGTGAGTCATAAGGTTTTTCTTAGACAAGCAGTGAGTTGGACAGCCAGTTCCAGAATTGTTGCACCCTAATAATGATGGGTAAAAAGGGTTTTTTTTGTGGTAAAATAAGCCAAAATCATGAGGAAAATCTGACTTGAGAGTAATTTATGAAAATTAATCAAACACATTGGACCCTTGACAAAGTTAAAGCAGTAGTAATACAGATACAGATACACTTTTTACCTCTAAGTCAGGAAACTGGGATAACAATGGTAAACGTTTGATCATGTAGCTGCAAAACTCACAGTGTTTGAATTATTGTTCTTCTGACAGATCTAATCGGGACAGGCAGCAAGGTCTTTAAATATCCTGGTGTTAAATGGGGTTCATGATTAAGGTTCCCAGTCTCTTTTTTGGAAGAGGGGGCACTGTACTTATTTAAGTCAAATTTAGATTTTTCTTATATTCTAGTATGTTTTAGTGTATGACATTTTACTAATTATTACAGAGGGTGCCAATTAAGTGGTTTACTTAAGTGGTAAAACATGCTAGCACACCAGAGCTGACATCTCGAAATCAACGGTTCTAATCTCAGCTCTGCTACCCGGCAGGCTGGGCACCTGCACGAACAATGATTGGCTTGTTGTTCAAAGAAAGGGTGCCAGACAGGATTCCTCATAACATGCGACTATGACCTTTGCTGGTTGATTGATGGTGCCTGGTACTGCACACGTGTCGAAGGGGCCATGTGTTTGTCACGACTCTCCTCAGTCAGAGTGGAGGTCAACATCAGTAAAGAGAAAGCGTAATGCAATCGAGTAATTGGATACGACTAGATTGGGAGGTAAACTGGGGGAAAAGTAGTCCCTAAGCAGTGTGCTTTCAGCCCCCCTCGGTTCAGGGATGGTCATTTTCTCTTCACCTAGATGGCCTATTTGACTCCCTGTTCAAACCAGCATGCTTCCTTGTCAAGGACCAGCACATCTTCATCATTAAACAAGTGGCCGCTGGCTTGCAGGTGAGTGTAGACCACAGAGTCCTTGTCAGAAGTGGTAGATCTTCTATGTTGTGCCATTTACTTCACCAGTGGTTGTTTAGTTTCCCTGATGTACAGTTCCTGGCAATCCTCCCGGCACCTTCACTTGTAATGCTCACTTGCTTAAACAATGCTTCAAATCTTATTTTTGAATTATCCTATGTCATTCTTAAATTGGTGGATTTATTAGCCATTGGCTAAACAAAAGAAAAAAAACGCTAACTAGCCATAACCCAAACTCGAACACACCTGATACATACACACAAGCAGCAACAGAAATCATGGTGGCATTGTGCAATATTTTAATAGTATTTATCTCTTCAGTTCGTGTTTTCCAACACTCTGATCAGCCATAACATTAAAACCACCACCTTGTTTTTACACTGCCTGTCCATTTTATGCAGCTCCACTTACCATATAGAAGCACTTTGTAGTTCTACAATTACTGACTGTAGTCCATCTGTTTCCCTAAATACTGTTTTACCCTTTTTGTTTGGTGGACTATTCTCAGTCCAGCAGTGACAGTGAGGTGTTTAAAAACTCCATCAGTGCTGCTGTGTTTTATCCACTCATACCAGCACAACACACACTAACACACCACCACCATGTCAGTGTCACTGCAGTGCTGAGAATGACCCACCACCCAAATAATACCTGCTCTGTAGTGGTCCTGGAAGAGTCCTGACCATTGAAGAACAGCATGAAAGGGGGCTAACAAAGCTTGCAGAGAAACAGATGGACTACAGTCAGTAATTGTAGAACTACAAAGTGCTTATATGTGGTAAGTGGAGCTGATAAAGAAACAAGAGTGTAGAAACAAGGAGGTGGTTTTTAATGGTATGGTTGATCGGTGTACAATAAAGCCATTTGTGAATGTGTTTGCTCACTATACAGTCCGAATTTTCTCTATTTTTTTAATGGTCATTGTCTGCTATACACGATAACTAGCACCATTCAGACTAGCATAAAGAATACATAAAGATTTCATAAAGCTGTTCAGCAGATTACATACTTAAAGCTTTAAAACAAGGCTCAATCAGCACACACATTCACACACACCAATTCTCCCACAGCTGCAAAAGAAAAGACATCTGATGCTGATGCCTTCCAGGAGAAGCAGAGATGATAATTCTTTAACTCAGCAGGCAATCAGCAATCTGTCTGCATTGAGTTCTGCGTTTCAAAGCATAGGCGTGCTCGCCCGACAGGAATTACAGAGAACAGGTATGAAAGAGATGGTGATACGCCGCTATCGATTTGTCCCAGCATTCTCCGTCTATAATAGCAGATGTTCTGGAGATAAGTCCTCCCCTACAGGAGAGAGAGATGTGGAAAGAAAACATGTCACACTTACCAAGGTGGCCAGTATAAAATGATATGTCTTCAAGTTCTTTCTTTGTGCTGCAATCTGAAAAGCAAGAACAAATTATCTTAAAAATAAATCATTTAAAAGAAACTACATAACGCTACATAACTACGCTTGTGTGATCCAACCATGTTTAATAGTCACATTTGTACCAGATACATTTGGCTGTGTCTGAGGGCCATGGCATCTACACAAGTGGTGGAAGAATACTTAAGTCTAGTCTAGTTAGGGTTAAATGTAGGAATCTACTTCTGGCTGGTGAAAGGAAGACCCTAATGGCATTGGAAGGGAGGGTGCGCTAGTCTTCTATTGCTTTGGCCAGCATGTATGTTGTGTACACTGACCAGGCATAACATTATGACCACTGACAGGTAAAGTGAATAACACTGATTATCTCTTCATCACATCACCTGTTAGTGGGTGGGATATATTAGGCAGTAAACATTTTATCCTCAAAGTTGATGTGTTAGAAGCAGGAAAAATGGACAAGCGTAAGGATTTGAGCGAGTTTGACGAGGGCCAAATTGCAATGTCTAGATGACTGGGTCAGAGCATCTCCAAAACTGCAGCTTGTGGGGTGGTCAGTATCTATCAAAAGTAGTCCAAGGAATGAACAGTGGTAAACCGGCGACAGAGTCATGGGCGGCCAAGGCTCCTTGATGCACATGGGGAGCGAAGGCTGGCCCAAGTGATCCGATCCAACAGACGAGCTACTGTAGCTGAAGTTGTAACTGAAGTTAAAGCTGGTTCCGATAGAAAGGTGTCAGAATACACAGTGCAGCGCAGTTTGTCGCATATGGGGCTGCATAGCCACAGACCAGCCAGGGTCTATGTCTATGAAGCCACACTGTTGAAACTTGTGCAGAATGAGGACTGACATTTTCCAGCGGAAATATACAGTAATATGCAGTATATGTCTCTCATTAAAGGTACCTCCACATATATGCAGATCACCCATGCCGTGGGCACTGAAGCACCCCCATGCCATTATAGATGCTGTTTTTTGCACTCTTCATTTGTAACACTCCGGATTGTTTTTTATATCTTTGGCACGTTGAATCCAGTGTCCATTTTGTCCAAAAACAAGCTGAAATGTGGACTTGTCTGACCACAAAACACATTTCCATTTGCTTTTGGTCCATCTGAGATGGCTACGGGCTCAGAGAACTTGCCTGCATTTCTATGCAAAATTAATATATTGCTTACTCTTTGCATAATACAGTTTTACATTGCATATCATAATGCAGCGGCGGACTGTGTTAAGTTACAATGATTTTCCAAAGTACTTCTGAGCTCATGTGGCTATGTTCATCACAATAGCATGACAGTTTCATATAAAATTTCTCCTAAGTATTCAGTTTCCACCCTTGGCCTTCATGCATCAAGATTTTCCCTGACTCCCTGAATCTTTTCATGATATTATGAATTGTAGATTGTGAAAGACCTTAATTCTATGCAATCCTGTGATGACAAATATTCTCACAAAGTTTGGCACAATATGGTGAACCACGACCCAATTCCGCTTGCAAAGACTAAGCCTTTTATACCCAGTCTTGACCTAACCTGTTACCAGTTAAGCTGCTAATTGTGGAACCTTCCAGAACAGTATTACTTGTCTTATAACTAGTTACAGTTTTTAGTTTATATTGCATTTTAGAGAGTGTCCCAGGTTTTTTGGAAATGGGGTTCTATGCGGAAAGGTATCTACATCAGATTACAAAATATTCTTTTCTTAGTTTTCTTCTTAAATACCCCTTTAACTTTTTTAATATTATGGTTTCTTTTTTTTTTACCCCAGCACAAGTTCAACTATTACTAGGGTAAAATATGTTCATTTAAGTTTGAAGTTTTAGGTGCTAAATAATATGAAATTATCTAATTTATTTTAGGTCCTGTTTATGTTTATTTAACATTAAGGAAAATTAGAAAATTAAGGAAGGTTTGTCAGCTCAAATTGTAGACAAACCCACATTTACATGCAAACACACACATTCTTTGGCTCAAATCCTTCAGCAGGCCCCCCAGACAGAACCTAATTAGTCCCATAGTTTAGAAGTTAATCGCACATCTTCCATTCCTTCCTAGCTATGTGATAAATGGTGTAATTTGGCATCTGTCACCATGGGAACCTCAATTATAGGCCTTAATGACTACATGGGCACCAGGACGCCACACACCTGTGAGTGAGCCTTTGAAAATTGTAACCAAATGAAGGCATCTCTGGTTTTCACATGTAAATAGATCTGCCAAAACTGCTGAAGCTCATGGGGACGAACCATGATGGTTGATGTCTTCATGGTTTAATGATTTTAAAATCATTCAAGTTTTTTTGATTGACCATCTGCCTAGAATTTTATTGTGTTATACATAATAAGTAGAGAATGATCATTTGAATTGACTGAATAATCCTAAAATGCAATAAGCCATTAGATTTTGATCACATATTTGACAAAGAACACCTCAACACTCAAAAGAAAAACAGATGTTCCTATTTGCTACACTCTATGAGCAACATTTTTTAAAACAACATGCTTTAAATTAGCAAAATTTTACCAATATTATTTCTATGTAATACAGAGAATGTCTATATAAACTTCAAATTTGGACTACTACAACATGCTGGCTGGCTTCAGCAAGTAAATATCTAGTTTAGCTAGTTTGTGTCCTTAACCAGGTCGAAAACCAGACCATAAAATGTTACTAATATACTTTTCAAATTTGGTGCCAACCATTTTTTTTATTATTGTTTCTTATGCATTTTCTCCCTTTTAGCACGTCCAGTTGCCCGATTGCGTCAAGCTTCCTCTCCACCAATGCCGATCCCCACTCTGATTGAGGAGAACTAAGCTAACCCACGCCCCCTCCGACACGTGGGCAGCAGTCGTATGCATTTTGTCACCTACACTTTGACACTTTGAGCACTTTGAGACACACCCTGATCAACACACTCTTTTCTCGTCTCTGTGCAGGCGGCACCAATCAGCCAGCAGAGGTCGCAACTGCATTAGTCATGAGAGAGACACTATCCGGCTATATCCCACCCCTATCTGAACAACAGGCCAATAGTTGTTTACGTGGCTGCTCAGCCAAGCCGGGAGGCAGAGCTGAGATTCGATACGATGTATTCGGGATCCCAGCTCTGGTGTTCAGCGTGTGTTTTACTGCTGCGCCACCTGAGCGGCGCCAACCATTTTTAAAAGGATTACTTGATTTAGTTCCAGTATATCTTACTGATCTCCTGACACAGTATTCCCAATCATTAGCTATATTCATTAAGGTCTTAATTCATGTATGTGAATCTGGACCTATAGATTCTTTTTTAAATCCAGATTAAAAATTTGTTTTTTTAATCTAAACTGGCTATTCAAGGTTCTTGGAAAAACATCTGTATTTTCCTCCCTGCTGCTGCCTATTTAGTTTAGTTAGTTTTGTTTGAGTAACTACATTTTAGCCTGACAGTACAGCTAAACATGAGACTTTTAGCCCTGGTTCTTTAGAAGTAATTAATTCACTTCTGAACATGACCAATGTCAAAGCAAATTAACTGTCAGTTTGGCAACCATTACGCCAAATTAATTTATGCACAGTGATTTCACCAGTGGAAATGACCCTTCAACACAGTTCACACTTAAAATTGGCCATCACGTTGGCGAACTGAGTTTATCAGCTGTTCAGGATGAACAGTATGAAGTAGCAAAACATGTACACAGAATAAAGTAAAGAGGAGAGATTTCTGCACTTCGTGTGATTAATGAGCTTTAATGAGGCCATATGCTCAGGGAGCTGAAAACTTAACACCAGGACTAAGACTGATATTTACTTATGACATGCAGGTGGTAGTAGTTCATCGTGCCTGGTACAAGCTCCTGAATGTCCAGTTTGTTCACTGTCATGAAGATGTATTCTAAGTTAAGTTAAAAGTGAATAAATATGTATAACAAAACAAGATATGAATAAATATTCTGGTAGCACATTAGCTTTGGGATTCTGAACTCTCCAAGTTCGAATCTTAGCTCTGCTACCAGTCGGTTAGGTTGCCGCCTACCAGGCACAGTTGGCGGTATGAAATGACCGGACTAAAAAGGGGGCTGGGTCTTCAAAGGACCCTGGTTAGTAGCCCATGAATATCAGTGCATGACTCTCCATGTGCAGAACTGGCCTCACACGCAAAAAAGGTATGGGCGAAAAAGAAGAGGCTGTGGACTGTGCTGAATTGGAGGCAGGGTGTGTGAGGCAAATATACCCTCCTCAGATGCAATGGCTTTCCATCCCATTTTGATGTGAGCCTGTGGGACTTTGCCTTTTCAAGTCAATCACTAACTTTGGACAAGGATGAAGGCCTGGCTCACAATAGCTGTTCCAATTCATCCCAAAAGTGTTTAATGGAATTTAGGTCAAGACTTTGTGAAGGCCATTAGAGCTCCTCCACACCAGTCCTGTCAAGACCATGTCTTAAGGATCTTGCTTTGTGCATAGGGACACAGTCATGCTAATCAAAACTTAGCTCATGTCTATGAAAAGGGCTGAACAATGTACAAAGTATTTCTATAACGCATGAGGTGTCTTAAATTTCAGCCGAATAAGGCTTGACAACTCTTACTTATTAAGGGACTTACTTAATCAGGGCCTCCCAGCATTACACAATTAATTACAATTATTTTTGTACTTAAAACTGGACTGTATTTATGATCTTTTACCAATATAAAACATAAGACAATTTACCAAGTTAAGGATGGAGTTGAGTCTCTCCAGCTCACAGTCCAAAATAATCTTGTGCTCTTTTTTGCTATCCAGGTCCTGGATGGTCTTTAGGAAAGCTGCTTCTGTGAGAGTGTCGAAGTTGATGGATGTAACCTGCCAGGTCTTTTCTGCTGCAGTATCCAGAATCTTCTGTAACACAGTCAGACCTGAGGAAAAAAAAGATATTTTTAATGTATACACATACATTATAGAAGATAGCACAATGGCTCTACGGGTAGTGTGGATGCTCCACAGCGTCAGAGTCTTTGAAAACTGGGTTTAAAGCTTGACTGCAGTCCTTCCAGGTTTCTAATACATGCCAAAACAAGGCAACAACAGCTCACAGCTCACAAATGCTGAAATATGTATAGCATAAAACAGTTACAGCACTGAGTTACTACTGAGTTTCGAACTGCCTATAGAAGCAAGAAGAGCACAAGAATTTTCCATGACCAAGCAACAGCACAGGTGCAATGCTGAACCTCTAATGCAGTGGTAAACAGACTTAATCGGATCTGGATCAGTGAAGCTTTCAGGAATCAATAATGAGACCAAGGATTAAGGTTCGATATGAATATTGTTTATTTACAAACAAGCAATAGCAAGCAAAATACTATAACTGACCACTCAGCACATACAGTAAGTGACCATAAAAATACTGAACAGGGCAAAAAGTATAATTAAAAAAACAGCCTCACCAATCGGCTCTTTGAATCATCATCTCACCACCTTTTAGACTGGGAAGCCCTTGAAGTCTTGGCAGGAGCTGATCAGGAAAAAATCCTGGGCAGAGCGTCCGCTCCCAGATGAGCTACTGCCAAGTCGAGGAGCGGCCCTACTTACACCGATCAGCCATGACATTAAAACCACCTCCTTGTTTCTACACTCACTGTCCATTTTATCATCTCCACTTACCATATAGAAGCACTTTGAAGTTCTACAATTACTGACTGTAGTCCACCTGCTGCTCTACATACTTTTTTTAGCCTGCTTTCACCCTGTTCTTCAATGGTCAGGACCACCACAGAGTCGGTATTATTTGGATGGTGGATCATTCTCAGCACTGCAGTGACAATGACATGTTGGTGGTCTGTTAGTGTGTGTTGTGCTGGTATGAGTGGATCAGACACAGCAGCGCTGCTGGAGTTTTTAAATATCGTGTCCACTCACTAAGACACTCCTACCTAGTTGGTTCACCTTGTAGATGTAAAGTCAGAGACGATCGCTCATCTATTGCTGCTGTTTGAGTTGGTCATCTTCTAGACCTTCATCAGTGGTCACAGGACGCTGCCCACAGGGCACTGTTGGCTGGATATATTTTTGGTTAGTGGACTATTCTCAGTCCAGCAGGGACAGTGAGGTGTTTAAAAAACCCATCAGCACTTCTGTGTCATCCACTCATACCAGCACAACACACACTAACACACCACCACCATGTCAGTGTCACTGCAGTGCTGAGAATGACCCAACACCCAAATAATACCTGCTCTGTAGTGGTCCTGGGAAAGTCCTGACCATTGAAGAACAGCATGAAAGGGGGCTAACAAAGCATGCAGAGAAACAGATGGACTACAGTTAGTAATTGTAGAACTACAAAGTGCTTCTACATGGTAAGTGGAGCTGATCAAATGGACAGTGAGTGTAGAAACAAGGAGGTGGTTTTCATGTTATGACTGATCGGTGTATATACCAAACTTTGCTGTGTCCGCGCCAGCTGAACGGTTGCACTGTCCAGCTGCCCTCAAGTTACATTTCCAAATACAGTAAAATAACAGATTAGATTTCCAGTTCACAAGGTAAGTATATTTTTTTAATTATGAATAAAAAAAATTTCTTGATACATAGTTTATACATAGTCTTGGTAAGTGACACGTGTTGGAGGCTCACGAGCTGGACTTTTAGGACATGTAAACCCACTATCAGAATAGAACTGGCTCATATCTAGAGACATACTATAACTGCACAGCATCATATAATGAAATTCAGGACTAAACATGACTTGATGCCTCCTTGATTGCAGCTCCTCTGTCCTTTATCTTGTGATACAGAAATCAATCAAAGTCTGACATCTTTAACGAGTCTTAATTCTGCTCTGAGTAATTAGGGAACAAAGAGGCTTCTAGAGCAAGGATACGTATGATGTATGAGACAGGGAAGTCTTTTTAACCATTATGTGTGTATAGCCTACGGTGTAATAAATTGTCCACCACCACCCTCACATCTGGAGTAATTTACATATTAAAATAATAATTAGTCTATTTTGATTAATTCCAGTGAAATTTATCACAGATGGTAAAGTCATGAACATGGCTTCACTTAAAAGTGATGTTTTAGTAGAGGAGGGTGTCTCATTTCACAATGTGTTCTGCTTAGATTCCTTTGTCCATGTTCATATTCCTCAGTTTCCTTCATGACTTTGGAGGCAGAAGTTAAGAGTCAAGTAAAGTAAGCAAGAAAAAAAAAACATGACCCTACTGGCCAGACATGCCATTCTTCTGAGAAGGAAACTTTCTTCTCCACCTACCCACAACTAGTGGCTCCAGTAGCTCTTGGGCAACATTAAACTGGAAAAGCTACGCTCTTACAGGTTGAGGACTCTAAATACATTTTATAAAACTTGGTCACCTGTCCTTAAAACTATTACGGAATGCTGTTGGGTTGTCCCTTAACACCCCCCCCCCCCCTTTTTATATGGTGTTATTTTGCTTTTCGCAGTCTCTATTGCTGCTTTAATTTATTGTTAATCTGTCTTTTATTCTTTCGAAGTCACTGTACATTTTGTTTTGATAAAAGAAAATCTCAATATAAAAAATGGTAAAAAAGGAAAGGAAACATTGAGACAATATTAAATAAATTGAATGTATTATTCTGAGTGAACACAATCAATTTGTGTTCTAATATCTACATTTTTGCCAAACAATGGACTTTTAAATTAAGTCTTTTTAATATGTATAAGTATTAATAACTGACATGCACAGTTTGTGTAGGTGACAAATTAAAGGAAAGAACAACATAAAGCCACCAGAATAGCTTCCATGTGCCTTTATATTCTACTCTTACATTTGCAGCATTTAGCAGACACTTTTATCCAAAGCAATTTACAATTATGACCGAATACAATTTAAGCAGGGCTTGAACCAGCCACCGTCCGATTACTAGTCCAGTACTTTCTACAGTATCTGGAACATTACTGGGGGACTGGGGGGGATGGAACAGACGGGGATGACCCCATCACGTGCTGTGGATGGGTGCACTTTCATCCATAAAATAAATCACTTTCATCAGGACAGAAGTGTTCCATTATAACTTTGTAATGATTTTCAATGACCCTTATATCTAAAGAGGCATTTGACCCCAAATCATTCTAGCTATGCTCCACAGCATGACACTGTAAGAGTCAATCATGTAGACCTGCACTGGAATACACGACATGAACATTAAACACTAGCCAGTTGAGCAGACTCCTTTCCTTTTGCTATATCCAAATTCAAAATGAATTCTGCCTGTTCGGTAAATAAATCAGTGTATTTTCCTTTGTTGTTACCCATCTTTAAATAAATATCTTAGAATTTCTGTTTCATATTACCCTCTCAGTAAAAGGTTACATGACAAAAACTTACTAATGCTAAAATTATATCTATAATAAAATGCTTTATTATACAAGTCAATTATGCAAGTCAATTTAATTTTACGCAATCAATCTGTAACAATATATTAGATTTTACAGTTAAGCACTTGAGTTTGAAACTGACTAGTACTCTCCAAAGGAGGCACTGAAGCAGCATGACCTTGTGGACAATGTTCTGCTAGTTTCCTTCATAAATACTTGATGTCAAAAGTCATGCTGTGATTTTGATTGGAACTTCAGAACAAAGCCATTTTTGTCTCACACCGTGGCACAGACACACTTGGAAAACAAATCTAGTTTCAAATCAGCAATATTAATCGTTAGGTCAATATATAATAGTTATATTGTTTCTGATCAGTTAAAAAAATGGCTAAAAATAGTGGTGTAATTATAACCATGTTCAACTATATTTTTGTTAAAGTTAGAATAGAATATTTGACAAGCACACGTGAAGTGGCTGTATGTACACTATGTACACTATACTGTAATACCTCTAGATTTACTTTTTATACATAACATTTTTAGTCTTTTTCTTATATATTTTTATATCTAAGGTGTTGTGTGTATTTCACCTTTGTAGTGTATACATGCATGTGACAGTGTATGTTCTTGTTTGTTCTTGTATGTTCTTGTTTGCCAAGGAGTTGCAGAACAAATTGGTTGTGTTTTATATACAATGTCAATATTATTATTTAAGTATTTATTAGGATTTTAACATCACACTTTGGTTACATCCATGACAGAACAGGTAGTTACTCGTTACACAAGATTTATCAGTTCTTAAGTACACAGTCATGGACAATTTTGTGTCTCCAATTCACCTCACTTGCAAACCGGAAACCGGAAAACCCGGAGGAAACCCACACAAACATGGGAAGAACATGCAAACTCCACACAGAAAGGACCCAGCCTTTCCAGAGATAAGAAAGCTTTTATAGTGCAAAAGAGTAGAGGAACTCATGGCACATGCCCATGATTTTGGAATTAGATGTCCTACAAGGTTATGGTCCACATACTTTTGACTATATAGTGTTTAATGATTTAGTCATTTTAGAAGAGGGAATTTAATTGTATAGATGATTTAAGTAGTATATTCAAACAACTAATGTCATTATAGTCATTATACACACAGCCTACCTATGATGTGTCATGACAGGATGCCCATGAACAGAATGTAATCATACTACAGAAAATAACACCTACATTCTGAGGTGTAACATTTTTTTGCAACAATACACACTTTTAGGGGTTGTGGGAACACATTTCACACATGAATCTGGATGTATGGTTTACTTATTACCTTTTATAATTAATTCATTACCATAATAATAATAATAATACCAGCCAAAAATATGTCCACATAAATAAATAAATTGTATATTTCTACAGATTTGGTTATATATTCTGAAAAGCCACCATAAGGTTGTCTTTAGTCATCACTTTATGGTCACCATTAAATCTGAGCCCTGAATGTTTATACACATATTTGTATATTGGAATCAGAATCCCACTATACATGTAACTCAACTTTTAAATTAAGCCCACGGATTGCAGTCTTTTAAGAACAAGCTTTGCCCAATCCTCGTCTCCAGCACTGTCTTTTCTAAACAAAGTTTTGCTCTGAGTCTCAGGGCAGTGTACCTGCAAAGCTGACAGATGATCAATAATGAAACAGGCTGTATTCACAGAGCAACATTTGTAAGCAAAGCCATCTGAGCAGCCTGAAAATGAGGAATGCTAATGAGCCAGTTAGACACGATGACCTCACACATACTAAAATTTATGGCACGCAAGCTCGATCTGAGACATAAATCTACCCCACCTACCCCGAAACATAAATCTACCTCTAAGTTGAATTTATAACACGATGTGACACTGAGTAATGGAGAGTACATAGAATCATTTGGTAAGCAAATATATGCAATGAGATAATTCTGCATTTATCACGGAGCTTAGCTTGTGCTGCCTGTAGTGGAAATAAATAGTAGTGTGAGTGGAAGTAGATTACTGCAGCTGTCATTCTGTGCTGTTTACAAGTAGAGTAAGCTACTTGTACGGATAAAAGCTACATATATGGGTTATGCAAGATGAGATCTTTGAAAAAGATGAAACCGTGTATGCAAGGGTGGTGCTTGATGTGTTCAATGCGAATCTCCAATTTTGAATAACAAATTCGAATCTCAGCATTGCTATCAACCGTCCGGGCGCCTACACAGACAGGACTGGTTGTGTCTGTTGGGGTAGATGGTCAAAGCGATTCCTGATTACTGCTTTAACTGCAGCTTCTGCCAGCTGGTCAAAATCACCTGCACAAACACCCAGATGGTGCAGCTGGATATTCCGCTAGCACACCAGTGCCGAGATTCGGAACTCCTCGGTTCGAAACTCAACGTTGCCACAGGTCGGCTGGGCGCCATCTAGCGGACATAATTGGCAGTGCCTGCAGCAGACACGGTTCTGCTAGGGGGGGGGGTGACCGGACTATGTTGGTGGGGAGTGCATAGGTGAAAAAGGGTTCCACTAAGGGCTGTGCACAGGCGTGAGCAGCAATATACCTACCTCGACTGCAATCGGGGATCCCCCAGCAGCGGCAGACAAAATGACTACGCTAAATTGGGAGTAAATGGGGGAAAAATGCATAAATAAAATAGAAAAAAAAATCACCAGCACAGAGATGGTGAATAATAGAGAGCAGTGCTTGACTCTCTGTACACTAGAGTTTGGCAACTGCACACATGTATCAGGTACAGGTTGTGTGTTAGGGACGGCCCTCCTCCCTTTTCAGCTGGAAAACTGAATACAACTAGATTGTAAAAAAAAAAAAAAAAAAAAAAAAAGGGGACAAGACATACACAGAATATTACAAAGTTGTTTTTGCCTGAGGAAGCCTGAGCTTTTAATTACATTTTGCTAAACCTTAGTACGGTACAATTCACAATAATAACAGCACTAAAGGCTAAGCACTGTTCTAATTTGACTCGCTGGCGTACTTCATTTCATTATCATATTATATAAACAATGCATATCACTTCCACAAAATCTGAAAGTACATCTGGACAGTTAGAATACACACAGATGTGGTAAACCAACAACACGGCAACACATAGTTATCAATCTATAGATATAAATAAAGATTTTTACTAGGGCTGTCAAACGATTAAAATTTTTAATCGCGATTAATCTCAGAATTTCATGTAGTTAATCGCGATTAATCGCATAAAAAAAAATCTGTGTAAATGTTATAGAAAACAAGGATTTTTAAGTGAAATGTTACAATTAAAATGGTGAACACATTTTATGCTAAATGTACTTATGTTAAAAACTGCTGGGACAAGAGAAAACTGTAAGGGAGTTTTATTCACTCACATACTAGGCAGTAAATGTCAGATTGTAGGTTAGAATTTCTCCATCAGCAAACATTGTAGATCAGCGGTGCTTTAGGTGGGATAAGGCGTAGTTATTGTATCAGACTTGTCTGTGGTTGTATCGTGACGATGGTTTGATGGACGTTTCTACACGAAGTGAGTGTGTTTTGACCATTTGGGGCTTCCATAGTTCATGAACTAACGTGCTCGACTCAGCTTTCCGGTATTCGGTACAGAAGAAGAAGTTAATTAAGTGTAATAAAGTGTTCTGCTCCCGACAACTTGTGA
The DNA here is from genome assembly GCF_030014385.1 of Trichomycterus rosablanca. Lineage (NCBI taxonomy): Eukaryota > Metazoa > Chordata > Actinopteri > Siluriformes > Trichomycteridae > Trichomycterus > Trichomycterus rosablanca. The sequence goes on from NC_086003.1 coordinate 21,257,363, forward strand.
ATATAGCGTGTATTTATTTCTTTATTATGCAAGTGCATCACTACCACGATCGGTTACATTATGTTAACAAACCGCAAATGAAAAACGGTGGCAAGTCCGACATTAAAACGTTTGTTCTACCAGTCAAGTGTCAACATGAACTAGAATTTGCGTTAATGGCACTAATTTTTATAATCGCGTTAAATTGAGGTCGCGTTAATGCGTTATTATCGCGTTAACTTCGACAGCCCTAATTTTTACCCACAAGGGTATAAAGGAGGCCAGGCACTAATGCTGGGCAATAAAACCTGCCCACAGTCAGTGTTCCAGTTAATCCTTAAATTGTTAGATGTGTTAAAGGTCAGGGCTCTGTGCAGTCCAGTCAATTTTTGCCACATCAAATTCAGCAAACAATTTTTATGAACCTTGCTCTGTACACAGGGAAAATGTAATACCTACACAGCAAAAAAGGTTCCCCATATATACACTGATCAGCCATAACATTAAAACCACCTCCTTGTTTCTACACTCATTGTCCACTTTATCAGCTCCACTTACCATATAGAAGCACTTTGCAGTACTACAATTACTGACTGTAGCCCATCTCTTTCTCTACATGCTTTGTTAGCCCCCTTTCATGCTGCTCTTCAATGGTCAGGACCCCCCACAGGACCACTACAGAGTATGTATTATTTGGGTGGTGGGTCATTCTCAGCACTGAAGTGACACTGACATGGTGGTGGTGTGTTAGTGTGTGTTGTGCTGGTATGAGTGGATCAGACACAGCAGCACTGCTGGAGTTTTTAAGTACCGTGTCCACTCACTGTCCACTCTATTAGACACTACTACCTAGTTGGTCCACCTTGTAGATGTAAAGTCAGAGATGATCGCTCATCTATTGCTGCTGTTTGAGTTGGTCATCTTTAGGACCTTCATCAGTGCTCATAGGACGCTGCCCACGGCGCACTGTTGGCTGATTATTTTTGGTTGGTGGACTATTCTCAGTCCAGCAGTGACAGTGAGGTGTTTAAAAACTCCATCAGCATTGCTGTGTCTGATCCACTCATACCAGCACAACACACACTAACACACCACCACCATTTCAGTGTCACTGTAGTGCTAAGAATGATCCACCACCTAAATAATACCTACTCTGTAGTGGTCCTGGGAGAGTCCTGACCATTGAAGAACAGCATGAAAGGGGGCTAACAAAGCATGCAGAGAAACAGATGGAGTACAGTCAGTAATTGTAGAACTACAAAATGCTTCTATATGGTAAGTGGAGCTGATAAAATGGGCAGTGAGTGTATAAACAAGAGGGTGGTTTTAATGTTATGGCTGATCAGTGTACTGTATATATATATACACACACACACACACACACACACACACACACACACACATTTTCGGCATTTGAAAGACGCTTTTATCCAAAGTGACTTACAATACTGTGACAGTATTACTTAGTCTAAGCAGTTGAGGGTTAATGGCAATCTGGCAGTGATGGGGCTTGAACCAGTGACCTTTCAAACTGTAGTCCAGTACTTTAACCATTAGGCTACAACTGCTCTATATATATATATACTGTATATAAATTAGGGCTGTCAAACGATAAAATTTTTTAATCGCGATTAATCTCAGAATTTCATATAGTTAATCGCGATTAATCGCATTAAAAAAAATCTGTGTAAATGTTATAGAAAACAAGGATTTTTAAGTGAAATGTTACAATTAAAATGGTGAACACATTTTATGCTAAATGTACTTATGTTAAAAACTGCTGGGACAAGAGAAAACTGTAAGGGAGTTTATTCACTCACATACTAGGCAGTAAATGTCAGATTGTAGGTTAGAATTTCTCCATCAGCAAACATTGTAGATCAGCGGTGCTTTAGGTGGGATAAGGCGTAGTTATTGTATCAGACTTGTCTGTGGTTGTATCGTGACGATGGTTTGATGGACGTTTCTACACGAAGTGAGTGTGTTTTGACCCTTTGGGGCTTCCATAGTTCATGAACTAACGTGCTCGACTCAGCTTTCCGGTATTCGGTACAGAAGAAGAAGTTAATTAAGTGTAATAAAGTGTTCTGCTCCCGACAACTTGTGAATATAGCGTGTATTTATTTCTTTATTATGCAAGTGCATCACTACCACGATCGGTTACATTATGTTAACAAACCGCAAATGAAAAACGGTGGCAAGTCCGACATTAAAACGTTTGTTCTACCAGTCAAGTGTCAACATGAACTAGAATTTGCGTTAATGGCACTAATTTTTTTAATCGCGTTAAATTGAGGTCGCGTTAATGCGTTATTATCGCGTTAACTTCGACAGCCCTAATATAAATATAAATATACATCAAATACATTCAAAACCACTTTGTTTACCATCATAAACCTTTATGGATCTTAATGGATCAGGCGTTTAGGCCCACTGCGTTATACTGGTTAAGGACACAAATGCTTTTTTATATTCTGTGTGGTCCCCTTATCTCCACATTAAGCAGATCACCTAATCATTAAGTGGAACACTGGTTATGCAACAAATGTCCAATCTCTTTACACATGTCTAATCTCCTTACCAGAAAAAATAGTGAGCTGCAGCAGTTCTCATTACCCTTCATTAAACGAGTGTGTCAGATTGCATTTGGAAATGCCTCCTCATTTTATCAGTGCCCGTTGCTCTCTTTTCTCACTGGCACATTTAGGCAAATCTCAGCAGCTGTAAAATTGTCTCACACTGGAGAGCAGAGGGGCTTTATCGCCCACCGAGCAGCACTAAACTGCAGATAAAGCAGTGGTGAGAAATTGTGCGTGTGCCACATTCTATCTGTCTGGTGTTGGTGTCACGTCACGCCACTGCAGCAGCACCGATAAGAAAAATGTGGGGAGATGAGCTGAAGGACTTACCGGGAGGAAGGAGCTTAGTCTGGTGTTGGTCTTCCTGCCACTTAAACTCACCTAATAATTATTCATCATTCTAAACTTAAATGTGGGTTCAGCACAATGGCCCCACATAGCAACATCAATCCTGAGGCCTTGGTTTGATTCTTAATTCTGGTGACTGTCTTAATGTTTCATGTGTTTTCCTGGAAGTGTGTGGGTTTGCTCTGGTACTACAATTTCCTTCCACTTCTCAAAAACCTCCAGGCTGTACATTGGCTGTGCTAAATTACCCCTAGATGTATGTCAGTGTATGTCACTGCACTTTGCTTCCAGGTAGCAATGGGTCCACCATGATCATGACTAGACTAGACCACAACCAAGATTTATTTTTACTAACCAGGTTTTTCTAGTTTTGCAGTTAAACTCAATACCAGGCTGATGTGCTAAATGTAAGATGTGCTAATTTTATTTATTTTATGCACAGTTCATGCTATTTAATATACACTAGGAATATACATTACATTTTAAAACATTAATACATCAATGAGCCATAACATTAAAACCACCTCCTTGTTTCTACACTCACTGTCCATTTTATCAGCTCCACTTACCATATAGAAGCACTTTGTAGTTCTTCAATTACTGACTGTAGTCCTTCTGTTTAACTGCATGCTTTGTTAGCCCCCTTTCGTGCTGCTCTTCAATAGACCACTACAGAGCAGGTATTATTTGGGTGGTGGATCATTCTCAGCACTGCAGTGACACTGACATGGTGGTGGTGTGTTAGTGTGTGTTGTGCTGGTATGAGTGGATCAGACACAGCAGCGCTGATGGAGTTTTTAAATACCTCACTGTCACTGCTGGACTGAGAATAGTCCACCAACCAAAAATATATCCAGCCAACAGCGCCCCATGGGCAAGCGCCCTGTGACCACTGATGAAGGTCTAGATGATGACCAACTCAAACAGCAGCAATAGATGAGTGATCATCTCTGACTTCACATCTACAAGGTGGGCCAACTAGGTAGGAGTGTCCAATAGAGTGGACAGTGAGGGGACATGGTATTTAAAAACACCAGCAGCGCTGCTGTGTCTTATCCACTCATACCAGCACAACACACACTAACACACCACCACCATGTCATTGTCACTGCAGTGCTGAGAATGATCCACCACCAAAATAATACCTGCTCTGTGGTGGTCCTGTGGGGGTCCTGACCTTTGAAGAACAGGGTAAAAGCAGGCTTAATAGTATGTAGAGAAATATATGGACTACAGTCAGTAATTGTAGAACTACAAAGTGCTTCTATATGGTAAGTGGAGCTAATAAAATGGACAGTGAGTGTAGAAACAAGGAGGTGGTTTTAATGTTATGGCTGATCAGTGTATATAATATTTGAATATTGGGTTCAAAATATTATAACTTTATGATGTTTGGTCAATCTTGCTGAGGTAAAACATAGCAATAGCATCATTTTTTTCTTCCTGGCCACTGCAGGGCCTTTTTATAACCCTGTCAACCAATTACACTGTTCCACACAAACTGAAATACCATGTGATCAAAATAATAAGAAGAAACCAATCCAGAAAATGACGTTTTATTGTAGCATTTGATCTGGTTCAGGCAGAGAAGACAGGACATGTCATTCACACTCTACCACACAGGCTGTGTTCCATATCACATAGGACATTGTCCCAAACCATTGAACCAGTGTCTCTGTATCAAAGACGTTTCCACTTTCTTTTCAGGATCATTTCTTTTGCTCACAGTATGCGAGGCACTGGGTGTTTTATGAATATTCCTAATAGCCCTGATACTCACGTCAGCATTTTCTACAGAATTGTAGTCTTATCATGAATGGATATGAATGGATTTTAAGATGCTTTTGATGTGACAGTATTTGAAATCCCATTCTCGCCACCTAAACGACAGCAGAAGCAGGTAACTCAAAATTAGGTGGTGTAAATGAGGTTAAAAAGTGGTTAAGAAACTGAACTACTTATCAGAAGTTTGCTGGATCAAGCCCCACCATTGTCAAGTTGCCACAGAGTGAGGCCATTAACTGTCCAATTGTAAAAAGAACATTAATTAATTTATTCAGTCATAATTAGGGATGTAACGATACTCTCTACCCACAATGCGATGCAATTCACGACACTGGGTTCACGATACGATTTTTTCCCTGATTTTTTAAACAAAATGTTTCCTTTTATTATTTCTCTTAAAAAAAAAAATTAAATACTGTATTTGTGCTTATCTTTTATTTATCTAAATAATGAATGCCCTTTTATTTCTGAGGTAGGTACAAACTATGCAAAACTATGCTGCACATTGCCCTTTTTGTGTAAAAAAAACTGAAATTAAAATGTAAAACAAATCCCACATTAAATAAATGAATTAATAATACAAATAAAAAAAGTATCCTCACAATAAAAAATCTGGCTGGAAAATTCCAAACCTGGCTACCCTGTAGTGACGTCAACCAGGCAAGGTGAATAGCGCCAGCCTCTGCTGTTAAAAGTGAATATCGATTCATTATACATGTAAACCGATTTGAATTGTTTCACATGTGAATCGATTTTTGACTGTCTTGTGGTGCATCGTTACATCCCTAGTCATTACTGCATGTCACTTTGAATAAGTGTCTGCTAATTGCTCAAAATAGTGTGAATGCATAAAGCAGAAAGAATAAACCATGTTTAAAAATTTGGAGCCTCTTTCTCAAACTGAAATTCTCAAAACCATTTACCATTTACCAAAACCATTTAAGGGCAGCACAGTGGCTCAGTGGGTAGCACTGTTGCTTCACAGCAACAAGATCCTGGGTTCGATCTCCAGGTGGAGTGGTCTGGGTCCTTTCTATGTGGAGTTTGCATGTTCTCTCCGTGTCTCCGGTTTCCTCCCACAGCCCAAAGACGTGCAAGTGAGGTGAACTGGAGATACAAAATTGTCCATGTCTGTGTTTGACAATAAACTTGTGAACTGATGAAGCTTAATGACCTTAAAATACTAATAAATTGTGCAGTAATACTATATACTACTATATACTGTAGCGTCGGCGTCGAGGATGGGATAGGAAATTGCTCTTTTTGTGAACATGTGGACAAACACCCATTCACACACATAGACATTCATACCACATTCACACAGCCGATGATGCATTTCTAGCGTAGCCAGCCCATTTCCAGCACTGAGCAACACGGTCACGGTAGATCTTGATACCACAGCCGCAAGTCCTTCTGGGTAAAGCTCCGCCCCCTTTCTCGTCCACAGCAGCGGGTCGCTATACAGCCCCCCCCTCAAAGGTCAACCGTCCCGGTGACCCAATCAATCCACCCCCAATGAAGTCCCTCACAGTCCCGTCTTGGCAGTTCTGCTCACCGACCCCCGGTTTGTAGAAGAGATGGTGCGCTGGGTAGCTCGGTGCCATCACTCGCCGCAGTCATCACGCCAGCTGCCGAGCCGCTGCCTCCACTCACCGCCTCATCTGGAACACTGGCATGCCGCACCGATCCGGTCCGGCGGGCGTGGTCCAACAGGACGAGCTCCACACGCTCAGTCTCCCTGACCGCCGCCCAAGCCACCAGTCTCTCACAGCCTCGGCAGTTCATGGGCCAGCGCACCCGACAGCAATCCAGCGCCGCTCCCGCTGTACCGAGCTCAGAACACCAGCACACCAACTCGTTCAACGTTATGATGTCATCTTGCCGCCAACCGCCGGGCGTTTGCCGCGTCCATCCAGCGACGTTCAATGACCCAATCAACCCCCACAAAGTCCCCCGAGGTGGTGCACCGGGTGGCTCCATGTCCGCACTCACCACAACCCATCACGCCAGCTGCCAAGCCGCTGTCTCTGCCCACTGCTCATCTGGGCCCACTGGCATGCCGCGCCGCACCGATCCGGCGGGCGCGGCCCAATAAGACGAGCGCTGCACGCTCTGCACACTCCGTCTCCCTGACCGCCGCCCGAAGCCGCCAGCCTCTCCAGCCCCAGCAGTTCATCTGGGCCAGCGCACCCGAACAGCAAGCCCGCGTCAGCTCTCGTCGCGCCGAGCTCGGAAATGCCGGTCCAGCCAGAGCCACCCCGAACACCAGTCTGCTCGCCGCTGGCTCTGCCGGATACATCGCCGCCCAGCTCGTCCATCCAAGCTGCTGCCACCGCTGCTGGACTCGAGCCCCCATCAGGTCCACTGGAAGCTGCTTCTTCATCCTCGCCAGAGCATCTTATCACCATCCGCCAGGGGATCATCTAGTCAAAGTCAAACTTCATTTCTTCTGCCATTGTCCCGATCCCGGGACACCTGGATCCCACTTCTGACACCAAATGTAGCGTCGGCGTCAAGGATGGGATAGGAAATTGCTCTTTTTGCTCTTTTTATTTAGTACCATAGTCTGCATTTTTAAATGTACAAATGAATTTGTTCCATCATGCTAATGAACAGACTGTTCTCACCAATAATCACTGCTGACGTGGCCAGAAATTTTAGAACAGTTGGGTTTAAAGAGAGACGTTTCTGAGCTGTCTTACCACCCCCGGCCCGCCACAAGAACACAAGGCATAAAACAAGCTCTTATATATGAATGGCCTAGGCATAATGGTCACGAACCACAATCCTGCTACTTGTGGACAAAAAAAGATTCAAGAAATAGACAGAAGTGCTGTTTTTTATATCCACACTAACACACAAACACAAAAATTACTTGAAAAAGTTTGAAAATAGACATAAGCCAGAGCGCTGCTGTTTCCAGGCAACAGGAAAGCAGAGAAGGGTTCCGAAGGTGTTCCTAGTCGAGTAACATTTATTTTTTAAGCAAAATCAGTTTAGCACTGATGAAAATTAATGCTTATTTCATTGTGGTTGTGGTTTTAAATGGAGATACAGAAATTCAGTTTAGTCTTAGAGTCTCTTTTTGCAGATCCATTACCTGCAGTAGACATGATCAGCCATAACATTAAAACCATCTTCTTGTTTCTACACTCACTGTCCATTTCATCAGCTCCACTTACCATATAGAAGCACTTTGTAGTTCTACAATTACTGGCTGTAGTCCATCTATTTCTCTACATACTTAACCTGCTTTTACTCTGTTTTTCAATGCTCAGGACCCCCACAGGACCACCACAGAGCAGGTATTATTTTGGTGGTGGATCATTCTCAGCACTGCAGTGACTGTGACATGGTGGTGGTGTGTTGGTGTGTGTTGTGCTGGTATGAGTGGATCAGACACAGCAGTGCTGCTGGAGTTTTTAAATACCGTGTCCACTCACTGTCCACTCTATTAGACACCCCTTCTTTGTAGATGTAAAGTCAGAGACGATCGCTAATCTATTGCTGCTGTTTGAGTTGGTCATCTTCTAGACCTTCATCAGTGGTCACAAGATGCTGTCCACAGGGCGCTGTTGGCTGGATATTTTTGGTTGGTAGACTATTTTCAGTCCAGCAGTGACAGTGAGGTGTTTAAAAACTCCATCAGCACTGCTGTGTCTGATCCACTCATACCAGCACAACACACACTAACACACCACCACCATGTCAGTGTCACTGCAGTGCTGAGAATGATCCACCACCTAAATAATACCTGCTCTGTAGTGGTCCTGGGAGAGTCCTGACCATTGAAGAACAGGGTGAAAGCAGGCTAAAAAAGTATGTAGAGAAACAGATGGACTACAGTCAGTAATTGTAGAGCTACAAAGTGCTTCTATATGGTAAGTGGAGCTGATAACATGTAGATACAAAAATTCTGGGCTTTGTCATTTTCTGTTTAGTCTTAAGAGTCTCTTTTTGCAGATCCATTAACTGCAGTAGACATATGTGGAATGGGATGTGCAAAAGTGCTATTTTCAAAATCAATTAGTCTGCAGGATGTACAAATGACTAGTGGACGAGTCTGTCTGCGGGAAGTCCTGCGTAATTACATCCATCCAACAGGATCTAACTCATTTCTTAGTGATGTGTCGATGCAGCACACGGCCCTTTATTACATATGTAACAATTATTAATAAATCAACTACATATAAAGAATTTTCCGTTAGCCTCTATCATAATTTGTCAGTAAACATTCAATATTTTAAAATTGTGACCATTACCAATAGCCTAGCTAAGAACTAGTAAGATAATGCTTTTAGGGTACAGCTTACAAGCAATCAATACATAAAATACGTGTCCACTTAGCGGGCTGAGGACCCTTTTCTTGCCCTTACAGTGTATAAATGCATTTTTAATGGGCTTCAGGTGGCAATATAAAGATGTACGTCTTGAGCCCAGTGATTAACGCAATCAACTGCATTTTACCAGCAGCTGCAGTTTCCAAGTACTTATTTTTGGCGAAACACATCAACAGTTCACATTCACAATTTATCACCCTGTATTTCGTTTTCATAACGAATAAGAAAAGCAGCGTACTGATAAAAACCGCACAGCATTCAAGTCTAGAAAAATCAAATGGTTGTAGAATGCTGTTGACTGTGTATGACTATAGCAGTAGAACACTAACAGTTTCACCTGACTGATGTTTGAAAGCAGTGGAATGTGAGAATGCTTTGGGCATTGGGAAATACAAAGCAAAGAGCAAGTCCGTCCAAGAATATACACCGATCAGCCATAACATTAAAACCACCTCCTTGTTTCTACACTCACTGTCCATTTTATCAGCTTCATCTGTTTCTCTGCATGCTTTGATAGCCTGCTTTTATGCTGTTCTTCAATGGTCAGGACTCTCCCAGGACCACTACAGAGTCGGTATTATTTAGGTGGTGGATCATTCTCAGCACTGCAGTAACACTGACATGGTGGTGGTGTGTTAGTGTGTGTTGTGCTGGTATGAGTGAATCAGATACAGCAGCGCTGCTGGAGTTTTTAAATACTGTGTCCACTCACTGTCCACTCTATTAGACACTCCTACCTAGTTGGTCCACATTGTAGATGTAAAGTCAGAGACGATCACTCATCTATTGTTGCCGTTTGAGTTGGTCATCTTCTAGATCTTCATCAGTGGTCAGAGGAAGCTGCACACAGGGCGCTGTTGGCTGGATATTTTTGGTTGGTGGACTATTCTCAATCCAGCAGTGACAGTGAGGTGTTTAAAAACACCAGCAGCATTGCTGTGTCTTATCCACTCATACCAGCATAAAACACACTAACACACCACCACCATCTCAGTGTCACTGCAGTGCTGAGATTGATCCACCACCTAAATAATACCTGCTCTGTGGTGGTCCTGTGGGGGTCCTGACCATTGAAGAACAGGGTGAAAGCAGGCTAAAAAAGTATGCAGAGAAATAGATGGACTACAGTCAGTAATAGTAGACCTACAAAGTAAGTAAAGCTGAAAAAATGGACAGTGAGTGTAGAAACAAGGAGCTGGTTTTAATGTTATGGCTGATCAGTGTATATGATTCCAAGGTTTACACTGAACTCAAATTAAAAAGTACTGTCCACATACCTTTGCCAGACCAGAGCATTTAGGTTTACTAGTGAGATGGAATTCTTTAATACCCCCCAGAGTCCGCTATTAAACTTTGAAGCATCATAAACCTTCCAAATCGAATTTGTTCAGTATGGAAAGTTTGCTTTTCTAAATTAGGTCTAATAAGTCCATGGACTGCAGAAAATTGCAGCTTAAGTAAATCAAGGCAGATAAACTGTTATGCTAAATTGAATTACAAGTCATTCTGTTGAGAAATCTTATTTTATCCACAGAGCCCTAAGCACTGGAAATATCCAATATCAGACTTAGCCAAAAGCCAACAACTCCATACAGAGTACAGAGTATCGTGGTCCTCCTCACCTTTCACACTATAGCATTCTTTCTGCTGTAACTGGAAAGCCTTTCATAACAAAGCATCACAAGGTAGCACATATAACCCCATTACATACTGAATTCTGAATGTCATATCCTACCTGAATATGAGCTGTACATGTAGACAAATTTGGTCCACTTGTAATGTTCAACAAGGGCGATCAGGGCGTCCTGCAGCTGGGGCCGGAGCTGAATCACGAATTGATTGTTGGTGTCGATTGGGAAGCTGGGTGTAACGAAGCATACATGCAGAGCCCCGCAGAATGACATCAGCATGTTCATGGTCTTCTTATCATATAGACCAATAATGGCGTAGACTCCTTTAGAAAACTGGGAACAAACTGTGGAAGGCAAAATCAGAAAGTTAGGATGTTGTTAATCAAAATATAAATACACATGATGAGCAAGAAAAAAAGTGATACACACTATATGGCCAGTAGTATTTAGACACCTGACCATGAGCTTGTTGGACAACCCATTTTAAAAACATAAACTGATCAGCCATAACATTAAAACCACTTACTTGTTTCTACACTCACTGTCCATTTTATCAGCTCCACTTACCATATAGAAGCACTTTGTGGTTCTACAATTACTGACTGTAGTCTATCTATTTCTCTACATACATTTTTAACCTGCTTTCACCCTGTTCTTCAATGCTCAGGCCACCACAGAGCAGGTATTACTTAGATAGTGGATCATTCTCAGCACTGCAGTGACACTGACATGGTGGTGGTGTGTTGTGCTGGTATGAGTGGATCAGACACAGCAGCGTTGATGGAGTTTTTAAATACTGTGTCCACTCACTGTCCACTCTATTAGACACTCCTACCTAGTTGGTCCACCTTGAAGATGTAAAGTCAGAGATGATCACTCATCTATTGCTGCTGTTTGAGTTGGTCACCTTCTAGACCTTCATCAGTGGTCACAGGACGCTGCCCACGGGACAATGTTGGCTGGATATTTTTGGTTGGTGGACTATTCTCAGTACAGCAGCGGCAGTGAGGTGTTTAAAAACTCATCAGTGCTGCTGTGTCTTATCCACTCATACCAGCACAACACACACTAACACACCACCACCATGTCAGTGTCACTGCAGTGCTGAGAATGATCCACCACCCAAATAATACCTGCTCTGTGGTGGTCCTGTGGGGGTCCTGACCATTGAAGAACAGCATGAAAGGGGGCTAACAAAGCATGCAGATAAATAGATAGACTACAGTCAGTTATTTGTAGAACTACAAAGTGCTCCTATATGGTAAGTGGAGCTGATAAAATGGACAGTGAGTGTAGAAACAAGGAGGTGGTTTTAATGTTATGGCTGATCGGTGTATTTTTCTTTATAAATGAAATTAATTACACCTGTTAGCAATTGTTGTAGCTGGAACACATGAATTCTAAAATTAAAAGGTGTGTCCAAGTAGTATGTTTGTCCATATAGTGTATATGTAGCAATTATGTGATGCAATCATATCAACATGGATCAACAAGAATCTTTTATGATTACCCTCGTTCAACTGGAATTGGATGCATAACATACTGTATTGTAAAGTACCAGGCAATGAAATGTGGCAAAAGTGAGTAAAGGACCCTTAAACCACAGACCACAGTATATGTAGTGCATAAAAAGGTGGCATTTTCCATTATGATACTCCTTATGAAGTAGTACGCTATGAGACACCATTTCCAATTTTTGGTAGTTTCTGTTTTAGAGATTTATCTTGTGGAATAATTTTCTCACAAGGCTAGAATCACAAGTCATCCAAATATTCCATTAGTTCCATAATTTGTAGTGTTTTAAATGATTATAAAATTTATTTTGAATAAATATTTATATTTCTATGAATTATTGGTAGTAGACTGCTTTAATAATAGAGAAAGATCACATCAGGCCTGCAAGCCGCCTGTTAAACAGCCCTCCCGAAGAACCCTGTAATTACACTTCCAACAAAACCAGCAGCCAAAATCCATCTATACTGTAGATCTATTCTGCAACCCTAAAAACCATTCAATCCACCCTCGTCCTGATTTTACTAGATATGAGGTTACTCAGAAGAGATCCCAGCACAGTAACTCTCAATACACTATAAAGCCTTTGTTTGACTTCCTCAGGTTGACACAACACCGTCCATCATCCCCACCTTTATTACAATTACGAAGTTGAATTTTCACCTCGAGGCAAGCAAACTTTCAAACAACACCATCACAGCCCACTCTCCTAATGGAATTGCTCTACTCGCTGCAAGTCTCTGCTGTTTCCCTCTCCGCCTACTTTACTCAGCTTCGTTCACATACATCATTTGTACAAATCAGCCACATCCTTCCAAACTGAGCGCACGGATTAACAAATGTTCTGTCATTACTTTTAAGATAAATATCTCCTCGCAGGAGATAAAACAGCAGTGCATGACTGCACAAAGCCATTACTTCAATTATTCCAAGAGATAACAAATTTCACATTGATGGGATACCATTTTTTATCTTTATTTCTCTTCCATTTCGGATTAATAAACAGGAGCTGGAAAGCTCCAGTGCAGTGGTGCTTGAAACGATTTGCAAGGTGTGATGCTGGCAAGACTGTGAACATTCATGGGTGAATGTGCACTGTAGTGGGGGAGGATGGAAACAGCTTTTTAGCTAGAGGCAATCACGCCAATGCTGCGATGTTTGCAACAAGCAGGTCTGATTTTTAGCCATGCCTGTGGAGATTGTCAGAAGGTGCTTCATCTGTGTAATGCTACACCGATCAGCCATAACATTAAAACCACCTCCTTGTTTCTACACTCACTGTCCATTTGATCAGCTCCACTTACCATATAGGAGCACTTTGTAGTTCTACAATTACTGACTGTAGTCCATCTGTTTCTCTGCATGCTTTGTTAGCCCCCCTTCATGCTGTTCCTCAATGGTCAGGACTCTCCCAGGACCACTACAGAGTAAGTATTATTTGGGTGGTGGATCATTCTCAGCCTTGCAGTGACACTGACATGGTGGTGGTGTGTTAGTGTGTGTTGTGCTGGTATGAGTGGATAAGACACAGCAGCGCTGATGGAGTTTTTAAACACCTCACTGTCACTGCTGGACTGAGAATAGTCCACCAACCACAAATATATCCAGCCAACAGTGCCCCGTGGGCAGCATCCTGTGATCACTGATGAAGGTCTAGAAGATGACCAACTCAAACAGCAGTCTGGTATGACTGTCTAATAGAGTAGACAGTCATACCAGCACAACACACACTAACACACCACCACCATGTCAGTGTCACTGCAGTGCTGAGAATGATCCACCACCTAAATAATACCTGCTCTGTGGTGGCCCTGTGGGGGTGCTGACCATTAAAGAACAGGGTGAAAGCAGGATAAAAAGATATGTAGAGAAACAGATGGACTACAGTCAGTAATTGTAAACCTACAAAGTGCTTCTATATGGTAAGTGGAGCTGATAAAATGGACAGTGAGTGTAGAAACAAGGAGGTGGTTTTAATGTTATGGCTGATCAGTGTATCAACCCAGTAGGATAGATGAACAGCTAATATGTGTTTTCTGTGTGACGCGTAAAGACCAATCTACAGTATATTTAACAGAGTAGAAATAACTATAGTAATATGTGTCTGCAATCAGGTAGTACTGCACCCAACCAACATGAAAGGAAGGAATGTAATTATATGCACCTAGAACAGAAGTGTGCAGTTTAAATACACTTTTTATTTCTGTAAGTGTACTTATTCTGTGATTGATTAGAAGGTGACATGGGGTCTGTCTGAACTTCTCTACATAGACGGCATTTTACGTCATCCTACGCACATTTCAGAAGAAGGCTGTCTAAATTATTAGATGCCTTAAAATGCTGCCTACTGAGGTGCCTTATTCTGAGCGATATTCTGACTGAATAATGAGGGAGCATCTAATGCTTCCATAGCGGTGAAGGGAATCCCAGCATTCAGTGCGGCACAACATTTCTCACAAAAAAGATAAAAAGATTTTAAATTTAAATAAATTCTCATTGAGTTTTAAGTTGCATAAACCCAAATTTGAGGTTGGCAGTGACAACGTAACCGTTTTCGGTACACAGAGGGAGATGATAGTCTGCATACTTGGGTTGTGGCGCATAAGCCCATTGGTTTGAATGGCCTGAGGCTAAATCTGTTAGCATAATAAGCTAACACTGCGACAGTAGATGGCATAATTGCTCTCTAGGTAGTGCGTTTAAATAATCTGCCTTATAAGTTTGATGTCCTGTTAGAATCCTTTCTACTTAGGCACGTGTCTACATAGGCAATTGGCAGCAAGGTACTAAGTCCCACAGTACCTAACATGGTTCATGGTTGCCATGTTCCACTCGTGTCCACATGGGTTTCTTTTGGATTCTGAGGCTTCCTCCTTCCTCACATGCAGACTTGTAGGGGTGAACTGGTTACTCTAAATTGCCCTTGTGTGTGTGTGTGTGTGTGTGTGTGTGTGTGAAGGAGTGAATAAATGTGAGCTTCTAAAGTTTGAACTAAATATATATCCCATGCCCTAGTAAGACCTTATTTCCACCCACCTTTATGCCAACAGCCCTCACAAGAGTTTCAATCTCATTAAAGATAAAGTTTGGCCCTTTTAGACTATCACTGATGCCTCACCTGCTAGTCCGAGGGCAGAGTAGAAGTGTAACCAGCATATTATTAGAACTTAGAACAAAGGTGTGAATTTGACCAGTCTTTTCATAGTGTTAGCATGGTTATTTCTGTAAGAATGGGTACACGGCAAAACATTTTCATTTTCACAATGCATATATTAAACTAGAGGTTCATTATTCAGTGTAGATTATTTTAAAATTTAAAGCAACTTTGGGTTGTCTTGTAACTTAACTTGTTAAAACCAGTCACACTGATGATTTGCATCCTTTTTATTCTGCAAGCTCCATTTCTTGAAAAGTTGGGACATTTTGTAATATGCATTAAAAATAAGAATCTGTGATTTTTTAATTCTATCAAACTGTTACTTAAATGACATGTCTCTTTAAACAGCACTTTAAAAGCAGTCTCTGCACCTAATTAAGTAGCATTCGCTTCAGCTGGAGGGCTGAAGGCCTTTTATACACCGACCAGGCATAGCATTATGACCACTGACAAGCGAAGTGAATAACACTGATTATCTCTTCATCAAGGCACCTGTTAGTGGGTGGGATATATTAGGCAGCAAGTGAACATTTTATCCTCAAAGCTGATGTTAGAAGCCAAAAAAATGGGCAAGCGTAAGGATTTGAGCGAGTTTGACAAGGGCCAAATTGACTAGACGACTGAGTCAGAGCATCTCCAAAACTGCAGCTCTTGTGGGGTGTTAAACCGGTGACAGGGTCATGGGTGGCCAAGGCTCATTGATGCACATGGGGAGTGAAGGCTGGCCCGTGTGGTCCGATCCAACAGACGAGCTACTGTAGTTAAAATTGCTGAAGAAGTAAATGCTGGTTCTGATAGAAAGGTGTCAGAATACACAGTGTCAGTGCATCACAGTTTGCTGCATATGGGGCAGCAAAAGGGGACCAACACAATATTAGGATATGGTCATAATGTTATGCCTCGTCGGTGTATACTGCCTTTGTGTGTTTCAGCTTTTGATATTGTTTGTTTATTACTTCTGACTTCTGTCTGGTTTTTCCCATCGGTCCTTTTGAGCCTTTTTTCTTTATTTTCCCGTCTTTCCAGAGGTTTGTCATTTGCTGGTGGATTAAGTAGCTGACATTAGTGGTAACCCAGGTCTTCTTAATCTTTTTTTCCTTTTCTGTTTTGCATTGCAATTGCTGGGGGTTTTAGTTATTAAGCTTCTGTGGGGTTATTACATGGTTTGTCTGTATTTTTATGACTAATAACTACCACTTTGGGCTGTGGCTTATTATTTGGTTCATTTATGTTTCTCGTTATTTTTTTCCTTTTGGCACCTGATAAATTTAAGATATAATTTCTCCTTCCTTTAATGGGTCTCTAGCCACAGTATTATATTCTGCAATTAGGTTCATTTCTTTGTAACATCGCAGATGCAGGGCTACACATGGCACCACCTAGACCACAGAGTCTAAAATAATATATATTTACATAATCTTAAAGAAGTGAGTAAATGAACAAAGGAAAAAAGCTGATTAATCAAGTTGACTCTGGGTTAAAATAATATGCACAAATGCATATAAAACCGTCTTCAAGCTTTGTTATGGTCCCATCCCAGTTCCCTGACCTAAACCCCATTCACATAAGACATTTTTATGTCATCTTTATTTTTTAAAAATAGCAATTCTCCTGATGTCTGTACAGCACCAATGTGTCTAATACAGCTGCAAAACAGATTGCTCTGAGCTAAACCACCACATGATATCACTGAAAGACAAGAGGTCATTTAACCCCTGAGAGACTCACATCACAAGATAAACACGTCTGATCTATTTTTTTAACCACCAATCACTAACTGCCTGCCTCATTCCCCTGGGTCAGGTTTTTATTACCGCTGACCAATCAGATCAGGCGGGTGAGATCCTTGTCCTACACAATCAACAATGACACCCCCAAAGCCAAATATAATGTAAGAGCCAGACACCGCCTTTGCTCTGTGACAGGGCTTTAACTCACAATCTGGAAGAACTGAAGGCTCTTGCTAAAGGCTGTGCAGCTTATCTAAAAGTGGATAGAACAGATTTATAAACTACAGCTGAAGAGGGCTTGTAGGTTCCAGTGTACATATAGGGAACTTATTAGTTCAGAACCATTTTCTGTCTGCAATCTTTTATCATGTGGTAGATTCAGCTTGGCTGCAATAGTGGCAGCTTATCTACTGGTGGTGAAAAGAAATCTTAATTTGGCAAAGAAAACTAAGTACAATTTTAAATTAAATTAATGTCACAATAACATATATAGTGGATTCGTTAAGTATTCAAACTCCTTGACTATTCATATTTAATTTAAATGCTTACTTTTGCACATCTTGATTTGGACAGTTCAATTGTATCCCATTCAGTTTGTGAATTTTTAGAGATGTTCATTTGGGTTTAATCTGCGCTTTGGTTGGACCACTTAATGACATTTAGAAGCTTGCCTTAAAGCCAGTCCTCATATTACTTTTATGTTGAAAGTTGAACTGTCAGTCCAGTCTGAGTCTGTGTGTACTCTGTAGGAGGTTTTCTTTAAGAATGTTCCAGTATTTGACTGCATTCATCCCTCCCTCCCTTCCTATCTGTCTCTTTCATTCTACTTCTGAGATGTGCAGTGCCTGTTTTAGGCACTCCAAGCCGGCTGTCATACTCCTATTACTCAACAGTGGCTTCTGTCTAACCACTCTTCAATAAAGGCCTGATTTATGGGGTGCTATCCATCCATCAGGTTCTCCCATCTTTGGAGCTCTGTTCTAATGACTGTTAGGTTCCTTCTTACTTTTCTGACCATGCTCAATGTGGCCAGACAGCCAGTTTTAGATGGGTTAAACATTGTGCCAAGTTTTAAAATTATTAAGGCCTTTTGGGAACACTTCAAGGCAAGGCAAGTTTATTTGTATAGCACCTTTCATACACAGTGGCAATTCAAAGTGCTTTACATAAGGAAAAAACATTAATTAAAAGCATTAAAACATTCCTGAGATCAAGAATCTCAGAAAGACATCTTACAAACATTTAGTTACAATTAAGAGAGCATGAAATTCAAACAAAAGAGATACAAAATTAAGAACATGAAAAATTAAAAAGAAAATATTGTAAAATATACCCTACAATTTGGGAAATACGAAATTAAAACAAGAGAGATAAGCAATTAAAACATGAAAACTAAAAGAAAATATAGTAAAATATACACTACAATTTAGAATGTACTCTACTCTATAAAAAGAATTATTAGGAGCATGAAAAACTAAAAGAAATAGGGTAATAGCAAAAATGCTATTAATGCTTCAATCCTTTGATATTGTTTTATATCTTTACCCTGATCTATACCCTGCCACAGTTCGATTAAAGAGATTCACACACAGTTTCTAGGACTTCATGGCTTGCTTTTTGTCCCGAGAATGCAGTGTAAATTACGAGTCTCTATTGACCCAGGTGTGTGCCCCTACAAATGTCCAATCAATTCTAATTACTGTATGTGCATGTTTACTTTTGTGAACAAGAGAATTACTTTTAGATTAAATTTCTCCATACTACAAAAACAGGGGGTTTTTTTCACTATGGTGATTAAGTATTGATTGATGGGGTAAAATGGCACTTCAACTTCAAAATAAAACCCACAGCACAATAAAATGTGCAAAAATTAATAAAGTGAAAAGCAAAATTGTGTTGTATTTTTAGGTACACTTAAGTTATTTTATATACTTTTATTGCATATATCAACTTTAAATTAATATGTATATACAATTATATCATTATATAATTAACACAATTATCACTAAAATGATTGACGTAAAAAGCAAAGTTATGTTATAATATATTTTATATATACACAAAAAGTATTTAACCAATGTTGCTTTAGTTATTTCATCTACATTTATTGCATATATCAACTTTAAATTTATATGTATATAATTATATAATTATCACTAAAATTAATACAGTGAAAAGCAAAATTATATTATAATATATTTTATATGTTCACAAAAAGTATTTAATCAATGTTGCTTTAGTTATGTTATATATTTTAAT
Source organism: Trichomycterus rosablanca (assembly GCF_030014385.1). Taxonomy (NCBI): domain Eukaryota; kingdom Metazoa; phylum Chordata; class Actinopteri; order Siluriformes; family Trichomycteridae; genus Trichomycterus; species Trichomycterus rosablanca. The sequence goes on from NC_086003.1 coordinate 21,276,683, forward strand.
TGCATATATCAACTTTAAATTTATATGTATAAACCGATCAGGCATAACATTATGACCACCTTCCAAATATTGTGTTGATCATCCTTTTGCTGCCAAAACAGCCCTGCAACTGTGATGCACTGTGTATTCTGACACCTTTCTATCAGAACCAGCATTAACTTCTTTAGCAGTTTGAGCTACAGTAGCTCGGGCCAGCCTTCGCTCCCCACGTGCATCAATGAGCCTTGGCCACCCATGACCCTGTCACCGGTTTACCACTGTTCCTTCCTTGGACCAGTTTTGACACAGTTTTGGAGATGCTCTGACCCAGTCGTCTAGCCATCAGGATAAAATGTTCACTTGCTGCCTAATATATCCCACCCACTAACAGGTGCCATGATGAAAAGATAATCAGTGTTATTCACTTCACCTGCCAGTGGTCATAATGTTATGCCTAGTCGGTGTATATTGTTTATTTGACTTTATAACTGCAAATATGAAATAAAAGTATGTATTCTTATGTATAAATATGAGTATGTTAAAAAATTGTGTTCTTGCTCGGGTCCAATTGATGACTTTATGTTTTTGGTTGTAGTCTTGTCTAGAAACGTCCAGATTTAATTTATTAGATTAGATAGCATTTTCTACCAATATGCCTCTATACATCACTCAGTTTGTGTTAGCATGTTTAATATACATTAAGTATACCATGTAAAAAGCTCCATGTTTAACCATGATCATGTTTAAAATTGTAAGTTATTATACTGATTTATAATACATGTGCTTGTGTATTGAGGAATCTGATAATGAATTATGATCAGTTAAATAACAATTCAGTTAAAAGCATGGCGGATATGCAATCAAGCAGTTATTCTGTAAATATTGCACAGAAGCTACATCTCTGATTAGAATAAGCTTGCAAACCAGCTTCGATGATGTATTATATTGATCTGTTCAAAAGAATCTTTAATCAAACATCTCTACCCCTCAAAAGAGCTGAGTAATCTGCACCGAGGACTCACAAAGAAAGGCCTGTTTGTTCTGTTCTCTGCTAGATGTAAGCTCAGTCAATAGGTCTTTGGAGCCTGGCTGATTGACATGCTGCAGACATTTGGCCTGGTTGTCTGTCAGGCTGATGAAGGGACTGATATTCATAAGGAAGAGTACCAAGGGGGCGTGATGAAATGAATACACTGAGCAGCCTGTCATAAGGTTTAACAACACAGCAGGTGCTTAGGTCTGTTTTACATAAAAGAGTCTTAAAAGAAAGTTTAAATCACTGTGGGCAGGGGAAGCGCAGGTCAAATGAAATAGAAATTTCTGTTGAAAGGTTGAATTTGGGTATCTGACAAAATGTACTCCTGCCATCTATACGGAATATCAATTATGTTTGTCAGGATAATAAAATTTTAGCTGTTACATCAACTAAATCAATTTGATTTTTTTATGCAAATGTATGGAAAATTAGGGAATTATAAATAAAAACATACACTATTTACTGTCATTGTAAAGTGAATTATTTTCATTTCTGTGTAAAATAGCATTCAGCTACTCAACAGTCTGGTGTAGCTGTTATCATTTATTTTGCTTCATAATGTGACATACATTTTGATGAAAGGCAAGTCTGGACTCCAGGCAGGCTAGTCTATCACCTGCACTCTCTTACTTCAAAACCACACTGTTGTAACATGTGCAGAATGTGGCTTGACATTGTCTTGTTCCTCAATCAGAACAGAATCAACCTTAAGCTCACTGGCAAGCGGTAAAACAGAGCAAATCTGTGCAGTGTGGGACACTTAAAAGCATAAGGAACTCCTTAGGAAACAATGGCACAGCCAAAGCAAAATGTCGCATTATGTGAATGCAAAACAGCCCTGACCCGTCGAGGCATGGAATCTGACAGCTTTCTATCAGAACCAGCATTAAGTTCTTCAGCAATTTGAACTACAGTAGCTCATCTGTTGGATCGGACCACATGGGCCAGCCTTCGCTCCCCATGTGCATCAATTGGCCTTGGCCACCCATGACCCTGTCGTCGATTTACCACTGTTCCTTCCTTGGACTTCTTTTGATAGATACTGACCACTGCAGACCGAGAACACCCCACAAGAGCTGCAGTTGTGGAGATGCTCTGACCCAGTCGTCTAGCCATCACAACTTGGTCCTTGTCAAACTCGCTCAAATCCTTACGCTTGCCCTTTTTTCCTACTTCTAACACATCAACTTTGAGGATAAAATGTTCACTTGCTGCCTAATATATCCCACCCACTTACAGGTGCCGTGATGAAGAGATAATCAGTGTTATTCACTTCACCTGTCAGTGGTCATAATGTTATGCCTGGTCGGTGTAAATACACTGAGCTATGATCCCAACTTCAAAAAACGACTTTGAGATTAATTGGAATGTCGATTGCCAGCCAGGCTCTTTTGTTCAACATCAGTGCCATTCAAAATCTCTTCATTTCTCCCAGAACAGTGGAGGTTACAAAAAAAGAGATCAGGTCCACATTCATGTCAATGGTTTTAAAATGGGATGTTCATGAACAAGCTGATGGTCAGACATCCACATATGGTATCTCTTACATAAACATAAATGAACTTTTGAATATGAGTTCTTCCTGAAAGGTCATATTTCAGGATGTGCACATTTTCTGATCGATGTTCAGGTTCCCGCTGCAAGTCAATATGGGTTCAAATGTCAAATCCATAGTGCTGGAATTGCCTTAGAAATATTTGTGGTTTACATTAAATTCATGTAAAGGCATACTGTAGTGTGTGGTATAATTTAATGTTCAGTGGGACTCACTAATAACTGTAATGATTACCAATATTGAGGATAAGGTCTCTAGAGGACTGCACACTAGGAAAAAAAAAAAAACAATATTCCACCATCACAGCATCTAACATTTTCCTGCTCCATCATTTAAAAACGTCGAAATCTTCTTGATATGGCACTTTTAATCAGTTCTCCACACAGCACCTGTCTTATTCCAGTTCAATAACACCCATCACCTGGCCTCATAAATGGATTTTTAAAAGCAGCACCTATCTCCTATACTCTACCAGGCATGATAGAAGTGCTCCACACATGTATGCACATGTATAAAGTTAGAAAAGTAATCACTTTGGCTATAATGTGATGAATAATAGATGAAGTAAATGTGACAGTAGCAGGATGCACTGAGAGATCAGTGCAGCTCCTGCGAGACGTTACCGTTAGTCTGAGTTTTCAAGCTGCCGTCGGAGCGTAGCCAAGCCGTGATCAGCTGAGGGAAATGTTTGGCAATGCGGCAAGGTTAATACATATATCAAACTTAACTTGATTTAATTTCTCTAACTCCTTATATTATTTAATAAATCAATTTGAATTTGCATGTGTAACAGGTTTCATATCACAGCACCGCTAGGACTGGAATCTGACAGTACTGTTGATATGAGACCAATTGCACATGAACACGTTAAAGCTTTTAAAAATAAATTTGAAGCACTTTTATAATAAAATGTTATATTGTACATACAATGTATTTCCTCTTGAGATTTTTATTTTTAATTTTACTTAAAAGCTTCACTGTATGCTCATTTTAAACACAGATTGGTGTAGAGACTCATCTAAAATATTGTAAAATGCTTAAACCAGAGATGTTCACAAGTCACAAAATATGAGTCCAAGTCGAGTCACGAGTCTTTAGGCTAGAGTCCGAGTCTAGTCATGAGTCTTTAGGCTAGAGTCACGAGTCTAGTCAAGAGTCTTTAGGCTAGAGTCACGAGTCTAGTCACGAGTCTTTAGTCTAGAGTCCGAGTCAAGTCATGAGTCTTTAGGCTAGAGTCCGAGTCAAGCCAAGAGTCTTTAGGCTAGAGTCCGAGTCTAGTCACGAGTCTTTAGTCTAGAGTCCGAGTCAAGTCATGAGTCTTTAGGCTAGAGTCCGAGTCAAGCCAAGAGTCTTTAGGCTAGAGTCCGAGTCAAGTCACGAGTCTTTAGGCTAGAGTCACAAGTCTAGTCACAAGTCTTTAGGCTAGAGTCACGAGTCTAGTCACGAGTCTTTAGTCTAGAGTCCGAGTCAAGTCATGAGTCTTTAGGCTAGAGTCCGAGTCAAGCCAAGAGTCTTTAGGCTAGAGTCCGAGTCAAGTCACGAGTCTTTAGGCTAGAGTCACGAGTCTAGTCACCAGTCTTTAAGCTAGAGTCACAAGTCAAGTCATGAGTCTTTAGGCTAGAGTCCGAGTCAAGCCAAGAGTCTTTAGGCTAGAGTCCGAGTCAAGTCACGAGTCTTTAGACTAGAGTCCGAGTCAAGTTATGAGTCTTTAGGCTAGAGTCTAGTCACGAGTTAATATAATCTACACAAAACATATATTGGAAATGTAGCGTAGAAATAAACAAATAATATGTAAGTTCAGATCAAAAACAACAACAGATTTCCTAGGTACCAGTAAAAAGCTTCAACTGATACGTTTTGTTTTCATTGCAAAACAAAAGCGCGCGATAAATCAGGCACAGCGGCCCAAATCCCAAACACAGCAAAAAATCCATAATACTGCTTACCTTAGCTTATATTCTTCCAGATGCTATTAAATTTATAACAGTGTGTCCCATTAGGAATATAATCTGTTATTTTGTAAATGTGCATATAATTAAAATCCAAACTTGTGAAGTAAAACACTAACTCACGTGTTTCACTGACACATCATCCGTGTGACACTGCAAACTAAATAAATACAAATAACAGCATTTCTTACTAAAAAATTTAAATCAGAAGGTCTGATTGGTTCAGAAAGCAGTTCTTCCAACCATTAGCGCCAATTCTGTGGGAGCGTTTCATTTACACCAGTTGTTCCAGTGAAGTGCACTACATAGGGTATTCCACCACTTTAAGTGAGAATCTAATCCAAAAAAGGGAGTAGGGAGCGACGCTTCATCACTATACCGGAAGCTGGCTGGAAAATTTAGCCATTGCGTGCATTGCGGGTTAAAACGGCTGGAGCGTTATCAGAGAGCAGAAAATGACACAATCAGAATGATCTCTGGCTTAAATCCTCATCAGTGTTTTGGTTTGTGATGAACATAAGAGTGGAATAATAATAATAATAATATTGTCATAGGCGCCCAGGTAGCGCAACAGGATATTCTGCTAGTACACCAGCAACAAGATTCTGAACTCCTGGGTTCGAAACTCGGCATTGCCACCGGTCGGCTGGGCACCATCTAGCGGGCATAATTGACAGTGCCTGCAGCAGACAAGGTTCTGCTAGGGCGGCATGACCGGACTATGTAGGTGGGATCTTAAAATGCTGTGTAAGGACCCTGATTAACGGATAGAGAGGGGCCTGTGAAGAGTGCATAAGTGAAAAAGGGTTCTGCCTGTGCACAGGTCGGAGGAGGCGTGAGCAGCAATATACCCACCTCGACTGCAATAAGGGATCCCACAGCAGCGAAAGACAAATTGACTAAGCTAAATTGGGAGAAAATGCATAAATAAAATTAAAAAAATAATAATAATATGCGCTTGGGTTGCATAGTGGTAAATTGCACTAGCCCACTACCGCTGGAATCCAGGCTCCGAGTCCGCAAAGGTACTACCGGCTGTATTACAGTGTACATACAGACATGATTGGCTATGTGTGTGTCTGTGTGTGTCTGTGTGTGTTTTGGGGAGGGAGGGGGTGGTTATATGGTGGCCGAAGCCCCGCAATGGATTGGTGCCCTATCACTGTCTTATCATGTTTATCACTGCCACTCTGACCTGGATAAAGCAGTAATAAAACATGACAATTAAATGATAAAGATCTAGCCATGAAACTATAAAATTAGACATAAATACCTTCCTAAAGTTTTTTTTCTGCTTAGTCCTGGGTATAATATACACAACATGTGACACTGAGCAAGAAATTGTAAAAAATAAATTAAAAAGTGTAAAAAATTAAATTAGTGAAATAGCTTTTATAAAAAAAAATCGCTAGTAAAGGGCAGTTGTAGCTTAGTGGTTAAGGTACTGGACTAGTAACCAAAAGGTTGCTGGTTCAAGCCCCACCACTGCCAGGTTGCCACTGCTGGGCCCTTGAGCAAGGCCCTTAACCTTCAGTTGCTTAGATTGTATACTGTCACAACTGTAAGTCGCTTTGGATAAAAGCGTCTGCTAAATGCCGAAAATGTAAAATGTAAATGTGAACTAGTTGGCTGTTGAATGACACTTTGGATGACGCTTTGATTGAATCAGTGATTGTCATACTTTTTAGACCAGGTAATTAAGTCAAAACCTCTGAGCACCATCTACAAGTGATCTTAGCGAAACTCACAAAGGTCTGTATGTGCTCTGAGCATTTATCATGCCAGTGAGAGAAAGAGATGAGCTTTTTAAGCATCATGGTCTTGATTCTTTCTACATGCTAGTTGGTTACTTGCCGTGCTGTCTGTGTCAAAAACAACACCAGATGTTACAGCTTATGTGTAATCTTCAACATTTAACTTTCTGCCATTTTCTCTGCAGTCCTGGCTTGATACTGTTGGATGATTTATGATAAATTAAAGCTATTTTTTGTCTTGGTAAAAGTGGTCTATCTTGGTGAAATAAGTCTTAAAAGTCTCAAGATAAAGGACAGAAATATTAAATCCAACACTGTGGTTTGGAGGGTAGCGTTGTCACCTGACAGCAAGAAGATCCTGGGTCCTTTCTGTGAGAAGTTTCATGTTCTCCCTGCATCTGTGTGGGTTTCTTCCGGGAGCTCCGGTTTCCTGGACCAGACAATGATTTTGACCCATTGCTCACATGACTGTGTTAATTAAAGCATGACTGCAGCCTAATTATGTGCTAATATTATATAAGCACTCCACATGCAAATGATGGTGTAAAATAAATGAATGTTCCAGGAAGCAAATCAGCTATCTGTAAGTGTGCTGCTCTTCCTCTCCTCTCAGTCTTTTGCTCTCCTCAGTCTTCTTTGCTGACAGATTATGATAATGTGCTTCTCCACTACGGAGCATTGTGACTAATACCCTTCATTTGCATCTGTTTGTCTATTTAATTTTTTTTGCTAGGGGGTTCAGGAAGGACCTCACTGACAAGCAAATCATGCCTATTACTGTAGCACAATCTGCACTGCTTGGCTGACATTTTCAGGGCAGGATTTGGCATTTTCTCAGTCTTAGGCGCTTACAGTGCATTCATAATAGACTAGAGCACCCATTTAATAAAGCGCTATTCCATTTGTACTTTGTTTAATGAGGTGAAATGAGTTTCTGAAAATCTTTTTATCATATATTTTTTACTAGCACAGTATTGTACAACCCCAAATCAGAAAAAGTTGGGACAGAATGGAAAAAGCAAATAATTAAAAAACATTTACTTCTTACTAGGGATGTAACGATACACTCTACCCACGATGCGATGCAATTCACGATACTGGGTTCACGACATGATTTTTTTTTAAACTGAAATTGAAGACAAATGATGACAGTTTCCTTTTATTATTTCTTTTAAAAAAAGAAAAGAAAATACTGTATTTGTGATTATCTTTTATTTATCTAAATAATGAATGCCCTTTTATTTCTGTGGTAGGTACAAACTATGCAAAACAATTTTAAATTAAGCCCAATTTGGCTGAAAAACCCCGAATTTGGCAACCAGGCGTATAGCGCCAGTGACGTCAACAAGGCGCGGTATATAGCGCCAGTGCCCTCTGCTGTTTAAAGTAAATATCGAATTCATGTTACATGTCAAATCGATTTGAATCATGGAATTTTTGAATCGGTTATTAAATGTACTGTGGTGAATATCTCAGGTTCATCCTATCTGCAATCAAATAAAAGTCAAAGTAAATGTAAGGAACACTGCATTTTTATTTTATTTGCATTTTCCATACTGTCCCAACTTTTTCTGATTTAAGGTTGTACATGGATTAATTATTTTTTAAAGCTATTTGGCATACTGTAGCTTTGGGATTATGACCCAGTAGCATCATGCCATTTGGTAAGTATTTTTATGCATTACTGTTTCTATGTACAGTGGTACCTCAAAATCTTTGCAACTCAACACCCTTTGTCGAGAAATTTGTACCCTTAAACTCATCGTTTACCTTAAACTCAACGTGTTCAGTTTTTTTTATTTTTTATGTATTTATTTAATTTCAAATTAACAATAACCAGCCGCTTTGTTCAGCGCTTGACTTGAGCAATGCAGTAAAACATCATTAAAGTGTGAATATGAGACGAATCTGCATTTGTGTGGAATGACCATCAGATTCAGTCTGAAAGCAGCACATGTATCTGTGTTTAGCTGGATTTTCCTCACTGTTTCACTTTTAAACTTGTGTTACAGTTTAGGGTTCTGAGAAATTGTAAGAACTTTGTTTACTTAAACCTAAGCTTCTAATCCACTACCTCAGACCTGTCTATGCACCTAGCCTTGTCATTGCACCTTTGTCTTTGTCTATGCACCTTGTCTAAGCACCTTATGTATGCACCTTTTTTTTAACCTCCCCCATCCCTTCTCCCCTATTGTCTTTGCACTATTGTCTTTCGTTGTCTGCACTGGAGATGTAGCCTGACAGTGTTTCGTTATATTGTACAACCCTGTATTGTATAATGACAATAAAGTTAAATTTAATTGAATTGAATCAGCTTTTATTTCAGTGTTTTATATTATATTTGTGTTATTTAACAGTGTATACATGTCAAAAACAACCCCATTATTTTACATTAGCCTAAAATATATGCAGTTCCACAGGACCATGGAACGCATTAACAGGTTTCCTATACATCCTTATGGGAAAAAATACCTTAAAACTCAATGCCTTTTAAACTCAACGCCACTCCAAGAACCAACTGACGTTGCGTTTCAAGGTACCACTGTATGTGAATAATTATTTCTGCACAGCAAAAAAACTCATTCATATTTTTTTCTTGCTCTACTCTTATGGAATGCACAAAGATGCCACCTTTTCCTTATTGTCAGGGTTCTTAAGGATAACGACCTAAAGACCCTCGGATGTGACCAATGGGAGTATTAATGATACAGTCTTACCCTTCTGAGTACTCTTCTGTGAAACCAGAAGCCTCAACCAACCAAAGCACAAAGAGCACAGAACCAAATGTTTAAATATTCAGCTCTAAAAAACACACTAACCTTGGTGAGTATGTCGTAGATCTTGTTTTTTATTAAGTCCTGATTCTGCACCATAAAACAAATTATTGGTAGATTAATGGACAGTCTTAAATTTCTATTTGACTGATCATAATGGATAATCTATTAAAAATCCAATAAATTACAGATTTTAAAGTACAGACACAGATTTCTACAAAATGGCTCTGGAGGCAAATCAATAGTACCTAAATGATGTGATTTTCCTTAAAACTGTCCTAAATATGTGTGTTAATTACCTCAGCTAAGGTAAATAAACCCTCTGCTAACCAAACTGCTAAGTATTCATACTGCTAATATTTATTTGACAAATGTGAACATAAACAAAGAAAAAAATTCCAATCAATTCCAATTTTGTGAAATGTATCAAGCAAATCCATCATTTCTATTCAAATGATCCTTTTCCCCCTTTTGCACCCTAATCTAATCATGCCTAATTGGAACTTATCTCTCACTCACTGCTGCTGCCACCCCCACCTCCAACCATGGGGGCAGAGGCTGTCATGCACCCCCTCTGACATGTGCACACATAATCACTTCTTTTTGCTTGCCGGGGCGGGTCTCAAAGAGCACAGAGCCGCACACTGGGGAGCTCAAGAGCTTGAGATCTCAGCACTGGAGGGCTAGCGCATTTTACCGCTGTGCCACCCAAGTGCCTATTCAAATAATGTGCATAAACTAGATGAAACCGACTTTTCACAGCATGATAAGAACGGTAAACTTTTTTAGACATAAAAAATAAAGCAGCCAGTAGCACTACTGCAATAAAAAAAGTGAAGCTAGTATATAAAAAAAATTGTATAATAATAATAATATTAGAATAAAAAAATATTAAAATAATAATAAAATAATTACAATAATAGTAATAATAATCATTTAAACATCAAACCTTGCATAACAAAACCATTTTATCCATCCCTCTCCACTGTCTACTCTAATAGTATGTGTCACAGTATGCACAACTTTATGTTTTCCAAAACACATTTAAAAATGTGCCAAATATGGCGCACAGGTGGCACAGCGGGATATTCCACTAGCACACCAGAGCCGAGATTCTGAACTCCTCGGTTCAAAACTCGGCGTTGCCACCGGTCGGCTGGGAGCCATCTGGCAGGCATAATTGGCAGGGCCTGCGGCAGATACAAATTGGCCACCGTATCTGCAGGGTAGGGGCCGGACTATGTGTGGGTGGGACCTTCATACGCCGTGTAAGGACCCTGATTGGCGGAAGAGACACCTGTGCAGAATGCAGGGGCGAGAAGAAGAAGCCTGTGCACGTATCGGAAGAGGCGTGTATAGCGACGTGCTCTCCTAGGATGCAATAGGGTATTCCTCAGCAGAGGAAGACAAAATTGAGTGCTCTAAATCGGTAGGATTTTTTATCAGCTCCACTTACCATATAGAAGCACTTTGTAGTTCTACAATTACTGACTGTAGTCCATCTGTTTCTCTACATACTTTTTAGCCTGCTTTCACCCTGTTCTTCAATGCTCAGGACCCCCACAGGACCACCACAGAGCAGGTATTATTTAGGTGGTGGATCATTCTCAGCACTGCAGTGACAATGACATGGTGGTGGTGTGTTAGTGTTTGTTGTGCTGGTATAAGTGGATCAGACACAGCAGCACTGCTGGAGTTTTTAAATATCGTGTCCACTCACTGTCCACTCTATTAGACACTCCTACCTAGTTGGTCCACCTTGTAGATGTAAAGTCAGAGACGATCGTTCATCTATTGCTGCTGTTTGAGTTGGTCATCTCCTAGACCTTCATCAGTGGTCACAAGACACTGCCCACGGGGTGCTGTTGGCTGGATATTTTTGGTTGGTGGACTATTCTCAGTCCAGCAGTGACAGTTGAGGTGTTTAAAAACTCCAGCAGCGCTGCTGTGTCTGATCCACTCATACCAGCACAACACACACTAACACACCACCACCATGTCAGTGTCACTGCAGTGCTTAGAATGATCCACCACCCAAATAATACCTGCTCTGTGGTTGTCCTGTGGGGGTCCTGACCATTGAATAACAGGGTAAAAGCAGGCTAAAAGGGTATAGAGAAACAGATGGACTACAGTCAGTAATTGTAGAACTACAAAGTGCTTCTATATGGTAAGTGGAGCTGATACAATGAACATTGAGTGTAGAAACAAGGAGGTGGTTTTAATGTTATGGCTGATCTGTGTATTTATATGATATATGATTCATGTGTTATCAGTAAGAAACATAAGAAATGTCAGCATTTTAAGGTCAGAAGCTCATTTGTACAATATCTCCAGTAGCACATGAAGGTAGGATTAGACCAACCTGCCTGCTTTAAAACTTCAAACCCCCTTGAAACTTCTAACTCATTCAATCCTTGTATGGATTTCATACCAATCATAAGATCATATGAATAAAGTAAATAAGACTGACAGCTTATTTGGGATCTTATTATAAGGCAAAGAAATTCATTTCAATGGTCTTAAGAGCACACTGTTCCCTTCCCCTTTCATCATATTCAGTATAATGAGACATGCCAGAGGTGCACACAATCAGGGCGATGAGACCCAAACCGGTGATGAGGCATGGCAAATACACCCTGATGAGAACACTCTGGTCACCTAGGTAATTAGCTTTTCTCTTGCCTTCCCAAATATATATATATACAGTGTATCACAAAAGTGAGTACACCCCTCACATTTCTGCAAATATTTTATTATATCTTTTCATGGGACAACACTATAGAAATAAAACTTGGATATAACTTAGAGTAGTCAGTGTACAACTTGTATAGCAGTGTAGATTTACTGTCTTCTGAAAATAACTCAACACACAGCCATTAATGTCTAAATGGCTGGCAACATAAGTGAGTACACCCCACAGTGAACATGTTCAAATTGTGCCCAAAGTGTCAATATTTTGTGTGACCACCATTATTATCCAGCACTGCCTTAACCCTCCTGGGCATGGAGTTCACCAGAGCTGCACAGGTTGCTACTGGAATCCTCTTCCACTCCTCCATGATGACATCACGGAGCTGGTGGATGTTAGACACCTTGAACTCCTCCACCTTCCACTTGAGGATGTGCCACAGGTGCTCAATTGGGTTTAGTCCATCACCTTTACCTTCAGCTTCCTCAGCAAGGCAGTTGTCATCTTGGAGGTTGTGTTTGGGGTTGTTATCCTGTTGGAAAACTGCCATGAGGCCCAGTTTTCGAAGGGAGGGGATCATGCTCTGTTTCAGAATGTCACAGTACATGTTGGAATTCATGTTTCCCTCAATGAACTGCAGCTCCCCA